>NW_024429266.1:49572983-50206316 GCF_017639785.1 Mesocricetus auratus
AACAACTTCAATTTGACTTTCTTTGCCATGGGAAAAAGATGGAGAGTTCAAGAATAAGTACTAAGATATACTTTGCAAACCTTAAATAACAAAGAGATCCTGTCCCCTCATGCCTTTTGCTCAAAAGTGTGAGAAGACAAAAAGGTGGGAGAGCACATAATTTCTAACTTTGCAATACAGATTTTCCTGGGTTACCAGTAATTTGATCTTGCCACAGAATGGCAATGCAAAATATTCTCAAGATACTCAGCACTACAGCAAGGTGTCAGTCTCATACAGGTAGGTGACAGAGATGAAACCAACACACACTCTTCAATGTAATGTGCTAATAGCTTATTTTAGATGAATGTAATAAATTTTATGAGATACTCGGTGTTTTATAATAGAAAAGATTTATGTTATATGATTGGACAATTTTGGCTAATATCCACTAGGCTGAGTTTTGATGTATACACTGTATCAGAAAGGAGGGGAAAAGACAAGATAAAAAAAAAGAAACATGTTTAGCATAACTGAAAACACAGTAAAATATGATAGGGTGCTGTTAGAATTGCAGAGATGTGGGCAAGTCCCTCAAAGCAATTGTTAAGATTAAAAAAACCAAGACATCCTTCATTGCAGACAAACAAAAAGTATGACTCCTAGAAATTTGAGGATATTTTGAAAGTGACCAGAAGGATGATCAGGGGAAATCAAGATCCTCGTTTTAAACAAGAGAAAGCTGAAGCATGCCGTACATTCAGCTAGACAACCATGCAAACTGCTATTGGAAGGGTTCATAGACACCAAATGGCTTCACAGAGCAACTCCTTAACTTGCTGGAAAGCCAAAGACAAGATCTATAGGGATTTCAGACACACTACAAAAGATATGATAGTCAGTTTTGAGGTTCCAAGGTCTGGCTCAACCTTAACAGATAACAGAACTTGTACCATATTACATCAAATATTCTGAAATAAGACAGAAGAGACTAGGGAGAAGGGGAAAAGGGTAAGAATACAAGCACTGAACCCAAAGTAGCACCCAAGTAAATAGCTGGTTGTGGCCACTGTCCTTAAGCTAGAGTGCAATGAGAGGCAGAGGCAGGAGGAGTGCATAGGTTTGGTGGTTCCCAGCCAAGATCTGCATCCATGAGAGGCTCTTCTCAGAGTAAAGAAGGAAAGACAGGAAGTGACGGGGTAGGGCATCTGATGTCTTCCTTGAGGGCCACTGAAGCATGTATTTGTTCCTCATCCCAATGTGAGAAATTTATACAGAAAAACTGAGTTGGGAGTGTTCTGTGTATTTTTCAGAGGAAAATACAGATTTAGTGATTTGAAAATGTTTAAATAATGAAAAATAAATAAATATTCATTTTCCAAACTATAACTGGAATTTTAGGATCAAATGCCAGGTATCAGCTGCTCTACCAGGCTTAGTTCAGTCACCCGCACCCTCTGTCATTTAAAGAGATAAGTAATAGTGAAAAGTAGAGATGTTATTTAATGCGACTACATTGGGAGAAGAAACTCTGGACCAATGGTCCCAAGTCACTCTTGGTCTGAAAAGAGATTTAAGGTTTGTATACAGGAAGAATTAGGACATGGATAATGAGGTGTGTATAATTAAGCACTTATACACATTGTCTGGTGTGGTTCCCTTGAACACTGTCAGGCCTTGCTAGATGTCCCAAAGAATTCCTTATTGTTAAGAGAATCAAGGTTTTCAGATGAGTATTTGTGCTACAGGGTGCAGCGCATCTTCATGGAGAGTGCTCTGTTCCTTATAGAACAGAGAGGAGTTCTGTCCTCTAAGAAGTGCAGGATGCTCCTGGAATGGAGGCAACTAAAGAGTAAGGATTTAGTCCAATGACTCCATCTCTGCATTCAGCCAAAGAGAAGAGATCAAAAATGAAGTCAGAAGTTATACACCCATAAAAAAAGTCTCACCAACATAATTGCCTCAACAAGAACTAAACAAAGACAACAATGATAGACTTGCTAAAACTAAACACAGAAAGCCCACGATACCTCACTCCTACACAAATAACTGTAGACTGTCGCACCTGCTGTGCGGCCTGCATCCGAGAATGTAGCGAGGTGGTCGGGATAGATGACACAGAGACCGGTCGGTTGCTTTAAGAAAACTTTATGCTTCCCAAGTCAGCTTAGGAGGAGACCCCAGTCCTCTTAGGAGAGCTCTCAGGAGAAGTCTCTCTGAGAAAAAGGAGCTTCCCTTTTTAAGGACTTCTGCCATTCATCTACATATCATTCTTTTCAGACTTCTCACCCTCCTGGCTGGTGGTTTAATCTCCAGCCCTAGAATCAGGGAGACACCACAGGGGGGGACAGGAAGAGGCATCTAGCCATAGGGGCTGTGAAAGGCATGGCATTTCAGTGAGCAAGCCCTTATCTGAGCCCTATCAAGAGCTTTAGCACTGAATTGTTTTCAGTAAACATTACACAGATGCCTGCTCCCAGGCCGAAGGGGAAGTGGGTTTCTGCTAAAGGTCTGGTGTCCCCACAGTAGACAACTACATAATGCTGGGAGCAGTAGGGCTAATCTTCCTCAGGGAAGAGCACACCAGCTTGCTATCCAATAACAAATGTTGAGCCCTGAAAACATGCATACAATTATTGTCATGTAGACTAAGCAGGTTGTATTTAGGAAAGGGAAGGTATAAATGATGTAATTATATTATAACCTCAAAAATAAAAGAAAAACTGTTTAGCTAAAAGAGGATATTTAAGACATGATACAACATGAACAAGTATTAAAAGGCTACACAAGAGGACAGTGTGAAAAAGAAAAGAAAAGAAACAATAAGGTAGAGATGTCAAGCATTCATCCAGTCTTAGTGGCCTTGTGGGCACCAGCAACGACTCAATGATTTTTAATAAGAACATCTTCTAGAATGTTTTTCAAAGTGACAGTGGTAATATTTCTGTTTGGGAGCCCTTTAGACTTTTCATACTCTAAAATTTCATTTTATTCAGAAATCCATTTTCTACCTGGAACTTTCATGATGGGATTTTCTTTCTACTTTAAACAGTTTCTAAATAGAATTCTGTTTAGAAAGAGGAAAAGGGCTTGTAATTAATAATAAGAATACACATATAATTTTAATAAATCATTAAAAATAACTAGGACAACAAGAAATACAAAATGTCTCTTCCCAGAGGAAAAAAAACTAAATAGCTGGAAACTTTAAGAAGAAATGAAAGCCAGACTATAATGAGGTAACAAAGTATCTATCCATGTGGGTCAAAACAAAACATAGTTCTGACCTCCAAGGCAGGAAGACAGTTCATCCTGAGACAAATGCAAATTAACCATGTCCTAGGAACACAGACTCAAGTTGCCTGAATTATTTTTTTCCACTGTGGCAGCAGTTAAATGAATTAGGCACATAGCTAAAGCCATACATCACTGCAGTCACCAAATCCATTGGAAGGGACATGAGGCAGGCACTTTGTGGGAGAACAGGGGAATTCTGTTGTATGTTTTTGATCTACCAGACAGAATTCTTAGTGTCAGGGTTGTGGGATGTTAGGTATCTGTTAAACCATCCCAAAGGTTTAACCTGATACTTGAAAGGATGTTAGCTTAGACAGCCACAGAGGTGGACAATGAATGTGTCTTTAAGACACTAAAGATAGACTAAGATCATTTTGGGGCTGTGGGTCTGCAACCTTCTCGATTCTTCACATTTACAAAATTCTACTCAGTTACTACCTTTGTAGAATCTTAGTATAGGTGTGGGCATATTTTTTCTGGGAACTTCACTTTACACACACACACACACACACACACACACACACACACACCAAACATTAGAGATAGGCATTTAAAAAAGGGTTTTATTATTTGACAGCAAATAATGTTAGTGAATTCATTTTTGCAGTCTGGTGTCTAATGAAACATAATGTCCAACCATTTGAATCTAGTGAAATGCCAAAGGGCAAGTAGTATGATGTGGGAACAAAATGCTCTATCAGGTTCTAATTGCTAGTAAATAAGACAAATAGACTTAAATATCCACACAGAAATGGAGACCTGGTAACACAATCATACAACAGAAAGTTAGAGCAGAAATTAATGCTTATGGCTATTGCAACAGGAAGAGAAGTTTTTTGTAACATGATGCTGAAGGAAAGATGCAAGTTTACCACTGAGCGTCAGTTTCTCTACAGTTTAAGAATGTTTAAAACTATTAAAAATTGAGTAAATTACTCTAGGACATTTGTACCTCTGTTATGCTATATTTTTTTTAAACAAGCGAAGGAAAAACAACAGAGTAATGACAACTAGGAGAGAAGCCAGGAAGATATTACAGGAAACCAGAGTTGCATGTGTGTCACTTACAAAGAATATGTTCATTGGGGTGTCTACATATACCTACATATAATTAGCTTATTAATAAATTATGATGGTAGTGAATGAAATAAGTGAAACTATTCATAGAACAGTGAATACAGTGTGCCACCAACTTAAGCCTACTATAAGAACAATTCTGTCCTTTTTAACATAACAAGAATACATGAACACTTTTTATTTATGTAACATCTCTGAGAACACAGAAAACAAAACTGTCATAGCAACCGGCCATCAAAAGATGCACCAAGTGAACATCAGTGTGGAACCCAACAAAAACAAGAGCAAATCTTTAGCCCAATTATTGTGGGCAACATCAGCACCATTATGTCAGTCAAGTTTGAGATGTATACCCCAGTCATCTAATGTACCGTCATAAAAGATTTTGCCTTTATACACAGGAGTTGGCAGAGGAGTAAGTGGAAGCCTTAGGTGTCACCACAACAGATTTTTAAGGTCAAAAATGCATATTCTAACTGCTGAACAAGAGTTGATAAGGATAATTCTAGTATCCTCTTTTTCCTGTATAAGAGAATCCTATTATTTTGTTTTCACTAATCTCCCTGCCAACTTAATGCATTGCCTTTCCTTTTTAATACTACTGTACTGGCAAACATTCATCTACTCTCCTCTGTTAGCAGTGAATTCTAACACTGTCGCTGACTGGAAGTTACTAGGTTCATGGTAGGGTTTTTGATGCTTTGGTCTCAGGTCTTGTTTTTTGTTTGTTCTTTTTTCTGTATTTTATTTTGTATGATCTGAGATTGTGGTATAGTATTAACCAAAGTTTAGACTAGTATTCTGCCATTTCACCCTTGTTCATCAAAATAAATACTTCTAGTACCCTCCCCCCTTTTATTGCAATGAAGGAATGCGGTAACACTCAAAAGCACTTCATGAAAAGACTCTCCCATATAAGCTCAAAAATAAAATCATTCACAGGAATTTGACAGTAAAACAAATAGTACAGACTAACCATGTTTAGATGACATAAAAAGGCACAAACAAGATGTTCTCTGATTTACAAAGTACAAGGAGAAAAGGGGAACTGGAGTAATGACTAGATGACTAAAAGTGCACTGCCCTTGCAGGGGATCCAGACTCTGCTCCCACTGCTGGCAGGCAACTTAAAACTCTGATTCCAGGTAGGTGCAGAGTTTGTTCAATGCTTCCTGGTGGTCTGATAGTTAGGATTCAGTTGTAGTGGTATCTTATTTACACTTTAACAAATAAAGCTTGCCTGAAGATCAGAGGGCAGACCTAGCCACTAGTTAACCATAGAGGTCTAGAGGTCTGTAGAGACATAAAGGAAGGCTGGCAGAGAGAGGAAGTGATGAGACAGGAGAAGACAGAAGCTCAGTCTCCTTTTGGTTGGGAAGTTGAGTAGGTAAGATGGCTGCAGTTTTGCTCCGTCATCTCTCTGATCTCTCAGCATTTCCCCCCTGCATCTGACTCTGGGCTTTTATTATTAAGAACTATCAGAATTCATGTTACATTCAGTGCTCTCACAATTTATGACTGCAAAACATAGTTAAACAGATTATGATTTATTATCGTATTTCAAAAATTACTTTGGGAAGTTTTCAGACACAGTTTATATACAGATGTAACAATGCCCAGAAATATCAGACAAACATGACGAATAATATGTAAACAAAGTGTGCCAAGCCTTCTCATGTGTGAAACATCATATAACTAGACATGGAAATATAGCATACTCTTCTCCTTCATTAGTGGGATAATCTCCAGTCGGCAGGTATTCCAAGGTTCATCTCAGCTACAAAGAGATATGGCAGCCTGGTCACACTTTCCCAGGATCTACTTCTGGAGAATTCAACCAGGACGACCACAGGAAAAGTAAAGAATCAATGCATAGAGAAATGTGTTGCAAAAGAACTATTTTCTTGGAATATGGCATGGCCATGAAAATCATGAGGCAGACCTAGCAAAGCAGGAAATTATAGGCTTTGACTGAACTAAGAACATAGAAATAAAAGGAGCCTGCTTTACCTCTGCTTCTGACACATATGCTACAAAAAACAGTTAAATAAATTGAATAAATACAACACATCAACAGAGAGAGAGACAGAGGGAACGAGAGAGAGAGAGAGAGAGAGAGAGAGAGAGAGAGAGAGAGAGAGAGAGAGAGAGAGAGAGAGAGAGAGAGAGAGAGAGAGAGAGAGAGAGAGAGAGAAACCAGTGATGGTACCCTGGTTTCCTTCCATTTCTTCAAATTCCTTCATCTTATAATACTGGATTATAGCCTCATTTTAATTTGATCACATTTTAAAGACATTTGTCTTTTGAGGAATTTGGAGTTAGGATTTCAGCATGTGTATTGGGAAGGGAACACAATTCAGTCCCAAGCAATTATTAATATTATGTCTTACATGACTAACTCCTGACTTTTTAGTCTTTGTTATGACTCTTCTAGCTCTACTGAACCCACAGTGGTTAAGGTTGCCATTGGAACTGTACATGTCACAAAGCAGAAGTGAAGCTGACCCTCTCCCTGCTTGTCTTAGTAATAACAGGCACAGTTTTTCACTTCCTTCTCTTCAAAACACTCTCCTCACTTGACCTGAAAATGTTCCCATTTTCATGGCATTTTCAAACCATTGGGGTTGCTCTTGAGTATCCTGGGTTGATCCTTTCCCTGTTATTGCTAAAAATACATTTCATTTTATATTTAAACTCAGAATGTATTCCCCAGATATATCCCGGATTGCAAAATTTTTATTTCCAGCCCAGTCTCTGCTCCCATTTTATGTGTTCAACTGCCTACTCAGTTTTTCTACTTGGCTCTCTGGTGGACATTTTCAAGCCAACACATCCAAATGTAACTAGATTCCTGGTTTTCATTTCTGAAAATTTTTCCTTATGTAAGCTGAAGTCAAATGCATCCTTATGCTTCAAAATAATCATCCAGACAAACCTCCTTTCATTTGAGTATATACCAGCATGATTCACCAAGGTTTTTGAGTAGAAAACCTCATTTAGTAGAAGCAGCAGCAAGAAAAAGAGAAAAATCAATACTTTTGACAAGGTTCACCGAGAGCAGCAATGGAAACATAAAGATGCTTAAACTTGCCTTCAAACAAAGATTTATTTTCAACAGAAGGCACAGAAAAGGTAAAACTTCAAGTGGAAAGTGGAAATATTGAACCCATCTGAAGCTGCATCCAAGCAGCAATCTACAAAAATCATGGCAACACGCTGCAGGCACATCAAATGAAATCACTGTGGTGTGCAGCATCTTTTAGTGTAAGGCATGACCTTGGATTAAATGTGATTGAAAAGAAATAGCAGATTGTTTCTGTACTATGATGGATGTCAATAACATGTAAGAAAGTACTGTAAAGAAAAGCACTACCCCTCATATTTTTCCCATGAGATACATACCCTGATCTATCTCCTAATTTTCTATGCACAATACCTTCCTTTCCTCAATTTCCATGGTGGCATCTAGGATACAACACACATTCAGAATTGGTTTAAGTGACAGTAAAGTTTGCCACTGCATAGTTTATTAGTCTCATTTGGCAGCAAATCCAACAGTCTGCTTATAAGTGCATGGCCAGTGCCTAGAACATAGTGTATGTTCGCAGTATGTAGAGGGAATTAAAAGTTGCTCTGTAGTACTTACATCTAACACCCTGTTAGCATCCAGAGTTGACAGCTATCAGCATGCAAGGCTGACAATCTGTGGACACTGCCATCTGGCACCAATGCTGAGAAACAGAAATTCCCAAATAACCTTCCTCCCAAAAAGAGAACACATTAGTTTTTAAATTGGAGAATGCATGCTTCTGATTTGCTGTGTTGTAGATAAACAAGTATTTTAGCACGCAGCATTATTTTCAACTACAGAAATATTATACAGATTTCCTATTAAATCATTCAGCCCAACATTGAGAAAAACATACATCTCTTTTAAGCACAGCTTCAATCTACTTTTCTTCAAGCCCTTCTTGTTACCTTGAGCTCTCTTCTGTCTCTGTCCATGGAAACTTCCAATTCAATTACTTACTTAAATGGCATATTTCTGTATATTTGTTTAGTATTCCATATTCCTTTCCAGTATTATAAAATATCATAAGAAACGCTGCAGAGCAAGAAAAATATAGAAAGAAAAATATGTACTAATCGTGCATATATATGTGTGTGTGCATACATGATTAGAAATTTGGTCATTTGTATATTGAAAGCACATACATTCTTTGAACAAAATAGAGGCAGCTTAGCTTAAGTTGATAAAAACAATGAGCAAAAATAGACTGAAATAGACAGGAAGGAAGCAGATGGAATGTATCACTAAAAACATCCAACATTCAGCCTTATCAGGAGTTGATCTGAGGGCATGCATCTTGCTGGGTCCCTCCAAATCTGCTAGGATGGTTGAATTTGGATCTAAAATTATTAGGGCAGGAACTGTCAATTTTGTTCAGTTTGCTTATCTCTTCAGAACCTAATATAGGGACAGACAAACTTATTAATAACTCTTCAAATGGATTGCTTTGCTGTGTGTACACTGAATCTTTCCAGTAATATTTATATTAATATTTATAGTATTAAAATGAATTTCACAATTTATATCTTCTAGACATTTCATCAATATCTTCTTCAGATTCTCTAACATTGAGGCTTACTTAGAATTCCTAAATAAAAAATTCCCTTCAATTTTTTCAACAATCTACCAGTGAATCAATAACAAATTCTTATTGTAGGAGAAGCACTATAAAGAAATAGTTTCCTTACTGATACTTTCAGAATAATTACTACATAAATACTCAACAACTAAATAAGTCTTTTATTAACATTATATATAAATAATGTTATGGTTAAAGATAGATTTACTACACCTTATCTGAAATTTTTGGAGTCACATTGATTTCAGAGTTGATATTTTTTAATTTCCATATGTAATGAGGTATGTTAAAGTTGGAATTTGATTTTAAACAATGGTCACTGGAGTTGACTATACCACTTATAAATACAGTCCAAAGTAAATTTGTCCATGTTTTAAATGATTTTTGAAACAAAGCATAGTCTGGATCACATCTTTAGTCTCCAGTTGTGAATATCAGTGAGGACTGAGTGGAGGTGACCACTAAGGCAAATGCACTAATACTACAGGGGAAAAAAATAGAGTTCCTCAGAGAAGACAATGAATTATCATTAGCATATGCTACTCTCTAAAATTCCAAGTACTGAAGAGACAGAAACAAGGAAGCTCATTGGAACCCAAGAGTTCAGAGTCAGTGTCAGCCAAAGAAGAGATGAAGGAAGGAAAAGAAGAAAAAGAGAAAGGTGTAGAAATTAGAGAAGGTAGAAGGAAATAAGGAAGAGCTACAAATGTGACCAAGGGAAGTAAAGCAGAAATTTAGCAAACTGTGTAATCATTAACATTCTATTTTGTAACTTTTCCATACTTCTACAAGTGCTGCAAGTGAGATAATCAAAATACCACTACACATTTAATGTGAGTGTTGTAAATGTTCATGATGGGTATGATACATAGTACAAAACAGTTTTGTTCATACTAAAACCACATAACAATTCAGTGTTAAATAAAATATTTGTTTTATTATACCATAGGTGACTTCAGTATGAATATATGTGATTGTATGTGAACTCATTAACTGAGTGTGATACATGATCATATTTTATGCATGACTCACAATCAATATATGTGATTATATTGAGGAGGAGTTAGTTTAAGTGGGTGTAATACATGCTCATATTTTATACACTTTAAACAGTATATTGCCCAACGACATTATATCGTAAGATCATATTGCTTAGTTATATATGTGGGTAATATTTGTTTGTGTAAGAATACTCTCAGGATGTTTAAAAGATGAAGGCATTTGCATGACAAGAAACTCTTCAGAATGTAACTGTTCTTAAGCAAAGCAAGACAGTGTCTGCAAAATCCTCCTCACCAAGACCTCAGGACCTGCTGTGTGCTTCTGTTTGTTTAGTCCGCTATGCTCTTTCCTGCTCCACACACATTGCCAACACAAATCATAGCCTGGATCTTGCCCTTTTAATTCATGCTTGGTGTGTTCATTCTCCAATTCATGCCTCAAAATCCTTATGGGAGTAGCAAAAAAGCATTTGAAACAGCAAACTCTCTTCACTGTAATCAGAAAGAATGTAGCATTTATGATGGCTGCTGACAGCATGAATGTAAGCAGTACAAAGGCAGAAGGTGATCGCAGCTCTAATATTGGGCAGAAGCATCTGAAAAGTGTGTGAATTATTCACACATGCAGGGTGGCACTACCTTGCAAAAGAGAGTGATGCAAAATGAATAATATTAATAATCAAATGAATTTTCTGAAAGTGAGGCCATTATCTCTTTACAGTCTCAAGTGCTTTAAAAGCTGCTTGAATCTCTTTCATGGAGCAGAATATTAATAGGAAAGCATTATTCTGCTTGCAGATCACCGTGTGCTCTTTGAAAGGAGCCGATATTCCTAGTGTATGAAAGATATATGCTTACTTTTGTGAAAGCAGTAATTTAAATAAAAAATACAAAGTTATGATTTTAAAACTATAATTAGTTTGAATAGTTTAATATGGAACAAACTTACCAGAACACATAAAGAAATATAATTCATGCAAAAATATTTTAAACAAAACAGGTGAATTCATTTTTTAATGTGACCAGCAATTTTAAAAAGACTTTTTTTTTCATTTTTTTTGTACAGCAAATGTCATGGAAAGGTGCAATTTGAAAGTAATGACACTAAAGGAATGTTCTCTACTCCTGCATCTTCAATGATTACCTCATCCAATAGTTTCTTCCTAAATGCATAAAATTAAAATTATACACGAGGGCAAACTAAATACACCTATGTCTTTAGATTCAAATCAAAGGAAAAATCCAAATTAAATGATATCAACGATTTCATTTAATTACCAACTAAATTTATCATTTATCATTTTTCAAAGTATATTCACATATTAGTCAGTCACACAATTTTAGGAACCCAGCTTAGCCTATAGTTGCACTTACATGACTCACATATGTGAGTGGTGTGCTTTTCACTTAACACTGTAGAACTCCTCTGAGTTCAGATGATTCCTCATAACCAAGAGACACAAAAGTTCAGATAACTACCTAAGATCACATTGCTAATAAAAACAGAGCCAGAACCTAATGAGGGCACAACTTTCAAACAGAAAGCAAAGCCATCTGGAGAGGACACATCCTCTTTCTTGCACTTATATATGAACATTAGATATGAAGTGTGCAGATCTCCTCATGACAGGGTCTTTGGAGTGAGATTTTGTTTATAGATGGGCAACTGACGCTGCGACTTGAATGCAGGTGAGTAACAAGAGACGTGAAGGGAGGTGATGGGGGAAAGACTCAAGTGTCTGATTCTGACATCACACCTCCTGTTTATGCATTACATTTGCTAAATCATTCCCTTGGCCCTGGCTTTTCAACTTCCTTAGCTTCAAATGGGCTTCACCTACCTACTTACTTCAACAACAACAACAAAAATATCTAATGATTAGCAGTGGTATGACAGTCATCATGTGGCTGATCATGGTTTTCATAATGGTCTATATACAATGTTTAGGCCTATCACACATGCTTCTAGATTAAAACTAGATGAAATTAAACTTAAAAAAGAAAAGAAGGGAGGGAGAGGGGAAGGGGAGGCCTGAATCCTGTATCATTTTCAATTTCCTAATCTTCACATTTCACCAGTGTTTTTCTCATTATAAATTACACAACAACAAGGAAGCTGTTGGACTTTCTGTAAATTAATATTTTCTAGGAAGTTGAAGTCAGATGTAGAAACACTCCAAAGAAACTATTTACTCCTAATGTTACAATGTTTGGTTACCCCAAGTATTTCGGATTAAAATAAGATCTTAAGATACCGATTTTTTTTACTCTGACTTCCTCTGAACACCATTCAATACAAAAACAAATTGTGTGTATTCCCTTCATCCAGTCTTTTAGAAGTGTTCAAACAAGTATCAGATAGAAATGGCAGCACTAGCTTCTGTTTCCCATTAATATATAAACCAACACAGGTGCTGTTGACAAAAAGCCAGTAAGAAATGCAATAATTCAGACTGAGAGCTGGGAAACCAGCATAGGACTGATATAGATCCCCTGAATGTGGGTGTCAGTTAGGAATACTGGGAAATCTATGAGGCCTCTGGTACTTATCCCTAGTATACAAATGGACTTTGGGAGCCCATTCCCCGTACAGGGATACTCTATCAGCCTAGACACACAAGGGAAGGCCTACGTCCAGCTCCAAATGATATGACAGACTTTGAAGATCCCCAATGGAAGGCCTCATCTTCCCTGGGGAGCAGAAAGGGGATTGGGTAGGGGTCTGGTGGGGGTCAGGGGAGGAAGGGATGGAACTGGGATTGACATGTAAAACAAGCTTGAAATAAGAGTGATTCTAAAAAAAAAAGAAAAGAAAAGCCTGTTTCTACTTTAAATTAAAAGAAGAAAAAAATGGAAAAAAAGCAATGCAATAAATCTTTACTCATTACAATCCATCACCCAAATGGTCCCTTAAGGAAGATATATTTCAGTTTTAAATGTTGATCATAAACCATGCATTCCTTAATGGAACACAGATTTGACCTGAGTGGGGGTTTCTTACTTGCAATCTCATCACTGTTTGTCATTAATAAAACTTGGTCAGCACTTCCCTTACTCATTAGGTAGAATTATTCCCTTGACAGGTGACATCAATATATCTGTCCCATCTGCAATACTGGCAAAGTAGCCCTAAAAAGCTCTGATAAAAGAAGCAGAGGCAGATATTTTGAGAGGACGCTACACAGACCATTGAAGATGAGAAAAGATCAGAGCTGATGCACCCGAGTATCACATAACCTTCAGTTTTACTCTTTTGATATTATTAAGCACGTAACTTGAGTCTGGATATTAATAGAGATAATGAGGCTGACTGGTATATAGAGCAAAGGCTGAAAGTAAAATATTGTAATTTTACAGAAAGGATACTATGTCTAATTATTCTAATTTGACAATGATTTAAAACTGGAGTATGTTATATTGTCAATTACTTTTCATTGTCTCACAAATACACTGCTGGTATTAGTACTGCTAATGTTGAAGAGAGAAATTGTGTCTTGCTAATCATCAAAATAAATAAAGCTGGCGAAATGAATTCACTAAATCTGAACATCACTAAAAGTGCTCTTTGTCTTGGAGAAATAAACAAGAAGAGAACAAGTAGTTATAGCTTTACCCATGTCAACAAAAACATTCAAACACTGTTTTCATCATTTCAAGCATCAGTATTTACAGCTTACCCTACATTACCTTTTTCTTGAATCAGGTATCGATGGCTGCAGTTGTGGGAAAGGCACAAATGTGGATCCACAAGGAACTAGCTTTGGAGACATTATCTTCTCAGGTATTGCTCTAGAGGGAGAAATCTCCAGCCACAAATCCCTTTCATCCAGGAATATGATCAAAGAAACCAATGCTTGAGCTTTATCATTATTTTCTAAGGATGTTTGGAGGGTATAAACATTTCAGGCTCAGCAGCTGGGACTAGTTTCTTTACTGCTATCTTTGATTCAGCATTGCTTGACAGACTATTAAGGAAATGTTGATGATGCAGGAAGGCCAGTGTGCTGCTGCTTAACGTGATTATTTTACAGAGCACTGTGTATTCATTAATAGCAAATAAACTCTTACAATATTCTTCTCTGCTTCTTTCTCAGAATCTTTTTATTTTGGTCTGTTCGATCTCAGTACTCTTGGTGGTAAAAATCCAGAATATGACACTTGTTTCAGAAACTGTAAGCTGCAATTTTCTCTATGGTAAGTAAAATCAAATGATAATTTTAAGAAAGTCTGATACTACTGAACTGTCTACTAACTATGAGCTTTACAATTCAGAAAAAATGCTGCATTTATAACTCAAAGCCAAGCTATTGAACAACTGAGGCATTAAGGGCTCAGTAAGTAGAAAACCTCCTGTAAGAATATCAAAATGGCATAGTACTAAAATAAGAAAAATATACATGCTCTTATATACCTGAATAAATTGCAAATGAGAATAATAAGAAAATTCATAAAATTCAGAATGTGATGTATACAAGTCATATAAAAGTGAAAACTGAATGTTAGTAAGCTATTTAAAAATTTTATGAAAACATTGGTTCAAAGCTGCATAGAAATTTTGGGGGATTTTGTTCTGGGTGAAGATGAAAAAAATGTAATATCTCAATAACAATATTTTAGTTACTTTTTGGTAGATCAACAGTGTATTAGAATATTGCAATCACAAATAACACTGGAAATAGCTTATAAAGTGAAAAGCTAATAACAAACACAAATAGGTTAGTAAGTACTGCTATAGTGTAGATCTCTTTTGGTAAGTCACAAATTCGTGTGCAGGAAAATCGATCCTGTGGAAATTTGGAAAGTTGAGGTGTACTACTTATGTTAAATTATTGTAATTGTTTTAACTGTTGTGTTCCTCCTGTATCACAATGTCAACATAATGCTTATGTAATAAAAAAAAGATATGGTGGTTAATATTGACCGTCAACTTGAGAGCATCTAAAATCACTGATTAGACATCAAAAAAGAAGAAATTATCTACACAAGGTTAGCTTCTGAACATACTTATGAGGGATTCCCTACACTAGGTTAATTGTTGAAGAAAGACCCACTCTAAATGTGAGCAGGATCACATTCCGGCTGGGTCCCAGGCTGAAGAACCAGAAACAAGGAATTGCTTTCAGTTTCCTGGCTGCTGTTACAATAAGGAGTTACCACAAGCACCTGCCACCATGGCTTCTTAGTTGTAATGGATGGAAGCCTCAACCAGTGAGCAAACAAGTCTTTCCTTCCTTGAATTCCTATTGTCAGGTATTTTGTTGAAACAGGAAAAGTAACTGATACATATAGTACACATTTCTACCTACTGTTAGATTTAGTAACATCAATGTCACAAAGCTTAAAGACAAATCGTGTCTCAAAATGCCTATTCCTTCAAAATCACTCTCGGAAAACAAGTATCTATTTCATAAGACATCTGTTTTTGATGTTCCCCTGCTGAGAAGGTAGACCATACCATCTAATAGTCTTGTGAATTTTGTTCAGCTGAGTCTGCTTGGGAGTTAGTAATTCTATTAACAAATAAAACACAGAGGCTTTGCCACTCTCCACTCTGGGGGACATTTTCTTTTACACTACTGAGATGGAACCTTGTTTTTCTCCCAAGCCCATAAGAGAAAAGATATTCTGGGAATCCTTATAGTAAAAACACTTCAAAAGCCTCCAAAAGGATGGGACACCCACTGAGGATGATAAGGGGTAGAAAAGTAGAGGAAAAGAAAGAGATCAAACTTCATAACCATGCGGAGTAGCGCTCAGGTCGGGGAAGGTGATGGTATAACTGTGGAATTCTGATTGCACCAGTGTATTCAGTTTTCTCTAAGTAAAATGGAGTAGTGATTTTATAGTCTAATGTTGATATGAACCTATGGGAAAGGCACATAAAAACTCTCAGGTCATGGTTTCTTCCCCACATCTTCATCACCCTGATATTCTGATAACCAGTATTATCCCACACACTGATAACCCTTCACATCTAAACAAATGAGCTTTCTCAGTGAGAACACACAACTGTATCCATGAGAGATGTAAATTTGCAGTAAGACTATTGAAAGGCTTAAAAGAAATTCTAGAGCACAATGACTATATCTTAGCCCAGTTGTCACTGGAGGCACTATGTGATAACAACAGAGCCAGTATTTCAGCAATGAGATGTAAAAACAATAAGATGAAAGCTAGTGGAAATGAAAAAGAGACTACTGAAACATTACTTCCCAGGATTTAGAAGTTGAGGTGGGCTCATATACAAAACTTTTTGCTTTGATTATGCATACCTACTAAAATACTTGAATGTGTGTCTTAGTTGCCTTTGGTCAACACTATGTAGTAATGTATTACTTTTACTGAGCAAAGTCTTCAGAAGACCTTCCCATTTAAAATAAGATGCCTGGTCAAAGGTTACGGTTTACTTATTGCATAGTGATTAGAAATGAGGAGCAACAAAAAACATCTGACTTAAGAGGTAAGTCCATTTAAAAACATCACAGTTTGTGCAGACTAAAAGCTGCCAGGAATGTCTCATTCTGACTCTGAATAGTACATAAACACCAGCAGTGCCAAAAAAGGAAGAGAGAAAGGAGACTATTTCTATGTAATTTATTTGGACACAAATTGAATTTCCAGAACCAACACCAGGGAAACTGTAGTTGGTTTTTTTATTTGGTTTGCTTTTTTGTTTGTTTGTTTTTTGTTTATTTTTTCTGCTTTTTTTTCCTCTTTGGGGGCATGCCACCCAGCTACCAAATGAATACACAAATGGACAATTATTCTTACTTATGAATGCCCAGCCTTAGCTTGGCTTATTTTCAGCCAGGTTTTCTTAAATTGAATTAGTCCATCTACCTTCTGCCTCAGGGCTTTTAACTTTCTCTATTCTATATACCTTTCTTTCCTTCTTACTCCTTGGCTGCTTGTATGACCAGGTGGCTGGCCCCTGGCATCCCACTTTTTTCCTTTCCTTTTCTGGATCCTCCTTTTCTTCTCCTGAGCCTAAATTTCTACTGTTTATTCATTCCTCCTAGCAGCCCCGCTTGTTCTTTCTCCTGCCTACCTATTGACCGTTCAGCTCTATATTAGACGCATCAATTGTTTTAGGCAGGTAAAGTAACAGAGCTTTACAGAGTTAAACAAATATAACATAAAAGAATGCAATACATTTTTGTATCATTAAACAAATATTCCACAGCATAAACGAATGTAACACATTTTAAATTAATATTCCACTGCAGAAAACCTTTTAATAGCCAACTTAATGTTTTCACCTTAAAAGGACTGGAACTTTTAAGCATTTCCAAGTACAGCCTATAATACAAATTTTATTAGCCAGAAAAAAATGAATAAGACAAATTGTATACTTACAGAAAACATAAGATCATGTTTTTTTATTTTGTTCTTGAAATTTTGTAGTTCCTAGCAAATTGTATATGCAATTATTTATTAATTTACATAAAAGACACACTAGACGCTGAGAAAGGGAGAATCAGTTTGCTCTGCAGTTTAAAAAAATTGAAAAAAAGGTAAATTGTATCAGCATATTCTAGTAAGTCATCAAGAAGACTGATGAAACTTTTAAGTAAGTTTAATATTCTCTGTGGAATAGATGTTATTTAACTCTTTATTATTAACTGCCATCTCCAAAGGGACGTTTGAATTGAAACATCATACTGTGTCCTATTCTATGATAATGGAATTGGTCTCTTATAATCCCAAGCCGAAGCCATATGTCTTTTCTTTATTATTAACTGCCATCTCTAAAGGGACTTTTGAATTGAAACAGCACACTGTGTCCTATTCTATGATAATGGAGTTGGTCTCTTCAAATCCCAAGCCAAAGCCATATGTCTTTTATGTGAAGCACTGCCATGAACTCATGGAGTTCAGATCACATTTTGTCTGTATGATTTCAGCAACACTGCTTCCTCACATGCAAATTACCTGTTTCAGAAGAAAACAAACCTTCAACTCACAATACCTTAATATTGTCAGCATTGAAAGCCATTCATTTCTAGGCTAACGAAGGGTACTCTAAATGATGTAGGGAATGAAAGCTATATTGTCTGGGTCTGGAAAGATGGTTCAGCAGTTAAGAGCACTTGTTGCTTTTGCAGAGGATCTAAGTACAGTTACCAGCACCCACATGACTAATCACTCCATTCCAGAGTGTCCTCCTCTAACCTTAACAGACACGAAGTATACACACACACACACACACACACACACACTCATTTTCAAATATTCATGTAGCAAACCACTCATATTAAATAGACCTTTAAAAAAGAAATATATTCCAAGTCATTAGCAAAAGTGATTATTGTAGCTATCATGGCCCAACCTATGTGTTTCACCTTTCCAGCAAGGCACAACTGTAGATCTTCTCAAGATTATATGTAACAAGATTCATGGCCTTCATTAGTTTCAGGGAAAGTTTATATATCTCAAAATGCTAAGAATTGCTTAGAACAGCATTTCTCAACCTTCCTAATTTTGTTGCCGTGAGCCCTAACAATAAAATTATTTTTGCTACTATAATTTTACAACTGTTAATGAACCACAATGTAAATATTTTTTTGGAGAAAGGTTTACCAAAGGGGTCACAACCCAGAGGTTGATAACCACTGGCTTTGAGTTATGAATGGGATGATCCAGAAATAATCCAATAGATATATGAACCAACTGCATTCATAATAACCAATAGAACTCATATATATCAAAATATATTTAGGGCATTTTCTCTTACCTATTTGTGTACCTAAAGTTCCACCAAATTTTACTTTGCCCCTCCCTCTTATCCCAGTCAAATAATGTGAGATTCTCTAAATCAACCCACTTGTGAAGAAAGTCTCAGTTTGGCTCCTATTTACTCATTCAGCATTTTTATTTATTTATACTGAAGTGATCATCACATATTTTCTTCTCATATGACTTGTAATAGTCAGAAAATAACATAATTTATAGCAATATTATGTAATTACACACTGTAATAAATGCTATAAATAGACATTCAATAAAGCTTGAAGAGTGGATTTGAGGAACTAACAAAGCCCTCTGCTGTACTACACAAAGCCTGGGACCATAGGCTTCCTGTTGTCAGTCAAGCCAAAAAAGAAATTCTCTTTACTCAAAGTTGGCTATCACTTACAAGTAGGAGATAATTCATGATATCTGTAGTAAAGGCTTAGTTCACATACCATATGCACAACAGCAAGGACACTGATGTGTGGTGTATGGGGAGTCAATGATTTTTCTTAAGACATACTAATGTATTAACTTAGCAAATCACAGTTTTAGAAGACCAATCCTACAGTCAATGATTGCCCATATTTCAACTTTGAGTGCCCTTAATGCATAAGCATTTTTCAATATGGTTATATTTCAAGGAAAACATCACATGGAGGTAATGTTCCTTGGAGTAAACTGATTTCCTTCTCAACTAGGAAGGCAATTGTCTCCGCCTTAAAAGTGCACAGCAGGCTAACTATATTAAAGTATCGCATCTTTAAATCCTATCGCATACAATAAATATGCACAAGCCATGGAATTACTATTAACATAGTATCTACTAGACTTAGGGGGCAATTATTTGAGCCATAAAAGAAGTACTAATGTCACAAGCTATCCAGAGATGAAAAAAGAAGGAAATGAGAAGACTAAGAAGGATGCTATGAATTAAGTTAACATTAAGTACAATAAATGTAGTAAAAGAGAGCTTCTACTCTAGTGTTTAAATCATAAAAGGATAAAAGCATATTTTGTTAGAATTCTGATGATAAAATCCATGAAAAATTCCATAATGAATACATGTGGATTCATTGCAAGAAAAAGTGAAGCACGTTGTGGAGCTGAAACAACGCCATTGCTCTGTTTTTGCTGAGCCACTTCAACACGGGAGGCAAAGTCTGAAAAATACTATTACCTACATGAGAGAATCGTTCATTATAAAATTCCAAAAGTAGACTACTGGTGATTAAATATTTTATGTCATTAAAAATCACCCACCTCACTTTTCTGTATATGATTCTATTTCATAATGTGTAATTCTGATTATATCCTCCCCATTCAGGTGTGGCTTCTGTCTAGGTCATATTTCAATTTGCTAAGAAGGCTGCAACTACTCTGAAATGACACAATTCTGGATGTTCTCTTGAAATGAGATACCCAGTCTTCCAAACAATGCACCCAGGCACATCACAATTCACCAATTGGCATCTATCTGTTTTCTTTTGGCTGAAACTCATATTTGAAATATCAAAGGATAAATCTCCAGTTGTTCAGCTGTTACCTATTTATAAAACTGTCTGTCCTGGGCCTGGTACTTTTATAGGCAACATCAGTAGCACAAGGGATACTGTGGAGCAAAGAAGCCTAAACCAATTCATAACAATTCCAAACAGAAATGACAACTAAGAGTCAGTCTAATGAGTACTTCAAAAATATAGAAAATACTAGCTCAACGTTGACTCTTTCAGAAGTCCCTCCAGAACTTACTAGAATCTTGATTTTTTTTGCTGTTTTTAATAGTATTGATAACTTACAAAAAATAGTGTTATGCATCAATTTTTATTAAAAACATGTTTGTAAAAAGCCTGAATTTGAAGTATGAGAAGTGTTTTAATGCCAAACAACATTACAATTAGATTGTACTACCTTATTAAACTCAATTTTAATGAACCATTTCACTGTCGTACAGTGATTATTCCCAATGTATGTTAGATTCTTCTTTCTACTTTAGTATACAATAAGGGAATCAAACTATGCTGAAGTTTAGTGGTTTAGAAATAAAATATACACTACAGCTAACTATCTCCTTAATTGAAATAAAATAAAAGTTGTTTTTAATTCTTCTCATTACTCTGTTTTGGGGTTTTAGTAGTTGCTTTTCTCTAAGCATGTCATTTAATGTAGTTCATGAACACAATCTATAAAACATCATTGAAGAAAAAGATTAGAGTTTCATATACAAAGGGAAAATAATCTGCATAACTGAAATATCTAAAATTAAATAATTCAGCTAGTTATAAAAATGAATTTGTTTTAATTCAGTGATAAATAATGTAAGAAAAATAGAATCTTCATAAGAAGACCACCATCGATAGATACATTCATTTAATAGATGTTTGCATACTTCATATATATTGGCATTTCATGGGAGGTTGGGAGACTATTAAACCCATTAAATCAGGATTAATGCAGGAATCATAAATATTGGTATATCAAATATTTTAATCAGTTCATTACATTGCTTTAAAAGTTTCCAATTTTCTATAAATGTTCAAATATTAATATTTTAATGTGTTCAAAATTTTAATAAATGGAATCAAACTTAAATGGCATTCATGTTTCTAAGCTATTATAGCATTACTTGACATTGTTGGTAGTTCTTTTCCACATTGTAGCATTCAAGTTTCATTTGGATTTTAAACTTAAAAACAGGTCATTATCCTTATTTACCTTGGTCACTTTAGGTGGGTTACAATTCGTGGCTTTCTTAAAACACACAGGCTCAATATCACTACCAACTTACACTAAATCTTGGAAGCCAGTATTAAAGGAATAATCTTCTGCCATCTAAAAGTAATCTGTCAAATACTCTAATTATTAGCCACTAAAAATAATTTAATTAAATGAACTTGACTGATGTATAAAGTACTATAATTTAGAACAAATTATATTTTGAGTGGTAAGCCTTCTCCCAGAATCCTCTCGATTGATTAGAGATCAACCCACACTCAGTAAAAGCATTCCAAAATATATTCCCAGCAAATTTTTTATGGCATGTGCAAGGTCCTGGTCATCCAACTGATTGGTGTGCCTTATGGCACCAGCAAATTGACACAGAAGCTTAAAACATGACCTTCTGTCCTGAGCAGATTAGCTGCATTAAATGCTGTCAGCTTTTGCTTTTGTGCTGAAATAATATTTCATAAACTCCTCATAGATTCTGAAGTAATCTCTGTGAAATATAACTCTAAGTGTTCAATAAATGAATGCTCAAATTTAAACAACTACAAGGTGAATTGAAACATATATCCTTTGTTGAAGTCTGTGTTTAAGGACAGACACATTTTTGAGACTATTAACACTGTGGCTACGATTTAATATTACCTTGAAGTAAAAAGATTGCCCTAAGCCTTTTTAAAGGCCAGAGGAGACTTGCTTCTGCATATTTTATAATTCCCCTGAGAACATTCTGTTTTCCTCTAACCGAGGTCAGAACCTCATGTTAGTGAAACATCATCAGTGTTTTCCTACCACAGGAAGATTCAGGAGCAAGCAGACAGAAACTGAATCAGTCAAACATAAACCCCACGTAAAAATGCAAAACAGGAGCACATGTGGGGGAAGAAAGTAACCAATACTTCCAAAAATAATAATTTCCAATTCAGTTCTGCATGAAGAAAGGTTAGATTGAGCATAAACACTCAAATGGAACAAAATAATGCAAAACATTGATGGGGTCATTAGTATCAATGGAAATAGCAGCATTTAACAATGTCAACCAACCAGTAAACACATCTAAAACATGAGAAGCAAAGCTACAACCAAAATTAGTAGAAGCAGTAGATCTGTATGGATGGTAAAAGAAAAAAATAGTAGTAGTGGATGTTGATGTGCCGATTAACAGAGTCAGACAAAACGTAGCCCATGTCTTATCAAATACATAATTCTTGAGAATGTTAGTAACTCCCCTTCCCTCCTACCTCACCTATAATGCAGACAGGGATGTGGTGATATAAACAAGAATGGCCCATACACTCACACATTCCAGAGTTTCTTTCCAAGTTGGTAAAAATTACAGGATTGATTAGGGGGCGTGGCCGTGTTGAGGAAATGTGTCACCTGGGATGGACTTAGGTTTCAAAAGCTCATTCCAGGAACTGGCAATAGGGTGGGAGGCTGGGAGGGATGGGGGAGTGCAGGAGGAGGGGAGGGAGAGGGAACTGGGATTGACATGTAAAACAAGCTATTTAACTTCAGACCAATATCCCTCATGAAAATTGATGCTAAAATACTGGCAAATCAGATCCAAGAACACATCAAAACAATCATTCACCACGATCAAGTAGGTTTCATCCCAGGGATGCAGGGATGGTTCAACATATGAAAATCCACCAGCATAATCCACCATATAAACAAGCTGAAAAACAAAAATCACATGATCATCTCACTAGATGCTGAAAAAGCCTTTGACAAAATCCAACACCCCTTCATGATACAGGTCTTGGAGAGATCTGGGATAACAGGGACATACTTAAACATGGAACCCAATTGAAAACCCGGGTATTAACCCACACACGTATGAATATCTGATCTTTGACAAAGAAGCTAAAAATATACAATGGAATAAAGAAAGCATCATCAACAAATGGTGCTGGTATAACTGGAGGCTGGCATGTAGAAGAATGCGGATCGATCCATGTTTATCTCCATGCACAAAACTTAAGTCCAAATGGATCAAAGACCTCAACATAAATCCAGCCACATTGAACCTCTTAGAAGAGAAAGTGGGTGGTACCCTTGAACGAATTGGTACAGGAGACAGCTTCCTGGACATAACAGCACTAGCACAGACAGTGAGATCAACAATTAATAAATGGGACCTCCTGAAACTGAGAAACTTCTGTAAGGCAAAGGACACAATCAGCAAGACAAAAAGGCAGCCCACAGAATAGGAAAAAATACTCACTAATCCCACATCTGACAGAGGGTTGATCTCCAAAATTTACAAAGAACTCAAGAAGCAAGTCTCCAAAACATCAAAGGACCCAATTAAAAAGTGGGCTGTAGAACTAAATAGAGAATTTTCAATAGAGGAGCCTAAAATGGCTGAGAGGCACTTGAGAAAGTGCTCAACATCCTTAGCCCTCCAGGAAATGCAAATCAAAACAACTCTGAGATACCATCTCACTCCTGTCAGAATGGCTAAAATCAAAAACACCAATGACAATTTATGCTGGAGAAGATGTGGTGAAAGGGGGACACTCCTCCATTGCTGGTGGGAGTGCCAACTTGTTCAGCCACTTTTGGAAATCAGTATGGAGATTCCTCAGAAAAATGGGAATAAACCTACCACAAGACACAGCAACTCCACTCTTAGGCATATATCCAAAAGATGCCCATTTATACAACAAGGATGTCTGTTCCACTATGTTCATAGCAGCATTATTTGTAATAGCCAGAACTTGGAAGCATCCTAGATGCCCCTCAACCGAAGAGTGGATAGAGAAAATGTGGTATATTTACACAATGGAGTAGTATTCAGCAGAAAAAAACAATGGAATCCTGAGATTTGCAGGCAAATGGATGACACTAGAAGAAACCATCCTGAGTGAGGTAACACAGTCACAAAAAGAGAAACATGGCATGTATTCTCTTATATATGGATTTTAGACATAGATCTGGGGAGTGCCAGCCTCCAATCCCATGGCCAGAGAGTCTGGGAAACAGAAACTTCATTCAGTGGCTGATGGAAGAAGAGGCAGACTCCCACGGTTAAGTACTGAGCTGAACTCAAGAAAGCCAGTAACAGAGAGGGAGGACTGATGACCAAAAGGATTAAGACTGGGCTGGTGTAACCCCCAGAAACAGCTGACCAGACAAAGGTTAACTCTTGAATCCCAAGAGTCAGCTTGGGAATCCAGCATGGGACTGATCAAGACCCCCTGAATGTGGGTGTCAGTGAGGAGACCTAGGTAATCTATTGAGCCTTGGGCAGTAGATCAGTGCTCATCCCGAGTATACACACGGACTTTGGACTCCCATCCAACAATGTGAGATGCACTGTCACCCTGAACTCTTGGGGGACGGTCTAGGCCCTGCCCTATATGAAATGACAGACTATGGATACCCCCATGGAGGGCCTCACCCTCCCTAGGGAAATGAGGGGATATTGGGGGGTTGGAGGGAGGGCATGGGAGGAGGGGAGGGAAAGGGAGAGGGACCTGGAACTGACTTGTGAAGTAACCTTGTTTCTAATCTAAATTTAAACTGAAAATTAAATAAATTAATTAAATTAAAATAAAAAATTAATAAAACAAAAGCTCATTCCAGGTCCAGGCCCAGTCTGTTGCTCTGTCTCTCTATCTTTCTCTTTCTGTATGTCAATCTCTTTCTCTGTCTCTCTGTGACCATCAGCCCCACACTGAAGACTATGGATTGGGATGTAAGCTCTGGGATACTGTTCCAAAGCCATGCTTTCCTCCGTGCTGCCACACAACCTGCCATGATGGACATCACGAACCCCTCTGAAACTTCAAGCAGGCCCCCATGTAAATATGCCTTTTACAAATTGACTTAGTCATGGTGTTTAGTCCTATCAATAGAACAATAGCCAAGACAATGGGCATCCAGTTACATTTCAAAGAGCTGGAAAACCAGTTGGAGTAATATAAAGTACAACAGTTCACTTGCAGCACTTCCTAATTATAGCCCATCTTCCATAAGTGACAAAAACAAAACAAAAATCTAGAGGTGGTAGAATAAATATATTTGTTTAAAAATGCAATATACACTTAAGCAAAAGAATATTAGAAATCATCAATTATGTTACAACCCTAAACACATTACTGTAGTTAAGACTCCACAGTTCAAGAGTCTTAAGAATGGTTTCCAGTTACAATAGATGGAAAATTAGTAGCAATAGTGACTTCTAAATAGATTTCTACAGAGGGAGTGATAATGATTCTTGTTCAAACTGATTTTTTAGATGTTTTATTTTATGAGTGTTTTGCCTGTATATATGTGTATCCACCATGCCTGTGTTTGGTGCAGAAGGAGGCAATGGATCCCACGGAACTTGTATTACAGATTGTTGTTAGTCACCATGTGGTGCTGGTAAACAAACCCGAGTCCTCTGAAGAAACAACAGTACTCTGAACAGGCTGAGCCTGTTATTATTAGCTGATGATATTCTCCATGTTTACCCAGCCATGTCCTGCGTGGTGAGATGGCATCATGAATTTAAAAAGAATGTTTATTGACTGAAGATGTGAGTGAAAACTGAGTACTTAGAAGATTGTGACTGAAGATTTTTGTATGTATGTAAGGCAGCAACCTATTCAACTTCCAAAGAGATGTGATTATAATAAGGTGATCAAACATTTAAAACCATCCTTTCTTCAATCAGTATGCCAATGAGACCATTTCCCTCTGACAGCTATTTCAGCACGATTAAGGAAAGCGTGTGTTCATTAACCAATGACAAATAAAAAGAGAAAATGTGCCACATATACAAAATGTAATGAAGTTCAGCCATTAAAAAGAATAAAAATTATGTCATTTGTCGTAATATGGATGGAACCAGAGATCATCACTGTAAGTAAAATAAGTCAAGCATAGGAAATCAAGTGCTGGAGGACCTCATGCATGTAAAGAGTCTAAAGAGCTGATCGCATGGAAAGTCAGGGAAAATGGTGATGATCAGCAGAGGGTACCTAGAAAACAGCAGCAAGTGTATTTAAAGGCAGTGAATCTGACAAAAAGTTCTGGGTGTTACTGTATGAGTATACATAATAACAATAATTTATATACTATACACTCCAAAAACTAGAAGGGATTTTTGCAAAAGGGAGGATGTCATAAGAAGTGATAAATGGGGATGCTGGAGAGATGGCTCAGCAGTTAAGAGCATTGACTGCTCTTTTACAGGACAAGGGTTCAACTCCCAGCACCCACATGGCAGCTCACAACTCCCTGTAACTCGAATATCTGACACCTCAAACACACATACATGTAGGCACAAGACCAAAGCACATACAACACAAATAAATAAATTATTAAGAAAATAAATAAAAGAAGTGATAAATGTTGGAGGAGACAGAAATATTAAATTTCATCTTTCCTTTCAGACACATTATTGTCCATTATTTCCATGTATGCACTTAGTCGTTTAAAAAAATCAATCTTAAGAAATACAGAGTTAATAACATTTTAAGCACAATCAATGCTTAAATGCCTCTGTTAAATGAAAACCAAACTCAAAAGGTTTTACATATAATATGATTAACAGAAAATAAATAAAATTACATATAATTTTAAATTTTGTGGTTAAAATGCTTAAAGATTATATATATATTAGATATAAATATGTAGTATCAAGTACAAGAGAGAAATAAATAAGAATATTTATGACTTTATTCATGATTTTAAACAGTTAAATAACTTGTTTGCACATACTTGAAAGGTATACGTAACTACATATTTAAGGAATATTAAGTGAACGAATATTGCTGTTCCTCTGAAACATTAATTACCAAACAATTCTAAGGGAGATTTTACTAAAGTGAGAGTTTCTACATGAGAAATTTGATTCAGGATTTAACTTATAGCTTCCAAACACTTGTATTTGATATGGTCCCATCTGTCCCTCTGTGATATCATAAGGAGTCAACAGTTTAGAATACTGAAATTGTAATATCCCAAAGTATAGGCTCAACAAAATGCCTTTTAATAGTATCATAAGATACTAGTAATCTTGCTAGATGGCCACAGACATGCTAATTGTATTTCACTGGATAGGAGTAAATCACACTTAATACCTTCAAATTTTTTACTACATCCAAGAAAAAGACAAGATCATATTGGCAGACAAAGATTCTAGTCATAAACCATTTATAATCTTAAACCATAATTCTTATCTTAGACTTTTTACCTTTGAAAAAATTTTCCCTTGTTAGAAAAACTATGTCTACTTTTCTATATAAATGTTATAAAATTTATAACTTTCTGAGAGATTCTTATGAAAATGGGTAATCACTTGACATTTTTAATCGCATCCATTCCATTAGATCCCCTACTTATCAGCATGACAACAATAAAAATCACTAGTGACAATAATGTTATAAGCTAATGTTATAAGCATGTGGGGACCAGTTTACATGTGGATTGGGCATACTCTGAAAAGGGTGCAAGCAATGTGGGAAAGAGTAAGACTGCCTCCTAAACAACCAAATAGGCAATGACTACAAAATCCAGCAAATACATTCAGGTATTTAGGTGAGAGGGATAAAAAGTTACTTTCTCACAAATTCATGGAAGTATTATTCAGACACCTCCGAACCCATAAGCAGCCAGGTATCTTTGAATAGTCAATACCCAAACAAGCAATGGTATCTCTGCACACAACAAAAAGTTACTGAGCAATTAAAAGTAACAAATTATTCATATTCATATTATCTTAAATAACTCTCCAAGGCATTATTTCCATTTGCACTCATTATCAATTCTAAAATAAATACGTTTTGAGGAGGTTTAATGCCTAATAGTGCTCTTCTAAAAGTGAGTGTTTAAAGTTGTAGATGTGACTGCAGTTAAAATGATGAGAAGGGCAAGTATGAGAATTTTAGATTGAGTAACTAGTGAAAGTGCCTAATGTGTCTCTTATCTAAAATTACATTGCTAAATGTCAGAAACATTCAGCTGGTTTGGGCATTTTCTGTGATGTGATTCCATATTCTCCTTGATCAAGCTTCCCAAGCTAAATTGTTTTCAGACACAGAGTGCAAGCAGCACTCAAGCACGCCAGCAGCCTGGCACTCCGACGTGACCTTGTACAGGAGAGTTTCCCTTTCATAGTACAAACAATATCCGCTCAGCAGTGTTGTTTTTGAAGAAAAGAAAACATACAATGACTACTATTCTCCTCTCTCTCTCTCTCTCTCTCTCTCTCTCTCTCTCTCTCTCTCTCTCTCTCTCTCTCTCTCTCCCTCTCCCTCTCCCTCTCCCTCTCCCTCTCCCTCTCTCTCTCTCTCTCTCTCTCTCTCTCTCTCTCTCTCTCTCTCTCTCTCCCTCTCTCCCTCTCTCTGTCTCTCTCTGTCTCTCTCTCTCTCTGTCTCTCTCTCCCCTCCCTCCCTCTCTCCCTCCCCCTGTCCTTCTCTTCCTCTTGCCCTACCTTCCTACCTTTCTCTGCCTTCATTCCCTCCCTTTCTCAACACACACACACAAACACACCAAATGAAGTTGGATGTTGCTAATGTTTACAAATGTCTTGCAAACAAAAGAACAATAGAAAAAGGATACTTGATTGTCACAAAGTATTCCTTTTGAAATCCAAGCCTAGTGTCTTCCTCAAAAGCCTGGTGTATTTGCATACTTGTATCTGTGCAACTAGTATTCTCCTGAAAAGACTGATATATTTTGCATACATATAACTATGCAAATGAATTTTTCCACACATGGAAAAAGCAACTTGAGATAAAATATGAAACATTTTACCCTGTCCTAATTTTACTAACAATCACTGGAAAAAAAGATATTAATGATTAGATTTTTGACTTTCACAAAAGGCAAGCAGGTCTGACACTGCAGTTTACAATTGTTTGTAATTCTAGTTCCAGGTACTGTGATAGCCTCTTCTGGCTCTGTAGACCCGAGGCACTCATATAGTGCACTTATGCGCATGCAGCAAACACTCGTACATGCAAAAACTAAATATAAATATCTTTTAATAAATGAATGAACAAGAAAGTATTTAACCAATGTCATCCATGAAGCTCTTTCCTTCACCACTCATTTTGAAATGAGTCGCCTAAGTAGAGGGAAAGATGGGATACATAAGCAGCAACCTAGCTTTTCTCCCTTACAACGGATGTATTACAATGAACTTCACGTGGTGCATGCTGAACAAACTAAAAGCACTAACTTTAAAGGCTTTTAACCTAATAACAAATTGTACAACCATCAAAAATGAAATCCCAGACTATTTCAGGCTGGCCCCAAAGACACCCAGTTACCAAAAACTCCGTACTACCCCCAGAAACAACAGATTCACACTTCATTACTCCATTTGAATGTTTCACATATTTTGAATCATGAGCCTTTTGTCTTTTTATGACTGGCTAGCCTATTGGTTTCAACATTCATCCATGTTGTAGCTTGTACCAGTACTTAATTTCTTGCTGCATATTCTTTTGAATGCATATTCCAGTTTTATCTTATCTGTCCATGCACTGATGGTTATTTAGTTGGTTTCCATTTTGGAGCTAACAAGAATAACACCACTAACATCTATGTACATTTTTTTGCTTCCATTTCTCTTTAACTAAAGTATGGGGCATATAGTGTAAGCAAAACATTTGATAAACTGACAGATTGCTTTCTCACCTGAAATAAGTGCAGATTCAGTTAATACCAAAGATATAAGGAGAAAGACCACCAAACCAAATCATCATGGCCAAATTAATTAAATAAGAAATTAATTAAAGCAAGATATTTTATTCATTTACACAAGTGGCCTCCCCGTAAGGTGGTATTCAAGAGATCAGCATTGGATGTGTGGAATACACAGTTTTTATAGCTCAGGTAGATGGTTTTCAAATGGGGGATTTGGCATGCAAAATAGGTGTGGATACAGGTACAGAATATAAGCATAACAAGTTAATTATAATAATGTCTCCTGAAACAAAGACACAGTTGCAAGGTGTCTTAATAAGGTAGTCATGCCAGAAGTTACTCATAACAAGGGAGTCATAACAGCCTTCTGAAGCAAAGATAGGTTTGCAAGATGGTTACAATAACTTTTTGAAACAAAGATATGGTTGCCTTTTCCTGGAACAGCCAGCACAGAACCGTTTTTAGTTAAGGTTACAAGTGGGGCATAGCAAAATCCTTGAGAAATAGAAGCTTAGTCATAAATAGAAATGAGCTTACTCTCTACTATAAGATCGCTTTTAAGCCTAAGAGGAAGGTAGGCTGGTTCATCAGTTATAATTCATATTCTCACCCATCCTTACCTGTCACAGGCTACTTTCTACACTCTGTGGATTTCCTTTTCGCTTTTACGTAGTACCTTTCAAAGTAAAAGGTTTGTAGTGACAGCGATACATGGGATCCTTCAAAGGGAAAGTTGTTTGTTTTAATGAGTTTGTTTTACTCTCCGACTTGTACTGTGGATTGTACTATCTGTATCCATCATAAGTGAATTACATTTTCTTAGAACCTATATGTGCCTATCTACTCTACTCAACTTTGCCAAAATTTTGTATTTCTTCACTCCTTTATTGAGGAAACTCTCAATCTGAATGACTCTTTTTGCCCCTGTATGTATGCAAGTGAACGTATGCATTTGGGTGCACATCATGTGTTTGCACACGTTCATGAAGACCAGAAAACAACCTCAGGTGTCCTTCCTCATGCATTATTTACCTTGTTTCGTGAAACAGAATATCTGTACTGGGGCTCACAGATTATTCAAGGATCCTTGGACAGAAAACCCCACAGATGTGCCTGGCTCCAGCTCCCCACCTTGGGATTACAAGTACACACCCCAACACCAACATTTTGGGCACTGAGGAGCAAACTCAGTCATCAAAACTGCATAAGTATTTTAGCAACTGAGCTGTCTACCCATCCCAACTACCTATTTTATTACTCACATTTTGTTTATAGCCAGCTGACCTCACAGATCTGAAAACTCACTAGACTACCAAACTGTTCCCAAAAGAAGAGTGGTGGGTAAGAAAGAAAACCTAAGTCTAAGAATACAAGGGATGAAACTCCTACTTGTTACAAATCTTTATGACTGGAGAAAATTATGCAATAATAAAAAAGCACTTCTAACCTTCATAATGCATACTTCACCATGAGAAAGTTCTAGCAAAACTGAAACATATTTTAAGAAAAGTATTTAATAATATGTTCAGTAAAGTACAGTGGAAGGACTGATGCATTAGAATAATATAAAATTACTTCCAGGAAATAATTAACATTTGAAAACTTGGGATTATCTAGTGTTAAACAAGAAAGAGCAAGAAAAGAAGTGTACGCTTGTAAAACAGTGCCTCCCAGTATAAAAACAGCACACCTTAACCCACAGCAGATAAAGCATAACAGAAGGTGATACACTTAGGTAGTCGCAGCACAGGAAGAGGATAAAAATCGTTAATGAAACCGGTGCATCTAAGAAATGAATCAAGAGTTGGACATAGTGGCATAACCTGCAGTTCCAGAATTCTGAAAGCTGAGGCAGGAGAATGATGAGTTCAAGGGAGGAAGAGAGGAATGGGGCAGGGAAGAAGGATAAAATAATTAGAGGGAAATGCTATAGGAAACGGCACTACTGAAAGTTACTGACACAATTCCATCATTTTGCCTACAGAATGGAACAGGAAGACCTTTTATCATTATAAATAAAATGTTTTGAAGAAACCAGAAAGGGAGATGGTGAGCCAGTGTAGCTATTTCCTCATCCTTCACTGGACAGACAACAGATGTCTCAACTTGAATCACATCCATCTGAAAATGTTACTACATTTTAGCAGACTAGAAAAACATAATAGTTCTGCTTACAAAGAAACATATACTTTTAACTTCTGTGGCACTTTTAATTTCAGTTATTTAGATAAATTCTGAATAGACCAAAAGACAGAAAAATTACATAAACATCTCTAGTTTTTTATTTTAAATTTAAACATAGACTTCTATATTTATTATAATTATTTTTATCTTTTTTTATTCACCCATCTATAGGGAGAGATCACATACCTATAACACTGACCATGCCCCTCGGGCTGTGATCACAGGTACATGGGAGAAATCAGGGATAAAAGAAGGCACAGAGTGAGCACCCACTCTCCTGGATTCCGCCTGAGGTTCGGGGACCATAGAACATTAACCCAGTCCTCAGCTTCACATGTGACTTCTCCCTCTCAAATAAAGACATAGTACTACCCCCATTCCCAGTATCCTTGGCGTGGCTAGTTTCTCATCTTCACCCATCCATATCCACCATCTAGCCATCCGTATTTTTTTGTTTCAGTATATTTTGTGATATGGTAAAGTTATTATTTCTGACTGGTTGGGTGATCTTTCTTATTTGTTTATATGATAATTTTTCCAATGGACACATAAACTTGCACGAAAACAATGCAAATTTTCTAAAATGGAGAAATCCATAACCCCATAATCTCACAGAATAGGAGTAAGCATGTGTGTAAACAAGTCCAAGACAAAGATGTCTTTGTCAAAGTACTCCCCTCAAGGCTCAGGAATCTATGCAGAGTAGAATGCAGAAATTTTGTGAGAGCCAGAGGTGACAGATGACTCCAAGGGGGTAAGAAGAGAGAGAGAGAGAGACTGAATCTCAACTTGGAGCCACAAATCAGACTGATTCTGACTGAGAAGGTCTGGAATGCATCCAGGGACTTGACATTTTGCAGTGACTTGGGCCACACAGTGAGTCATAAATCTTGAGAAACCCCACAGACTCACACATTAAATAAACAACACATACATGAGTTAAGAAAGTGAGGATATGAGAGAATTTTTAAAAATAACAGAAACTAACAAATAAAAACAAGGAAACTTTTTCATTGCCTTTTCATGCTGATTAAACAAAGGATATCTTACTGCTACCATTTTTAAAGAATTGTTTTACATGCTAAGTTCAGATAAATGAATATTTGTGGGGTTTTTTGTTTTTATTTTTTTGGCTAATGAGACACATAATTTTGGAATGAAGGGATTTTCTTTTACATTTTTCTATTGTGACCACATTTTCTGATCCATGAGTATATGAACTTTCATAGCAGAGAACCATCACAGGATTAATCTACACAAAATAGTTTTCCCTGTCTCGGTGTTTTGTTTTGCCATAAAAATACTACAGATTGAATAACTTATAAGAAGAAGACATATTTCTCACAGTACAAAGGGTTGAGCTGAGAAGCACAAGCCTGAGAGATCCACACTGTCCAATGGCTCCTTTGTTGAATTATATGGAAACCTTATCTCCTGCAAGGAAGGAGGAAAGACACAAGACAATTGTGTGTTCTTCACATTGACTACAAGAGATTCAAAATGGTACACCTTAAGGAAGTAAAGTTTTCTCTAAGATACTCAGGCTAGGAGACATAAGTCGGGGAATCCTACGCCAGGCAGCCAAGGATTCATCATCTGTCACTGGAAAAGATTCTACACAATGTGGATTGTTCATGAGGACACCAGACATGTGACTGGAACCCTGGTGATGGGCTGGACCAGCAATGCTTGGTTAGGCCTAATTGCAGCCCTCTACTTAAATCCAGTGCTCACTTTAGGATCCCCAAGATGGACTGGGAAGGTACTGGGTCTTTGTCCCCCTTCCTAACATGTTCTTATTGAATAAATCTCCTTTTAGGTTTTTGTTTGTTACTTGTTTATTTAATTGGTTTATTAAGAATTTTTTTTCTGAACCTGACAATTTGAGACGATCAGGATCTAGGCTCTGACCCTTAGTAATTACGGTAACAGTCCTGGTGACCTAAAACTGACACAAGATACATTTTGATGTCATCCAGTTACAGCAATTTGATCCCAGATGGAGAAGGTGTGAATGGCCCCATTAGCTGCTGGAGTCATTTTGCTTCAAGGACATTTTCTTATCTTTCCAACTCAGAAAGCATCAGCTGCTTTTTATCAACATTTGGTGAAGCAGAAAAACTAGTGTTTGGAATTTATTGTGAATTCTCTGTAAATTTGACAGTTGGTAGGTTTCTTCCCAACCAGTGTGACTTGGACTTTGACTTCTTCCCTGCTCTTAGTTTTTTTTTCCTGAACAGTTATTGGCAGCTGACATTTTGTTACTAGTTTTAATATTCATAGCTCCAGTTCTGTGGCATAAATTCATGCCATTCTGTCATAATATGACCGGCTGTAATCTATCTGGGTGTTTACTGTATGACAGGGAAGGTTTGAGGCCTCTATGTGCATCACTAGGTCCCTGGGAACTAACTGAGGTAGAGAAACAAGGATTCTGGAGCAATCTCTGTGTTGATTTGTGTAATCAAACCTCATACCCTTGGTGCCCGGAAGCGAGGGTTTCACCTTACTTGTCTTTACGAACTTAGGATAGTTTCTCAGGTAGCATGATGTGAAGGCAATCTGTTCCTGGAGTTTCTAAAATAACTAAGGAAGAAACATTAATTTTTTCAATTTTTTCAAAGAAACTCTTATACACTAAGTATGATGATTATTGGCATGATTTCTTTTTTACTTTTTGAAATATATGTGTGGGTAGGAATTGACTGGGGGATGACTTTTGGGCTGCATAAGAGCCATTGTTTCCATGTCTTTTGTTGTGTTTATTTGATTTGATTCTTCTTCCTTTGAAAATGAAGCTTAAATAAAACTAAAGTACTAGGAGAATTTGCATGTGAGACTAACCAAAATGCTGGACATTAGTTCAGGTGTGCCAAGGTAGGTGATAAATAACTGAAATGTTAGTGATGAGCATTCCCTTCTGGTGGATTATTTGAGTCTGATACTTTCAAATGTTAATCCTGGAAAAATGGTCTGAGAGAAAAATACTAAAGAATTTTAAAAGATGGCTAAAATAAAATCACAAGTAAAATAACATCTAAAATGTTTTTAGAATCGTCTGAGAGAAGGGCCTCTGGGCATGTCCATAGAAGATGATCCAAATTGTGCTACTAATGCCAACCCATTCTTGGAGACAGCGTTCCTTTCTGGGATCCTGAATTACACAAATGGAGAGAGGTAGCTGTGTAACTGCATGCATTCATCATAGTCTATTCCAGTCTACATGATGAGCTGATTTCAGTCCCTGTTACTTTGACTTCCCCACCATGAAGGACTACCTTGAACTGTGAACCAGAATAAACTGGTCATAACAAAAACACGTTTTTGTCAGAGTATTATTTTCGGGCACTTTTAGATATGGAGTATTTGTTCTTTGTGCTCTTAAACACAGTGTGGACAGAATGTCCCCATGTGAAATACACTATGCAACTCTAATAGATGCAACATGATGAAAATGCTAATAAAATGTTCACTTTTTTATTTTATGTGTTTTTATTGTTACCAGCACCATATGATAAAGTTTAAGCATCAAATATCCATTTGAAAGATTGCTTTTCCTCTTCTATGTTTTTATAAAACAAAGTCCAATTCATCACTGCAATACAAGGTGTTAGAATTCCCTTCTCCTTCCTTTCATGAGCATCCTTCCATTTTTCTCCTTGCTAAAATAGTTCTATTTCCTCAAAGTATTGTAATATCTCTGTCTGTTGGAAAACTTCGTTTTGCACTCCACTGTGTCATCTAATTTGATTTGTGGTTGAATTTAATTTGTTTGCTGTCCTTTGAAAATGAAGCCACGGGTAGACCTACAATACACTTGTTCTTTCCTGTTCTCTTTTGCTTCAGTCTCCTTTAAAGATATGTTCCCTAGTGCTTACAAAAGGAAAGCACTGAGAAGTTCCAGTGTACATAATTATGAAAGTAACTGAGAAGCAAAAGTTTACATATTAACTCCAACTTCTTTAAATGATTTCTCTACACTTCACGGAATTTTTGATCATTACTCCCTGGGTAGACAACACTGTTAGTATTCTGAACTGTGAAATTGTTATGAGTGGTGATATTCTTGAGTGGCTTCAGTCTCTTCTCAGTGTGTCTATGATTAGGTGAATTTAATAGAGATTGCAAGGTAACTAATTTACCAACTTCATAAAGTTTCATTCTTCTAGAACTATATAAAGAGTATCACTTAATTACAAACACCCATATCATTACCATTACAAAAGAAATTATCTTTCTATTAGCTTGTTTCACCTTTTGGTCACTGTGAAAATACTTGAGATTTTAAAAGTGAGTACAATTCAGCTTTACAAATACTCAGGCCAAACTTTCCAAAGTTAACCAAATGCCAAGAGGATTTAGAGAAATGGTTCTTACATAGTTGCATGACATAAAATGAATGCACTGAAATTCATTGCTGCTCACACTTTGTACACATTTGTTTCAGACTCAGGTACGCTAACTTCAAGACTGGGGTATTAAAACAAAGGCGGAAGAATATGGAATTGGCATGACTAGAAGGAATGAGAAAATTCTTTCACTTTAGCTTTCAAACTATAAAAACAAGAGACCCAAAAGAACTGGAATTTCCCACAGGAATCTCAGGTTTGGAAAAGAAAGAGACAAGTAGCAGCCAGTGGGGAACTTATCTCCCAGAAAAAAAATTCACTCATTTCTGACAATTTGTAAGACAACCCTGTAGGTTGACTGAAGGTCTGGGGCCAAGACAATGATGGGCAGGACCACAGCTTGCCCCGCACTAGTTAGTTATTTATAACTTTGCCCCCCCACCCATATATAACCCTGTAAGGACCCCAGTGATTTGTGAGAAGGATCACTGAATCTCTTTGTCCCTCTTCCCAACATGTTAACATTGAATAAGACTTCTTCTCTGCTTGGCGCTGCTATTTGTTTGTCTATAAGTTTATGTAGGATACCTGACAGGATAGAACTGATTTATTCAGACTGCTAAGACCCAGGCTTTTGCCCTTAATATCTATACAACAGCAATGCATATCTGAAGGTGAAAAATAATGGTGCGGATATATTATTTATGAACTAATAAAACTTGCCTGGAGATCAGAATTCAAATTTAGCCACAGGGATACAGGCCAGGTAATGGTGGCATATAACTTTAATCCCAGGACTCAGGAGACAGAGGCGGATAGATTTTAGTGATTTTTAAGGCCACCCAGGGCTACCCGAGAGTGAATCAGTCTAAAAGAGAAACAGAGCTCACACCTTTAATCCCAACACTAGAGAGGTTAAAAGACAGGATCAGGGTCTCGGATCTGGCATTCAGTCTTGGGCAATTCGTCTCCAGACACATTGAGGATAGGATTACCCCAGTCTTGGTAAATCTAACAACTTTCTGGTGTTTAGCTGCTTTGCTTTTCTGATCTTCAGATTGAACCCCAATATCTGTCCCTGAGTTTATATTAGCCGTGGTACGGAGTGTGAGGAAACAATATATTAAATTTGAAGACTCAAGGCCCTTTTAAATCTGCATTGGTCCACTCATAAGGGTGAAGCTCTTTTTGGTTGCTTTTTGTTTGCTTGTTTGCTTGTTTTTGTTTTTTAAGATTTATTTATTTTAATCCTGGTTGCAGTTTATTCTCCCTCCTCTTCTTGTAGTTCTTCCCTCCAACCCCAATCCACTCCTCCTCCATTTCTATTCAAAAAAGTGCAGGCCTCCCAAGGATATCAACACAAAACACAGCAATATCAGGTTGCAGTAAGACTAAGCACCTTGCCTTGTACTAAGGCTGTGCAAGGTAAACCGTTATGAGGAAAAGGTCCCAAAAGCCAGTGAAACAATCATAAATAGCCCCTTTTTCCACTATTAGGAGTCCCACAAGAAGACCAAGCTACACAACAGTAACATATATGTTAAGGGCCTAGGTCAGTCCCCTGCAGGCTGCTCCCTGGTTGTAAATTTAATCTCTATGAGTCCCTAAGTGGGTTTTCCCGTGGTGTCCTTGACACCTCAGACTACTACCATCCACCTTCTCTCCCTTCATGAGAATTCCCTGAGCTCAGCCTAATGTTTGACTGTGGGTCTCTGCATATGTCTCCACCAGTTTCTGGATGAATTCTCTGATGACTATTGGAATAGATAGAGGATGAAAATTTTAAAACCTAAGTTTGTCCTAGTAGGCCCCATCTAACAATACTGTTACATTGGGTCCTGTCTCTAGCATGGGTGTTCCAGGTGGTGCACTGTCTACATAACAGAGCACATAATACAAGAAAGAAATAATAGGCTAAGGTATAAAGTCACTTAATATTTCATTATGCATTTGTTCTTTAGATATTCAAGTCGTATGCAAATATAATTTCATTATGTAATTCAACACGTTGTACCACAAACAAATAATGTCAGCTCTATTTCTGACAGGTATTAAGTCTTTCTAAAACTCTAGCAATTTACTAAACTAATAGAGTGGTGTTTCTGAACTGCTGTCAGAGTCTTGTGGAAGCACTTACTGAAAACTGACTTCAGCAGGCTCTGCAAAAAAAAAAAAAAAAAAAAAAAAAGAGCCATGTGGATTTGTTATCCAGAGGCATTTTGGAATTCCTATGAACTCTAAGGTTAGATACCTTAATTAGAAATAAGTAAAAGTGATCAATACCCCTAAAAAGGCAGCTTGGTTTTGACAAATGCTCTAAGGCCAACATAACAAGGTCTTGTTCTAACCAGACTACCCCAAAGTAGGGGTAGCCTTCCCATGCAGTCTAACTGATTCACAGATAGAACAGGATCCACCTATGTGAAATGTTTCTCATTCTCCATGTTCATAAAAGGGGAAGTAAAACAAAATGGGTCTCTCAACTCACACCCATCCTTTAAAGAAGTATATCAATTTCTCCAAGACTGCTTTCTCAAACAGATACAAGAAAATTTTAAGCATATCCTTTCAAATCAAATAACATCTCTAGTTTCTAGTTTCTATATCTGTTCCAACTCTTTCCTAGAGGTTCTGAGCTCTAAATATGTTATGCCCAATTATCTGATTCCAAAAATAACAAAGCAAAAGCTAGCAAAAGCGTGGCATCATGATAGGTCTTACAGTCATCCTCTTGCTGCTATTGTGAGAGATCTGGTGTTTTGTTTGTGGTTCCTAATGCCCTTTCTTGAAACTCTGACTGTCTAAATGATGAAGATAATAGTTGCAATGCCACTTCTTTTATTTCCTTTAATCCCCCTATCAGGATGGTTTTAAATTTGTGTGCCCAAATTTTGTTGCATTTCAGCTCATCACTTAATAGCAAAATTCAAAAAACAAGAAGATACCTTATATTTTTTGAGTGTTCAATAGACACCAACAGCTTGTCTTGCATTCAGCCCCACTCCCATATGCTCATTACCAGCTTAGAGGAAAGAAGAGACACTCCCTGCTGAAGTGCTCTGAATTCCAAATGTATGCACTTGCTCAGCGGGAGAGAAGAAAAAATTAAAAAGATCCTGGCAAAATTATTTGGATAAAATCAAACATTGAGATTGTCTACATTCTTTTTAAATGTTTTTACTTCAAGTCTCATGTGTAAGAAAATACACGGAAGTAAAATGGCTTATTTTAAAAACAGCACATTTTCTGATCACTTTCAGAAGAATATGTGGAATTTTCCATTATATATAAGTACTGTCTATTATAATATAATAAATAAATATTAAAGTCAAAGAAATATCTGATACCCCCACCACCCAGTAGTCTTTGCCCAATACATTATCCCTGGCATTAACATATAGGACACCATTTAGGATCTTAAGCCTAGACACATTTATATTTTACTCGTGCACGCAAGCTTAAAAATAAGCACAGATCAGTCAGTTCTAAAATAAATCAGCAGGCAGACACCAGGAAACTGAACAAGCTCTGTTTCTCACTTCTATTCCCTTTGTGCCTTGTTATCATGGGAGCCTGCTCCCTACAAGCAGATGCTTTAGTTTTCTGAACCAAAGGCTTTGGAAGGAGGGAGAAGAGATGCTATGTACAGAAAGCAAACAAGAAAAAGCGTGAGAATCTCATGGAAAGTCTCTAGGTGACATGGAGAGATTATTAAGTACCTAAAGATTATTCTTCTATACATAAAATATTGTTGTGTTTACATACTTAGGACTGATGCTGACCCCAATATTCACAAAATGTCACACTACCATGCCCTGTCATGGTGTATGAGTTCTGCACTTTTCTGAGGAAGAGGCGGTCAGAGGCTCACATAGATTCTTAATTCTGTCATGAAGTCATAACCTTTGTGTTTTCATTTTTATCATATTTTAATATGAAAGCACCCCACGAGGAGACCAAATTTTACTTTGGTTTGTGTTACAATTAGAATTATTTGTGTAAAGATTACAAAGATAACAGGAAATCCAGTATATCGTGTGGTGTAAGGATCTTAAGGATGTTGAAAACCACAAGAGTTGTAAAATGAGTAGATTTCTAATGAAAAGTTAGGTGACAAAGTTCTTTTAGATGACTGTGCTGTGTTGCTTAAACTGTAGTGACTATCAGATTTTGTGTGCCAGGGATTCATGAAGTAGCACGGCACAAAGTTAAAACATGAATTCCTTCAGAAGCTACTTTCTTATATGGCTTAGGAAGAGTCTAGGTCATTTATTAATATAGACTTTGGCTTCAACAGGAAGCCCAGTTCAGTAGAGTGAAGTCCAGCATAAGCATAGAACAAGGCTCTTTCTGGGCATTTCCTTGGCAGAACTTCTTAATGCTCTATGAATCATGATAGGCAAAGAAGTATGCTAACATGAGTTGAATAAATATGGCAATCATCTCCCTGAGGAGCTTAGAAATTTATAGGCAGCTCAACCCCTAAACATTCACTTTTCTATGTGCTCTGCTTAACTGGGTAAGTCACCACAATGCGTGAGATTTATTTTTGAGAATTTTAGAATGTAATAGAGAGCTGCCCATTGTGTCAAATAATGCAGCTTAGACACATTTCAGAATACTTATAAATACAACAAATGATAAACTCTTAGCAAAATTACAGACATTTGTATATGATATATCAAGTCATTGCATGTATATCTACACAACACTACCCTTTTTAGTAAATCTAAATAGCATGACTAAGGAAAGTATCGGGCCAGTAATACTGCCAGTTGAAAATACAGAGCTAGAACCCTAATTCAAAACTAATGAACTTCAATGACCTAGATAATTATGTTCACTCTATATTACAATCTAAAAAGAATTGCTGATAATTTAATTCCTAAAATTATGAGTTTCTTCCTTTTCCTAAGTATCTGCACAGTAGTTCATAAATGCTAAGCTACTCCTATTTAACGAATACAGAAATAGACTAAAATCTTATTTATACAAGAATTCTAATAATATTTGGACTTTATCATAATTGAGAATGACAATTTTTTGAAGACAGGAAATATCATCCCATGCCATCTCTTGAGAAATATAAAAATTCTTGTAAGAATTGCAACTTGGTCTTAATTAATTGTCAAGATACAATTTTCGATGGTCCCTAAGGATAGTGTTTTCATACAAAGATCATATGATGGACAAAAATAACAGTGGGATAAAAAGAAGAATTTCCATCTGTCCCAGCATACACAGAACATTTATTAATTGAGCTAATTTTACTTTGTTTACCAGTTGTCCATTTAATCTCATCTAAATGATGTAAGAAGCAAAAGATAGATTGAAAAATAAGAGGTGAGTAGAACTTTGATGACCTATCTATGGATAAGATCAGATAACCTACTCGATCAAGAAAGTCAATGATCAACTTTATACTATTTATAATTAATGAACATATGTTCACTCTTTTATGATGCATCATTTAGTGTCAATGAAGTTGAACTTCTTTATCAGAAATTGTCTTTTTAAATTATTAAGAAGAGACAAGGGGATCTGTCGATTCTCTTATGACACTGCTGCTATGAAAACTTAACAGAAATGCATCCTGACAAAGTGGATGATGTCCTACACTTAAAAATGAAGCAAAACAAATGCTTTAAGTAGAATTTCATATCATGTGTGTGTGTGTGTCGTAGAGTTACATGTCTAACTAAAAAAGACATGATTTAATGAGGTCCCATAAATTTCTTAGTAAAGTAACCACCATCATAACTGAGGAATAAATTGTATATGTAATCTATATAGACCATAAGAAAATAATCATACTCATCATTTAAGTTGAATACAATTAAAGGCTAAATGTGAAATTTTCTTCTAAACAATTTAAAAGAAGATAAAATGAAATAATGTAACCTCTGACAATCTGGAACAAACATTACCACTGAATTTTTTTATGTGTACTCTATTTAATGTTGCCTGTTGTCTTTTTTTTTTTAGTTTGTTTTATAGAGGGTACGTAGTAGAAGTTTTTGTTTTGTTTTGTTTTATTATGTTATGATTTGGGGGACTGTGAGAAAATAAAAGGAAAAAAATCTTCACAGTCAGTGCCAAAAACCAAGTAATATATATTTAACAGTAACTTCAATTCTTGGAATCTGTTGAATAATTTAACAGGAAGAACAAAACACATGGGCTGAAAGCCAAGGTTTAACACACATGTGGACACACACAGACACACACACACACTTAAATGATGCGGTAGAAAGGCTGTTGTTTTTCTTTTAAGTTGGCTTCCTTTTATGCAATTAAGACGAACAATTTCTAAGAGCTGAATTTCACTTTTTACAATATTTTGCAAGTGTAACAAAATTGGAAAATGCACATCGAATCAGATATATAAGACAATATTTTTGCTATGTATAACATTTGTTATAAACTTTAATTCTATCAAGTACATGTATACATCGCGCTTTTTTAAGATCAAGAGACAACTTCGGCGACACACCTGCTTGATAGAAAACAATTGGATAACAAAACAAATACCTGAATTTTAATGAGGAAAATATTAAGTTTTTACTGTAAGAAAATGAAACTGGCAATATTTTCTTAATGTGATCTCATATAAAAAGGAGATTTTTAAGATCACTTATAGATATCTGCAAGAAAACCAAGGCCTTCAATAATCTTAGACTTAATGTCAGCTACAGTGAATAAGTGGAATGCTTTCTATAATTAACATATAATATTATTTGTAACCTGGGAAAATACGAACACAAAGATCATATTTCCTATGTTACTTATACTTACCTATACAATAATTTACCTATGAAGATATGTAATTGTTAAGTTATTAAGTCATGTCTACTATCTTGAATATGTAGATCATTTCCAGTTTTTCCCTATCAAATAATTTTGCATACCAGGCCAAACTCCCTAAGTTTCAGCTTCAGCCCTAGTACTGACTCATAAAAGTTAATTTGCTTCATCAAAGCATGTAAACATACCATGGCCCTTGAAAACTATTGAGAAATTACTTTCCAAATGGCTGTACAAATTTATCTGTTAACAAAATAAGGAACCTCCAGTTCTAACACAGGTGCCTTCACATGGAACAGTATAGCTTTTAAAAACCATCACTAAATGTGGTAGAATGTTTTAAGCACAATGCTTAATTTATAACTGGTATTTTATTCTGTTAATAGAATTTATCCCTTCTTTATTCTCCAGTTAATATTTTTACAAAAAAAAGTTACACCGTACAACCATTAAATCATTGTGGTTTACCATATTAACTGCCTCTTGAAGTTATGCCTAAACATGGCTCTGAAGGTGGGCTAGGTTTAGCCATTTTCTGTTGCCATTTTTCTTAAAAAGACTAGCTCTACAAAGTTACTTGGAATAGCCAGAACCCGGGAGCAACCTAGATGCCCCTCAACTGAAGAATGGATGGAGATTTAGTGTTCTCATTTGCTTCTGAACTTTCTCACCATAATGAGAATTTCCTGAGACAAAGGTGGTGTTATCACTTACAATATAAATCCTCTGGTGAATCGAGTCACTAACAAAGTAGAATATTAGGACTGTGAGGGAGATGACATAATGGAAAACACTATTTCTTGAACTATTTCCAAGATAATATTTCTGATACTCACAAAACTCCATGAAGGACACCTTAAGTATCCTCATTTCTAAGTAGTAACTGTGTTGGGGAGTAAATTCAAAATGATGATTGAAGAATTTGGTTATTGTGAGCATACACTGAAACACAGGCATTTCGTTTAAAATTAAACATATGAAAAAGGATTTGTTTTCCTCACACTCTGTTTTTGTGTATCAATGACATACATTATCTACAAATAGACTAAAGAAAAGACTGGAAATACTGGCAGAGAGAAGGTCTGGGTTCCAGGCAGACTTTGTACTTTATAAATTGAAAACAAAACCAGTACCAAGAAAAAGACTAAAGCCAAACTTCATAAATTTTTTTAATTATCAATAATCATCGTATTTCCAACACTTTTCCAGTACAAGGAACTTGTCAATATGACCTTAATGATACTTCACACAGTGAAAAACTGAAGAACTTATTGAAATGAAAATTAGAAGTAAAATAAATGAAGATTTCAGCCATGTTTATCCTGCCTGCGTATTCTCCTTTATCGATGTACATTTTGCTTTTCAAGTTTACTTTGAATCTTTGGTTTTAGAAACTATTCTTTTAAAAAAATGGTTAATCAGAAGATCTGAAAACTGTATTTGAAATATCTCCTTTCTTCTCCTCTAGCTACAGAAAAATAAAGATGCTATCTGTTGCAAATATTCAAAAAAAAAGAATGGATGGAGAAAATGTGGTACATTTACACAATGGAGAACTAATCTGCAGGGGGGGAAATGCAATCTTGAAATTCACAGGCAAGTGGATTGAACTAGAAGAAACCATCCTGAGTGAGGTAACCTAGTCACAAAAAGACAAACATGGTATGTACTCACTCATATATGGATTTTAGACATAGAGCAAAGGATTACCAGCCTGCAATCCACACCCCCAGAGAAGCTAGGAAATAAGGAGAACCCTAAGAGAGACATACATGGTCCCCCTATAGGGGAAAGGGACAAGATCTCCTGAGTTATTTGGGAGCATGGGGGAAGGGAGAGAGAATTAGGAGAAACAGAAGGGGAGAAGAGGAGTGGAGAGGAGGACATGAGGGAGCAGGATGATTGAGTTAGGGGAAGAACAGAGGAGAACAAGAAAAGAGATACCATAATAAAGGGAGTCATTATAGGTTTGAAGAGAAATCTGGCACTAGGGAAATTTCCAGAGATTTCAAGTATTACCCCAACTAACAATCTAAACAATAATGGAGAGGCTACCTTAAATGCCCTTCTCCAATAATGAGACTGATGACTACCTTATATGCCATCCTAGAGCTTTCATCCAGTAGCTGGTAGAAGCAGAAGCAGACACCCACAGTGAAACACTGAGCTGAACTCTTGGAATCCAGTTGCAGAGAGGGAGGAGTGATGAGCAAAGAGGTCAAGACCAGGCTAGAGAGACCCACAGAAACAACTGACCTGAACAAGGGGGAGCTCATGGACCCCAGACTGATAGCTGGGAAACCAGTATAGGACTGTACCAGACACCCTGAACATGGACATCAGTTTGGAGGTCTGGGCAATCTATGGAGCCTCTGGTAATGGATCAGTATTTATCCCCCTAGTACATTTATGGACTTTGAGAGCCCACTCCACACAGAGCAATACTCTCTCAGCCTAGACACACAGGGGAAGGCCTAGGCCCTACTCCAAATAATGTGACAGACTTTGAGGATATCCTATGGAAGGCCTCACCCTCCCTGGGGAACAGAAAGGGGATGGGATAGGGAGTTGGTGGGGGACAGGGTAGGAGAGGAGGGAGAGGGACCTGGGATTGACATGTAAAACAAGCTTCTTTCTAATTTAAAGAAAAAAGAGACTGGCTCTTGGTTTTAGAAACTAATTTCCCTCCACGTATCTATTAATGTTTAATTTTGTGTGCTTTGGTTTTAAATATTTATTTATTTTATGTATTTTGCTAACATGTATACATCCCATGTGTATGCCTGATGCCTGTGGGAGTCAGTAGTGACATCATTAGATTGCTCATCTTCTTAAAATCCAGTGCAGGAAACACTAATATGAAGGGAATATTAGAGCTGAAGATGAAGGATGAGGCAGCCTAACAAAGCTGAAGAGGGTTGAAGCACATAGTATGTAGTATGTCTGTTGTGCTAAATCAGCACAGTGTAAAGTGCAGCTGAAAACATACAAAAGAATACAGATCACGGAGAGCCTGATAGAAGGGTGAGCATCACCTTTAAGACTTCTGCTTCTTTTTTTTTTTTTTTTTTTTTTGGTTTTACGAGACAGGGTTTCTCTGTATTGTTTTGGAGGCTGTCGGTCCAGCCTGGCCCTGAACTCTGCCTGCCTCTGCCTCCCGAGTGCTGGGATTAAAGGCGTGTGCCACCACCGCCCGGCAAGACTTCTGCTTCTTAGCAAGGCTGGAGAATAGTAATAGGGTTTTGATGTGGAAAAAAACTACAAATTAAAAGAGAAGTCTTAATTCTCCCTGCTGAAAATAAGAGAAATGACTCCTCTTTCCGTGTGTGTGTGTGCGCGCGCGTGCATGCATGCGTGCATGTGTGTATTTACATTATTCATTTGTAACTGAAAAGTGCTCATTAAAATGTATACACATGCTTTGGAAAGGTAGGTAGGATTTTCCCAAGCTATGATCTAGCCACATCTTTCTCAAGAACCCAGGGGCCATTTCTTTGAAATGCACACATCAAAGGAGATAATGTCCACACCTTTCGTTTTCTGTAAGAGTCAGTTTTAACTCCAGTGAAAACCTGTTTTGTTTGGAAAAATGGCCCATTATAATGATGACAAGCTTATGAGAAATTTGTATCCTCTTAATAAAGCCAATCAGTTAACATACCTGGTCACCATAACTACCAGGCAGTTAGAGGAACAATTAGCCTTCCTTGAAAACATTGTCATAATGTGAGTCTGGCTTATACGATTTCAAGATTCAACTACAGCATTGTAATATCTTTGTAGATTGCCTGTGTTGTGAATTTGGCTTAATATCATTAGGACTGACTTTTCTTTTTATGTATATATCTGTGTGTAGAGTTCAGAAGAGAGCATCAGATTCCCTGGAATGAGGAGTTACTGGCAGTTGTGATGGCTTTAATATAATTATATACCTGAACAATGTGGAGAATGAGTGTGCTGATGAAATCACCTATGTGAATTATTATCCTAACCTGTAATCTCTTCAAGGGAATGTGCACTGCCTGTCATTTGGAAGAATAGTTCTGTTATGATTCTTTTCCACTGGAGAGATTCAGGAGCAACTAGAAGACACACCTCTGGGCATATCTTCAAGGGGATTTCCAAAGAGGATTAACTAAAAGGGATGACACACCAGCAAGTAGTCAGCACCTTCAGAAGGGCTGTCCATATACACAAAGGTCAGAGTGAGCAAAAGTGGCCACATTCCTTCCTTAGCTTTTCCGCAGGAGTTGGAGGAAAACTATCCTCACTGCTACCATCCGCCACTTATTCAGACACCAGATTCTTCAGCTTTCCAGAATGGATACAGTACCAGTAATTCTGCATGGATCCCCAGACCTTCCACAATAGTTTAGGAAAAAGAGGCATCCAAATTTTTGGACAGAGAAGTGAATTGATTCTGTCATTTTAGCAAGTAGTCAGCCCCAGTTCCTTTGTGTAATTAAGTCTGACAAATTCCTTTGTATAATACACATCTGTTACTGGTTTCATTCCTCTTTAAAAATGTCTAATACACCTTTGAAATTCATTTTGAAAGTCAGTGTGACCTTGACACTAGAGTCACACGAAATAATAATTTATTGAAAGAACACCAAATGCAGATGCCCTTGGTGAATGTAGATCACCAACACAATGCTAGTGAATCAACCTAAACAGCATATTAAATGGACTTATAATCATGGTGGTCCAATTAGATTTATCCTTGTAAAGTAAGAATGGTTCAATATGTAACAATCAATGTAATACACCACACTGAAAGAATGAAAGACAAGACCCATATGATCAATGCAATAAATGTAGGCAAAACATGACATAATTCATCTTTCTTTCAAGCAAAACTCTCAAAAAAACTGGTATGAATCAATGAAGTTCAACACAGCCATATCAAACAAACCCACAGCCAAAGTCTCTGCTTGGTAAGAGAAGTTAAAAGCTACCCCATTACTCTCCCACTAAGACAATAAGAATTGTAACTGTGCACAAATACAGTAATACATAAAATGTTTTTTATCATCTCAAAAATTAAGGAATTTGAACATTTCATATATAACACATCAAGAACAAAATTAAGAATTCTGAGCTTAAAAGTTAGAGGTGTGTGCCAAATAGAACTGATTTATTACCAAAAATACCAAAGAGAAAGGAAAAATGTCCCTCCAAATAGCAATTAAGAGATAATTTCCTATAATACGAAAGTCCTATGGGTTCATGACCATTTCCTAAAATTACTTTCTCATCACTCATCATAAGGATAGAATGACAATAGCACTCTAAAATGTCACTCTTCTGACATTAAAATGGTTACCACCAAACTGATGTCTCCAGATTCATCTCCACAGAAATTACTTCTAGACTAAGCATGGTGTAAAGGAACATGTATCCAATCCACAATCCCTACCAGCAAGTTTGCATATCATTCAAAGTACGACCAATTGTCTCTTTTTTTTTCTTTTTTTTCTTTTTTTTTCTTTTATTTTCCAGTTTAAATTTAGATAAGAAACAAGGTTGCTTCACAAGTCAGTTCCAGGTCCCTCTCCCATTCCCTCCCCTCTTCCCGTGCCCTCCCCCCGTTATCCCCTCATTCCCCCAGGGAGGGTGAGGCCCTCCATGGGGGTGTCCATAGTCTGTCATTTCATATAGGGCAGGGCCTAGACCCTTCCCCAAGAGTTCAGGGTGAGAGTGCACCTCACATTGTTCTATGGGAGTCCAAAGTCTGTGTGTATACTTGGGATGGGTACTGATCTGCTGCCCAAGGCTCAATAGATTCCCTAGGCCTCCTCATTGACACCCAATTGTCTCTTTTCTACATGGACTATCAAAGACAGAATAGGAAGCAAAAAGCAGGTTCTTGTCTCCCAGAAAGTCATGTCATGTGACCTAAAATGTGATGCCTATTTTTAGGTATGACCTGGCTCTGACTTTGTGACTGATACAGGTTATAGTGGAAGCAGAGACACACATTTCCATTCATTTTGTGATAGCCATTTTCCATAAATGAGAGGTTTCAATGGTTTTCCACTTTACTTCCCAGAAAGGTGTAAAGAAAAGACAAGAAAGAGGAAGAGTACTCAAGCTCATCCAACAGACAGACCCCTACCTCCCCCCGACCCCTCCAAAAAAACACTGGCAAATAAGAGGAAAAAGTAAGTGTCAGCAACTAACATTACGATGCAGGATGTTAAGAATGTTCTTGTTTTTTGTATGGATGGGATTTTAGAAAGGATTGAGGACCTACCTGAAAGGTACTACCTACCCACGATGGTGATTATTAGTTTCATAATCAATATAATTTTGCTAAAGAAATGTCTCAAAAATAGGGTGAAACTTATACAGGTCATACGGTCATCGCAGGATAGTTTTGAAATTCTAGTACAAAGAATTAAGGAAGCCGGGCATTGGTGGCACACGCCTTTAATCCCATCACTCGGGAGGCAGAGGCAGGCGGATCTCTGTGAGTTCGAGGCCAGGCTGGACCGACAGCCTCCAAAACAGAGAAACCCTGTCTCGTAAAACCAAAGAAAAAAAAAAAAGAATTCAGGAAATGCAAAATTCCTTGCAGGATAGTAAGGAAGTTTTGGTAGAAAATATTCAGGATATTAAAAATGATAATGTAGGTCTGACAAACAGGTTTAAAGAGATGGAACACAAAATTGAATTACTTTCAGGAAAAATGTGTTCAACAGATAGAATAGAAAAAGTGGAACATAATGTTGAAACATTTAACCAACAAAACTGTTCCATGTTTGATGATCTCACTAGCCAACTACAAAGACTGGAACATAAGATTGAAATGCTAACAGGAAAGAATTGTTCCATGTCTGAGAGCAATGACAAACTAATTATAATTATTCAGAACTTTATAAAATTAGCAGTTCAATTTTAACTGCCAGAAAGTCCTTTCTTAAATGATGATTAATTCCTCTTCAACCAGTACCATTGGTAAAAATTTGTATTCTTAGGCAACCTGAAAGGGGTCTTTTAAAAATATCATTTATAATAGCTGCTAATAAAGAAATAAACAATATGTGAAAGAAATTTGCATTGTAAATTATAAGATATTAACTGAAGAAGACACAAAGGATTGGAAAGTTATCATCTAATGGTTTAAGGAAACTGACATTGCCAGCACATAAAATTCATGCTACACAAAACATCCAATAGATTCAATACAATAGTTATAAAAATTCCAATGATGATTTTTTTCATTAAAAGAGAAAAAGCTCTAAAGTTGGTATGGAGCTAAAAAACACTCCAATATTTAAATGATTTTAACCAAACAAAAAGGGCAAAGTCACAATACCTGACACCGGAACATACAATAGGAAAACCTTTTATTAATGCATGTGTGTACTAGCTCACTACTTTTACATTGTTGGCCCCAAGATGACAAGAAGGGTGACCAGCAAGGAAATCTCACTAGGGATCTCACTCTGCTATGTCTAATCTGTAAATAAGGGCTAAGAGTGTGCAAGAAATGTTTCTGCCATCTTTATTAGAATGAAAATTGACCTTCCTTGAATGGGTTGTTGAAGACAATCTACTAAGTGAAATATATTACACTAGTCTTTGTACATGAAAAATTAAAAAAAAACTTTAATACATTTGAAAATAGTGCAAGGCTGTATTAGTCAAAACAATATACTATGGACATTTATGCAAAACTAATGGTCCAGAATAGGTAGCCTCGGTATAGATCAAAGTGTTACTATTTCATTTGATTTTTTTCAACCAAGCACATTCTCTTCAGTTAATGTTATTAAAATAATTCACATACAAATTAAGAAGAATAAATTGAATCTTATCTCATGCAATCCCATGTTGTATACCAAGTAAACTCAAAGAATTAAAATTTTAAATAAATACCTAGAATTATATAGAATTATAAAACTATTGCAAGAGAATAGAGAGGAAAAAAATAAGAAGAATCCCAAAAACCACAAAACAAAATCAAAAACTAGATGAAAGAACTTGAGATGGATAACTACTTTAAATGCCATCCTAGAGCCTTCATCCAGTAGCTGATGGAAATAGAAGCAGAGACCCACAGCTAAACACTGAGCTGAACTCCTGGAATCCAGTTGTATAGAGGGAGGAGTGATAACCATACGGATCAAGACCATGATGGAAAAACTCTCAGAAACAGCTGACATAAGCAAGTGGGAGCTCATGAACTACAACTGATAGCTGGGAAACCAGCATAGCACCAAACAAGGCCCCCTGATTGTGGGTGTCAGTTAGGGATCTTGGACGTCCATGGGGCCACTAGCAGGGGAATCAATGTTTATTCTTAGTGCACGAATGGGCTACAGGAGACCATTCACTGTCGAGGGTTACTCTCTTAAACTAGACACACTGGAGTAGGGCTGAGGTCCTACCTGAAATGATGTGACAGAATTTAATAACCCCCATGGGAGGCCTTACATTCCCTTATGCATGGATGGGGGGTGGGATGGGGAGATAGTGGGGTGAATAGGAGGATAGGAGGGAGACATAATGGAGATTGGTAAGAAAAATAAGTTTGTTTTAATTTAAATAAAAATTAACTAAAAATTAATTTTACCAAATAAAACATCTCCACACAGACTATAAAACCATTAACAGTGTAAAAGTGAACAGGTACTCTTGAAATAGGAAAAATTATTTGAAAACATATTTCTCAAGAGGACTGTCCAAAATGTTTAGGGGACTAACTAGTAAGAAGACAGACTAGTTTGAGTAGAGGAAAATGGCCTAAACACACTGTTCTCAAGAGAAATCATACAAATGACTTGCACTATTCATCAAAGAAATACAAAATAAGGCAAAAATCACTGACACAGGCTTCATGGCTACTACTAAAAGGGACAAATTACAAGAGTCAATGATGATACAGTAAAAAGAGAATTCTAAAATACTGTTTTTAACAACACATATTTTTACTGCTACTTTGAAATTACCATTGAAATTCCTCAATATACCAAATAGACAAGCCCTCTACTGGGTAGATGGCTGAAAGAATCGAGTTTATCACAATGAAAAGAAAGCTAAAGTTCCATGTTCATCATAATTTTAATGTCTAATGGTGGAATCAACGTAGGTGATCATCAGTGTGTGGATGAATGAAGACAATACAGTAGCTATAAATAATTACATACTATTCAGACTCGAAGAAAAGGATATCTTGCTATTGTTGACAAAATGGATGAATCTACAAGGTGTCATACCAGTTTTAAAATACCAGGCAAAAGGAGAGAGGTGGGGGGTCCATTCAGTAAAGTTACCCTCTGCATGCATTGAGTTCTCAGTTTGCATCCCCACAATCTACACAAAAGCTAGACATGACTGCATACTGGCAAGCCTACTGCTGGGAGATTGAGCAAATAGTCATAGGCAGATCCCTGGAGCCCATTGGCAAACCAGCCTAGCCAAATCGATGCAGTCAACTTTTAGCGAATTATTTCTGCCTCAAAAATAAAGAGGGGAAGCCGGGCATTTGGTGGTGCACCCCTTTAATCCCAGGACTTGGGAGGCAGAGGCAGGCGGATCTCTGTGAGTTCGAGGCCAGCCTGGGAGGCAGGCGGATCTCTGTGAGTTCGAGGCCAGCCTGGTCTACAAGAGCTAGTTCCAGGACAGCCTCCAAAGCCACAGAGAAACCCTGTCTCGAAAAACCAAAATAAATAAATAAATAAATAAATAAAGAGGGGAGAAGGTAAGAAAGACATCTGACATTGAACTTTGGCCTTGTCTACCAGTGCACACGCGCACGCTCACACACACATTGTTGAGGTAAACACTAACCTATTGGAAGAAAATCAGCAGACAGTGAAGTAAAGAGATGTAGATCGTATATTGCCCATATCAGGAAAATATTGAAACAATGCAAAAACGGTCTACACATGAGAAACCTGCTTGTTATTTTAAAAAAGTAGCACTAGATATATACCTCAGTAATTAAGACCACTGGTTTCTGTTCCAGAGACCCACTTTCAACTCCCAGAACACACACAGTGGCTCATAAATATCCTTAACTCGAGTTCCCCTGTTCTGGCCACTGAGAGCATCAGACAAACATGTGCTTCACAGATTCACATGCATGCAAAACATACATAAAAATAATGCAATTAAATTTATATTGGAAAAAACAAACTAATAGTGCATATAGCTTAAAAATATAGTAGTTTCTATGATTTCATAAATAAACTGGCATTAAATTATTTGTCATTGAATGTTAAACTTTGAAGGTTTAGACTGTGTACTGTGTAGTATCAAAAATAAAAGACCCAGAGACAGATATTGGGGTCCAATCTTCAAGCTGAAGATGAGAGAAGCAAAGTAGCTGGCCATTAGTACTTACCTCCACTTGACCACAGACCAAAGGGGCTATCCTCAAATTGCTCCTGACTTCACTGTTCCTCAGATTCATTCAGACTGCTATGCTCTCCTAACCTGACTAGAGACTAATCCTGGGACTGACTACTGAAGACCCTGCTCCTGTCTTTTACACCTATGTAGTTGTGGGATTAAAGTTATGAGTCGTTATTCTTTCAGACTAATTCAATCTCGTGTATCCCTGGGTAGTCTTGAACTCAGAGAGATCCATCTGCTTTGTCTCCAGAATACTGGGATTAATGGTGTGTGTCTGGCTTCTATGGCTTGAGGCTAGCTTTGCTTTCTGAATCCTCAGCAAGCTTTAATAAATCATAAATAATATAACACCACAGTACTGTTTGATCACAGTGAGTAAGTGGGGAAATACCATAAAACTACTTTAAGCATAGCATAATTAAGACAATCATAAAAACAGGGATATGGTACCTATGGACAGGATTGATCAAACAAATTGGTTGGGAGGGGAAAGTTACTGTCACAGGCCATATAAAAAAGAATGAAAGGGAGATTAAGATAATTAAAGTCAAACTTTACAAGAGAGATTTCACAATGTGTGGACTGATTTTACACATGGCTCATGCAACTATCAAATGATACAAAGCTATGTTAAGCGTCATTCTACAGTTATAAGTAGGAAATTAGCATTATCATAGCTAAGAATGGCAAATATATGTTTCTTAGGGAAGCCAATATGGCTACCATATATGAGAAAAAACTAGAATGTACATAGACTATGTACAAAAATAGACTATGAGTTTTAACACTTTGTACTATTATGAGAGCTTTTTTAAAATAAGGAAAAATATTGTTGGGTGTGGTATTTTGTAAAATAAGTAGATGACTGCATATTAATTCTATAAAAAAACATAAAAGGGTATAACAATATAAATAAACATGAAGATATATAATCTCTGAAGAAAATCATTAGTCCACATACTCATAGCTGAATATTAAGTATAAAACTGAATATGAATATGAGTTTTTCAGGTTAGAATAGGAAATCCCACAGTAGTTCACTCTATATCTCAGCCACAATCTCTTCCTCCTTTTGAGTATTGATGTATTGAAATTGAACTCTGCTATACCATGTGGTAATATCTTGCTTGTACAAATAAAGTCTGTCTGATAGTCAGAGAATTGAGCTCACCACTAGCTAAGCATAGAGGTCTGGAGGTCTGTACAGACAGACATGAAGTCAGGTAGCTGGCCTTAAACAGGATAGAAGCAGGGAGAAACAGGAACTTGCTCTCTGGTCTGCTGAGATACTAAGGAATAAGGTGTGGCTGTGGCTTGCTCGTTCTCTCTGATCTCTCAGGATTTCCCTCTATAGTTGACTCTGGATTTTTATTATCTAGACTAATTAAGAACTCCATTTACAACATTATACAACTTATTGAACATAACTCATTTTTAGATGACATTCTGTCTGTTCTTGGAGTATCTTCTTGGCAACAGAACATCTTGGAAATCTCCTTACAAGAGTAAAACTCAAATGGTCTTTCCCCAAACTTCAACAACTGTGTAATAATATTGCCTTCATGGGGGACTCAAGAGATGGCTCAGTCGTTAAAAGTTTATATTGTTTTTCCTAACACCATGTCAGGTAACTCACAACTCCCTGTAACTCCATTTCCTAGGAAAGCAGACACATCTGACCCCAACAGGCACCTGCAATCATACCTGCATGTGTACAAACCCACAGAAAACCAATGCACACAAAAAATTTAATATGAATATTTTTTCTAAATTCTTCATGAATCCTCAGTATTTCCATGGGACTTTATGAGTAGGAACTTATCAAAAAGTACAAAAAAGTTAAGTCCAAAAATGTGCTTCTCAACCAGCAAGAGTATCTCCCCCTGGTGTCATGAATAATCGATATGGAAGCCTGTTCTTTTACAGATTTTTTGTTATAGGCGCAGGCAAAACCTTCGAGGGAGCTTTTCTCACGATGGCATCTGATTTCTGAAGTGAAAAGTGAGAACTTCTGTTGAGAAAGAGCTAGATAGGCAATGCACTTTTAATGAGAGTAGAAAACCTTGTGAAAGGGTTTATGTAGCTTGCATGGTTGTCTGCTAACAAGAAATTAAAGAGAACTGATAACAGTTCTACTGCTATGATTATATCTTTAACTGTTCCATAGTACTAAACTCTTGCTTCATCCAGGACATTCACTGATTTATTACTACCTGTATCTTCAAATTTTAATTCATATGGTCATAATTCTCTATACAATTCTTAGCAGTGCTAACACTGGAGCACAGAAGTCACTACATTAGCATAATTAAATAAATAATAAAACACTGAAACATACTACTTCTTATCTTGGTTAAATATCTCTTTTATATTCTTCCTTAATGCCCAGGGCTCATTTCTATCCACATTTGCCACAAGTAAAATTGCCATCTTTCTGTTACATAATGGACTTTTTTCTTCCTTCTTACAGGTTCTAACATAAGTGTACCCAACATCACGTTAGGCAATGCTTGCTAGAAAGATAATTTTCTTGGAATACAGACATCAAATTCATAGCTCTGAGTAAAAAAAAACTCACAGTTTGCAGAACAAAATGTACTGATGTATCTTTTAGTGATGATTTTCCACCCAACATTAGGAGTGAGGCCACAATCAAAAAAGTTTCAAATTACTGTTCATGAGGCATGCCCTCCCTTCATTCACAGTTACTATTGTAACTACTGTATTCCTGAGATGTGCCCTCCCACTTCATTCTCATTAACACTGATTTCTAATCTCCTTACTTTTCTATGCATTTCTTCAGATTTCCCTTCGTTTTTCATAACTTTTCATTTAAATTGAAACAATCTTTTATATATCAATCCCTCTAGCTCCCAACCTCCCATGAGCCCCCACAGAGCCCCCCATCCCATCACTCATCCACTCTCCAAGGAGGGTGAACCTTTCCATGAGGGATCATCAAAGTCTGTCATATCATTTGGGGCAAGACCTAGGCCCCTACCCCATGTGTCTAGGCTGAAATAGTAATCCTCCTTAGGGAATGGGCTCCCAAAGTTCATTCATGCAATAGGGAAAAATACCAGGTCCACTGCCAGAGGTCCCATAGACTGCTCAGGCCTTCTAACTGACAACCACGTTCAGGGAGCTGGGTGGAGTCCTATGCTGGTTGCCCAGCTGTCAGACTGCCGTCTGTGAGCTCCCACTTGCTTAAGTCAGATGTTTCTGTCGGTTTTCCATGGTTTTGATCCCTTTTTTCATCACTCCTCCCTATCTGCAACTGGATTCCAGGAGTTCAGCTCAATGCTTAGCTGTAGGTCTCTGCTTTTGCTTCCATCAATTACTGAATGAAGGCTCTAGGATGGTATTAAACATAGTCATCAATCTCATTATTGGGGAAGGGCATTCAAGTTAGCCTCTCCACTATTGCTTAGATTCCTAGTTGTGGTCATCCTTGTAGATTTCTGGACATTTCCCTAGTGCAAGCTTTCTCTTTAAACCTATAATGGCTCCCTCTATTATGGTATCTCTTTTCTGTCTCTCCTCTATTCTTCCCTCAACTCAATTCTCATGATCATTCATGTTTTCCTCCCCCTCCTTTTCTTCCCCTCTCCTTTCTCCTACCTATCTCCCCCTGTGCTCCCAATTTGCTCAGGAGATCTTGTTCCTTTCTCCTTCTCTGGGGGACCAAGTATGTCTCTCTTCGGGTCCTCCTTATTTTCTGTCTTCTCTGGAGGCATGGATTGTAGGCTGGTATTCCTTTACTCAATGTCTAATATCCATATATGAGTGAGTACACACCATGTTTCACTTCTTAATCAAGAATTCTGCTTGATTTGATTTTTATGATCAGTTGTTCCTAAATTTCATATTAGTTGACTAGATCTGATTACACTGAGGTCTTAAAACAATGTGCCATTATTTCTGTACTTTATTGTTTTATTTGTCCCTATTTTGAAAAAAGTATTTTCAAAAAAGCAAACTTTCTAAACAACTGTAATAGTTATTAGGAACTAGTGGTACTTTTCAAAATAAACTTATAACTTGAAAATTGTTCCTACTAGTTTGCCAATTTTATATTTATTTTTATTAAAAATATTTAAACATTCTTGAGATTGTACTAAAAACTACAAATCTATCTATTGTTTGTCACCATAGTAAAACAAAGCTATTTGTTTTTTAATTTGAATAAGTATCTGTTTTTACATACCTGAAGTTTTACACATTTGTTCATGAACAAGATATTATGACAACCCTTTGAAAGGTTCAGGCATTACACTGGCCTGCCCTGTTACCTGGCAGAATGCACTCAGGCATCAATCTGGCCAGCCCAGAGTTCCATGAGAACCACTCTACATGCAGGTGCAAAGGACTCCTTTAAAGGACAGACCCCTGCCCACTTACGCTGTCTCATCTTCTCTCATCTTCCCTTACTTTTACTTTCTCTCTCCTCTTTTCTCTTCCCTTACTCTCTCTCTCTCATGTCTTTCTCCCCCTTTTAGTCTCGCTGTAATAAACTATGATTGATATGCTCTCCATGTCTTGCGCTCCGTGTATAGCGCCGGTCCTGGTTCCCTAACTAACAACATATGATGCCAAGACTCAGCAGGTTTTTCCTGCATATCCTCCTGCTTTGACTGCCTGGAATGCCGACAACCTGTGAACTTCAACTCGGTCACTTTTCCAACTAAGGTTGCCTGGATTCTTCCATCCACCATCACCATGTTTGGTTCCTCCCTTCTCTTGCTTCCATGAGTTAGGACTTTTGCATCGATCCTCCCTTAGTCTCTGGGATGCTAGAGATTGTAGGTTTTGGATCTTTGCTTCTCTCATGGAAGCTGCCGCCCCCCCGTATCATATCAAATCATGTGCCTGCTTTTGGCACCCTACATTCTATCAGTGATTCCATGCTGAGCCACTAGATAGCTGTAGGCAAAGGAATAAGAATGAACCAGTTCCTTCAGTGCACAGAAAAAAAATCAACCAAAAACCATAAGACTATAGAAAAGAACACAGAGCAGAGATTGTAGATTAGTAATGCCATTTCAGAAAAAAGGAAGAGGATAATAATAATAATAATAATAATAATAATAATAATAATAAATTAATAACAGATGCACAAGCAATCCCTCTTCTGACTATATTCCCAAGGGCCATGAGCATACCACTTATAAAAATGAATATACTTCAAAGTTGATTACAGCATTATGTACAGTAGTCAAGAAATGGAAAAACAAAAGAATGAAGGAAACGTGGATTGTGTATGAATGAAGGGAGACATTGTAAATTCCTACTGGATGGAAAATTATCCAGCCTTCAAAAAGGTGACCTTTGGAAAAGTGTGAATGTATGAAGAAGACACAGAGAATATTACATGATCTCTCTTATTCATAGAATATGACATGCAGGCAGACAGAGAAGGAGAATGCAAACACAGAGGAAATCAATTGATACTGACCATGGTTGTTAGAAAAAGGAAGGGAATTTCAATAAGAAGACACAGCCCTCAAGCAAAAACAGCAAATACATACAATGAGAACATCTAGTCATGCAACATGAAACACAAAGTTAATAAAATCCTATTGGCTATTTTTGTTAAATAGGCAGGTTTTATTGTCACTGTAAATATAATATCTAACTGAGATTTCAAATATGTTAATCTCTTTCTATAGAGCAACCACTGAACAGTTTGTATATATTCTATAACAGTATGTTATACACCTCAGATAAACAAAATAAATTTACTTTTAACCCCACATATCCATCCTGAATAGAAACATTTCCAAAATACAGTGTATAAAAACTACAAACATCTAAAATGCAAAACAAAAAAATGAATGATTCATACTAGTTAGTAAAGTGCTCTTTAATAAAAGAAAAAAGAATAAAAATAGATAAAATTTTAGTCAAAAAAATTCATAGAATATATTCTGATCGCATTGCTCCCTCCTCCAACTTCTCCCAGAACCCTCCCACCTCCCGAGACACCCAACTCTATGCCCTTTCTTTCTCTTTTTTCTCTTCCTTTATAAAACTAACAGGTTAAAAACAAACAAGAAAACAGAATAAAACACATGCACCAAAAATCGCAAAATATCAGTAAGGCAAGACAATAACAATAATAATAATCATAAAAATGATAATAATATACAAACAAAGCAGTATCAGACAGAATGTCCAAAAAATACTATGAGTTCCTTTTGTGTTAGCTTTGCACTGCATAGCATGGGACCTACCCTAAAGCGTGGTTAACATGTCCAGTAAGATTATGGGAAGATGAATAACTTTTGAGGTGAAATTGGGGATACATTAGTGAAAAATCTACAATAAAGTTGACACAAACTACATAGAGAATTTTCCTTACATGAAAGAAGGTAAAGCAAGGAAATTTAAGACATCTATTTCTGTAAATAATGACCCATATTCAGTGTCACTAACAAACAAGACAATGAAATATAAAACTATGATAAGGTTATCTATTCATTTGAGTTATATGTATATTAAATACATGACACCTGGTTCTAAAGAAAACATGGGGGAAAAGGAAATCTTTCATGCTGGGTGTGAGGGTGTAAATTAGCACATACTGAGAGAAAACATTTTGCAGAATTCTTAACAATTAAAAGTAAAATTATCATGTAATTAAACCAGCCCACTACTGGATCTATATCCACTCGAAATGAGTCACTTTGTTAAAGAGTCACCCACACTTCCCTGTTACTGCTCCACCGTCCGTACACTCATGTTTACACCAGAGTTGAATGGCAGGTTCACTGTCATGGCCTTCCATTGTAGATCTGACCTTAGACCTGAAGGAAGCATCTCAATATGACATTAAGAGGTGCTGAACCAGGCATCAGAAGGTCTCCTAAAAGACATAGCAGACAATACTGAGGAACAGATTGTCCTGTTACTTGAACAGTGATAACAGTTCTTCAACATATGATACTGGGATTGGCACTGTCCTCAACAACCCATTTCTCAAACTCATGCCCTGATATGACAATGAATCTGCCAATAGCCACAGTGTTGTGCACCCATGGTCCACATGGTCTCCAAGATCAGAGAAGCCCTGCATCACCCATCTCAGCAAGAACTCAAGAGGAATGGGGCAGTCTTGTCTTCAACAGACTGAGCATGCTCTGCCCCTGTCAGTTTCCAACACAGATCCCTAGAAGTGGAGGGGTTTGGAGAATTAGTCTTTCTCAAATCAATAAAATTCACTGCTTCTCAAAAGTTATTAATCTGGGGGGAGAAATATTTTCAAGCTATTATGGTTGTCCTCATAGCTGACATCACAATTCAGGAACACTGACCCATGATTCACATATCAGGCAGAAAGATGGGCAGACTGAATTAAATAAAGACTTGGACGTAGAAATTTTAGTAGTAGACTAAATATTGGACATGTAACCCAAGCTAAAAGTATGAGTCTAACTGTTTCAATGTGAAAGCTTGCTGAAAGGAGATTTTGAAAAGAAGCAGCACCTAGGGCATGACCTTTCAACACCATGGAAATAGGTGTCCAATTATTTCCTTGGCTTACATGACCTCATATGCTGTTGACCTTTAACTTTCCAAGGTTGGAGAATGACAGCACCCTTGATGGTAAAGAAAGGGCATGGCTACTCTAGTGAAAGCTGTGTCCCTTGGGCGACACTAATGGGAAGTAGCTGGGAGGAGTAGGGCATTTGGAAGACAATACATGACAAAAAGCCTTTCTTCCTGTCCTTTCTTTGCCCCTCCCTATCTATCCTTTATCCTCCCCTCTTCTCCCCTTCACACACCTCAACCAACTTAAAATATGACCTTTTTCCCAAACCTGATACACTATCATCTGCCAACTTCAGCAGGGGGCACAGAAATCAGGCTTCCAAAGTAACCCTGGATGTTAGACAGCTAAACTTGTGAGCTAAACATCTTTATATTTTTACAAATGAGTTGCCTATGGGTATTTCATAATAATGAAATAATGACTAAGAGACAAGTGCCATTATTTTAAACATCTTACTCAACCTTTCACAGTCAACCTTACCATGTAATATAGGGAGAACTATGACTTCTCCCCACGTGGACACAGATCACGTTGATAAAAGATCACTGAGAGGCTGAACAGTGGAAGTCATTGTACTGACCCACTATGGGTGAAAAAACACTTCATGATCTCCCCAGCAAGAAGGAAAGAAGACGAATCTAGGTAGCAACACACAAAGGGATGCAGACATCTTAATCTAGACTTCCCAAGAGATAAAGAGTGTAAAAGACTGCTGTGTAGTAAATCAGAGAAGGGGACAAGAAGCTTCCAAGGGAGAAAAATAGCCCCTTAGCCAGGTTGTCATTAAAACCCATTCATCACCATCACTCTAGGAGGCAGTTTCTTGGGCTTAACCGTTGTGAAATGCAGATGTTCTCTATCAGGGTGGATGCTATGTATTATAAAGCAATTTCATTTCATTGATCATTGTGATAGGCAAATATAGACTTTCAATAAAAACTAATTGACTGAGAAGATAGAAGCAGAACACATTGTGGATTGAATGGCACATGGCGTGAACCATCACAAGAGCCACCTCAGGGATGTCATTAGCAAAAATGTCTAACTGCATCTCCAGGTACTTCCAGATACAGGGAGACTCCTTCCTACTTCTTAGAACACAGCAATGATTAGTTCCACTCTTTGTAGGTAGAAAACAATGTAACAGGCTTCTAATTGAATAGCAGGAAAAAATACAAATACACCTGCAAATGTGAAGTAAGAAAACCCTCTGAAAGTATATACCTGAACTAGCAGTAATTGTGGCATGCCTTCTTCCTCCAAGACAAAGAAGAATTGAGGGGGCTTCTTTTGAATTTCCACAGGACAATACATAGTTCCAACAGTAAACTCAAAGGTAAAGAAGGATGTCAGCATATCCCTCTAGAAATTCCCACTGTTGCACTTAAATTCATTATCCATGGTCACTCAAAATTAAGTGACAAGCAGGGCTAATTTTATTTTAAGAATGAAGGGCACTACAAAAAGAAGATCTTTAGAGGCATATTTAACAATATGAAAGCAAAAATCATAATTCACATAAGATACATATGTGTGTCTGTTTATTTACTTCATGACTATCTGAAACTGAAAATAATCTGCTTATTTTGTAGTAGGATTTAAAAGAAAAGAGACTTTTATGGTTAAGATCATTCAGCACTGATTTTTTTTAAGTTCACCAGTACCTCAGTTCCTGCAGAGATGGCTAGGAACACTTTTTCCCCAAGTGCAGTTCACTGTATCCATATAGCTGTTAGCAGCCATGAGGGGCTCTTCTCCCCTTTTCTGGTGGTATGTATATAGGCATATGCATATATGAGTATATGCAAATATACTCAAGCATGTATGTAAATAAAATCTCTCAAAAAGTTATCTATCACTAAGCAACAAACTGAAAATGAATAACAAATACGAATCTGCTGTGAACCCTAGTGTGATGCAAGTGTTTTCTCTTTTTCTTTCTTTCCTTTTTGTGTGTTTGTTTTGAATTACTTTTGGTGTTTAATCTTTGTAATATTTTATATAAATATATTCATCTTCAATGTGTTTTTCCCATTTGTATGTTATATATCCACATTGCTATGCAAAAAGTTTTAAATTCAATAAATTCTCACTTGACAAGCCTTAGGGCTGTTTCCCAAGCTAATGGAGTTCTATCCAGAAAATTCATACCTCTACATATATCTTTAAGCATTTTAAATATGAATTGCTTACCATTTTCAGCACTCTACATCTTAAATTTACTTATTTGATTCACTTTGAAATGATATTTACTGAAGGGTGAGAGTTATTCCTCTAATTCTTTTCTTCTACAGGTAGGTGTTCAAGTTTTGTCAGCATCATTTAAGTAATATGTTTTATTCTAGCATATGTTCTGTGACACTGTCAAAAAATAGATGTTTATTTCTTTGTCATTTACATCTGTGTCCTCTATTACATTCCATTGAACTACACTGATTTGAGGGATGTTCTTCTGTATATATGTTTCTCTTGTTGGTTGATGAATAAAACACTGATTGGTAGTAGCCAGACAGGAAGTATATGTGGGGCTACCAGACGAGAATTCTGGGGATAGAACACAGACAGTGAGAAGTCGAAGGAGTAACTGGATCATTCTCCGGTAAGCCAAAACCACATGGAGATACACAGAATAATAGAAATTGGTTAAAAATTAAGAGAGAGCTAGCCAATAAGAAGCCTGATCCCTTGACCAAGCAGTTTATAATTAATGTAAGTATCTGTTTATTTATGGGACTAAAGAGCTAAAAGATATGGTGGGACAGAAACCCATCTACACTACACCTCTGGATTTATGTTACTATATTCATCTTTGTCATCATGACTCTGTAGTATACTGTGAGGTTAAGTATTTAGATATTTTTCAAGAATGTTTGTTGACTTAAGATTACTTTGGACTCCCATAGAACAAGGTGAGGTGCACTCTCACCCTGAACTCTTGGGGAAGAGTCTAGGCCCTGCCCTATATGAAATGACAGACTATGGACACCCCCATGGAGGGCCTCACCCTCCCTGGGGGAATGAGGGGATAACGGGGGGGGGTTGGGGGGAGGGCACGGGAGGAGGGGAGGGAATGGGAGAGGGACCTGGAACTGACTTATGAAGCAACCTCGTTTCTTATCTAAATTTAAACTGGAAAATAAAAAAAAAAGATTACTTTTACTGAGTCTGAGGAAATGGCTCACTTATTGCTTTCGCAGAGGATCAGGGTTCAGTTCTGAACACGACATCTGAAGTCCATAACTGCCTATTCTGGTACCTAATGTATTCTTCAGGTACCTGCAAACAAGTGGAGCACATAAATTCATGCAGTCTCACAAACCTGCACATATATGAAAATAACAAATTCAAAAAAGATCCTGTGACTCTTTGTCTTTGGGTTTCCGTATGAATTTCAGGATTATTCCTTCCACTTCTATGAAGAATGATATTGGAAATTTGATAGGAGTTATATTGAATCTGGAGATTACTTTTCCACATACAGCTATCTTTACAACATTAATTCTATCACCTCAAAAGCATGCAAGGGATTTACATCACTTTGTGTCTTCCTCAATTACTTTTTCCAGTGTTTTCATTGCAAAAGTCTTTCACTTCCCTCATTCCTACATGTGTTTAAAGCTGTTGTGAACAGGAAATCATACGTTTTCTTTGTTCAGCTGTTTGTATCTTTTTACTGTATCATTCAGATTTTTCAATCATTCTTTCAATGCTGAGTTTTGAGAGTTTTTGATGCATTCTAGATAGAAAATCATTGTGAAATGTGGCCCCTAAACACTAAAAAAAAACACTGTCTTTTTGTCCTAACTTCAGGATCTTCTGCAAAGCAAAGGCTTTAAGTTCAATGACATTGTTCATTTTCTCATTTTTATTCCTTATAGTCAATGTGCATTTTTAATTAGGTCTGAGTACTAAATACCTACTCTAAGTTTGGTATTTTTATAATTTTTTTCTGTTTTGGTTTATATTTTATATTTAACTCCATGATCTATTTAGAGTAGTTTCATATAAACTGTGAAAGGTACACTTCATTTATCGTGATGGATATCCAGTTGTTCCAGCACTGCTTATTGAAAAGTTTATTCTTTCCCCCTGGAATGCTTTTGATGGTTTCTTAAATATCAACCTGACAAATGGATATGGGTGTATTTCTGGGTTCACTGAGCAATGAATGTATCTCTCCTCCAAGAATACACTGTACTAAAGATGACCACTAAACAGTAGGAATTAACATTTGGAATGCTGGTTCCTCTGCATTTGCTCCTTTAAGAAGCTACATCAGCTATCCCAAAGACTTTTTCGTTCCACATGAATGTTAGTATAAAGTCATTATTGTTGGCCCAAAGATAAAAATTCTTGCCAAAAATACTACAAGAATTTTCCTTAGTTCTAAATATCACTTTCAGGGGAATTGACCACCTACTGTATTGTGGGTTGTTGTTCAATAAGGGATCTTGTTGGACAAGGAACTATGTTCAGCACCCTACTGCTTCCAATTTTGTTTTTTATTGAAAACTGTCTGCCTTGTGTAGCCTAAAGAAAAAGTCTTGATTCAGTACTATAGAATTAAGAGATCAAGAACAAGACCTTGACAATTCTATTATTTCCTCCAATTAATATTTCGACAAGCTTATTCTTAAGATACAAATTTTCACCACAATATTTATAATTTTATTCACATTGTTTCAAAACATGTTAGTCCCACTAGAAAGGGATGGCATGCTTCATCTCTCTACTCACAATTTTCACTTGCGCTCATGCTATAGAGTGAAAAGAGGTATCATTGTTGAAGGTCATTCTTCCTGGAGTAATGCCTGAAGAATATCTCCCAGGGTAGGGGCTCTGACTCTTAAAGAAAACATAGGAATGTTCTCTCTTCTTTTCCTCCTCATTTTTTTGGAATAAATATTTCTTTTAAATTTTATTTCTTATTTTCATTTGTATGCATGAATGTGGATGTAAGCAGGGGCCAGAGAGGGTAATAGGTCCCCTGTAGCCAGTAACTAGACAGCTGTGTGGTACTGAGAACAAAATTTGGGTCCTTTGAAAAGTAACAAGTAATTTAACCATTGAGTTACCTCTTTGGCACCCATGAATATTTCTAATAAAGAAAGGCTTATTTTCATTTTTTCCATTGAAAAATTAAAATAGCTAAATTGTCCATAGACATTTATAACACGAATTATGAACAAACACAAAAGGGTTCTTGAAGCCTTAAATAATTATTCTTTATCAGTAAAAAATCATGAATCAGATATCAGGGTAAAAACCTGAAAAATCAGAGAAGCAGAGGAGTATCCACTCGTGAATTCCTACCACTTTGTTCCTTCCTCCAAAAGGGCCAAGATTTTCTCTCAACCCCACCTTACTACTTCCTGTCTCCTATCTCTCTACAGTCCTCCAAACCTTCATGGTTAATTTTGGTCAGCTAGAGCCTACCTCGACCCTGTGACTCCAAGCAAGCTTTATTTGTCAGAACACAATCAAAATATGTTTTATGAAACAGGTTCTGTCTATAAAAACCAATACATGGAATCTCCTGTTTTGTTTATATTAATTTAAGAACACATCTCCATTCTCAGAAATCATTCTATTTATAATGGACTTTTTAAACAATTTTATCTAAAGATTTTTTTCAATGAGATGCTCACAACAGTCCTTTGAGACGGCACCAGTTCTGCATCATCTCAATGGGAGCATGCTGGCTCTGCCTGACAAGCAAGAAGTAGATGGCAGAGGAAGATGTAAAAGCTCAAACCCAGAGCTTCTCCTGAGGATTTCAGTTCTCAGCACCCTACAACAAGCTCTGACTTCAAAACAATGGCAGCAAGCACATGCCTAAAATAGACCAACTAAAGAAAAGTCTAAATTATAAATATCTCTCTAAAAGAAATAAGTTCCTAATGTGGTCTTCTAAATAAGGTTTTTTTTAAGAAACTAAGCACAGACTGTCCTGGAATAAAAATTCTTTATGAAACACATCCATGTACAATAAATTAAGCAATCCAACCTATAGAATTAATATAAATACTTTGCATTTATGATTTAATACCAAGTCTTTGCTATTTTCTAGGATGAATGAATATCGAAATTTAAAATCATAAAGCATCCTTCAATGCCTCTTAAGTGTCATGATAAAATATTCAACACATCTGTGCAGACATATGTAAGACAACCGTGCCAAGCCTTTCCTCCTGTCATTCCAACTTAAAAACAACTGAGAGGTAGTAAGAAATAATAACACAATAGAATACATTCCAGCTTACTTTAATTTTTATGGAACATATAAAAGACGCTGAAATAGAAAACATATTAACAAATAAATTCACAGATGAGATGTTTTTCCTTTTGATTTATTTCCTTTTGTTGCTAGACATTGAAATGGGGGCATCCAGGATGTTGGACAAGTACTCTAACACCAAGTGGCATCCACAGCCCCACAGTGCAACTCAAAGTAATAGGAATTTCACTGCTCCTGAGGTTTGGTTGGAGTTTAGTTGTGTTGCTTAAGAGGCCCAGGGGCAAGGGCTAGTGTGGGGACTATTACAGCAAGTCATTATAATTTTCAAAACTTGTACACTGATAAGTTATAAACTGAAGGGAAGTGTCTCAAGACACAATAGGAAGCCACTAAAACATCCTCTGAGTTTTCTGAGCACTGTGTTGGTATGTCCAAGTCAGCTATAAAAAGAAAGCATAACAGTTTTTTTTCTTTCTTTCTGGTTTTGTTTGTTTAATGTGAGCATGTGATGTTATCATTAAATGTAACTTTTCCATATAGTGTCAAGTTTTTTTTCAAAATTACATTCAAAGAGTTAGACTAATAATTCTTTCGTAAAATATGCCCCATCCTTAGGGTTTTTGTTAAATAAATTTTGTTAATTTTATTTTTTAATAACTATGTAACAAATGAATAAAATAAAAAATTTTAGTAACTAAAAACATAATGAAAAAATACAGGAAAGCATTAATAGGCACCCTGAGATAAAGAGCTAGCAACTTCATTTTCATTAATTTCTATTAAAATTCCAAAAGTATTTTATAAGTAACTCACATAAAAATTATCCCAAAAGTATTTGTCATAATTATTCCAACATTGTCTATAAAATCAAAAAAAATAAAAGCAATGGTACCTTCTGGATTGTTAATGTAACTTGAGAGTCATTATGTCCCTAGCTTCTGCAATTGGGTAAGTAAATTGTTTGTTAATAGGGGAAGGAGAGTGAAGATGTGGGGAAGCAGTGAGCCATTTGGTAGAGGTTGCTGGAGGAAATAAGAGATGAACTGCACACCAGAAGCCACTAAGACATAGGCAAGTTGCTCTAAAGTGTTAAACACGACTTGATATTCATACCTCAATATATCTCAGGTAACATTTTGAAATTATCATATTTTCATTATGATACAGTAAAGAAAATTACTGTAAATAAGAAAATATGTCACACATGTTGATAACTTTGCCATTTTGTGTTAACGTAAGTCCTACAACATATTTTACCTAATTAGAGCTGTGGAAGCTATCTTAATAATGACATAGGATGGAGATGCGTTGTCTACCACTTGTCAAAGCAGAATCCATTTCTGTGATTGTGATTCACGTGAGGGCGCTAGATGTGCTTTATCAGATCCTCCAGGAACTGTGATGCTACTAACTTGCCTATAATCACTATTGGTTGCCCCATAGATCTTTTAGTCTCAAGCAAAGTACCTCCCTGTTAAGAGATAACAACTATCCCTAGAATTATTATATATTGGTATAGGCATCACAACCATTATGTATATAATTACTTATAACAATCATCAATTGTACAATATAATTATCCATTGTAACTTTTCCATAAATATTGATCTATTCATTCAACCTTCTCTCACTTCTCCCTTCCTCATCACGCCTAATTCCCATCCCAACCCTTATGAACTGTAAACTCCCTTAGATTTCCAAATCATGTCTCCTCTGCCCCAGTATGACATAAAATGCTACATTTTTCATTCTTTGTCTGTGTAAAACTTTGGAGCTATTGAACACATACACACACATGCACACAGACATACACACAATTTATCCATGATTTTCTTTGCATTATTTAATTATGATTTATTGAATTTGTAAATGTTCTACACATTAAATGGCAATGCTATTTTCTTAGCAGTCATACTCAGATTTCCTGGAGATTTGTACCATAAATTTTTATAAAATTAATACCGACAGCCTCCAAAACAATACAGAGAAACCCTGTCTCGTAAAACCAAAAAAAATTACTGTTATAAATATTTTTGTATGGGGGAATGATACATAAATTTTATAATTTTAATAAAGTAAGGTTCCATTTGTATCAATGTTATTTTTGTTTTATAGAGTGTTGTGATAATTATGACAAATACTTTGAGGAAATTTTTATTTTATTTATATGGAAGAAATATTTTCTTTAAAAAGTCAGTAACGGTTCATTTTAATTCCTCCCTATGTATTCTAAATTTTTCCCTCAGAGTTTTCAATCAATGACATGATGCCTTGAGCAATTTCATGTGATGGCAATTCCTATGTGAAGTAAGTCTCACAGTGTCAATTTGAGGAACCCTAAATGTCAAGGCATCTTTTCAGAATCATTATTGTCCCTCAAGAAGAAGTGGACTGGCTGCTATTAGCAAATCAAAAAACAAGATCTTTTGAACAATCCATAAATGACAGTGCTTAAAAATCCTAGCATGATGGATGGATCGCTATGCAGAATGTTGAACACTTTCTGAAATCTCCCCTCTTACCTTAAGTACTTTGGTACCTAGTACAATTCCATGCATAATTCAGAGGTACCTGCATCACTTTTTTTCCTTTTTCCTTTTAACCTCACTAATAAAATAATGCAAATAATGCATACTATAGCTTTATGGCCAATGACTCATGAGGAAAATATTCACTACACAAAACTGAACTCTAGAGTGTAGGAGAGCTATGAAACCTAACCTCTAGACAGAAAGCGTTTCAGTGGCTGTTCAGATTTATAAAGTTGTATAAGTTGTATAAGACTGAAGAGATGGCTCAGAGGTTAAGAGCATACACTGCCCCTGCAGAGGACCTTCCCAGAACCCATGCCTCTCACTCAAGGGGATCTTCCACCCTGTACTGGGCTCCTCTAACATTGCAGTAAGTTGGCCCAACCCCCATCCAGGTGCACACATTAACACATAATTAAAAATATTATTAATAAAACCTGCAGAAGATGAAAGTTTATCAGTTGATCTGACCCCTTTAATGGGAAGATTTATGATATAAAAACCTTTAGATATTTTGCCTATGGCTAGTAGGAAAATGGCATTATCATTTAATATGTAGACAGTTTTATTGTTTTTACAATGTGTGGTCAAATATGCAATCTAAGATTCATTATGATAACCAATCTGTTACTTCAATGGAGATTTTTATAACCTACATTAGATGAATACACACACATTACCAGGCAATGTGTCAGGTTTTTTTTTATAGAACCTTTAAAGATTCCTCACAACAACAATGAAAAAACAGATAAAGCCATAGTCCTGTAACAACCACAGCAGTATAAGCTCCTGAGATGAATTAACTAAAGGATAGTGAATAAAAAAAGAGCAATATAAACACAGAGATAACAGATCCAAAGCCAGTTCTGTGGGCTTTACTACTATTTTATGAAGCTGAAAAAACATGGAGATCCAAGGAAATTAAGCTAAGTATCCAAGGAGACACAAGCAGAGATTTCTCAGGAATTTGAATGAGTGTATTTCTATTTGAATCTACTGCACCCTGAAGGGCCTATATCATGCAAGAAAACATTCCAGGCAAAACTCATTAAGAGCACCAATTAGTAGCACTTTGGAATAAAATAGATACTTCCAAACAAATGTTCAAGTAAATTTTTCACATATTATTTCTAACAAGCAACTTGAACAACATCTTTGAATTATTTTGCATTTGCTTCCTGTAATAAACACCAAGAACAAAAGACTTTCTTTTGGTTACAGGTTACATTCACCATTAAGAGGAACCAAGGTAGAAATGCAAGTGTAGAACCAAATCGATTTGTTCACCACCCACATGAAATTGGCAACTAGCATTGATCAGAAACCCCAGACACTGAAGGGTTAATCCAAGTAGTGGCAGAGCAGATCAGGACTGAAAGGGTCTGGGTTTCCACACACCTGCCCATGCTACTGTGTATGTATTGCAAAGAAACTCTTTACCAATAAACTTCTAGAATTAAGGTAGAAGACAGGGCAGAACTGTAGTTAGGTTTAGATAATCTAACCTAAGAAATTGGATATTGGTATTTAATATTTTAAAAGGAAGGAAAGATGAATGAATACAGGAGGAACTCTTCTTCAAAGTAAACTGCACAGGAAATGAATGTCATCTATTCACAAAAGTATTTTGTTTTGTTGTTGTTGTTTGTTTGTTTTCTTTGTTTTGTTTTTCCTATCTCTAACCTAAGAAAATAGATACTGTGATGGGAGATTTGAAAGGGAAGGAGGGACGCGTAAAAACACTACCAGTCGCTCTCCAGAGTAAATAGAACTGGCAACAGATTCCATGCATTCATAAAGCCATACTGAGATTTGTTTTGTTTTACTATTACAAACAAATAATTCCTTTAAGGTACAGAGTCATAGAATATTAAGAGTAAGCATAAAAGCTTTAATTACTAGAAACAAATCTAGTTGAACTGTCTGTGGTCATCTCAAAAGATATGCAGGGTTACCAGACTGTGACCATACTGCTACAGTTGGACTGCCATGCTCCAATTCATATAGATTTAATCCCCAATGCAAAAGTGCTAAGAAATGAGATGGTTAGATGGTACATAGATCATGATAACTTGGACCTCAGAAAGAAAATATCTCATTACAGAAGGAGTAATCCATCAAAGTAAGATGTTTGCTTCATTCCCTCCTGGCATCTTCTGTACTCCCTTGCCATGTGCTGTGCCCCTCCGTGTTACAACAGAAGGCCCACACCGGATGAAGTTTTTCAGTCTTAAAATTTCAAGTCAGTAAAAATGCAAATCAAATAAACTCCCATTGCTTATAAAGCTACTCAGTCTGTGGCATCCTGTTACAGAAGCACAAAGCAGTCAGAGACAAATGTCTGCCTACATCTGAGAGAAAAGAATTTTCCACCTTAAAAATGTTTTCAACCTCACAGAAAAGTAAGATATAATTATTTCCAGATATGAAACAAATTAAAAATGGTTCCACCTAACCCTCTTTGTAAAGAAATATATTGAACATATATTTATTCCACCGACAAAAATGAGTAAATCCGGGTTAACAGGAAATCCACATGTGTGTCAATAAAGAGCATTCTCATGACAGTGAAGCAAAATCTGAGATCCACAAACTATGAAAGGAAACAATAATTATGAATGGAATTCCTAGCTAAGGCTCTAAGATGAAGCTTTGGAGCTATTTGAAGGAGAATCACAGAGGAGTGGTGTCATGGTACGGTCCATACTAGCATGATTGATTGACTTTCTGAGGCATCAAACTGCCCTAAGAAAGTCTTTGTAGTTTTGTGAGAGTTTGTCGAGGCAATTTCTATGGGTGACTGGAAAACCACGAAAACAACAAAACAAAAAAGACTACATCCTAAGATTAAAAATATAGAAATGGAAAATATAATCAATAATGTAGTACACCATTCATCTTTGATAATTATTAAAGTAGTCACATGATGTGTATATCATCTAAGCAAACGTCATGGCTTCCTAGGAGACCAGCAAGCAGTAGGTGCATATCAAAGGGCTAAAATGACCCTGCTGTATGCTCTCATGTTCTATAGCAGGAAGTCAACAGGAACAACCTAACACTGAAATTTCAAATTTAAAAATTTCAAATCATACGTATGTAGGGGTGAGCCCACAATACTGTACATGACCCAATGGGGCATGGACAGGAGTACATGGGACAGGTGAGGATAAAAAGGGAAAGAGAATGCAAATCTCTCTCTTGGAAGCTAGCCACGTTCCTAGAGTGGCTATCTCCCTGTAAGTAAATTCTATATTCAATAAATATCTTAGACCTCCTTTTTCAGATAGCATTATTTCCCCGTCGCACATACTTGTAAATTATCTATTTATCAAGCACATTCTACATACTTATATATCACTACATTTTGAAAGAGAAAGTCACCTTAAATCCTCAGTGTTACCTTCCCTTTCTACACCCTCCTCCCTTCTCAGAACATTCCATTAACAAGAAGGAATAGGGCCTTTCCTATGCCACTGTCTTGCTTTATGATCATTCAGCAGCTACTTAACCTCTCTATGCCACAGTGTCTTCATCTGTGAAAACTAAATAATATCATATGTATAACAATATTATAAAGAGTGCATACAAAAGTCTGAAGTTACTCAAGTATTCTACTGGGAAGCTAAAATCCATTAATAAACTTCAACTCATGGTGTCCCCAAACCAGCTGCAGAGATCTAAGACAGTCCAACTTTTCCCTAATTTTAGACCCAGTATCCTTTTACTTATTTATTATCTTAAATGTGTGTTGTCCTACACTTTTAAAAGCAAGAAGAGGTCAGTGGGAAAATAAGAAAAAGGCACATCATTTTATTTGACACTTTTGCACTCAGTTTAGACTCTTAAGAAATAAATTGCAACCTCTAGTCATGTGTAACTAATGACAACTAAAAATACAAACCCTAATATTAGATCTGTTAGCATTAAATAAAGAGGCTATCGTCCTCTTTGTGTAAACAGTCCAGGGCATTTGTGGAAACAAACCTAGGAGTTTTAGAAAATTTCAAGGGTAGGTTATAGCAGTAGAGGGCAAGTCAATGAGTTCCTAGTCAATGACATCCAAGTTTTTGTTTTCTTAAGCCATGATCACTATCTTAGCACCTCTCTACAGACACGGGAAACTGTGGTTCTCTTTCTACTTGTCCCTCTATGCTTCAACAATACATCAAAATGCAAAGGAACCATATACAGCTTTTGGAAACTAGATAACAGGGAATAGGAAGAATATAATAAAGGTATGGAAAGAATAAAACCTAGTAGATATAAAGAATATAAGATTGGGGATTTTTCCAGAAAAATGAAGAGTTTTCTTTAACTGCTACCACAAAGACCTAGTGAAATCGGGTCAGTTCCAGGATGACAGACGGGGAGAGGTAAGAAGTCTTGAAGGTGGTTGCTGATTTCAGACAGAGAAAACTCCAGATTGTGGTACCCAGAGACAGAAGACACTTCCTAGAGATTGAACTAGCAAGGCAAGCTTGAGTGGCCTCAGCTATTTCCCCAGTCCTGTATTTAAGCTGTCAGTGGGTTAAATCAGGGAGTTCAGTAGTGAATCAATTTTTAGATGAACAAACTATTGATCCAGGATTAGGAAGCTTCACTGCATATTGACACCGTTTTTCCCAAAAAAGAAGATGCCAGAAAACAGTTTCAAAAACAGGTAATAAAATTAATTAGGGGCAAAATGGATCGAGGCATCTATAGCCACACAAAGACCCCCACTGGGAAGCAGTCTGTACATTTTACAGGCTAAAAAATCAAAACAAGGGCTGGAGAGATGGCTCAGAGTTTAAGACCACTGCATGTTCTTCCAGAGGTTCTGAGTTCAATTCCCAAAAAACACATGGTGGCTTACAGCCATCTATAATGAGGTCTGATGCCTTCTCCTGGGATACAAGCATGTACACAGATAAAAAACTGTATGCATAATAAATAATTTTTAAAAGAGAGTCAAAACAAAAGCTGAGGTTTGAGAACCACCGGTATGTCATAGAGCTGATTCAATTTGACTGAGTAAACTAAAAAGGAGAGAATAAGTAAAAAGAACAAGGGACTGAGAAAGCATCCGTGCCAAACGTAAGTCTTGACAGAAGATAAGGATGGTAAGATCGTAAGATAGAAACCAAAGGGAACACAGGGGCAAATCAACCAGGAAAAAGAAAATAAACCTGTCCTTCGAAAAGTACAGGAAATACAAGGTAAGTAAGAGCAGGGGAGAAACATCCTGGCCAAAAGATGGCAGAAAAAAATGTAAACAAAACAACCAGGGAACTGAAGGAATTGTTTGCACAAAAAATAAAGGAATGTAGTGCCTGTAAGGAACGGTAGGGGCTGGAAGGGCATACTAGAGATGCAAGGTGGCTGGCTGCATATTCCCAGAAGTAAAGTAGTCTCAGCCTTCCAAAGGAATGCTGAGCAGACCTGGATATGACAAGGTAAATGCACGGTCAAAGCCGGGTTTTGAACAAATTGATCACTAAGGAAAATATGATGCAAGAATGACTACGTGGTCTGAAATAAGAGATGGCACAGTGAATTAGCATGCTTCCTGCTCTTTCAGTGGCCATGAGTTTAATTCTAAAAGTCTTCAGAGGGATGCTCCAGGGCATTCATGTTCTCTTCCGGGTTCCTCAGGCACCTGTGTGCACATTCATATGAACACACATGGACATGCACATCCATGCGAGTGAAAGTAAAATAACAAACAAGAATAAAATTTTGCACAACATCCCATGACTGTGAAGGTATCGCCATAAGACTGACACAATGCACTGACTGGAAAGAATGGTCAAAGGCAATAATGTAGAGAAACTGCCTCCAGGAAACACAGTTGCATTGCTACATGACTTGTGAACAACAGTGTATGTCCAGGAACACAGTGTATGGTAAATGAGTGAAATTAAGGAAATAGCATTGAAAAGATTCTAATGCAGTGGTTGTGAAACTTCCCAATGTTGAGACCCATCCTTATGCTGTCTTGACCCTTCAGTCATGAAATTATTTTCATTCATAACTGTAGTTTTGCTATTATTATGAATTGTAAGGTCAATATCTGTTTTCCAGTGATCTTGGGGTCACAACCTACAGGTTGAGAACAACCATTCTAATTTTACTACTTGATTCCTATTAACATGAGTGCAATGAACTCTGAGAGAAAAGAAATGTGTAGGGAGTATTGTCTATAAGCATGTGGGAATTCAATTCTAGAAGGGTTAGCAGAGGTCTTTGCTTGGACCATGAAATCAGCAAAGTATGGGATGAAACAAAGAGTACAGATGAACGAGCAGACTGTCATAAAAGTCTATCATTAAACACTGGAGTGACTAGATATGTTGTCAAAAGAAAATCCCTGTCATATTTTTTCTACTAAATTTTTAATAGTGAGTTTGTAGGTTTTAGTGGGCCAAGAACCTTGGGAGTCAGGATGCAATTAATTGGCTTCAGGATTCCAGATGGAGTTCTGAATAAGTTTGCCAAAGCGCAAATATAATGCATGGTTTATCACCCAGTCTAGGTTTCAGGGGACTGCTCCAGGTTCCAAATCGAACATTATGCTTGCATAATCATCTGTGTGTCTGGGAGCTGCACGTTGCAAAAATGAACACATGGGAGAAAAGTGTTCCCACTAAGGGTGGACCCTCTGAGAGAAGACTAAGAAAATGCATGATCTACTCAGAATCAGGGATCATTCCCAAGTATAAAAGGCTGAAGACTCAGTGTGTACAAAGTAGTTATTGCTTCTAAATATGAGGCTAATACATAAAAGGTACTTGCAATGTGGTTGAGGAAAATTAAAGGTATGAAAAATGGCAACTCCAGAGAGTAGTTATAAAAATTAAATGAAAAAGTAAACAGAAAGACAGACTAGGAGGACTGTTCAAGGGGGGAAAGGGAGGGGAGACGGGAACATGAAAAGGCATGAGAATCAGAAGTAACCTTCTAAGCTATTATGCAACCCTGACCTTCAGCCAGAAACTCTACCAAAACACCTCTTCAAAGGGGTTGAAAGATCTGTCTTGCATAGCAGGTAGCAGGTAGTGTGTAAGTGGATTGTGAAGGTAGGAAAAGTGGAAGGGGGCTGCATTTTTTAATATTTTGATAATTTGGACAAAGTCTCATAAGGTTAACAATAATATGAATACATTGCCTTTGCCATTCTGCTGACCTCAGTAAGCAAATTGTCCAAATAAACAGAAATTATGGGGCAATATTATGGATGTGGCTGAGCTATGTATAATGGTCAGAAGGATAATAGCTCATTATAAAGACCACAAAATAAATTTGATAACTTATGAATAATGGAACAACAATGGAAATGAAATTATTGTAGGATATCTATTTCTTTCCTGGGAAAAATGGGCATTCACTCACCTTTGCTTTAGTCAGCTTTCCACCAATATGACAAATATGCATAAAAAAACACATTAGTTGGGCTCACGGTTTTGGAAGTTACAGTATACAATTGGTTGATCTCTGAACCTGTGAGAGTCAACATCATGACAGCAACAGGTACAGAATATAATCATTTGCTTCATTTCCAGAAATAAAAGCAGGGAGAGAAGACATCTGGGATCCCATCCTCTGATGGATGCACTAGCACTAGTTTGTTCCTCTTAAAGACTCCACCATTTCCCTATGTCTAGAAACTGGTTACAAGCATGACAGGCAAGGCCTTTGAGAAGTACTGAAGGCGCAGAATATGGCATCCAGCCACAGATATACCAGTTAAATTCTTTGGATAGAGCCTTAATAATTCATAGACAGGAAGAGAAGAATTTCACCTACAGGTTCTTTACTTGAATTCTGGATACAGTGTACACTTAAATATTTCAGTTTCTAGAGCCCATCTACACCATCAGATACCAGAAATGATAAAATGAATTTGTCAACGATATGTACATAAATTTCCATGCTTTGGGTTCTTAATTATTTAACAGACAGAACAATCTCACCCTTCATTTCTTAACAATTAATTTCTAACTCTGAAGGATTTTTAGACTATTTTTATACGTATGATTGTTTTGTCACATTTATATATGTTCTGCATGTATATACCCAGATATGCCTGGTGTCTACAGAGGTCTTAATTGGGCATTTGACAACCTGTAACTGATGTCACAAAGAGTTGTGAGCTGCCATGAGAGTGCTGGAAAAAAACGGAATCTTTTGCAACAGCAGCAAGTGCTGTTAGTTAATGAACCATATCTCTGCTCACACACACAGGCACACACACATACACACACACACACACACACACACATACACACAAAGGATGATTTAATTGTTTGTTTAAAGCTTTAAATCTATGATTCTATTGAGGATTTAATCGTATTGTTGTTTCTCATGAATTGATATGAGGTGATGAATAAGGCTTCACCCACTGATAGAGGAAGACCATTTCCTACATGAATGAGTCTTCATTTCTACTTCCATTGATGACAGTGTTTTGACTCAGTGCTGCAACCTTTCTATCCTACTACTGTTAGAATACAACATGCTTTTATAAAACATGAGTGTTCAAGAAGAGACCTAGGGATGAACAGATAATCAAGTGAAATGTTTAGAAGCTATTAAAGTTGAAATTGAAAAGAAAACTCCTGAGAAACTTAAATGGTCAAATTTGCATTTTTTCCACTACAGATACCATTAAAAACTGTTTTCTTGGGTATCAAGGTTAGTGAAGCCTCATGAAAAGTTTGGCAATGACCCATCTCCTTCTGATGCATGGAATACTTTAAGGATAATTGGCATTACCTGTTCTTTGAATTTCTGGTAGAATTCTGCACTGAGGCCTCAATAACCTTGTTATCCAAACCACACAAAGACACAGCTAAGAAATAGGACTTCAGTCCAATCTCCCACATGAACATTGATGCAATAAAATATTGGCAAATAAAAATCCAAGAACACATCAGAAAAAAAAGCATACAACATGACCAAGTTGGCTTCATCTCAGGGATGCATGGATGGTTCAACATATGAAAATCCATCAATGTAATCCACAATATGAAAAGCTGAGAAACAAAAATGACATGATCATCTCACTAGATGTTGAAAAAGCCTTTGGCAAAATCCAACACCCCTTCATGCTAAAGGAACATACCTAAACATAGTAAAAGCTATATACAGCAAAATAACAGAAAACATCAAACTAAAATGAGAGAAACTCAATGTGATTACTCTAAAATCAGGAACAAGATAAAGCAGGCCCCTTTCTCCACATCTGTTTAATATCATACTTGAAATTCTAGCTAGAGCAATAAGACAACAAAAGGAGATCAAGGGGTTACAAATTGGAAAGGAAGAAGTCAAACTTTCACCATTTGCAGATGATATGATAGTTTACATAAATGACCAAAAAAACTCTACCAGCAAACTCTTACAGCTGATAAACACCTTCAGCAAATTGGCAGGATTCAAGATTAACCCCCCCCCAAAAAATCAGTAGCCTTACTACATATAGACGATAAAAGGGCTGAGAAAGAAATCAGAGAAACATCATCCTTTGCAATTGCCAGAAAAAATACTTTGGGGGTATTGCTAACCAAACCAGTGAAAGAGCTGTTTCACAAGAACTTTGGGTCTTTAAAGAAAGAAATTAAAGAAGATACCAGAAAATGAAAGATCTCCCATGCTCTTGGATAGGTAGGATCAAGGTAGTTAAAAATGGCATTCTTGCCCAAAGCAATCAATAGATTCAATGCAAGCCCCATTAAAATCCCAGCACAATTCTTCACAGACATTGAAACAATAATTCTCAGCTTTATATGAAAAAACAAAAGACACAGGATAGCCAAAAAAAGCCCTTTTCACCAAAGAAATGTCTGGAGGTATCACCATCCCTGACTTCAAGCTCTATTATAGAGCAAAAACCCTGAAGACAGCTTGGTATTGGCACAAAATAGAAAGACAGACCAATGAAGTGAAGACCCTGATATTAACCCACACATGCACAGACACCTGATTCTTGACAATGATGCTATATTTATACAATGGATAAAGGAAAGCATCTTCAACAAATGGTGCTGGCATAACTGGATGCTGGCATGTAGAAGATTCCAGATAGATCCATGTCTACTGCCATGCACAAAACTTAAGTTCAAGTGGATCAAAGACTTCAACATAAATCCAGCCACATGGAACCTCTTAGGAAAGAAAGTGTGAGGTACGCTTGAACGACTTGGTACAGGAGACCGCTTCCTGAACATAACATCAGTATCAGAAACACTGAGATCTACAATTAATAAATGTGACCTTCTGAAACTGAGAAACTTCTGTAAGGCAAAGGACACAGTAAAAAAGACAAAATGGTAGCCCACTGAATGAGAAAAGATATTTACTAACCCCACATCTGACAGAAGGTTGATCTCCAAATTTTACAAAGAACTCAAGAAGCAAGTCTCCAAAACACCAAAGGATCCAATTAAAAAGTGGCTTTTAGAACTAAATAGAGAATTCTTAATAGACACTTAAGAAAGTGCTCAACATCCTTAGCCATCAGGGAAATGCAAATCAAAGTAACCCTGACATACCATCTGACTCCTGTGAGAATGGCTGAAATCAAAAACTCCAAAGTCATTTTATGCTGGAGAGAATGTGGAGGAAGGGGAACAATCCTCCACTGTTGGTGGGAGTGCCAACTTTACAACCACTTTGGAAATCAGAGTGGAGATTCCTCACGAAAATGGGAATCAGTCTACCACAAGATCCGGCAATTCCACTCTTAGGCATATACCAAAAAGATGCACATTAATATAACAAGGATGTTTGTTCTATTATGTTCATAGAAGCATTATTTGTAATAGTCAGAACCTGGAAGCAACCTAGATGCCCCTCAACTGAAGAGTGAATAGAGAAAATGTGGTACATTTACACAATGGAGTACTACTCAGTGGAAAAAAGCAATGGAATCTTGAAATTTGCAGGCAAATGGATGAAACCATCCTAAGTGAGATAACCCAGGCACAAAAAGACAAACATGGTATGTACTCACTCATATATGGATTTTAGACATGGATCAGAGAAGTGCCAATCTACAATCACACTCCCAGAGAGTTGGGAATCAGGGAGGACCCTAAGAGAGATATGCATGTTACCCCAGAGAAGGGGATTGGGACAGGATATTCTGAGAAGATTGGGAGCATGGAGTGAGGGGAGAGGGATCTGGGAAAAAGATAGGGGAAGAAGAGGAGGGGAGAAGAGGACATAGGGAACAGGAAGGTTGAGTCAGGATAAGAATAGAGGACAGCAAGATAAGAGATACCATAATAGAGGGAGTCATTATAGGTTTGAGGAGAGATCTGGCACAAGTGAAATTTCCAGAGATCTACAAGGATGACACCAACTGGCAAACTAAGCAATAGTGGAAGGCTACTTTAAATGCCCTTCCCTGATAATGAGTTTGACTATATGCCAACCTAGAGCCCTCATCCAGTGACTAATGGAAGCAGAAGCAAACACCCACAGCTAAACACTGAACTGAACTCCTGGAACTCAGATGTAGAGAGGTAGGAGTGATGAGCAAAGGGGTCAATACCAGGCTGTTGAAACCCACAGAAACAGCTGACCTCATCAACAGGGAGCTCTTGAACCCCAGACTGATGTCTGAGAGGCCAACATAGGACTGATCCAGACTCGCTAAATGTGGGTGTCAGCGAGGAGGCCTCACCAATCTTGGGGCCTTGAGTAGTAGATCAGTATTTATCCCTGGATTACAAATGGACTTTGGGAGCCCATTCCATATCAAAGGATGCTCTCTCAGCCTGGTCACACGGGGGAGGGCCTAGGTCCTGCCCTGGATGAAATGCCAAACTCTGGAGATATCCCCAAGAAGGGCCTCGTGTTCCCTGGGAGTGGAGTGGGGATTGGCGGGGGGGGGTTGAAGAGGTTGATGGGGTACAGGGGAGGAGGGAAGGGAGAGGAAACTGGGATTGACATGTGAAGCAAGCTTGTTTCTAATTTAAATTTTTTAAAAAGGTTTAAAAAACAAACAAAAAACTGTTTTCTTCATATCATCTTAGGCTTCTTCTTACACAGATAAAAAATGTCTGCAATGAATATTGAAACATTTGTTAAATACAATCATATACTACAACAGACAATTTTTGTTTCTATGTGATCAAGAAGAAAGAAAAAAATCCTTAAATTTGGAATAGGGCTATCCAAAACGCAATTACCATATAAGAACTCTGAGGAAAAAAAGAACGTAAACTGTAAAACATTTCTCCAACATACTTACTTCTGCTTTGGTATTGTGTTTTTCTCAACACAATTTTGTAAAATGCACAAACTATTTTAAAGGTCCAATTTTCAAGTGAAAGTTTAACAAAGCTTAACTTCACTTTTCGAAATAATTTTCTACATCATAGCAAAATAAAAATTAAATAACATTTTGCTGACATCTACAATTTCATAGGTCATGCTAAATATCTAACAGAGAGTTACTATAAAAACAAGTAATATTTATGTCAGTTTTAAAAATATTTGTATTGGCTCTATGAGAATTATATTTATTACACTTTGATCATATTAATCACCTTCCCCAGTCTCCTACCAGATCCATGCTCATTCTGTACCCAATCAACTTTGTATCCTCATCTCATTTCTTTTTTTTTTTTTGGTTTTTTTTTCGAGACAGGGTTTCTCTGTATTGTTTGGAGGCTGTCCAGGAACTCGCTCTGTAGACCAGGCTGGCTTCGAACTCACAGAGATCCACCTGCCTCTGCCTCCCAAGTGCTGGGATTAAAGGGGTGCGCCACCAACACCCGGCTGTACTCTCATTTCCTTTTTAATTTTTAACCCAATGAGTTCTAATGCTATTCATGTAGTGTCAGGTGTGTGGCCAGCAACTTGAGTGTGGTAGACCTATCAGACCCATAACATTAAAGAAAACCCAGCTCTGCCTAAATGAGAGCATTTACTCACTGCTGGTGTGATTGCAGCCATTATTAAGTGAGTGAAGACTCCTAAGAATTCTAGAAACACCACTATAGAGCAGATACCCAAAAGATTCAGCATCCTATACAGAGATACTTGTTCAACCATGTTATTGCTGCTCTATTCACAATAGTGGAAAATTAAGACAACTTAGAAAATTGACCAATATGGATACATAGATAATGAACATATTATATTTACACAACTGAAATTTACAAGTAAACAAATGCAGCTGGGAACAATCTTTCTGAGTGAGGTAATAGAGACAGAAAGTTAAATGCAGCAATTTTTCTTTTATTTGTTGTATTAGCTTTGAATACATAGATATGTGTGTTATATTTGGAATACCCACAGAAGTCAGGAAATTAATAAAGGACATGTGAAGGCTTTCAAGGAAAGGAAAATAGAACACAGTGATATAAAATGTTAAAGGCAAATAATGGATAAGGAAAGGCTAAATGGATTATGGGACAGGAGGGGTGGTAGAGCAACTAGTATGGGAAGGTATAACTAACAGGAAAGAACTTCTGAAAAACTCATGTGAAAAACTGTTATTGCAGAAGATTCCTAAAGTGTAAACATATATGCATATAAGCAGTTTAAATGTAGTTAACATTATATTGGGCAACAATGTTCCTACTAAAAAACACAGGCTAACAAATAAAAAGCACAATGTTAGGGTTGGGCTACCTTATTGGAATTGTTGGCCAGTAGGACTAATAGACCCCCAAATATTACAAGCTATTGTCCTTGTTCTTGTTTACCTCCACAAATTGACAGCAAATCCCTATTGCTGAAGACATCACAAATTTGAGTAGTAGACATGGAGAATTCAAGCTTATTTGAGTCTTCAAGCTTCATCCATACTAGCTAACTACATAGACTACTAGAAGAGAAGAGTAATCCTCAATCACATATAGCTATCCATCCTGCAAGCTACCATATCAACCTTCCTGGAAATATATGCCCACTGGTGAAATAGTAACGCATATCCTGGGAGTGACCACTGGATTTTGATTGGCTTTTAGATCCATTCTACAAAGAGGAACCCATTTCTGGCATAGTTGCTAGGACAAGGACCTGTGACTAGAGATATCACAGGCCCTAGGACAGAACATACTACTATTGTTCTGCAAATGGGATACAGGATTTAAATGACTCCTAGTAACTCTTGTTATAGACATAGATTTAGTGCATATCTCAGACATCATGAAAGAGACTGCTTTTTGCAATAGAGGGCAGTCAACACAGAGAAATACCTGGTCAAGGTGCACAGAATGATCTTGTAGTGCTCCAATGAAGACCCATTCTTTCAATGTTCAAGGATCATTATAGAAGGAGGGGCACAAGGACACAAGAGCCAGAGGTGATAGAGGATTACCAAACAAACAAAGCCTGTTTTCTAAACACAATAGGTCAGTTGAATTCAAAGCACTCAAATATTCAATGCAAGCTCAAACCAGAGGAAATCTCATCATAGAAGAGGGACGGTGGGCATAAATTCCTAGCCCTATCTTACTTAGCAGCACCTATTACCCAGGAATAAGCTAAGTGCTTTTCAAGAATTACATCTTCTCTACAAAAGAAATAACATCATTAATTCTGACAACCTGAGAGATGAAACAACTGTCCTATGCTCTACAGCTACCAAATGCTGAAGAAAGAGCACAAATCAGTAGTGACACCTGATTAAACATTGTGCCCTAACAGCTCTACCTTGCCAACATTTCAAAATGTTTGACCTTTTCCTTCTAATTATTTAATTGCCTACCATAATGCCACAAACCAACAACTATCATCATCTATTAAAATTCTGCATCATTATTCAGGTGGCTAAGTGTCATGTTTTGATTTCAGAGTCCTAATTTACCTAGATGCTTACATGACTTAGTGTTGCAGGTTTTATTTATAATAATTTTATGGAGACATATTCATAAAACTATCCAATGTAAAATTTTCACTTATTTAAAATTTAACTTTATATATAATGAGGAGAAAGAAGTGCCGTGAATGAGCAACAAATACCCAATTCCAACCCTTTGATACTTACTTTTACAATTTAAAAAAGTTCATTCTCCTTTCAATTTCAATTTAAGGGAGAGTTGCAGGATGAAAAATAAAATACTATAAAGCTAAGAGCTGGAAATATGCTGCTTCAATGTCCTCATATGCTTCCGTACTCCTTACAATCTAAGTTGCTTCAGAGAAAAATGGATTTCTAGTTTCAAAAACCACACTGGAACTCTCTGGTTCAATGGCTGTCTGGCTCATCCATGATAAAACAATGTTGGAAATCACTATCATCATAGTCAGCATAATCAATACTTTGAAAATCTTGCACATCAGCTGTGATAGAATGAGAAATGCAGTCTCCTTCTATGAGTCTAAGCTGCCATTTCAACCAAGAGTGACTTGGAGCACTTTCAATTTTTCAGTGTACGTTCCACAGGTTATTTTAATGTGGAATTTGAAGTATGTTAATGAATTGTGACAGTCTCTACTATGTGAAAGAAGATTAAGTGGCCAGAGAGAGACAGAGACAGAGAGAGACAGAGACAGAGAGAGAAACATTTGAAGCAAAAATATTGTCCCTGAGGGTAGTATACGAAACAAGTGATAACTTACTTGCAGTAATAAAAATCTGGAAATTGCTTATTTACCTTGTAAGCTTTTCCTAGAGAGCAGCGTTCATGTGTGATTTGTTTCCTTCATTTATTCAAATACCACAAAGCAAAGTTTTGCTAGCAAAATAAGAACACTGGCTTATTGCAGCAGTTTGTTGGGTTTTTAAGAACGTGTTTTGTTTCTTTTTTTATTATTTCTGCTAACACATGCACTATGTCAATGTCCTTATTTTACTGCTCATTTGCTCCTGTTTTGCCAGTGATACAAATGCACAACGGCATAAAAGTGCACATGGAAACAGGAAAGGAGCAATGTGATATTCTCCAGTTAACCCTGCAGCTGCCAACTTACAGATTGAAATTATCTAGAAGCTGGATAGTTATGGAAGCCAGTTAACTTAACAAAATAACAGTACATGAAATGTCTATTGTAAATATGAGTTTTAAACACCGTTCTTGTGTACCTTAAGAGGCATACGTTAGAAGCCATCAAACATACTCATATTTGTTTCTGGTAACATGATAATTTGACATTTAGAATTTTTTTCTTTGGGATTTTCATCAACAAGACTGAAAAGATACATGTTTAAATGCAAGAGTCTAAAGTATCAGCATATGTCTGACTATCTACCTTTGACAATAAGTCCTGATTAAATAAAATGGGAGCTGCATAATCTGGAGTATTTTACTATGAAAAATGATCTTGCACAAAAAATAGAGAGTTCATGGTAGAGTAAAATATATCATAACATGTCTCAGAGAACAAAACGACAGTATTTGTGGTCTAGAAATACTAAGATAAAGTCATAACTTTATTAAAATTAAAGAATAATTTCTTAATTAGAAAATGAATGTTTTGTTAAAACTTAATCATAATATTTTGCCTGATTCATTCCTGTTCTGAAGGTATCTTTGAGGTACCCACTAGCCAAAAACAAACCCCATGAAATCTACACCATCATAGTTATTCTTAGAAGTCTCTGTTTTATAAATAAAAATATGATTATGTGTATTTATACTAATGATGTTCACTAGCATATGGTATTAAGTGTTCTCTATATTCTTAACTGATTCTTTGTTTTATGAAGAAACCTAACTGCCCCTCCTATTCACTGTTCACTAATGAACCTATGCCCTATTATTGATCATATTTCATTTAAAAATCTCTCATCCAAATCAGTTACTAAGAAACAGCAAACTATCTCCTACAATCCTTCCTAAAGCCTGCATCAAAAAGCAAAATGTCATTCCAATACCAGAAGAAGAAACATAGACACTTGTAGGAGTGAACCCCACAAAGCTATCCGCCCATGAGGGTGGGGACATGTAAACTGACACAGGTAGATATAAAAGGAAGTGAAAGGAAAAGGAACCTCCCTTTTTCTCCAGGAAGCCGGCCATGCTACTAACTCCTGGTTTGTGTGACTCTCTCTCTCTCTGGTAAATAAATATATTGCTTTCCTTATAGCATCGAATATCATTGATATCTGGTGTCAGGACGGTTTTAAAATACTGAGGACTTTCACTGAAGTGCTAAAGTCAGTATTGAGAGGAATAAAGCTAAGTGTACTATGATCTCTCACACTTTTACCAGGTTATGGATATTCTCCACCTTAAATATACCAATCAAAATTATAAAAGGAAAGAAATGGAAAGAAATCACTTTATAAAAATCCTACATGCACCATAAGTGATCAATGGATGCCAGCTACTCACAGACAATATTACAGTTATTAATATGCATAGAAAACTCTTTTTATCAGAAGATTTGTCAAAGAAAGAGACTTGTATGAAAATTCCAAGAGTGATGATGGATGTTACATGACAGCCCTAGACAACCTCTTCCTCCTCCAAAGCTTGCCTACCTCCCCAAGAAGAACTGAACCCTCAAGCTCTGCCCTTTTCTAACTAATTTAGAACATCCTGTTCCAGGGGAAAAACACCTCTAGAGTGAGTTCAGAGTGTGCTCCATCTGTCAAACTCCCAGTGGTTGGTGAACTTCATATAGTGTTTGTAAAGCACTATTGTTTCTAAATGGAGATTTTTACTTGAGGTCACTTGGCAACAAAGAAGACAATAGCCAACTGTAGCTTATAGGCTCCTTTATACACTCCACCCGAACACCAAAAGTCCCAAAGCTCCCTCAGATTTCTGTGGTGAAGTGATTTAACAAAGAAAATGTACTGATGTAAGGCATGCTGACACATATCATGCTGACTCTGAGACAGATTTTGAAGCCAGCCTGGGCTACAGAACACAACCTTATCAAAAACAAAGAACAAGAAACTGTGTTTTTCTAGGCTAAATCAAAACATGGTATCATGGGGACATGCTGATTGCTTACCCTTTCCAGAGAGCCCTGGGAGGAGAATTTACAATGTTAACTTTGTTGTAAGTTCTCTGAAGAAATACAAGAACATTCTTAGGGCCGGGTGTTGGTGGTGCACACCTTTAATTCCAGCACTCAGGAGGCAGAGGCAGGTGAATCCCTGTGAGTTCGAGACCAGCCTGGTCTACCAAGCGAGTTCCAGGACAGGCTCCAAAACAATACAGAGAAACCATGCCTCGAAAAAAAAAAACAAAAACAAAAAAGAAACAGAACATTCTTAGATTCTTAGATGGGACCGTTCTGTTTGTCAAACAAAAGTTAATATACCTAGTGAAGTTGTTATTCACTCAGGAAACTGCTCATAAGTGAAGGATAACAATTAAATGATTAAAGAATGGCAATCTGACTCAGAGTTAGAATCTGGGTTTTTCAAGAATAGTCATAACCAAGGCCTACTTTCATCTCTGCAGAGAATACACACTTTTCCCGCACAAGTCAACCCAGTTTATTCACACTCCCCAAAGTCATCCAATTCTTCAAAGACTCTAAGTTCCCCTCAGTCCCAGGGGCTGAACAAAGATGGTCTAAGAAGCTGTAGGAAACTCTGTTAGGTTTGGGAGATCATGAGAAGAGGACAGATTTCTAGCCAGTAAACAGTAAACATGAAAGTAAATCTGTTGGACTACATCTTACTCAACATTTCTATCATTCATGAAGGAGTTAACACAACAGCACTTCCCTTCCTTGCCTCTAAACAGTTATTGTTTGACCTATCTGGACCATGAGCCAATAAAGGAAGAAAAAGATCAAGAGCCAAAATACAGACCAACTATGGCAAAAGATCGACTCTAAGTCAACCTGGAGCAACAGTATTTAGCATGAACTGATACAAGATTTATGCCTGGGAATCGAAATTGAGACAATAGAAACACACAAATGCACATAAAAATATCAGAGAAGCTCAAACCATGAACTTAATAGACACACCAGACACAGGAAATGGAAAACCTCTGTCACTTGGACACCATAAAGTGATAGATACCTACCATACAATGGCTAAGGCCACATAATGATGACCCGCCATCTGATGTCAAGAGTGTGTGTCAAAGACTCACAGGTACAGAAACCCCAACCGTGGGGCAAAGACTCCATGGAAACAGTTTTTCATTTGGAAAGGACCATTATACCACAGGACAGCATACAAATTTGCAAAATTCATGTAGCTTGCAGGTTCATTCTTCGGGAAGTTTTTAGTTTTACTTCGTCAGTCACACATGCAACAGTTGTAATTTTCCCTGGAAATTCTGTTCTTTCTGTAGTATTTCCCCCTAAGATTCAACAGGGGCAAATGCACAGATGAGAAAAAAATTACTTGAAACACTAACCACATCTCACAGTTCTAGAAAGGAAAGGAAAGCATTCCTACACAGGATAGAGAGAAAATCTCAGGAATACACATAGTGCCAACTGTTGAGAGTAAGTTCTCTGGACACCAAGTGTATAGAATCAATGATAGAATCTAATATGAGCCAATGGAAAAATGAAATGCAAAATATGTGATGGAGAGATCCATCTTCACCATACACAAGAGCTTATATTGGTGGAAGAAGTATAGTATTGTGAGGTGGGAAAAGAATGCCTTATCAAAGTCTGCCTTTTACAGAGAGATTAAGACATAGGACCCTCTTGTAGAAAAAGGAGCTGTATAAAAGCATATCTTACAGACATGAAGATTTTGTTTGTATTTAAATATTGTTGTTCTTAAAGCACTGTAACCATGTCTATTACTTTTAACTTTGTAACCATAAGCAGCTGCCAGCTGACATAAGTGCTGCAAGAGCAGGATGTGTCTGGCTTGGTATTTAGTTAAACTGGCAAAAATGATGAACTATAAGTCTAGAATAAGGTCTTGGAGGGGAAGGGAAATTGTATTTCTGGAATCATAAAGGGGAACAATGGGAGCTTTTATAATAATTGCAATGTGTTTCTTAGAATATGATTTATTTCATAAAAGTAAAAAACAGGAGCCAATAATAAAGTTGTTCATGTAAGCCTAATAGAAAAAAAAAACTCTGTTAAAGTATAAATAAAGGCAGCTCAAGCTATTCAGGGCCACTTGAGTACAGTCCACCTGGTGGTCATTTTTTTTTCACTCCATCACCTCTTCACCAACTCAGGATCTGAACCTGAGTCAAGGCTGGACAACCCATCCAAATAAAAACATGGAGACTTATTATTAGTTATGAATGCTTAGGCTTATACCTGTCCAACTAGCCCTTATAACTTATGTTAACCTGTTTCTCTTCATTTTTGCTTTACCTTGGGGCTTTTTACCTTTTTTGTTCATTCCATGTATCCTAATCCTTTTCTGGTTAGCTGGTAGCTATGTGGCAGGCTATCCCCAGGCCTCTCCCTGTCTTTCTCCCATCCCTGTTCCCTCCCGCTCCCTTCCCTTCCTCTCTCTTCTCTTCTCTTCTCTTCTCTTCTCTTCTCTTCTCTTCTCTTCTCTTCTCTTCTCTTCTCTTCTCTCTTCTCATCAATACAGCACAGCCTAGATTCCTGATCCTACTTATTCTTTCTTCCAATTATCCCCACCTAATTCTCTACTGCCTAGGTATTCACCTTTTTATTAGATCAATCAGGTGAATCAGCAAAACATCTTTACATAGTTAAACAAATGCGGCATAAACAAATGGAACAAAGCTTTACGCAATTAAGGTGATATTCCACAACACACTGAGGCTCTAGCTCACTTCACAGCCTGCTGCTAACACAGCCTCCTCAACTAGACTCCCATGTGTCCATTCACCTGCCTGTTCATCTACACCTGAGCATGCTGTTCCTGCTCTGAACACTGCTTTAGCAGATAACGGCATGTTCACTCTCGACCTTGACTGCCCCATGGACCAATATTTATATCAACAGCTTCTTTCCTGAAATGTGTTTATTCATAATCTCATCAACACAGACTCTACTGCATGTCTCTCAGTCTACTCCTGAAACCATTGCAGCTCAGCTGTAGTCTCTGCCACTGATGTTCATTTTGTAACAAAACAGATGCAGACACATGGACAGACATTTAAATTGATTGGCTGATTTATGAAGATTTACTATGTGATGTGTGATAAGAGAGTTGATACTAGATATTAAGGTAAAAATAAAATAACATGTATTTACATTAATTTGATTACCAAGACAGGAAACATTAACTGGAACATTGCTACCACTAAAATCAACCTACTCTGTGAAGTTACTTTTATTCAATATATCCTGCCATTGTGAAAACACAGAAAGTTGTTCCTCTGTTTCTAGCACAGCCATATTAACTAGCAATGCTATCTGTACTGGATTTGCTATAATTCATTTAAAAAACTTAAAAAAAGAATTTGATTTTTTATGAATAACACTTAGACTTCACTTAGTTGAATTTTGTCTTTACATAGTAAAGTGCCATGTGATTGCTTTAATAACCCACCCACACAGTAAATAATACAAAAAGAGTTTGCATTCAATGTTTAGCTCTCATATATCATATGTATCTCTATATTCTATATACTTTATGTATGACTCATATAGTCACTTCCTCTGTGTTAACTCCATAATCTGTTCAGACTTCCCACTCTTATAGTAAAGTATTCAATAATTACCTGATTATTTCATTTTCTGAGTTAAAAAGACCATAAGACTATCTCATGCTTTCATGCTTTCAAAGACATTAAAATAGGAAACATGATTTTCCCTATTGCTTGTTCAGTTGAATTAAATTCAGTCAATACTGAAAACGAGTCATTTGACAGACCTTTCTAGGAATCAGCATTGTGCAACAATTAGAGAGGAGCATCCCCTCTCTAGCGCTTAGAATAGAAGAGTGGTACCAAGTTTCACTGGATGAACAGAGCATACACTGAGACATTGCTTCTCCTTGTGTGGTTCCCCTCATCTACAACCTCTCCTGTCCACTCTCAAGTCTAAACAACATCAGTAAAGTTGGATTGTTTTTCCTTTTTACATTATCACTATCACTGTCACACCACTCTCAGTCCATGGGTGGAGCTCCGCCTTTTCTCCTGGAAACCATGGAAATACATCAGAACTACTCCACTGCTTTGATCCTGCAGTCCTCTTATCCATAATCTCCTGCCAATTCTTCTATGGAGGACAAAATTCAAACTCTTTCACTTGCGAATTCTCCTATAATCCCCATAAGATACAGAACTCATCTTCATATATACTGTAGTTTATACTTTAGTGTAGTTACAGAGTTTCATCTTAGGACATGTCTTGGGGAGGACACCCATTTCAGTTTGGACTGAATCAATACTTGAATTTTAGTACATAAAAAATAATTTCCTTCTGGAATACTCTTTCCAAGATGTTTTGTTCATTGCTTCTGTCATGCCAGCCTGTGTCGCATATCCTAGATTATGTGACAGCGCTTTAGTTAATCTTGGTTCCCTAAGTGTGAGCACATATCCTTCCAGTCCATCTCAATGGGAACCATACCTCACATTATAGAAGAATTAAGTTCATTTGGAGCACAGTTTAGTATGCAGAGGGGAACTTCCTTCTCTCATCTTCATACATGCTTACTACACTGGAGATACTTAGAAAGCATCATAGAACAACTAGTATGAGCAAGACAGCACATCAATGTAAGATTAATTTCCTCCATCCTCTTTTCAGAGAGACATTGAATTGTATACTCCTGAAAGTGACTACCTTCCGGCTGTCTTCTGTGTAGTAGAAAAGTCGCAAGTGCAAAGAGACAAAAGAAGCTTCTATCTGATATTTGAAAAGACAATGGTGTTTAAGCAGAAGTGGCATATTGTGTGGCAAAAGTAAACTGGAAAGAATAAACTTGGTACTTGGAATGAGAACTGAAACACATGAGTCGTTTTCCGTTTTGTGGGACTAAGCACCTCTGTGTACCCCAAGCTAGCCTTGAACTTGTAATCTTCCTCTCTCAGTCTCCTGAATGCTAGGGTTAGAGCTGTGTACCACCAGGGTTGGCAGGAATATACAGTTAAAGATAATGTGTGGTCCCTCCAAGGACTTGTATTTTTCTCCTCTAAGAAAATTACTATCCATTACAAAACTAAGCAGACCCTTTAACTATTGTAAGTACTGTTCCTCAATTAAAAATAAAAGATTTCTTTGGGACTTAAGGCACAAAATCATTCCTTTATGTTCATCCCAAACACGTATTACTACCACTACATAGCACCACATGAGACAGGGCTTATCACGGACTCCACCTCTACAGTCCCTTGGACAATGGCACTGCCTGCTGCTAGGCTCCCCTGTAAATTTCTAAATTCACTTTAGCAGTCATTTGAATTGTCACAGTATGAATTATGGACTGAAGCAAATTCTGCTTTGCTATTTCTGAAGGAAATCTCCTTGTGAATATTAAACTCAGGGTTGGAAAGACATTTTCAAGCCAAATGATTTAAACTACAATACCTGGATTTAAAATGAGCATTAAAACTACATTATTTCTACAGGATGGGGAAAAAAAGAAAACCTTGAAATCAAATGACCTTTTATTTCCATTATAATAATGTGTCTATGTGGTGCACACAGATTCACAGCTGTGACTTAGAGTCTTTGATTTAGGCAAAAATGTTCCTAATATTATTAAATTACAATCCCTGGTGCTTTCAGATAAGCCATTTTATTAACTAGTATCAAAGTCAAAATAGATTGGATATATGGCTTTTTCCCTAGAAAGTCATGTGTCCCACCAGTAGACCACAAGCAAAATTGAAAACCTACATACCCTGCAGAATACACCACCTCTCAAAATATGCAGAATTAATTTAAAATATTTCATTACTAAGTCTAGTTCTACAACCAGTTTGAAGTCAATTCATGAGGGAGAAGGATACAAGCAGGGAATGTGAGATAAACTCCAGCCATGATACAACAGGAAGACCCTGTGAGACCCTGTGAAGGCCTGTGAGATGATGGATGGTTTCTGTGGAGAAGGATAGTGATTACATTTCATGAAGTATATGGTAAAAAAAATAGCTACTGGGTGAAGAACATTGAATGCTGAAGGAATAGTTTAGTTGTACCATAGTAAATAAGTATCAGTGGCAAACAGGCTTGGAAACATGTGTAGTCTACAGCAAAATCTTGTTTGAGAAATGCAGGGCTTGTGTTAGGCAATGAAAATCAGTTGTGGTGAAGTGCAGAAGGCAGGCTTGGAATTAAGAGAAACTTAGGCAAGTGCTACAATAACATAAATAAGAAGCAATGATAAGAATTGACCATGAAAGAAAAAGGTTAGGCTAAGAACAGAACAAACTGTCAAAGTAACAAATACTACTCTAAAATTTTGAAATCGAAAGATCTAGAATGATTATATCCATACAGGTTGGCAATGGATCAACTGAAAATATGTTCTTGTTTCACAACATTTATACCATAAATGAACTACAAAAATTTGACTATAACAATAGTTACTTGTATCAAGCAGTTAATATATATTATTTAATATATATCTTACAATTAGTTAATATAGATCCTATACACAACAAATGTGTGTGTGTATATATTCGTTTATCAAGATAAATGGAGCCATATAAAAAACTAAATTCAAACTGTGATCAGGCTTTTATCATTTGTTTGTTTGCTTGCATTTATTTATTTAGTGTGCCTGTGTGTATGGATATGTGCACATGTGCAGTGGTACACGTATGGAGACCAAAGGACAACTTATGTTTAGTTCTCTCCATTGCTTATTCTAGGGCTCACATTCATGTCATCAAACTTAGTGGCTTACATTTACCTTTGAGTCATCTTGCCAGCCCTTGACCAAGTCTTAATATACTATTAAATATATAAACTTTGCATTGGGAATTTGCATTGGGAATAAATGTTATGAACTGATGTGAAATACATATGTAACTTTAAGTGGACAGTCATTTCTAGTCACATAAGTCCTTGACAATGAGGATGCTGGAAGCATCTTATAAAATACACTGTTCTTTCATGATTGGAGAACAAGAAGCAATGTTCCAAAGAAGCAATTGCCTTTAAGTTAGAACACCAGGGAAAACTGCATTTCTTTTGAAGTAGTCTATTTCTCATCCTGTAAGACCGATGATGTTGACTAACTTTGTGACCCATCTCCAAGAACTATTTAAAAACCCATGGGATTCATGCTGTGCACCAGGGATACTATACCCAACCAAATATGGTTCATATTTATCATGCTGTTTTCTATGTATAAAATGCTACTGCATCTATTTCTAGAAATCACTGTCAATCTATGGAACAGGTGAAGCATATTAATAGAACAAGTACAACTCTCCTAATCAAGCAATCACACATGATTACAATTCAGTCCAGCACATCTCTGGTATTTTTTATCACAAAGACACTGGTTAGAAAAATGAATTCTATTCTACTAGAGTACAAATACTTCAGGGAACAGAACATGAAGAGTAACCCTGCAGTACCATCAAAAGTAAAATAATCATTGGACATTAAAAAAGCAATAAAGAGGAGACCCTGACCAAAACTTAAGAAACAAACCATTGATGAGCTTCAGAAAGTTAACTCCATCATCTTAAATAATGAAGTTTTACTCCCTTGTGGTCAGTATTATTTTACTTTTTCATCTCTTTTTTCATGTTATCAATTGTGGTATTATAATCATTAATTTTTCCTTGTGAGATACATTACATTTTACCACATTTCAAATAAAAATAAATCAATCAATAAATGAATGCAAGCCTTTCTTTTAATGGTTGCTCTAATTTCGGTATTCATTGCCCAGACTGTCAAACACACAATGTCCTAGATTCAAAGGCATATATATATGTGTGTGTGTGTGTGTATATGTTTGTATGCGTATATGTATTGTATATGTATATGTGTATGTATAGCCCTAGAAAATAGGACCAAGTTCAAAAATTACTAACTTTCTTCTGGAGCTGATTTTTTTAATATTGGCTATGAAAATGCAAAGCTTTGATAATTTATATGTATTGAAAAAACTCTCAAATTACATCTCATTAACTCTGTTATTTGAAGAACATGAAGCATATTTGTATTATGTTACAAGCATATTTGGTAAGCATAATAATGAGATCCTTATTTTCTCTCTGTACCTTGAAGTAGCATATGTATTTCTGTAGCATCTGTGACTTATCTATGAGATAAAAAATGGTATGGAATTTTTCTCAATTCATATTAAGATTAATAACTCATATAATATAAGAACAATGCTTGATCATACTAAACTCTTTGTAAATGTCCACAGTCTTGTAGCAAATACTAAATTCAGTATTATCATCCATTTTCTTTGTATAGTGTAAATTTTAAGGAGAATTGGGTGAAATAGCACATGAAATAGCTCATTTGTAGGGAGATAGCCAAGGTACAAAATGCTAAAATCTCACTTCATCTACAATTTGACAATGTAATTACCACATGGCATGTCAATGGCTAAATTCATTAGCATCAGCCCTTCAAGGTACCTATGCAGCTTGCTGATCACCGTCTCTGATTCCTAGGGGAGTGAGTGTTCTTTCCATTTTGATGGGCCTGAGACAGCAGGCTGTCCATTATTAAGCACACATCTGGTCCTGGTTGTTAATAACTGGTTGTTTACAATATGTGGACAATCCAGGAGTTTTCCCCCAGAGAGTTAAACAAGGTTGAAATGTGTTAATCTTCTTTTATCCCTATTTGCACAGTGATTTACAAGATGGGTTAAGGGTGCCCTTGTTGTAACAGTCTTTCATTATGATTGTGTGCAAGTCCCATGTAAGGGAAACCAAGAACAAGAGGGTCTTTATTTCCTAGCTTGGCTGTTTTTTTTTTTTCTCATTGGGCTTTGAATGCAAAAATCCCTTTCTTAAACACATCTAGATCCTGTGAAAGTAGAAAGCAGCTCAACTTGGAGTTCACAGAACTCACACGCTGGGGAAAGTGTTGCTGGTTTTCAAGTAGTGCCATGTTTGCAAAAGTGCTGAACTGAAAAAGCACAGCTGGGGAGAAAGGTCATGCTTACTGTGAACATGAAAGGGGTCAAGAGTGGCTGATCTGCTGCTTTGCTTGCCATTGTCCTTGGGAGCCGCACTAAGCTTGACCGTTTGTTTCTGTTTCTTCTATTTGTCAAAACATATGAGGATGAATAGGATCAATTGAAAGTTCAGGTTAAAATTAAGGAGAAATGTGTGTTTGGTCTCTACTTCCTGCTGGTCACCCTTTGCCTCCATACTCAAAATATTCTTCTGTAATTTCTTTTGGAAACCTAAGGCTTTCCTGACTCTAAGCTCTTGACCTTCAACTCTCAAACCATCTCTACTTCCCAGTCAAAAAGACAAATTGAATACCATGGGTGCACTAACTGATTTAATTCAAATAAATTTTCTCTTTCCAAGTATGTGAAGGGATTTGTTCCTTCCTTGAAATTATCCTACATCAAATGAAACAGTTTGTTCTAGCTGTCCCCAGTTACTGGGCCATCAAGGGCAGATTTCTAATCTGCTACATGGTCTGTTTCTATCTAAGCAGTTGCAGAGAACCAAACATCATCCAAGTGTTCTGTTTTTGTGTTTGCCCTCTGAGAGCCAGAGTCTCTCTCCATCAGCCTCAAGCGTACATGTCCCACTTTTCTCCACAAAAAGTGTGTCCAATGGCTCACATCTTCCAATACCTAGAGGTTGGGAGAACTCATGATGCTGCCTGTCAATTTAAAAACCTTTAGATTAGATAGGAACATGATTCAAGATACGATGAGAGCACACTTCAACCCCCAAAGAACCATAATCTTTGTTCATTAGTGCACAGATACCTGACTAAGAAAGATGGAAAGAGATCAGGGAGCCTGGAGGAGTCTGCCCTGGGTCCTCTGCATATATGTTGTGGATGAATAGCTTTGTTTTCTTATGGGACTCCTAACAGTGGGAGCAGCGTGTTTCTGACTCTTTTGACTGCTTGTGAGACCTTACTCCTCCTACTGAACTGCCTCATCCAAACTTGATTCGATGGTATGTGTCAGGTCTTATTGTGACTTGTTTTGCCATATTTGTTTGTTGCCACTGGGAGGTCAGCTCTTTACTGAAGGGAGACTTGGGAGTGGGGTGTATCCGGGGGAAGGGGGAGGTGGGAAGTAAACACTGGGGGAAAGGGAGGGAGGGGAAACTACAGTTGAGATGAAATGTATGAGAGAAGTATAAAAAGAAAAGAAAAAAGAAAGCTATAAAAACATAATAGAATACTATTTAAAAAGTTACCACTATCAGTGATATCTTAGGAAATAAAAGTTAATAAGGCACCTGAGTAAGGTAACCCAGTCACAAAAAGACAAACATGGTATGTACTCACTAATATATGGATTTTAGACACGGATCAGGGGAGTGTCACCCTACAATCCTAGTGCCAGTAAGTCTTGGAAACAGGGAAGTTCTCAAGAGATATGCAATGATTACCCCAGAGAAGTTGAATGAGCCATGATCTCCTGAGCAGATTGGGAACATAGGAGGAAGGGAGAGGGAACCAGGAAAAAGAGAGGGGAGATAAGAGGAGGGGAGAAGAAGGCATTGGAGAGTAGGAAGGTTGCATCGAGATAAGAACAGAGGAGAGCAGGATGAGAGATACCATAATAGATGGAGCCCTTATAGGTTTGAGGACAGAGCTGACACTAGTGAGGTTTCCAGAGATCTACAAGGATAACACCAACTGACAAACTAAGCAATAGCAGAGTGACTACATTAACAGCCCCTCCCTGATGATAAGGTTGATGACTACCTTATATGCCATCCTAGAAACTTCATCCAGTGACTGATAGAAGCAGAGAGAGATACCCACAGCTAAACACTGAACTTAACTCCTGGACCCCAGTGACTGAGATGGAGGAGTGATGAGTAAACTGGTCAAGACCATGATGGTGAAACCTACAAAGACAGCTGACTGGACAAGGGGGAGCTCTTGAACCCCAGACTGATGGCTGAGAAGCCAACAGGGGACTGATCCAGATTCCATGAATGTAGTGTCAGTGAGGAGGCCTCAGAAATCTCTGGGGCCTAGAGTAGTAGATTAGTGTTTACCATGGCATACAAATGAACTTTGGGAGCCCATTCCACATGGAGGGATGCTCTCTCAGCCTGGACACATGGGAAAGGGCCTAGGTCCTGCCCTGGATGAAATGACAGACTCTGGAGATCCCCCCAAGGATGGCCTCGTCCTCCCTGGGGAATGATGTGGGGATTGGGTGGGGGGCTGGGGGAGAATTAGTGGAGGGACAAAGAAGGAGGTGTGAGAGAGGGAGCTGGGATTGATATGTGAATCATGCATATTTCTAACTTAAATAAAAACATATTAAAGGAAAAAAGTTAATAAGGTAGTTTGGATGATGAGGTAAAACTTGTGATTGGGATATACAGTGAAATTCTTGGTTCCAGACAAAGTAGAATCAACTATTGTTAATTATTTATTACTATATATTAATTTCAAATATTTCATATGGATTAAATTATTGACAAAGTATTTAATATTTATTTTACTGTAAGAATAAGGTACATATATATGAAATTAATTAATAAACTTCTTAAACAGTACCCTTTACTTCATTTTCTAAAGGAAACTTAGACAAGCCTGGAATATAAATGACACTGGTAAAACATAAATACACTAATAAAAATGGTGAAGAAATGCATCAATTTCTAGAAAGATTCTTATGACCAAGACTATGAAAGGAAACAGCAGTAAATGAATGAAATGCATTCACTGCTAACATCAGAAAAAGAAGACCATATTCTAGCAATTGATACTTATAAGTATGTGTGTTACTTTTCTTTTCTTTCATCAGTGGAGAACAAAATTATATTTAGCTTTCACTTGTTAATACTTTTCATACACTATATCAAAATTCGGGTTTTTGAATGTATTTATTTATTTTTAATGGATGTAAGATAGGAGTGTCAGAGAATTGCAGGAATCAATTCTCTCGTTTTACCATGTGGGACCTAGAAATTGAATTCAAATCACCAGGCTTAATTAACATCAACAACTTTTTCCTGCTAGCCCATATTGCTGGTCCTCAAAGCTAAGTTTTACAGAAGCTGAGCTATGTTAAAAGCAGAAGTATTTTAATAGTTCTAGTGTTATAGTCAATTTAATCAAAAGCATTTCCAGCATCACTTGTCTGAACATGTTTTTGCCCCCATCCTCAGGCCTAAGTTGAATCTGCAGGTTCAGCAGAAGGTGCAATGCTCTTCAAATGTTTCATACGATGTGTAGAAAATGGGATTTCTGTGTTCTAACTGCTCCAGACCAACTAATTTTAAAACTCACATTTAAATTTCAGTGAGAGCACAGAGGGATGCTCTCTCAGCCTGGACACATGTGGGAGGGCCTAGGACCTGCCCTGGATGAAATAGACTCTGAAAATCCCCCATGGAGGGCCTCACCCTCCGTGGGGAACAGTGTGGGGATTGGGTGGGGAGGCTGAGGGGCTGGTGGAGGGGCAAGGGAGGTGGGGAGGGAGAGGGAGCTGGGATTGACATATGAAGCAAGCTTGTTTCGAATTTAAATTAAAAAGTATTTTTAAAAATTTCAGTGAGAGTCTGTCATTGGGAAAACTGTATGTTTGTACCAAAAACAAAATAAATAAATAAATAATGTTTGACTTCTTGCTAACAATTGAATATCACTAATATCAACGTGTTTTTCTCTGTGTTTTGTGTACTATGATAAACATAAAATAAGTTTGTGGCCAGCAAGATGGTTAAGTGGGTCCGGTACCTGATACTCATCTGTGATGACTGGCTAACCAAAAAGACAAGTTCTGGGTCGGTTAGAAGTCTGCTCAATAAATAAAAGAGAAGAGTAGATGAGAGAAACACCTGGTGATGACAATCACTGCCTCAGCACTCATGGACACAGAAGTAGACAGGCACCTGTATTCCCAGTTACACATTTACCATACGTGCAAACATGTACACAAACATATACATGCAAAATGAGGGTAGTAGTCACAGTTTGGTACCAATATATACTTCAGCTTAGACTGCTTTTTCCTTATTTATAGTGGTTTTTCATGCATAATTGATGGTGCTAAGAAAATAAGGATTTTTTCTGGAATACATAAGTATATAGGTTTTTTTCAAGACAGGCTTTCTCTTTGTACTGTTGGCTGTCCTGGAACTTGCTCTATAGAACAGGATGACCTTGAACTCAATGGTCCACCTGCCTTTGCCTCTCAAATGCTGGGATTAAAGCTGTGCACCACCATTCGGCTAGATTATATTTTTTAATAATAAATGTGAAATTATTTTGTGGTATTACATATATATAGCTAATTACGCTATATAACTAAAATAGAAAAAACATCATTGTATGTACTTTAGTCTTTCTTAATGTGTATTAAATAATCTGAATTAAATGATTTAAAATAAATATCTTATAATCAATAACTACTGTCTAAAATAATGTTATTAGAGAAAAATGTTGACTTATACAAAATGTTCCATATGGTATTGTAAAACTCATTCTTAATATCTAATTATATCACATACAGTAATGTATTTTGTGATATAATACCTAAAAATTTTCAACTATTCCAGCTGCTATTCAAATTTGTTACATATTTTATAGGTATCTCTTAAACTGTTCACTGATTGTCTTGGAATCTTTGTTCAAATTCTTGCTTGGTTCTAATCACTAGCAATTTGCTTGCATTAATTTTAAAAGTCACCTATAAATCAGGAGGGATATACTTAATACTACTATAGTTGAATTAACTGCCCTAACGTTTGAAAACAAGATGGCTTAATTAAATAAGTGACCTACTCGTTATAACTACAATTGAAATCTGTTCATTAGCAATAAATGGAATTGTGACAATTTATCAGCATCAAGTTCACTGTATTCTAGACTTAAAAAATTAATAATTCAAAATTAAAAAGGAGAAAGACTGGTATTAACTTGCTGGAAGTCTTTAAAACTTGAGACTTACCAGTGTTTAACTGCAAGAGAATACTTTAAATATTTATTGTTAAAAAATTATAACCATTTTGAAAGGGAAAAAATCTTTAATTTTTACAATTATAGAAACATTAAGTACAAAACACAGGCTCTTAGCACTTTCATGAATCTACATATTACAGAACAGCTCCTGTGTGAAGCCAGTAAGATTTAATCTCTATTTATGAGTTTCAATCGTAGAGTAAAAGTAAAATCACAAAATATTCTAAATGCTACATTAAAGATGCACTGAGGACCTTGTCCCTTTCTAAGATGATGACTACAAGTGCTTTATTTTCAAGCCATTGTAGAACATACTATACACAAAGGATATAGAATGGTCTTTACATTTTAAGATGTACATTTTTCTAGAACATAGTCATAACATAAACAATCCTGTCATTGAAAAAATTCATCTATTATTCAATAAATACTTCCCTACTAAGAAGGAATGTTTTGCACGTCTCTGTATATTTTTCTCAGACCTAAATAATGAGACCTGTGGCCCAACAAGCATTCAAATACCAGATAAATGGAGGGATGGGTAAAAATCATTTATAGAAATTATTTTGTTATACTCCAAATTTCAAAGAAATAAATATTATTATATGCAAAACAGACAATCTCAAGGCAAAAGTTGTGCTCTCATCCAGCAACTCTCAAATTTTAGTTCAAAGTCTCATAGAACCAATGCCATGACCCATTCTCAGCACTACTGGGACTAACTCATAGTCTATGCAGAAAAGGTTAGCACATGCAGATGAGAATGGATTACATAAGATGATGCTAAGATAATATATTCACATATTCTAAATATAACAAGTACATATTACATATATTACCTGCATATATGTGTGTTGGTCAGGGTAGGCTCAAGCTTACCTACAGAGAGGCAGCCTATCCTACGTTGTGCCAAAGAAATGCAATATAAAACGTACACTATCTCAAGCCAGTTTTAATGGTTCATGCATACAAACCCACCATGTGAAAGGCTGAGGCAGAAAAATATTTATTAATTTGAGAGTGGCTTAAGTTATAGTGAGTTTCAGGCCACAAGTCTAAGTTACTTTTGTATCCTAATAGGCTCTGATGAGAATTTATTTTTCTCTTCAAGATCAATTATCTATCGCATCCTCACTTATTTTTGCAAGCATGCCCTACTAAGACTTACCTTAAAATTCTTAAAGAAGGGGAGAGGGGTAAAAAAAAACTACTTCCCCATAGTTAGAATAAACACCTTTCATCATCTCCAAGATGTCATTCTAGAAAGAGAGGTTGATCATCTTGATTCCAAATTCTCCAGAAGCCATCAAAGAGGTTTATTTAGATATTGACAGTGAAGCCAGCAGTCAGTCGGGTCATAAAGTTTTCAGGAAGAAGACAATAACCACTGTGGGCAACTAGAATATATTATCCATTCAGTCTTTCAGAATCTTGGTTTCCTTGTTGCTAAAATAATTAGCTAGATTTGGGGGTAAGCATGAAATTAATGCCATGTGCTACATTAGACCTGTGCCATCCCACCTTCCTTCTTGTCACTATTTTATGAGGCAGACATTTTTGAGATACACATTCACACTATAAACATAAAATTACTAAAGCTCATAATCTCCATTATTAAAGGCCATTCAACTATGAGGGTATAAGCAAAGGACTGAAATCTGTCCTCTCTGATTGTAATGATCTTTCCTTCAAAGATTAATAGCAAATATAAAACCAATTAAATATTAACTGTTGCAACATCTCAAAATCAGTTAAATTTCATAAATTCTTTGAACATCTAACATGGTTCATCAATACTAAATACTTTATTTCAATGATAAATGTAAGTATATTTTTAAGTTAAAGATAGGTTGGAAAAATAACAACTTTTTGTAAACATAAATTTTAAATGACTATGTCAAAGCATTTTAGAGTGGTACATTGACACATAGGAAGCACAGCTAGCCCAAACTCTAGCTGTGTAAATACCAAGACAGAAACTTTAAAAAAGTGAGGGCAACCACATGAACAATCAGCATTTGGAATCTAGTTAAACAAATAACTCTATGGCACTGTAGCCAGTACTTGTTCAAAGAATTCAATCTAGCCCATACTTCCTACACAAATTTCTGATGCTGAAGTAATGAGCCTGAAGTCCCAAAAGAAATGGAAATACCATCACTAGAAACCCTATGCTGAATTTTATAAGTCATTTCACAAGGATAAGATAGTTTATCTAAATGTCAGCTAGCCATCGAAATACATTTACCCATCCATTTAATTATCCACTTAACTCCAGTTAATTCCCCTTAACACCTTCTTTTAGATACACGGTAAATAACCCAAGAACTCCTTCTGTAAATTTCTAAGCACTGTGCAAGGTTCTGACTAAAAAGAAGACATTCACTGGAAACAGTATCCTCCACAAAAGCATCCACGCATATGTCACTAAATACTAATGTGAGACCAAGAAAGATACCCGTAATTGAAATCCAAGACAGAATCCCCAGAGAACTGGAATATGAGTTAGTACTGGAAAATGAGAAGGTGAAGAAAAAGCAGAGGGCATATTGCCCAATGGTGAATGAGGAAGAGACTTCAGATTGGACCAATAATGGATCTTCTATCTAATTCAAATCGAGGATTTATGCCAAAGTGAACTTCAGAGAATCATTTAAGCTGCATTGAGATATTAGTTATACATATGTTACTTTAAAACAAAAAAGTGGCATGTGATATGTGAAATTACTATTCTAGCAAACAATTCAATGAAACATAAAAGTGGGCCAAAAAAAAAAAAAAAACACCCAACTAGTCAGAGCATCGTGTAACTTAAATTGCACAAAGCTTAATGCCATTGATAAAACATATAAGCAATGCTTTGCTAGCAATAAATATTTCAGCTTTGAAACTTACCATTTTGAGATACACATTATTTGGGTGAAAACATGCTAATCATGCTACAAGAACCCGTTTGCTGGATTTCCTATTCCAAGCATTCTTGCTTCACTAACTACCTGTTACATATTTAAACCAATTGCCCACCTGAGCTCCAAATATTTAAACAGCAGAAAATTCCCAGTTGCAAGCTAAGATCTAGTCGAGACAACAGTGACAAGGAGTACGAAAGTGGGTACAGGAGATTTTAAGTTTCTACTGTGATTTTTCAATCGCTTTGATACATTTATGAGGTGGATTAGCTCTACCAAGGGAAAAGAACAAGAAACATTTCACACTGAAACTGCGTGCCGTTTGAATGTGATTGTACCTCTGCTTGCAGCCTCATACACAACCAGGGAAGCACACTAGACAAAGAATATCTAATAAATGCAACAAATGCATCGCAAGAACGAGAAAGTGGAAAGGAAGAGTTCCTTGTCCACAGCGACTGCTCTACAGAGTCAAAATGGAGAGGTGTAGAGTCCCTTTTACTCCCTCATTGCTGGTCTCCCTTTCTCTCCCTCCATCCTCTCCACATCTCTCCAGTCCTGTCCCCTTCCAAGCAGTATTCGTGGAACACTGCACCAAGACACTCACCTGTCATCATTTTGCCAGCCTTGGTCCCCTAGCAGCAAATCCCGAAATCTGTACCTGGGAGGCAGAGGGGGCACTTCGCTCTCCAAATCAACCATCCTTCCTTAAAGAGTGGGCAACATCCAACAAGGGATGGAGGAGGGCAGCTAGGGGCAGCGAGCGCTGCAGAGGGGGTACAGTGAGGAGGAAGATGGGAGAAGGGCCTGGGGAGACCCGGAGAGGGAGGGGTCGCTCGGCCGGAAGCTGAGGCTGGAAAGGGGGCTGTCTCCTCTTCCCCGAGGGTGTGATGGGGATGATGCAAACCGAGCCCAGGAGCAAAAGTCTGGCTGCGACTCGAACCGGCGCTGCCAAGGAACCGCCCCCAGGCTCGGCGCCGCCTCTGATCGCTGGGACCGTCGGGGGGGGGAGGCGGGAATGCAAAAGTTACTTCACCCACAAAAAAAGAGAAAGATCGCGCGGTGCCTAGAAAGAGGGCAGGTGGTGGGCGTGAGCGCTGCGTGGTGGCCAGGCACTTTCCTGAAAGGCGGGGACCGGAGCCTCCCACCAGGGCATCCCCAGCGAGAGCGAGCTCTGGGCGCAGCCGGGCAGGCAAGCGAAGGCGGGAGCAAAGGCGGTGGGCTCCGCTCTCCCCGCACAGGTCTTTCCAAGCCTTTGCTGGAGGCCCAGCCAATGAGTCTCCCCCTCATTAGCATAACACAGTGACGGCATGAGGGTGCCTTGGGGACAACCAATGGGGGCGAGCTCATTAAATGATCCCCGAGCTCCATACCTTCCTGGGAAGACATTGGAGGGTGGGGGAGCCTCTAAGGAATGTTTCCAGGTGTCACCAGCATCCTGGCTGTGGTCGCCTTCAGCTCTGTGGATGTAGTGGAAATGGATTGGTCCTGGACAGGGAATCCCCGCTCTCAGTCCAAGGAAAGTCCTTGCTTTCCCCGCCTCCCTTCTTATATTCTGAGAGAAAAAAAAAAAAAAAGCGGTGTTTCCCTGGTCTCAGGAAAATTGCTGGGCCACCCTTAAGAAACAACTAAAGAGGACCATGTAAATGAAAACTAGGAGAGAGCATCGGGAAGCAAGGCAGGGCAAGAATCTACTGAGTAGTTGGTGGTGGTGCCACTGGGAGCTTGTGGGCCCCTGGCTGCAGCTGTACTCCTACAGTGGTGCTTCACAGGGTCCCAGGACTACCGAGCTGTCTATTCAGCAGCTCCCTGGGCCTTTCTGAACCCTACCACCCTACTACCTCTGGTTCTACTTGTATACCTTGGTTTTTCCTTCAGGAATGGATACCCAGGGCACAGACACACAGACAGCCACAGCCAACTGCACGTCAGAAAAGCAAAGACACACACTGCTCTGGCCCTTACGATGTTTGTATGTAGAAACAAGAGTATCATGAAAATGGGGCCACAACGGAGTCAAACAATGACTTAGTGAACACACCTTTCCTGGGGGCAAGAAACCACCAAAATGAAGCAGGTCTGCAGTGAGAGTGGGAATAGGGAATACTAAAATGAGGACCGGGTAAGCTTTATTTTCTTTTTATTGTTGCTTCAGTTTTTGTATTTTTGGTGTGGTTTGTTTTCTTTGGGGGGGATAAGCTTGCTTATCAAAGATAGAGTAATTAATTCTTAGTAAAGATCATTTAGCAAAGAAGTCATAAAGCTAAAATGCAGAAGAAAATCAGCAAAATGGCTGTGGCAGCAGATGCAGTAACAGCAGCTAACAGTTGGAGGGGCATGGCTCCTTCCCATGTACCTTTCCCTTCCTGCTCACTCATCTAGACCTGGCTTGCATGCCATGTCTCCTTTAGATTTCCCAAGTCTCCAAAGTGAGCTGAATGTGCCATCTTCCTTTGAAAGCCCCATGCTTCCTTTTTGCTGGTGGTGTTTATCGTATTCTGACCTCTTAAGTGATTATCTGTATATGTTTATTGTCTTTTCTCCTCAATTTTGTTCAGTGCCTTCAAAATAGCCAAATCTTGCCCAATAATGTACTGAGATGTTAACGCAGGAAACAAACGGAATAGCTATCCAGTGCTATATTCAGAGTAAGCAATATTTCAATATAGAGATGAGTTTCTTATTTTTCACTTTTGTGGCAATCTTAGTTGAGACCTGAGTGATCAGATAACAGTACATCATTAAACGACTCTGCTAAAAAGAATGAATAAAGATCTACTTGGCTTCTAATGTCATACACAGCTAGCCATTAATGACACTGATTGTTAGTTATTTCCTAGTGTACTCAGCCAAAACAGACACAACTATGCTAAGAACATGCTGGTTTTCTCTGTACCACAAAATTGTGACCAGAGTAAAAAGTTCCCAATTTGATTGCTTCATTAAAAAAAACTATTCTGACATTCTTAAAATGATGTAATCATGGGTATCAAATAAGTTTTGATATTTATAATTGAGAAATCTTTTTTCCACTTTTAGTGACAGAATTCTTCTTTTGTCATTAATTTTGGCTTCTAGTTCTCCCACCTGCCTTTAACACTTTTATTCTTTTGTTTCTTATCATGTTAAGGCATTCCCTGCTGCTACAGCATATTTTCCTGTTCCAGCCCTTACCTTGATTTCTCTCTTCACTGTGTGCTTCAGCCTTTTATCTCATCTAGTCTTTTTTTTCTGTGTATATGGGAAAGCTTTCTTTCTACTTTTACATGAGATTCAATTTGGGGAAACAAATTTAAACTTGGTATTGCACGTTACATTCCTAAACTATATAATCCTTGCTAATGTTGCCAGGTTTCCTATACATCTCCTAGTATAGATGAATAGCAATAGAAAAGATTATTCTCTTTCTCTGTCTGATTCTTTCTCCCTGCACATGTGCACACACACACACACACACACACACACACACACACACTCACACACACCTTACACTCAAGTCTCAAATATGAAGAGGATCTGAAAAATAATTTGACATAAAGTTTATTTTTGTTTTGTTTTATGTTAATGGGTTCACCAAGATGATATTCTTTGGTTCACACAATAACTAACATCCACTAACTCATCTCATCTGCCTACGAATGCATTTCTTCCTTACATTAGTCAAACTCCATTTCTACTTAACTCTGTATATTGAGTCATATATTGTCTTTCAGGATTACTCTAATCACAGACACACACACACATAATAGAGAAGCTGGTCACACAAATATGTATTAGCAACAAAAGAGATTGGTCCATAAAACCAACAAAGAACATTGGTCACACAGGATACTTAGGCAAAAGAGGAATGTAGTCACAGGCATATCTCACTGAAAATGATCTAAACAATTATACTAATAAAGAGTAGCAAATGAATGTTAATAATTTCTTAGTTTTTGAAATTTTAATTGCATCTTCTAGAAAACACATTTGAAGAAATTTTGTAATTTCTTGGTATTTGAGTAACAAATGTTATTTTCAGCAACTTTCCTTTTCAATATGTTGACTAAAAAATGTTTTAACACAAGAAAATATTCATTCCTATTAGTGAAAAATAGGAATTTATTAACAATTAATAATCTATTCTTAATTATCTTGTGTATAATTAACATAATTGCAGTCAAAGAATAAGATGGACAATTTTACACAAAACTTAAAAAGAATTTGTGTGTGCATTTATATATATATATGTAGATAGATAATAGAAAGATAGATAACTTATGAAGAAAATCCACAAACTGTTATTGATAATGCCTACATAGACCTTAAAGGACTATTGAAAATAAAATTTAAAAAGAAAAAAAATTGCATATTTTAGGCTGTGTTACTTCATAGAACCTCAGTATGCAGGCTAAAAAATGCCATTCATTCAGATAATAGCTTTAAGCTATATAACATATACATTAACTTTAAGGTATATGGCATATATAATATATAAAATAAATTTAAGCTATATAACATAACTGAGTGAATGTATTCTATTCTAAGCAGGTCCTTTGACTTTATTGCAATCCAAAGGGTAAGTGATTGCAAGCAGTGGAAATGGAGGACAGGATATGTAGGAGTGTCAGTGGAGTGAAAGGGGTCTCAGCAGTGATTACCATGAGCTGCCAAGCACACAGAGAAACCTGATTCTAAATTTGGAAAATTAAAAGGCAAGGCCTTCAGATGAAGGACCTGACATTTATACTGATGAATGAAAAATTAGTGGTGGTATGGAGACAGTAGGGGTAGCTTGTCCTAGTGTACAAATAACAGCTAGAAGGTCCTCATGAAGGTTGGAGAGATAGTTGAACAGGTAAGCATACTTGCAGCTTAACCATAAGGATCTGAGTTTGATTCAAACACCATGATGAAAACTAGGCAAAGTAATATCCCAATCCACAAATTCCAGTAGGGAAACTCCCTGTTATACCAGAGGCCACATTTGTCAACAGAAAACCAGGAATGTCCTATACCCACTTAATGACCCTGCTTCCTCAGTGCCCAAGCAGCCTATTCCCAACTACCTCTCCTATCCTCATAACCACTTCCAAGCACACAACTCCAAAAGAAGTTCCCTGCTCCACCATATGCCACTCCAGGTAGGCTACTTGCCTAAGACACACCTCATCAATAACCTGACTGCCCATCCTATCCCCAACCACCCCTCTCCTTCTTGTCCAGTCCCCAGCACCTGTAGAGGTTCCCTGCTCAATCAGAGGACATACCAGACACCAGAACTCCAGGGAGGCTTCCATTCCCAGATTGTCCCTACTCAATGACTGCCCAGACCACCCTCAATGTCCCCATCACTCCCTATAACCATATACATGCCACCCAACTGATGTGGGATGTCCTTCTGTATGCTGTAAATATATGTTACCTTTATTTGTTAATGAATAAATTGCTTTGGCCTATAGCAAGGCAGAATGTAGCTAGGTAGGAAAGCCAAACTGAATACAGGGGGAAAGAAGGTAGAGTTGAGGAGATTCAAGTGGCTGCCTGAGGAGAAAGATGTCAGAGCATTCCCAGTAAGTCATGGGCTATGTGGTGATGCATGACTAATAGAAATTGGTTGATTTAGTTGTAAGAGCTAGTTAATAATAAGCCTGAGCTAATAGGCCAAACAGTTTGTAATTAATATTAAGCCTCAGAGTAGTTATATTAAAAGCATCTATGGTACCAGGAAGGACACATAAAAGTCTCCAGTTACACACAACTCCAATGAAGGACCCACAGCTGGAACAGTGGCTACACCAACCATCAGAACTCCAGCCCCCACCTCAAGTGGAAAACCTCTGCTTCAACAAAGGCCACCCTGGTCATCAGAAGTTCAGCCCCCAACTCAGATGGAGACCCTCTACTCAACCACAAGCCATTATGGCCTGAAGACCAGAGAAGAAACAGAAACCAAAAAACAAAGACAAACTAAGAAATAGGCACCTACATCTATAATCTCACCAAATCAAGATGCCTAGACACCAGTGTAAGAACATAATCAACAATAGCCAAGGCAGTATGTAACCACTAGAACCCAGCTGCCCTACTACATAAAGCCTTGAATATTCCATCACAGCTGAAGCACAAAAAAATGAACCTAAAACCAACTTTATGAAAAGGATAGTAACCCTTAAAGAATAAAATGAATAAAAACCCTTTAAGAAAGCCAAGAATAAAACAAAAGAATGGTTGAAAGAAAAGAATAAAACTGTTCAAGACCTGAAAATGGAAATAGAAAAATAAAGAAAACTCAAGTCGGGCATTTGTGACACACGCCTTTAATCCCAGCACTCAGGAGGCAGAGGCAGATGGATCTCTGTGAGTTCGAGGCCAGCCTGGTCTACAGAGTGAGTTCCAAGACAGCCTCTAAAACAATACAGAGAAACACCAAAAAAACCCCACAAACTGAGGGAATTCTATAAATGGGAAATCTAGATTAGTGAACAGGAACTATACAAGCATCACCAACAGAATACAAGAGATGGAAGAGAGAATTTGAGGCTTTGAATATACAATAAAAGAAATAGACACATCAGTCAAAGAAAAAATTAAATATAAAAAACTTCTGGTACAAAACATCCAGGAAATCTGGGTCTCTATAAAAAAAACCAAACCAAAAATCAATAGAAATAGAAGTATCTCAGAACAAATGGCCAGAAAAATTTTTTTAGCAAACTCATAGAATAAAAACTTCCTAACTTAAAGAAGATCATGCTTATAAAAGTACAATAAGCATACAGAACATCAAATAAATTCAACCAGAAAAGCAAATCCCCTTACACAGTAATAAATACACTAAATATACAGAACAAAGAAAGAATATTAAAATCTGGAAGTAACATAAAGGTAAAGGCAAAACTAATAGAACTACACCCAACTGTTCAATAGAAACTCTATAGGCCAGAAAGATTGGTTAGATGTCCTACAGTTCTAAGGGACCACAGATGATAGCCCAGACTGCTATACCCAGCAAAACTTTCAGTTATCATAAATGGAGAAAACAAGATATTGCATGATAAAGTCAAATTTAAACAATATCTATCCACAAATCCAGCTTCACAGAAGGTACTAGAGTAAAAATTCCAACATGAAGATACAGGAAATAATCTCACACCCCCAAAATAAAAAAAGAAAAACACACACTATCACCAACAACAATTTCAACAAAATAACAGAAATTAACAATCATTGGTCATTAATATCACTCAATATCAATGGACTCAATTCCCCAGGAAAAAAAGACACAGGCTAACAGAAGGGATATAAAAACAGCCTCTATCTTTCTGCTGCATACAAGAAACACACCTCAACATCAAAAAATGACATTACCTCAGAGTAAAGAAATGGGAAAAGATTTTTCAAGCAAATGGACCTAAGAATCAAGCTGGTGTAGTCATTCTAATGTCTAACAAAATAAACTTCAAATCAAAATTAACAGAAATGGACAGGGAAGTACACTTCATGGTCACCAATGGAAAAATACACCAAGATAATATTTCAATTTTTAAAATCAATGCCTTAAACACAAGGGTATCCATGCTAGTAAAGGATGTGCTACTAAAGTTTAAATCGCACATTACCCTTTACTCATTGATAATGGGAGTCTTCAGTAACTTACTTACCCCAATGGGCAGATAACCCAGACCAAAAACATAAAATAAAATAAAAGAGATAATGGAGCTAAATTTTGTTCTAAAATAAATGGACTTAACAGGTATTTTGGAAACATTTCACCCAAACACAAGAGACTATATTTTCTTCTTAGCACCTCACAGAACATTCTACAAAATTGATCACATACTCCTTCACAAAGCACGTATAAACAGATATAAGAAATTCGAAATAACCATCTGCATCCTGTCAGACCACCAATGATAAAACACTGATTTTCTATAGCAGAAACAACAGAAAGCTTACAAAGCCTTGGAATGAACAACTCTCTATTGAATGACTACTGGGTCAAGGCAGAAATAGAGAAAGAAATTAAAGCCTTCTGAGAATACAATGAAAATGAATGTACAACATACCCAATCTTTTGGGATACAATGAAAGCAACACTAATAGGAAAGTTCATAGCACTAAGTGCCTACACATAAAGAAATTCAAGAGGCTTGTAACTTTACAGAATATCCAAAAACTCAAGAATGAAAGGAACCAAGGTCACCCAAGAGGAGTAGACAACAGGAAGTAATCAAAATCAGAGGTAAGATCAATAAAATAGAAACAAAGAGAAGGATACAAAGAATCACTGAAACAGATATGGTTCTTTAAGAAAATCAACAAGACAGACAAAATTTTATTCAAACTAACTAAAACATAAAGGTAATACACCAATTAACAAAATCAGAAACAAAAAGAAGTTGTAACAACAGACACCAAGAAAATGCAAAGCATAATTAGGTCATTCTTTTAAAAGCTGTACTCCAAAAAAAAAAAGGAAAATCCAAAACAAATGCATAATAATCTCCATGGATACCACTTACCAAAGTTAGATCAAGATGTGATAAAAAGTTTACATTGACCTATAAGCCCTAAAGAAAAGCACTCATTTAAAGTCTACCAACCAAAAAGAAAAAAATAAAAGCCTAAGGTCAGATGGTGTAAGCTAATTATCTACCACTTTCAACGAAGAGCTAATTCCAATGCTCCTCAAATTATTTCATAAAATAGAAACAGAAGGAACATTGACAAATTCAGTTATGAGTCAACAGTCACTCTGATGCCCAAACCATACAAAGATTCAACAAGGAAATAGAAGTACAGACCAATTTCCCTCATGAAAACAGATGCAAAAATACTCAATAAAATATTTGTAAACTGAATCCAAAAACTCATATAAAGATTAGGCACCATGATCAAGTTGGCTTCATTCAAGAAATGTTAGGATGGTTCAAAATAATAATATCAGTCAATGTAATTCATGACATAACAAACTGAAAAAAATGATTATCTCATTAGATGCTGAAAAGGCTTTGACAAAATTGAACAGCATGACAAAAAGCCATAGAAACCAAGGATACAAGGAACATACCTAAATATAACAAAGTCAAAATAGAGAACTCTGTTAGCCAACGTCAAATTAAATGAAGAGAAATTCAAAGCAATTTGTAGTAGCCCCATTTTGCAGTATCAGTCTACAGTAACCCATGCCTGAGAGGAGAGTGTAGAGAAAACAGCAGGTAAAGATACTAAGTAAAAGACAAAGAAACAGGAGAGAGTCAGGAGCGCAATTCAATGAACACTGAATGCACCAAGTTTATTCTTCAACATTCTTATATACCCCAACTAAAAGGGAGTACTTCAAGTTCTAGCCAGTACAATAAAACAATTTAAGCAGATCAAGGACATACAAGGAAGTAGTCAAAGAACTCTTTGTAGATGATATGATATGATAGTATACATGAAAAAGTCCTAAAACTCTACCAGGGACCTCCTACAGCTGATATACACCTTCAGTGAAGCGAATGGATACATGGTTAACTCAAAAATATCAATATCCCTCCTATATATAAACAAACAAACAGGCTGAGACAGAAGTCAGAGAATGAACACCCTTTACAATAGTCACATGCAATATAAAATATCTTGGGTAACTTTATCCAGTCAAGTGAAAGACCTGTATGCTAAGAATTTCAAGTTCTTGAAGAAGATATCAGAAGATGGCGAAATCTCCCATGTTCAGGATCAATAAGATTAACATAGTAAAACTGGCCATCTTACTAAAAGCAATCTATAGATTCAACAAATCCCTATCAAAATTCCAACACAATTCTTTACAGACCTTGAAAAGACAATACACAACTTCATATGGAAAAGAAAAAACTCAGAATAGGTAAAAACAATCCTGTACAATAAAAAAGATTTCAGAGGTATCCCTATCCCTGATTTCAAACTCTACTATAGAGCTATAGTAATAAAAACTGCATGGTATTGAGTTGAAGACCCTGATAAATCCACACACTGATGGACATCTGATTTTTGACAAAGAAGACAAAATTCAGCAATGGAGAAAAGGAAGCATCTTCAATAAATGGTGATTATCTAACTGGATGTCTGAACATAGAAGAATGTAAATCAATCAAACCATATTTATCACCCTGAATAAAACTCACATCCAAGTGGGTCAATAACCTCAAAATAGACAGGAATACTGAGCCTGGTAGAAAGTTGGAAATAGCCTTGAATGCATTGTCACAGAAGAAAGCTTCCTCAACAGAACACAAATACCATAGGCACTAAGATTTACAATTACTAATGGAACTTTATGAAACTGAAAAGCCTATGTAAGGCAAAGGACACCATCAATAATACAAAATGATAGCCCACAGAATGGCTAAAGATTTTCACTAACTCCACTTCTGAAATAGGGATAATGTCAAGAAACTAGACATCAACAAACTAAATAATCCAATTTAAAAACCCTGGTTGGATCTAAATGGATAATTCTAAATAGAGGAATCTCAAAATGGTCAAGAAGCACATGAAGCCATCAACATCCTTAGTTATTAGAGAAATGCAAATCTGAAATTCCACCTTACACCTGTCAGAATGGCTAAAATTGAAAACAAGTGGCAGTTCATGCTGGAAAAGATGTAGAGCAAGGGGAACACTCTTTCATTGCTAAGAGAAGGGTAAACTTGTATAGCCACTTTGGAAATCAAGATGCCTGTTTCTCAGAAAAACATGTGAATTTATCTACCTCAAGACCTAGCTATACTACTCCTGGGTATGTACACAAAGAACATTCCATCATATAAGAAGGACATTTGCTCATTTATGTTCACAGCAGCATTTATTCATAATAGCAGAAACTGGAAACAACATAGATGGCCTTCAACAAAAGAATGCTAAAAAACAATGACTTTATGTTGGCAGACAAATGGATAGAATTAGAAAAAAATCCTCCTGGGTGAGGTAATCCAGACCCAAAAAGATCAACATAGTATGTACTCATTTAAGTAAATGACAACCTTGCTACAATTCACAGACACAGACAGGCTAAGTAATGAGAAGGTCTCAAGGGGATTTCCCTGGCTCAGGGAAATTAGAAGAGATTTTTCCAGTGGACTGGGGGCAGGTAAGGATGGGAACAGGAGGGATGGGGGTGTTGAGGGAAAGAGTACTGGAAGAGACAACTGAAATTGAGGTGGGAGGCATTTGTGTGTGGGGGGTGATGCAGAAACCTAGTGCAGTGGAAACTTCCTGGAATCTACAAGATTGACACTATTGAAGATTCCTTGTAATGGGGGAATGTGGAGCCCAAGCTGTCCATCTTCTATAACCAAGCAAAGCTTCCAGCAGTGGGACTAGTAGACCAACAAGCCACAAAATCTTCCACCTACAATCTGTCCTGCTTACAAGAAGTTCTGGGATAATGGTGGTAGAGAACTTGTGGGGAGTGGCCAACCAATGAGTGGTCCAAATTGAGGCCCACACCAAGAGATGGAGCTCATGCCAAGAGTGCAAGCCCACACCTGGAAACAACTGAAAAGCCGGGAAACAGTCTGGACAGCCCAGAGATCCAGGATAAAACCTAACCCAACTGTAAAATAACTGAATGAAATAATTACTGATGATATTCTGCTGTACTCATAGATCAGTGTTTTGCCCAATTATCATCAGATAGGCTTCATGTAGCAACTCATGGGAGCAGATGCAGAAACCCACAGCCAAACACTAGGCAAAGCCAACGGAACCCCGCAGAAGAGGGGGAGGAAGGATTGTAGGAGCTAGTGGTGTCAAGAATACCAGGAGAACACAGAACACAGAATTAACTAAACAGGGCTCATAGGAGATCACAGAGATTGAAAAGACAATCAGGGAACCTGTATGATTCTGAGCTAGGTCCTCTGAATATATGCTATGGTTGTGTAGCTGGGTGATCCTGTGGAACTCCTAACAGTGGGAGTGAAGGGTATCTCTTACTCTTTTGTGTGCTCTTGGGAACTGTCGCCTCCTACTGGATTTCCTCATCCAGCCTTGATATAAGGGTTTGTGCCTAGTCTTATTGTAATGTTCAGGGAGGCCTGCTCTTCTTTGAAGGGAAATTGAGGAGTAGTAGATACGGAGAAGAAGGGAGATGGTTGGGGGAGGGCTGGGAGGAGTAGAGGGATGGGAAACTGTGGTTGGGATGCAATGTATGAAAGAATTTTAAAAAGAAAGAGAGCATAAATTTTTAAAGAGTTAGGCAAAGCCATGCATGTTTATAAGACTTGTGGGGGTAGGTGCAATGCCAGCAGGAACTTAGGTGCCTGGTTACAGTTTATGTAACTTCCAGGTTGAATGAGACATAGTGACTGAGTTCCATCCAGTATACCTGCACACGTGTCACACATACATATAGAATTCAATTAAAAAGAAGGTATAGTGAATACTAGGAAATGGAAGAATCATATAGTTTGAGTAGGGGGTGTGTATTTAGGTACGGAGGTGGCAGAAATAAGGGCCAGAAAATTTCAGGAAATGGCCAGTTATAAGACATCTTTTATTAAGCATCACATCTGAGGGACCTTGTATCTCATGAAAGTAAGTGGCAAAGTCACCTCATACCTTTACAATAAATAATCTGGCATCAGTGAAGCTAGCTAATGGGCAGGGTAAACATGAATGTATGGCAAGAGACTGTATGGGAACTCTGCCGTATTTCAGATGAAATACACCAATTGTCAGAAAAACGGTGATTATATGATTCAGACAGAAAGCAGTTGTGCAGGAAATTGAGGCAACAGAATTGACTGGAATTGGGAAATTGTGTAATATAGTGTATACAAAGAATCAACAATATGTTCCATACCTTCTGGATTGGTTACATAGGTGGGAGATATTTACCTTTTAACAAAAAGCAGGAGTGAGGAAATGGTTTAAATTTACGTCACCTACAAAGGATCAAATGAAGAATTATCTGAGATTTGAATATGTCAGCCCTGTCCACCAGGAGCAAATACTCGACAAGAGTTACAAAACTGAGAGACATCAGTTTTCAGGTGGCTGTTGAAAGTGAGGAAAGATAAATTCACTGGATTCTTACAGTGTGTGTGTGTGGTGGGGGAGGACAGCTAAGAATACAACCATGAAGAAAACCAGGCAGAAGCAGCAAATCAGAATCTGAGCAAAAGCAACCTGGAGTTCCACTTCTGCTGGAAGAACCAAGGAACACCTTTTCCCCACTTACTTTAGGTTTTGTTCTGTTGCTCTTGGTTTAAACTAAAATACAATCTATAGAAGTAGCACAAAACCTGTCCTATGCTCTAAGCATGCCCATCCATAAGAGAAGAATCACTTCTTATGTCAGTAACCCTGAAAGGAGAAAAATCAAAGACAGAACACCTAATGTATGTGCCATTCACATTCCATCTACACATGACTGGCCAGTGATTTGAGGAGATACAATATTGAGGTTTATTAACATGCTAGAATAGCTAATAAAATTACCAGTGATTTTGGTGAAATTCCATAGTCTTCTCATAAGGACAAATAGTATAACAATTATACTGCTTTCCTCACTAAATCCTACTGCGTTTGAATGCCAATTTCAAATAATTGGCATGGGCTGACATTCTATGTTTAGGTCATAACTTTGACAATCTGCACACCCACCACAATAATGGGAACACCTGATCCATTCGAAAATTTAAAATTTCACAATAGTAGCAGGCTTCAAATTACAAGTACTTAAATCATGTTCTGTTTACCAATATTTTACCCAAGTTCGAAATATTAGTTTATGCCATTTTTTACTACATGGCTTGAACATTTTATCCTTTGGAAATACCTTCTATGACAGGTGCATTTAAAACAAAGAATAAAAACATGTACACTGTGCAGCTTCAATGAGAATAGAATGCATCCCTCACTTAAGTAACAAACTCCACATACAATCTTGAAAACTATTAGGGCAAAAATGAGAAAAGTTGACAGAATAAATGAAAACTCCTAAATGAATTATAAACAGTGTAGGTGTGTCTAAGAGTAACTGTCTGAAAATCAAAGACTTCATCCCTGGGAGGTATGAATTGATGCACGTGTTTTAAAGCAAGGTTGATAAGAGAAAAGAAGGAAGGAAATCTGCAAAGATTAGCCAAGGTCAATTTTATGATGTGTATATTTCTCCTCTTGATTAAGTATTGTGCTTCTACTGTTCTTTTAAAACATAATGCATAATTAAATACAGACTATAGATAGTTACTTATAATAGTCAGAATTTATAGTTAGGTTAGTTAGGTTTTCTAGATATATAGAGATGTATTTGAGACAGATAGATAGACAGTCTTCAAACCTTTCAAAGACCTTCAGAAAATGGCATTTAAAATGGTTTAGGGTTTTTCTTGACAATGAGAAATGTCTGCTCATGGCAGCACCAATTATGTCTGAGAAGAAGATGGGCATCGAAGAAACTCATTATGGAGTTTGCTTTCAACATGGCAAGATTAGCCATTTGGGCAAGGAACTGCTCTTGCCTAGACTGCTTGGTTGTTGTTGTATAAACTGGACATGCAGGATCCACAGGAAAGTGACTGCTGAACTCAAACAGTCCTACTGGGTTCCTGCTTCATGGAAGAGTCTATGAGACTTTCTGCAGGACACAGAAAAATGACTGACAGACTCCCAATGCAGATGGACAGTTTGAAATTTCCTGCTTTGCTGTGGCCAATGGAATGAAGATGGATGCCCCAACATTACAGAGGAACTTTGGGTGACTGTCCAGGTAGCAAGATGTCTCTGTCAATCCTAGTATTTATATATTATCCTTCTGTAGTCTTTGATAGAGTTGAAGACAGATAGTTATAGTTTTCCTTAATTATGACAAAAGATAAGCTACATATAGAACTTTGGACTCACAAGGATGGGATAGATGATATTTTCTTGAAATGTTGCTAAATGTTGACAGACAAAATGTTGTAACTGCTTTCTTACTTGATAACTGTTCTGTTATATATAATTTGACTATGTTAAATTTAAGACCTTTCTTTTTGTTTAAACAGAAAAGAGGAGATGTTGGGGAAGTCCTGTGTATATGGCAATAAAGCACTGTTGGCCAATATGGAAGCAAGATAGGTGGACTATGAGTCTAGGAGAACTCTGGGAAGGAGAAACTCAGGGAGTCAAGATGTAACTGCCATAGGGATAAGAAGCCCAGAAAGTTCTCCGGTAAGAGAATACTTAGATTAACAATTATGGGATAAAAAAATTAAGTCAGAGCTAGCCAGTAAGAAAGAAGCAAGGCCAACAGCTTCATAATTAATATAGCCTCCTGTGTGTTTATTTGGGACTGATGCAGCTTTGGAATCAGGCTGGTGGTAAGGCTTCTCTTTACAGCAATCAATGGTCATTATTATTCCTCAATATTATGGTCTTAACTCACTCATAAAAAGAAACAGGCTAATAGAATGAATTCTAAAATGGGATCCATCCTTCTGCTGCATACAAAAAAACATACCTCAGCTTCAAAGACAGTTGTTACCTCAGAATTAAGAGTTGTGAAAAGATTTTTCAATCAAATGGACGCAAGAAACAAGTGGGGGTAGCAATCCTAACATCTAACAAATTAGATGTTAAACAAAAATCAATAAAAAGACATGAAGGAGGTCATTTCATAATCATCAAAGGATTAAGATGAAGTCTTAATTCTGAACATCTAAGCACCAAATATAAAGGCATCCATGTTCAGAAAAGAAACATTACTAAAAGTACACATAAAACCTCACACACTTACAGTGGGAGACTTCAACACCCCACTCTTACCACTAGACAGGAATACCAGACCGAAACTTAACAAAAATCGAAGGAACTAACAGAAGTTATGACTAAATTGGGATTAACAGACATCTGTAGAGCATTCCATCCAAACACAAAAGAATATATCTTCTTCTCAGCATCTTGTGGTACCTTCTCAAAAATCAACCACATGCTTGGGAACATTTCAAAGCTCAACAGGTACAAAAAAATTGGAATAACTCCAGGAATATTAGCAGACCACCATGCTTTAAAGCTAGAATTAAACAACAACACAAATTGCAGAAACCCTATAAACTCATGGAAACTGAACAATGAGCAATTACACTATTCCTGGGTCATGGAATAAAGAAAGAAATTAAAACTTCCTAGAACTTAATAACAATGAAGACGCAACCTACCCAAACTTATCAGACACTTTGAAAGGACTCCTAAGAGGAAAATTCATAGCACTAAGTGCTCACATGAAGAAACTGGAGAATAGTCACACTAGAGAATTACCAGCACAATTTAAAGCTCTAAAACAAAAATAAGCAAACTCACCCTGGAGGAGTAGACACCTGGAAATAATCAAATTGAGGGCTAGAATCAATAAACTAGAAACTAGAAAAACAATTTATTGAAGAGCTGGTTCTTTGAGAAAGTCAACAAGATAGACAAACCTTTATCCAAACTTACCAAATGGCAGCATGTGACCATACAAATATCAGGAATACAAAGGGAACATAACAACGGACACTGAGGAAATCCAGAGAATCATCAGGTCATACTTTGAAAACTTGCACTCCACAAAATTCAAAGATTAGTGGTAATGGGTAATTTTCTGGATAGATATCACTTACCAAAATTAAATCAAGAACAGATAAGCAATTTAAACAGACCTATAACCCCTTATGAAATAGAAGCAGTCATCAAAAGTCTCCTAACCAAAAAGAAAAAAATGCCCAGGCTCAAATGGCCTCAGTGGAGAATTCTACCAGAAATTTAAAGAACAGCTAATACCAATTCTCCTCAAAGTATTCCAAGCAATAAAAGCAGAAGGTTCATTGCCAAACTCTTTTTATGAGGATTCAATAACATAGGTATACAAGTCCCAGAAAGACACAACCAAGAAAGAGAACTTCAAACCAATATCCCTCATGAACATTGATGCAAAAATACTCAATAAAATACTGCTGAATCTAATCCAAGAATATATCAAAAATCATCCACCATAAAAGTGTTGAGAAAGAAATTAGTGAAACAACACCCTTTAAAATTGCCACAAACAACATGAAATACCAACCCAGGGAAAGAGCTGTATAGCAAGAACTTTAAGTCTTTAAAATAAAAATTAAAGAAGATACCAGAAAATGGAAAGATCTCCCATGATCTTGGACAGGTAAGATGAATATAGTAAAAATGACAACCTTTCCCAAAGCAATCTACAGATACAATACAATCCCCATCAAAATCCCAGCACAATTCTTCACAGACCTTGAAACAATAATTCTAAACTTTACATGGAAAAACAAAAGATCGAGGAAAGCTAAAACAGCCCTGTTCAACAAAGGAATGTCCAGAGGCATCACCGTTACTGACTTCAAGATATAGTCTTGAAAATAACTTGGTATTGGCACAAAAATAGACATGTAGACCAATGGAATGAAATTGAACATCCCCATGTTAACCCATACACCTGCAAATACCTGATTTTTTAGAAAGAATTAAATTATACAATGGAAAAAAGAAAGCATCTTCAACAAATGGTGCTGGCATAACTGGATGCTGCCATGAAGATAGATCCATGTCTATTGCCATGCACAAAACTCAAGTCCAAGTGGATCAAAGACCTCAACATCAATCCAGCCACACTGAACCTCTTAGAAGAGAAAGTAGGAGGTATCCTTCAAGGAAATGGTACAGGAGACTACTTCCTGAACATGACACCAGTAGCACAGACACTGAGATCAACGATTAATAAATTGGACTCATGAAACTGAGAAGCTTTTGTAAGGCCAAGGACACAGTCAACAAGACAAAAAGGCAGCCCACAAAATGGGAAAAGATATTCACTAACCCCATATCTCACAGAGGGCTGATCTCCAAAATTTACAAAGAACTCAAGAAGCAAGTCTCCAGATCACTAAAGGATCCAATAAAAAAGTGGGGTACAAACTAAATACAGAATTTTCAATAGAGGAGTCTAAAATGGCTGAAAGACACTTAAGAAAGTGTTCAAAATTCTTAGCCATTACAGAAATGCAAATCAAAACAACTCTGAGATATAATTTTAATCCTTTTGGAACGACTAAAATAAAAAAACACCAATGACAGTTTATGCTGGAGAGGATGTGGAAAAAGGTGAACACTCTTCCACTGCTGGTGGGAGTGCCAACTTGTACAACCACTTTGGAAATCAGTACAGAGATTACTCAGGAAAATGGGAATCAATCCAGCAATTGCACTCTTAGGCATATATCCAAAAGATGCACATTCATACAACAAGGAAGTTTGCTCCCCTATGTTCATAGCAGCATTATTTGTAATAGCTAGAATTTGGAAGCAACCAAAATGCCCTCAACTGAAGAGTGAATAGAGAAAATGTGGTACATTTACACAATGGAGTACTACTCAGCAGGGAAAAAAATTGAATCTTGAAGTTTGCAGGCAAATGGATGAAACCATCCTTAGTGAGGTAACCCAGGCACAAAAAACAAACATGGTATGTACTCACTCATATGGTTTTAGAAATGGATCAGGGGAGTGCCAGCCTACAATCCCACTCCCAGAGAGTTGGGAATCAGGGAGGACCCTAAGAGAGATATGCATGTTACCCCAGACAAGGGGATTGGGACAGGATATTCTGAGAAGATTGGGAGCATGGAGGGAGGTGAGAGGGATCTGGGAAAAAGACAGGGGGAGAAGAGGAGGGGAGAAGAGGACATAGGGATCAGGAAGTGAGTCAGGATAAGAATAGAGGACAGCAGGATGAAAGATACCATAAAAGAGGGAGTCATTACAGGTTTGAGGAGAGATCTGGCACAAGTGAAATTTCCAGAGATCTACAAGGATGACACCAACTGGCAAACTAAGCAATAGTGGAAGGCTACTTTAAATGCCCTTCCCTGATAATGAGTTTGACTATATGCCATCCTAGAGCCTTCATCCAGTGACTAATGGAAGCAGAAGCAGACACCCACAGCTAAACACTGAACTGAACTCCTAGAATTCAGTTGCAGAGAGGTAGGATTGATGAGCAAAGGGGTCAAGCCTGGGCTGTTGAAACCCACAGAGGCAGCTGACCTCAACAATAGGGAGCTCTTGGACCCCTAGACTGATGTCTGAGAGGCCAGCATAGGACTGATCCAGACTCGCTAAATGTGGGTGTCAGCGAGGAGGCCTCAGCAATCTATGGGGCCTTGGGTAGTAGATCAGTATTTATCCCTGGCTTACAAATGGACTTTGGGAGCCCATTCCATATCAAGGGATGGTCTCTCAGCCTGGACACATGGGGGAGTGCCTAGGTCCTGCCCTGGATGAAATGGCAGACTCTGGAGATCCTCCCAAGGAGGGCCTTACCCTCCCTGGGAGTGGAGTGAGGGTTGGGGGGGGTTGGGGAGGTTGATCGGGTGCAGGGAGCTGGGTTTGATATGTGAAGCAAGCTTGTTTCTAATTTACATAAAAAGATTTAAAAAATGAATTGTTTATGTATAATGTTAGTAATTATTAGGAATCAGGAAAGTGATATGAATAATATAATCAGAGTTTTAAAAATATATATGTAAATAGGGAAAGATATTATAAGATCAAAATATCAGTGATGGCGAATCATAAATATAAATAAACAGTTTCTAGGAACTGCCTTGCTCTTTAGGCCCTAGACTGCCAGTGCACATTGCATCCCCTACCCATCTATAGCAACCTCAGTGACCAGGCAGCAGTATCTTCCCCATTCTGCATCCAACCATCCCCACTCTATATGAGCTACTAAGTGAGCCATATCCTCCCCAAACCTCACCCAACCACATCCTGCTGCATCAGCTCCTGGAGAAAAATCAAGCTTGTTCTAGTCTTTGCTATGCTTACTGAAGGGGGAAAGAAATAAGGCTTTTTGTTTTGTTTCCTTTTTTATTTAAAATTTTTCTTACAATATTTGCTAATTTTTTCACTTCCCCTTACTCCTCCCATATCCTCCCCACTTTTCACCCACTCAACTCTATGCCCTTTATTTTCTCTCTTTAGAAAGTAAACAAACAGCAATAAAGACACACACACACACAACCATATAAAACACAAAATCAGAAACCATAGCATATAACCAAAAGCAAAAGATGAGTAAGACAAAGAAATATGAGACAAAAAGTCTTCACAAGTACCACTGAATTAATTTTGTATTGGACATCTACAGAAGGTCATTGGCCTACCCTGATGTGTAGTTAATATACCCAACTGGACTCCATTAGAGAAAACAAGTGGTTTTACATTTCAAGTAGCCTCTTGGTTAAGAGAGGAAGCGCAAAAGAAAGGAAACAAACAGCAACAAACGCCCAGTATCTCGTAGATACAGAGGACTGATATACACAGGAACACACAAAACTGTGGTAGCAGGTAACAGCATCTGCACAAGTTCAAGTCAGATGAGGTTCCAGCACTGAAAGGAGGAAGTGAGTCTTAACTGTGCTTATTTTGCTGTTTTTTTCCTGGGGGCAGGGAATTAACTGTAAGTAATTATATTGGCTTTGGCTGACATTGCTCTAGAGGATTTCACTGTATGTCTGATTACAGGAAAGAAGACAATACCATATTCCTCCAATACACGTGGAATTTTTTTATGATTACAGTAGCTGGAATACAATGAGTTTGGGGTGTCTCTTTTGGGATTTCTATATCTGTTTCATAGGTACTTTCTCCCTATTTCTTTGCATGATCTTCACCTTGCAGATATATATATATACATATATATATATTATATACTATTAACATTTTTAAGAATGGAATGTAGCATCTAGAAATTAGAAGGCTAGATCAGGGTAGCACACCCGAATTTGTTAGTGATTTAGACTAAATATTTGGTCCCAAAATGTCTGCACAAGGTAACTGAAGGCATGTATCCATTCCTACAGTTTTTCAGAGAGAACTTTATGTTTTCTTACCCTTATACCCATCTCCCAGGGTTTCTCATACCCAGCCAATTCTCAGGAATGAAAGTGACATTTGTCCAAAATGTTGACAGTAAGATGAACAAAAAGGTCACAAGCAATCTGTAGAGGTAAAGGAGGGAATCTCCAAAATCACGTTGGAGAAGGTTAGATACCATAAGGAATTTTTGACTTAACCAATCTCTGCTGCTACATTCTCAGTTAAAGTTACATTTTAAAAAATCCATACATCTTCAAGGCCATAAGAAATACAGAATGATGATATTATCTGCAATTATCAATACTGCTGTGAAAACATGGAAGGGAAACTCTTCTCATTTTTCTCTCTTATCCATGCACTGGTAAACAAAAGAATCTGGAGACATTTGATCAATTGGCTCTGCAGAAATCCTTGCTTAAGCAATCAGAAATAGAAAAGGCTTAGAAAGAGACATTAGCATTAATGTTTTTCGTTAACTTAATGCACTTGATCATAGGCCTTGTGGGTTACAGAATGTCTGTATGTCCTTCACTGACTTACATAATAAAGAAGATTTTACTTATAGTACCTTTGTTTTGGCTTGAATAAGAGTATTAAAGATACTGAGTTTTGAGCAACATTTCACAGTTTTTTTTTTAAATTAGGGGTGTAGTTTTAGTACTATTGTTACAAGTATGTGACGAAGTCTTATAATTTTTATGCTCTTAAATTTGGCTAAAAAAATCTATATAAATGTAAATTTTAGTCACTATCAGGACAACATCTTCTTCTAAGTCCAGGAAGATCATTTGATGGTTTTACAGAGCATTCAAATCAGATACCATGTCAGTCCCTCATTATGTTGGAAGGTGGCTTCACTGTGCTGAATTTAACATCTCTTACAGTGTCTATTCAGTTGTGAACAATGTCCTTACCTTGAATGCTTTTGTTAGGGCAGCTAACTCTCGTTTTCTCTGGGAGAGAGTCATGACTTTACTTCTGTGGAGATAATCTGAGTCAATAGGGCAATTTGTCAGCTGCCCTGCAGCAGAAAGAAGCACTTCAGCAAAGAATTCTAGAGGCTAAGAGGGTGTCTGTGCTGTTTTACAAAAGGCTTTAATCAGCTCTAAGTTTGGATAAAGAGAACTGTGATGTCATGGGGCGTGGAGGAGCTGTGGAGTTCAGGATGGCACTTGTGATACTTACATATGGATTGACTCAAGGCTACTATTGTAGAGGTGGAGCTACTTGTCTTTTGCATTACATAGAGAAAGTAGCGATGTCCCACTGCAGTATTCTCTGTTTGTGACGTTCAAAAAAACTCATTAGGTGTTGTGCCTCCTCTTTGTACTTGGTGACTAAAGAACCACTTTTTACCACTTTTTGAGGTATACTCCAAATGGCTTCCAAGATGGGAACTTGTGCGGGAATTCTGAACATGGCTTCATTCAGAATCAACCTTGATTTGTCAGATAAATTGTTATGTGCCATGCTACATGCAGTGTTCTCAATAGATGTCATTATAAAAAAATCATAACCACAGCACAATCTAAACAGACAAGAAGCAGGAAGAGAGCGGAGGACTACTGCAGAGTCTAAAATTTTATAGCCAGCAAAAAATGGTATATGTTTTGAATGAGAATAACCCCTTTAGGCTTTCATGTTTCAGTGCTTGGTCCTCAGTTGGTGGAGCTGTTCAGGAATGATTAAGATGCACGGCTTTTTAGAGGAGGAGTGGCACTATGTGTAGGCTTGGGGATTTCAAAAGAAGCCCATGCCATTGGAAGTCTGCTCTCTCTGTCTCTCTCTGTCTCTTTCCCTCCCTCCCTCCCTCCCTCCCTCCCTCCCTCCCTCCCTCCCTCCCTCTCTCTCTCTCTCTCTCTCTCCTCTCTCTCTGTGTCTCTGTCTCTCTGTCTGTCTCTGTCTCTCTCTGTCTCTGTCTCTGTCTCTCTCTGTCTCACTCTGTCTCTCTCTGTCTCTCTCTCTGTTTCTCTCTCTCTGTCTCTATCTCTGTCTCTGTCTCTCTCTCTGTCTCTCTCTCTCTGTCTCTCTCTGTCTCACTCTGTCTCTGTCTCTGTCTCTGTCTCTGTCTGTCTGTCTCTCTCTCTCTCTCTCTCTCTCTCTCTCTCTCTCTCTCTCTCTCTCTGTGCTTCCTACTCTGGACCAGATGTAGGCTCTCAATTGCTGTCCCAGAACATGCCTGCCTGCCTGCCTGCCTGCTGCCAGGCTCCCTGTCTTGATAGTCATAAACTCTCACCCTCTGAAATCATAAGCCTTGAATTAAATGTTTTATTTTACAAGTTGTCTTGATCAGAATGTACTAGCACAGCAATAGAAAAGTAGCTAAGAAAACCATGCTTGAAAGGTGAAGGATATATATTTTCCCAAAACCTCAGGGAATCTGTCACCAAAATAACTGAAAGAAATATTTCCTAGTCAGAAAGATGTTAAAACCTAGACCTATATGAAATGAATGCACAGAAAGAGAAAAATAAATTAAAACAAAATCCGATTTTCAAATCTTTAGTTAATTAAACTCTACAACCTGGCATTATAAAATGGTCTGTAGAGCTACATATGCATTTTTGGCATGATTTGTCAAAAATGTTAGAAAACTTTATGGCACAAATTATAAGCATTAGCATATCAACCTGCTTTAAAAATCAACTGGGGGGAGGGGAATCTCAGGATGGAATTTGGATTCTTAACAAGAGAATTAGCTGCACTCCAAATAACATGATGGAATTCAAAGTGGAGGGGAAATGATATTAATCTATGTAGCAGAAAGTTACTTCAATCTGTATGACTAAAGGCAAAAAGAACTAGAGGTTACTTTAGTTGGTGATGATATTTCTTGTGTGAGACTAATAGTTCTGAAAATGCTATGATGCCTGTAAGCAAACGATGGCAGATAGAAAGGACTTGCTATCTTAACAGTTGGAGAATGATTTCAGAGAGCAAAGAGGAAGACCAGAATAAACTGTGTAGCATTGAATTAGAATCGGAACATTTGTCTAAATTTCTCTTTAGCTTGATATAGATACGGATGGGAAGATCTTGGAATTATTATAGATGCATATTTATTCATACAGTTATGCACACATGCATCTCCTAATTTTCCTGTTGAGAGGCCCTAGAAATTGTAACTCCTTATCTTAGTGTTAGTATACATTCAACTCCAAGATCATGTTTTCTAATTCCATTTGCTAATAAAAGCACCCACAAATAGCTGGGCCATGTGCTGCTCTGTTTTTAGTTTTTTGAGAAAACTACATCTTGCTTTTATTATGACTTCTCATGTTACAGAAAGGAGGTCATGAGATATAAAGGAAAATGAAGAATGAGGATAAAGAGGAGGTACTAGAATACTTATATCATGGAAAAAGATGTGGGTGCTACTGGAATGAGGGAGGGAAGCATGAATGGTAGCTGGGGGCATAAGGGATGGAACGAGGGATGATGAATTTGAACGAAGTACAATGACTCATTTATGTGAAAACACACCAGTGAAATCTACTAATTCTTATGATATTTTGGAAAAATACTTACTTTACATGTATGAATTTTTTGCCTGTGTGTATGTATGGTATGTATGTCATATGCACACCCATGTCTGGGAGAGCCAGAAGAGGGTGTCAGAAACCTTGTAACGTGGATTACAGACTGTTTTGGACTGTTGACCCTGAGTCCTCTATAGCAGCAGCAAGTGCTCTTAACTGCTAAACCATCTCTTCAGGGTGCTCCTTTGTATGTTTTAAAATACTCAAAATTTATTCTTGGACAATATCATAAAAGTGTCTAATGTATTTTGATTATATTTATCACTTGAACATGGAGTTCACCTATTCAGCAAGACTTGCTGGCTAGCCTCAGGGATCATGTTTCTGCCTCCCCAGTGCTGGGATAGTAAGCATTCATCATTACACTGAGCTTTTGAAGTGGGTGCTGGGAATCCCAATCCTGGTCCTCATGGTTACATGGAATGCACTTCACTGATAGAGCCATCTCTTCTTCTCTTCAACAATTCCATTAGAAAAAAGTAACCATGGCTCCTTCTTGATTGTCTTATCATAAGGCTGAATAGAGAATGTCAAAGAGAAATCTCAGTTATCTTGTAATGTCCAAAAATAGGGAAGTGCTAAAATTTTTTTTACAGGAATATGCTAAAAGTATACTGGGTTTCTTGGGGTTTCTATTCTTGCAATGAAAAATCATGACTAAAAATAAAGTTGAAGAGGAAGGTACTTATTTGACTTACACTTCCATATTATAGTTCATGATTGAGGAAAGCCAAGACAAGAGCTCACACAGGGCAGGAACCTGGAGGCAGAGGCATGGAGTAATGCTGCTTATTGACTTGCTCTACATGGCTAGCTCAAACTTCTTTCTTATAGAACCAAGGTCCACCAGCCCAGGGATAGCACCACCCTCAATGATCTGGGCTTTCCTTCACTAATCACTGTTGGGGAAGTCCTGTACATTTGTTAATAAAGCACTGTTGGCCAATAGGAATCTAGATAGGTGGGGCTAGGAGTCCAGGAGGATTCTGGGAAGGAGAAACACAGGAGAGTCAACATGTAACGCCATGGGGTAGGAGCCCGGAACTATTCTCTGGTAAGAGACATACTTAGATTAACAATTATGGGGTAATTACTTAAAGCAGAGCTAGCCAGTAAGAGACAAGCAAGGCCAACAGCTTCATAATTAATATAGCATCCTGTGTGTTTATTTGGGAACTACAATGCGGCAGAGCCCAGGTGGCTGGCAGGGGATAAACCAAAGCGGCTAGCAAAGAAAAAGCTTCTCACTTAACAAAATGGTGATCAGGAGTGGGATCATGAATTTCCACGCAGAATGACAAAAGCTTTAAAGGAATTTTAGAAACAGAAGAACGGAGAGAAGCACAGATTTTTGATAGCAGCATTTTTCTCAGGTGTGCTCTGTTTTGCTATCGACAAGCTGAGATTCACGTGGTTCACAAGCCGAGATTCACGTGGCTCGCTTACCAGAGTCTTCCTGACTCGGCATAAAAAAAAATCTAACAAGTTTGTTTTAAGAGACTCTGCTAACGATTTAAAGGTGTGTATGTACAGTTGGAAGTGGCAGTGTTTGCTGGATGTCAGCATGGACTGAGGCGGTAAGCTGGAGTCACGCTTTCGCCCGCCATCTTGACGGGAAAAAAAAACTGGCAGTTTAAAACAGCCGCGGTTTTACAGATAAGACACGTGGCCAGAAAAACATAAAGATTTACAGGAAAGTCAGACTTGGATGAACAAAACCTCTAAAGGTTTACAGTGTGTTTAAAAATATACGTGAGATTGAGAGAGAAAATGAAACGACAAAGTGGTAAATGAATACAAAAGCCGGCGTTGTGGTGGCTCATGCCGGTAGGATTTACTCCAGAGGCAGAGGCAGGCAGATTTCAAAAGAGAAATCCTGTCTCAAAGAAAAAAAAAGTAAAATAAAGTAATAATAGATAAATAAATAAGCCACGTAAAGATGGAAAATACACAGAGAGTCTGGATACTATACGCTATTGTGTTTTTCAGTTTTTTCATTGCTAAGGAAGGAACAAATACTAAAGAACACTTGATTATAAATGCTGCTGAATTAATTCAACTTCTATCTTTTGAAAATGCCTTGACTTCAAAATTTAAGTATAAGGATATGTTACTTGGGAAAGGAGTTTTTATTTATGTTTCTACAGAAAATGGAAAGCTGAGGATTCCTTCCAGGCTTCTGTGGTTTGACGAACCAAGACCCCCGGAAGCAGTGGACCAGGTGTTCCAACAATTGAGACAGCTAAGATGATGCAGCTTTACAGACCACGAAAATAAGGACTCATACAGGTTTCTGAGTTTTGTCATGATTCCCATGGTGTGAACAGCGCCCCCTTCCAGCAGGAAGCAGTTTGGAATGAGCGACGTCCTGATTCCCATCTTGTTTATAAATCTTTGTTTTCATTTAAATGGGATTGTTTATAATTGGCTAGTTATCACAGCCAATCTTTTTTAATGGTAAAAAGGGGAATTATGGTATGGGTATTGTTTTTCATTTATTGATACAAATTCAAGGTCAATTTTGTGATATGTATATTTCTCCTCTTGATTAAGTATTGTGCTTATACTGATCTTTTAAAATGTAATGCATAATTGAATACAGACTATAGTTACTTATAACAGAATTTATTGTTAGGTAAGTTAGGTTTTCTAGATATATAGAGATGTATTTGAGACAGATAAATAGTCTTCAAACCTTTCAAAGACCTTCAGAAAATGGCATTTAAAATGGTTTAGGGTTTTTCTTGACAATGAGAAATGTCTGTTCCTGGCAGCACCAGAGGAAGATGGGCATTGAAGAAACTCGTTATGGAGTTTGCTTTCAACATGGCAAGATTAGCCATTTGGGTAAGAAACTGCTCTTGCCTAGACTGACTGTTGCTGTATAAACTGGACATGCAGGACCCACAGAAAAGTGACTGCTAAACTCAGTCTTACAGGGTTCCTGCTTCATGGAAGTGTCTACCAGACTTTCTACAGGACAGAGAAATGACTGACAGACTGCCAATGCAGATGGACAGTTTGAAATTTCCTGCTTGGCTGAGAAATCTTCTGGATCCATTGTGGCCTATGGGCTGAAGATGGATGCCCCAACGTTACAGAGGAACTTCAGGTGACTGTCCAGGCAGTAAGATGTCTCTGTCAATCCTAGTGTTTATATATTATCCTTCTGTGGTCTTTGATAGAGTTGAAGGCAGATAGTTACAATTATAGTTTTCCTTAGTTATGATAAAAGATAAGCTGCATATAGGACTTTGGACTCACAAGGATGGGATGGATGATATTTTCTTTAGATCTTGCTAAATGTTAATAGACAAAATGTTAATAGACTTCTTTCTTATAGAACCAAGGTCCACCAGCCCAGGGATAGCACCACCCTCAATGATCTGGGCTTTCCTTCACTAATCACTAATGAGGAAAATGCCGTACAGACTTGCCTATAGCCTGATCTTCGATAGGCATTTCCTTAATTGAGGTTCCTTCTCTCAGATAATTTTAGCTGGTATCAATTGACATAAAACTATCATCCATCACATTGAGGGTACCTGAAAGATATCCTAATGTTCTGGTACGAAAAGTAAAATGCACACACACACACACACAAATTTGAATAGTTTTGGTTTATAGCCAAGTACTAACTAAACATTTGTGAGTTCATACTGCCTAATTTATATAGGATGACTATATAAATAGTTGAAAGAATAGGAACACACTTCTACTATGGAAGAATTACAAATCATTTGCAGCTACATTCCATTTAAGTGGTAGAGCATCATTTCCAACTTCGTAGTACAAGTTGTTACTAGTAACTGCTTCCAACCACATACAGTGCAGAAGTCCAGAAATATCAAGTGAACAGCATCAGTGCTACCGATGATAGTATGAACTTTGGTAAGATGGAATGACATTGATGCTTCATTTAAATTCTTTTTCTCAGGAAATCTATGACCCAAACTAATACCCAGGAAAGCATCAACTCTGAATGATATTATTCAAAAGGTCATATTTCCCAAAGTCATCTAAGAATGTCTAAAAAAACCTGTCACTGTCCAAGTAAACCTCTGGAGACAAAGGATTAAGTATACTGTGATTTCCTATGTGAAATTATGGCACAGGGAAACAAATATTGAGTTAAATGTAAGGAGATTTAAGTAAGGTAAGGTGTGGTATTAACTAATTTTCATGGATCATTATTGTGTTAGTTTTGGAAATTGTAGCATGGTAATGTCAGAGATTTAAAAGAGAGAAACTGGGTATCACTGTACAGAGACTCTGTGTCCTCTCTTGAAACCATTTAACCAGTTGGAAAGTACTCTAAAACCAACATTTTACTGAAAAGCTAATACCAGAAATAGAAATATGATCATAATATCTCTTAAATAGCTGCCATAGTTGTTAGCACTCCAACACTTTTGAAAAATTAACCAATGAAAAACACAAATAATCTGTTTACAAAAAGAAAAGTTTTACTTTGACACAGTTTTAAGGTTTCTAGAACATGATCAATTATCCTATTTGTTTTACTATCATAGCAAGAAGACACAACAGAGAAGAACTGCTCATCTCAGGCCAGAAAACAGTAGAAAGAAAGAGGAAGGGCCTGGGGCTCCATTTTCACCTTTGAGGATATGGCCCTGGTGACTTGAGAACTTCCACGACCACTCATGTCTCAGAGGTTCCACCACCTTCTGAAACAATGACTGGGTACAAGCCATTGATGCATGGACTTCAGATTGGAAATTAAGATCCAAACTAATTATTACTTGAAGCCTTCTCATCAAGATAAAAATAAACATGTGGTAGAACCATAACCAAATTTTCCTGATGAACTTTTACTTACTTTTCCAAAGTTAGGGTTAAAGTTCTTCTCTATTTGTTAGGCTTGTTGTTTTACTTATCATATTCATTATCTACTCAGCAAAGCCATTGCCATTTAGATACATAAACGTGGAGGCAGAGGGGAGAAGGCGGTGAATTTAGCCAAAAAACCCTCAAGACAGTATACCCCTGCTAGGAAATGCTTCTGACTTAATATCGAGCACTGTGAGATAATACATTCCTGTTCTCTTAAGCCACATATTTAGCGGTTCTTTGTTACCACAGATATAGGAAATTAGTGGTTAAGGAGCTTACTGGGAATTCCATGGTAATTGTGTAAGAGAACCAAAGGAAGAAACACTAAATGACAAATACCTAGGAAGTGTGAGAGTATTTAATGTCATATTCCAAATCATCATTTAGATTCTTTAATATTTATTTTTTACCTATATTAATTACTTAGAAATACTACACTTAGCAATGTGGCAAGATTGTGACCAAAGGGAAAAAACCATCTTGTTTATAGATATTTTTAATGTTTTGAGAACTAGGATAATATTATTGGACAATAATTTTAAAACTTTTGTACCTTAAAATTCACAGCACGTGTAGGCTCATGATTTATTCTTGTTTATTAATCACTTTCTTCTTCTACTTGAGACATATTACATATATCCGTTTTCATAGTTAAATTCATACTGAAAAGGTTTTTTTTTTCTTTTTCATCTTTCTTTTCCTGTTGTGGAATTAGAGTTGGTTTCCTTTGCATCCAGCTGTATGTGAAACAAAAATAAGGACATTCTTTAATTTCATGTTACTAAATTCAAAACGTAGCTCAATCTTAAAATAATGTGAAGACTAGGTAGGCAGTTCAGTCTGGTTACATCTAGGCCCAGAACCAATGCTGTTTTATAACTAGGAGTTATTATTCCTCAAGGATACCTTGCAGCTGACTTTCAGCATTGTTTTTGTCTTTCCAACATTTCTATATTGAGATATAATTGGCAATGAAGATATACATATTTAATATACATATCTCATTGTTAAGAATAGAAGAAGGTCCCTGTTACAAATCTCACTGTAAAAATATCTTGGTAGAACTGATTTTCCCCACTCTTAATGGCTTTCTAAATCAGGTGTTTAACTATTTTCATACACCAAAATAAAATAAAGTAGCTTTCCATACTCTTATGTCCCCCAAAATAAATCACTACAATAAGCCTGATTTGGACTACTGCTGTGACAGAACTAAATAAGAAAAAGCAGAAAAATATAATCAGCCATTTTATTCACTGGTTTGATCATTTCTCAGTACATGAGATTCTGGCAGCATTGTAGCCTTCATGAAATGTCAAGGTTAATATATCAACAATTAAATAACAGTTTTATATATAATAAAAAAGCTCTACAACACTTTGGCATATAAGTTAATTGCTAGTACAATTTTTACACAAAAAAATGAAACTTTCTGTGCCCCTGATAAGCTTACAAAGGACTAAGAATTTCTCTGTCCTTTACTGCAACCATAACATGGGTCTCTCTTCCAGTGGTATTGTTACAGAATAAATATTCTAATATACTTTAAAATTATTTTTGAGAAATACTTTGTGAGTAGAATTTTATTCCCTTATGCAACCTGATAGAAAAGTCTCTATTATGTAATCAAATGTATTTCTACTGACCTACTAGTATATAAAATGGGAATATTAATATCAATATTAGGTTTAATTATAAATAACTAGGATTTTAGTATGATTAAGTCTTGGAAAATGAAACTAGCAGTAACCAAATTACTTTTTATATATCAATATAATCTTATGTCAGATACAATAAAACTTGGTTATGTACTCAGTAAAACTTATATATAGGTTTTATTCTATTTGCTTGTTATTACATAATTATCTTAGACTAAGGTAGTAAGCTTTTTTATTGTGAAGAGAAAATACATTAATATAATAAAAATTTAATAGGAAATGACAAGAAGAAGACAATTAAATAAAAAAGATATATCTACCACAAGATTAGGGGATAAAAGGAAAAGTAAGTAGAAAGAGGAAAGTTTGAGATAAAAAATAATGTCAAAGTCATCAAAGATTGGGAAGAATTTTATGCAAATAGTTTTCTGGAATCATTTTGAATTTGAATTCCATTTGAATGATGATATACAAACCAATATAATTAACTATATAAATTGTATAATGAACCATTTACTTTGAGCTAATAAGTGATCATTAACAATTTATGTCTAGTCACTCACTAGTTTTCATCATAGGAAAAATGTTTTATTTTTCCCAAGAAAAGTTTATTTCTATGATATATAACCATATGTAATTTATTAGGTATTATCTGAAAAGTAACTTACAAAGTGTAATTATATTTTGCTAAAACAGAATCACTATGCAGAATATTAAATTGCTTACACATAAATCTTTGTATTATAATAGTTGAGAAGCTTTAAGATTTTCTTTTGGCTAGAGACATAATTAATAACAACCTTTTGGAATAGTATGCACTTGGAGTTGAAAAGCAATGTGTTAGTTTCTTTCTCTACAAGAAGCAATTTAAGGAAGGGAAGGTTTTACTTCTGATTCTTATTTGGAAAGGCAACATCTAAAGAGCCTGACGAGTATGGTTCATTGCATCTGTAATCAGGAAGTAGAGAGCAGGAATGAAATTAGAGGAAATCTACAAAAACTCAAAGTGCCTCCAGCACTGCCCCAACCTATAAAGGTTATACAAATCTCCCAATAGTACCACCAGCTAGTCTAAGTGGTTAAGCACATAAAGCTATCAGGGACATTTTACATTCAAACCACAGAAAGTGGTGAGCATAATATTTAAATGTTAAATCCTGAGACCAGACAACTAGGTTCACATCTCTAGGCCACCAGTAACTTTAATTAGTATTTAAGCCTCTCTAAGATTTGATTTCCTTATGATGGAAAAACAGGAAAGATAAAACTATCTGCAATGGTGTTAAAGAGTCAGAAATTTTTTATTATTATATTGTGCTGTACACTGGTATGAATGACTAGGAACCCAGAGAAAAGACATCAGAAGAAGCAGATACAATAGATAAGATGGTAAAAATCAATTTCCTCCTGTGTTTTTGTTTCACTTTTGCATAAGATCATCTAATCCCAGATTACTGGAAAATTTGGCAAAGATCTGGTTATTAGCTGTTTTGTTGTTGTTGTTGTCACTGTGACTAAATAAGAACACAACCAAAGAAAGGAAAGATATATACTTGACTAGCAGCTTCTGAGTGTGTGGTCTGTCTTAGCAAGTGTAGTAGTTTGAAAGAAAATGGCCCCATTCATCTGTTTAAGTGCTTAGTCATTTGGGAGTGGCACTACTTGAGAAGGATTAGGAGGTGTGGCTTTGTTGATGGAAGTGTATCACTGGAGGTGGGCTTTAAGGTTTCAGACACCCAAGCCAGGTTCAATGTCTCTCTCTTCCTGCTGCCTCTAGATACCGATGTAAAACTCTCAGCTTTCAGCTACTTTCCAGCAACATGTTTGCCTGTGTGCCGTCATATTCTCAACCATGATATTAATAGACTAAATCTCTGAAACCATAAGCAAGCCCCAACTAAATGCTTTCTTTTGTATGTGTTGCTGTGGTCATGGTTGTAAAGGTTTTTCTGATGGAAGGGCATCTTGAAAATCAGGAGACAAGGAATATCTCAAAGTCACACCACACAATAAACCTTGCAGATAGACTGCACTTATCTGGAGTCTGTTTGACCTGTGACAGTTGGACCCAAGTCTTGTGACTCTCTGAAGCTTACATGATTTTTCATATATCAGAAAAGGTAAAAATTTTAGACATATTAGTGTTACCACTTTTTGTAATCTGTACTGAAATCCACATTATAGAAAATAGAGATACCAAATGTCATGCCATAGCATGACATTTGACTCATAGCAAAAGCTTTGGGTTAAAAAGCATGAAGGTTTTTCTTCTGTCCAGAGAGCTGCATGTACAGATTGGACAGAGATATTTTTAGCACATTGATAAGCACCACTAAATCTATACTTAGAAGGCAGCCAAAGGAAATTTAAAATCTTGATCTTAGAGAGTTTTGCGAGTCCAATATTTGGAGATGAACCTGGGAGGCTGGCAAGGGAAAAGATATGTTGGATTATGTGATTTGGAGAGGAGGAGGAGAATGGCTGGTGAGGGTCAAGAAGATGGGGCAAGTAAAGAAAATAGATACTTCCACTTTGGCTAGGAGGTCCCTTACTAACAAGGAGATGGGGCAGGTTGGTACCACTAGGAAGGAATTGGTAAAGGGACCCCCCCAAGAATACAGCTAAGTAGAGAGGTTTGGTGAGATTGGTAAGGCTGTCTGTCACTCTACCCTGACAATAGGGGAATGAGAAGGGAAGGTTGGTCCCCCAAACTCTTTCAGGATCAAGTAGGTGACCCTGGAATCCAGAAGGAAGGGAATAGGTTGCTCTGATTCTGTGATAACTACCCAGGGCTCTGTGTCAGATATGGCATTACTCGGACCAAGGCAACCTAGGACTGCTCGGCTGTCCATGGTCAGATAAGAGAGTCAGCTAGAGGGAAATCTGGGCTTGACACCCTACACCACTTGGTAGATGGAGATACTCAACAGCCCAATGTTACTTTTGATGGTACCTTGGACATGGTCAAAGTGGTTTATGAGGGCTCAGGGAGGCCTGGGTCCTGTGATGCCCATGACCAGACTTCAAACAGGGACCTGGAGGGTTTTGGGCTTCAGAAGTGAGAAAGACTGGAAAGTTGCTATGACCAGCTAAAAGGCCACAGCCAACATCAGATATTTTTGTATTTTTTTTTCATTTCTCCCACTGTCTTAGGTTTCTATTGCAGTAAAGAGACACCATGACTTGGCACTGCTTATAAAGAAAAACATTTAATTGAGGTGGTGACTTACAGTTTAGAGGTTCAGGCCATTATCATCATGACAGACATGGCACTGGCTACTTCTTGATCAGAAGGCAACAGGAATAGTACTGTGACACTGAGAGTAGCTTAAACATAAGAGACCTCCAAGCCCACTCCCACAGTGACATGTTTCCTCCAACAAATCCATACATACTCCAATAAACTCCTAATAGTTCTACTCCCTTGATATACATTTCCCTTCAGACCACCATACCCATGGTGAACCTTGAAGACCATCATTAAGACCTCTGCCTGTGGAGTGAGAGGTCCCCTCTCTAGGTGTTTAAGTTTGGCCCTAACATCAGGGAAATTCTGGGAGAAACAGGTAATGAGTAGTTGTTTTCTGTCAGAGGACCTGGGATTGAGATTGGTATATTGTAAGAGGGCCTTTGCAATGTGGCCTAAAAGTTGAGATGGGTTTTCATGTTTGTCCTGGATAAATTGTTCGATTTTTTCTTAATTTACTTCTTTAAGAACAGCCTTTCTAAGACCAGCCTGGAGACAAGTTATACATTGATCCCTAGCTATAATGCCCCTGGATTAATATAGTTCCATTCAGTTACCTGATGCAATACTACCTCAGCCCTAACTATGTGGGCATGGTTGGTTTGGTACCCTAGCCTTATCCCATATATGACTGAACAACTCCCAGAGAAGGTTGTTGGTGAGAATCATGTAAATATCATGAAATGGGAGGTTGTAAGATTGGGTAATGTATTGGAATTCTTTAATGAAGGTAGAGGAATTAGTGTTATAAGATCCCAACCCCCTCTCTATTTGGAAGAGATCACTAAATAAGGCTGTAGTCCATGTCATTCCCTGGACTCAGAACTGAATGAAGACTAACCCATTTGGTGCACTCAATAGGTGAAGCCTGGTACCAGGGTTTTAAGAGGCTGAAAGTCTTGCCAAATGGTGATGAAAAATCAAAATAAAGGATGGAAAGAGGTCTTATCCACAGGAACATGATGAGAAAAGGCACAAAAAAAGAGAGGGAGTAGAGCAAGAAAGGCTGGCAATAACCTGGTAGTTTCTAAGGAAGCTGCAACATTGCAGTTCCAAGTTTGTGTGGGTGTGTGTGTGTGGGGGGGTAATGGCATAGCATAGGGTTGGTGAAGAGGACTAGCTGTAGCCATAAAGACCCTGGTTGGAAATATCTCTGCCTCTAAGAGTACCAGAGGGGTGCTGAGCACTCAAAGGTCACTTGTGTTGTCTCAGGGAAGAATTTACACTGATTGAAGGAGAAACTTACTGATTTACCACTGGTGGGTGGGATGTCAAGCAATTGGTGAGCCAAAAGGTGAGTCTGTTTCAGATTGCCTGGAGAAGGTGCAGCTCAGACCCTAAGGGAGAACATGGGCACTGGGAAAGCCTATCTGAATAATGAAATCAATGTAATGCCTTTTTTTGATACAAGGGCATCCTGGCAGTCAGGAGTCAAGGGAAACCACAATGTCACACAATGAAACAACCTCACAGGACAATTTTATTGGGGGAAAAACAGAATGGCAGCTGCCTCTGAATAGAGAGAGAGAGATAGCAATGGGCTGGGAAGAGGGACAGGATTTTATAGGGTCTTTGTAGCATACACACTAACCTAGTGGAAAAGTACAGAGCATTTGGAAATAGTGCTTGACTGTGAAGTCTGAAACACAGTTTGACCATTAATGTTGAATCCAGGGTCAGGGATTTCCAAGTGTTGGGGCATGAGGGCAGGCCAGGCACAGAGTGATTTTCCATTGGTGTGTCACCTTACAGTGGTGTCTCATTCCAGAAATAGAACAGTGATGAAGACAGAAGCTGGTACCAGTGGGTGCGGTATTGCTACGACACACCTGGCCATGCTGCTTTTGGAGGAATTTAGAAGACTTTGGTACTTTGCATTAGAAAAGCAGTTGAATACTTTAAGTTGGGATTAATGAGCCATACAAGTAGGAACATGAACAACAGTGGTTCTGAAAACAGTGTAGATTAGGATGGCTTGCCTCAAGAAGTTTCAGAGGAAAATATTAATAAGTGCCCTAGAGACAATTCTTGTGATATTTTGTCAAAGAATGTGATTGCTTTCTGCCCTTGCCCATAAAATTTGCCTGAGGCTAAATTGAAGAGTTTTGGAGATTTCAAAACACCCTAGTATTGACTTTGTAGTGTAGTTATTAGTGCCCATGCTTTTGCAGATCTATAATGAAGAGGAGTAACCTTAGCAAGAAAAAATACAAAATGTACAGTTTGAGGAGAAAGGGGGCACTGGAAAATATAATGGGGCAAGTCAAGTGCTCAGGGAAATAAAAAATTTAAAGAAAAATCCTGATGTTAAATTGAATAAACGGAGTGTTGACCTCATGGCAAGCTCCACACAGTAATGCTTCCAACTTGTAAAAAGGAATTAAAGAAAAGCTTAAGCAGTAAAGAAAATCATGTACAATAGAAAGCTGGCGCAAATGTAATTGAAGAAGGAGGCCAAGTTCTCCCCCAGAAAGCAACAGAACTTAATAGTATTGACAACATTGTTCTGGCTTTAGAGACAAGAATAAAGAACAGGGTATCCAAGAAAAGCTGTTGTAGCCAGGTGTGTGTTAGTGGTAGCCCAGCATGGAGGCACAGAGGTCATTGTGAGAAGCTGTGAAATTAAAGCCTGCATTGTATGGAACACCACAAGATACTGGCAATGCCAGAGTTGTGAGATATCTACTGAAGCTGGATACCAGGTGTTGAAACAGCCCAAAAAAGAGAAGTATATTGTTGTCAACAATGCAGAAGGAAGACTAAGACATCAGAGATGGAGAATGTGAAATTTGCACTGCTGGTTTTTGGTCTTGCTTTGGTTCAATATTTCCTTACAATGCTTCCTTTCTTATCTTTTAGAATAGTAATGCATTTCCTGTGCCATTGGATGTTGTAAATATATGATCAGGTTTTTTTTATTTTGATTTTACTGAGGGCTATAGTTAAAAAGATTGCCCTGAGTCTCAAATGAGACTTTGAACTTTAAAATTTAAAACAGTGTTGAGACTGTGATAGATTATGGGGATTTTTGAACTTGGGCTGAAGGTATTTTTGTATTATGATATAACTATAAGCCTGTGGGGACCAGGGAGTTGAATGTGGTAGTTTGAATAAAAATGATATCCCTAGGTTCTTATATTTGAATACTTACTTATCAAAAGAGTGGCACTATTTGAGAAGGATTAGTAGGTAAGGCCTTGTTGAAGGAAGTATGTCACTAGTACTGGGCTTCAAGATTTAGAAGCCCAAGTCAGACCCAGTGTTTCTCTGTGGTGATGTATTATTTATTATTTATTAAAATTGCCTGAGGATTCAGAAAGCAAAGTCAACCACCAATCATAGAAGCCAGGCACACACCTTTAGTATCAGCAGCCAGAAGCTAGGAGGTAGTGGTATATACCATTAATTTTAGGACTCAGGATTAACAGGTAGACACATCTCTCTGAGTTCAAGGCCACCCAGCGATACACAAGATTGAATCAATTTAAAAGAGTAACAGGTCACGCTTAATCCCAGCACTAGAGGGATATAAAAGATAGAAGCAGGGTCTTCATTCATTCTCCAGCCATGCTGGTGAGAGGCAGCAGTTTGAGGCTTGGTGAGAGCTCCTGCATGAATCAGCCCATTCAGCCTGAGGTAGAGATAAGAAGCTAGTGGCCAGCTGCTTAACTTTTCTGATATTCAGCTTGTAGGTTGAACCCCAATATCTGTCTCTGGGTCTTTTATTAATTCGTGTTACATTTCTCTCTTCCTATTGCCTGCTGATGCAAATATAGAAAGAACTCAGCTGTTTCTCCAGCAACACATCTCCTGTTGTGCTCTCTGCTATGTTGATAATGGACTAACCCTCTCAGACTGTAAGCAGGATCCTTTAAATATGTTCTAAGAGTCGTGGTGGTCATTGTTTCTCTTCACAGAAACAGAACAGTGTCAGCAAGGAAGGCATGGTAGTGGGGTCATCTTCCACAGGCTCATGTACATTTCCATGGAATTTTACCAGTTCCAATACATAAAAATTCCAAAATCCAGAGTCGTTTCTGGAACTCAAGGTGATTTCTTAGCTGAAAGCCTCTTCAAGATAAAACAACAGCAAAAACAGATTCCATATACAGACTCCAGGTTTCTTTTTACATTGAAAAGAGAACAACCTGATTTCACACTTTGATATATTTGAAAGGGTAGACTGGGAGGTCACTACTGATAGTGTCAAGCCTCTTGGAGAGCTTTAGAGGTCATAGGGCTCAGAGCTTCCTGGGAACAAGCTTCCACAAGGTCCTCAGTTTGCCCTGCAGTTTTCAGCAAAAACATATGACCACCAAAAGGAGGATTAACTGAGTCACAGGTTACCCTTAAATTTAGGTTTGCCTTTGATGAAAGTATTACACACCTTCTGTATAGCAACTCTGGGTTGTCTTCAATCCATGTGCTTAGGGACTTGACTAAATTTCCAGCACCATACTGAGAGGAAAGAAGTGACTTTAGAAACTATCAAAACTGGTACCCAGGCATCCTGAGGCCAGATGGAGATACTGTCTCCATGCAGTAGCATGTTGTCCCTGCCTCAACCAACAAGGAAGACGCAACGCCCACTCTTTTTTAAGCAGTTTATTCAGAAACCTTGAACAATCTTCTCCCAGGGAGCGCTGGGGAGCGCCAACTCACAGCTTAAAAGCCCTTGGGCGGCCAACCCCAATATGCCACGTGGGCCATGTAGATAGGTCCATGTACATGGAAGCAAACCTGATATCCAGCCTTAACCAAATACAGGTGGGGCTCTTAAGGAGTTGTTTATCGCAGGAGTTGTTTATCACAGAGAGCACTTGCTGTAGGGCTAGCAGAAGGCAGAAGCCAGCGCCATCTTAAGGGTGTGGCATTTCGCAGCTCTCCACAGTAGCATATCTATAGTTAGCTATATGTAGTTTATGTGTAAACTGACAACATGACCACTCCAAGGTATGGTTGAGTAGAGTGTTTATTGTTGAAATGAGGGAGCGGTGTCTGGAAGAGTCCAGAGCAGAGAGAGAAAGTAGTAGACTGAACAAAGCCAGAAGATTTTGTCCATGCCCACAAAAGGAGAAAGAGATGGGGAAAGCAAGAGAGGAAGAGAGAAGAGGACAAGAAAGAAGCAAAAGGAGAGGACTAAGAGAGATGAGAAAAAAGGGAACACAAAGCCAAAATAGCAATATTGTAAGGAGAAATGAGAAGTCGGAGAAAGGGACACTCATGAACTGAAGAAGTGTAGGCTAAGAGTCAGGGTGAGAAGAGCCAGAATGCTGGGAAGGATTCTGAAATGTGTAACAGGTACTTGTGATACTGAGTGAGCCTGGAGATCAGCATGTGCTTTGGTATGCTAATGGATACTACAGATAATCAGTTGTCCCTTCTTTCAGAGATAAGAGAAACTGGCTTCTTTCATAGAGGACAACTGGCTTTTATCTAACCACCAGATTCTGGACCTTACAGTTTCTTGCCAGGATGCTTGTGTATGTTCTAATGCAGACTAATGTTCCAATTAGATTTCCACCTTATGTAACACTGTAGGGGTCTGGCTCAAAAGTTTTCTCCTTTTCACCTAGAAGTGTACTGAAGACCAGGTTTAGAGATTGTTCCAGTGTCACTTGTGCTGAGTCCCCAGAATGAAGCCGTTCACCGGGAACCATTGCCTCCATGGATGCCTAGCTGGTGACTCAGAATATGTTTTTAAAACTGTCTTCTAGACACTGATACAGTTGGCTGTTGACAAGAAGGAGGATTTTCTGTTGAAAAGAGAGCATTTCCTTGTCATTTATGAGGAATGTGAACTCCAGGGTTCTTGCCTGGCTGGATTATCAATTGCTTGGGAACACACCCAACGCAGACTGTGGTTTTGAGTTGTTGCTCCAATCTTGTCTCCTTTGGTTTCCACATTTACCCCTGCATGCAGAGGGACAGTATGTGTCATCCAGCTTTTGTATGTGTTCTCTCTCTCCCTGCTAAAAGCACATTATTAATGTCTAGACACTGTCATTTTATTGAAAATGTTTTAATTTAATTTAGAAACAATCTTATTTTATATAGCAATCCCAGTTCCCTCTCCCTCCTGTCCTCCCATGCCCCCACTTCACCTCCCCCATCCACTCCCCAAGAGGGGAAGACTTTCCGTGGGGGATCATCAAACTGTCATATCATTTAGTGGAGGGCCTAGGACCTCCTTCTTGGCTGAGAGACTATACCTCCCGGGAATGGGCTCCCGCAGTCCATTTGTACACACTGCCTTTGTCTTAAGCTTTGGTTTCCACTCTGCATTTTCCCTGACTCTGCACTGGATGCAGAGTACTTGACTTTTGGAAATGGACTCTGAACTGCCTCACTGTTTGGTCTGCTTTGTAAGTTTTTTTTTCCTCATTTGCTTCTTAAACTAATAGTTTTCTGCCTCACCTCAGTGTTCATCTCAATATCAAGTCCAAAAGGAACCAAAGACAAATGGCTAACTGTGGTGACTATTAACATACCAAAGCCCAGGTTGGCCTCCATGCTCAATCAGTACCCTTAGCTCCTCTCAGCTCTTCTTACCCTGCCTCCTACCCTAAACTCCAGCTCATTGGTTTATCTTCCTTTGGCTTATCATCCCTATACACCCCTGCCATTTCAGCCATGAATATTCTTGGCTCTTTGCTCTCTCTCTTAGTCCTCTTGACTCCCTCTGTCTTTGTCCTCTTCTGTTGTCCCGACCTGCAGGACTTCAACCTGGAGCAAGAGACCTAAGGACCGAGGATGGGGACAAGAAGACACAAAGGAATGACCACAAGACAAGCAGCTGACCATGTGGCAAACTTTATTTTTCTCAGGGCAGGAGAACAGGAGCGGGGTGAGGGTGTGAGAGGGTAGCCTTGCGCATGCAGCAGGTATTGTTTAAGCACATTGAGCAGGATACTGGCAAGGTAAAAAGTTCAGGAGGAAGAGGAATGGGTGGGCTAATGGCTGTTGTCTAGGTGATGATTAGGGCTGGCTGGGTTGGGACAAGCTTTCTGGGTCATGATGTTCCTATGTTCTACCTATGTTGTTTCTCTTCTGAGTATCCCCAGAAGGTTCCTTTGTTAAGGCTAAAGGCCAATTACATAAATCGTTAGACTTTAGAAAGTACAGGTTTGGCTCCAAAAGATAAAGGTACCTGAGGTGCTCCCAACATTCTGTCACTCTCCCCCTCTCTAGTCTCATGGCTTGGTCCAGTCTACTGATCATATCTAGTCTACTACTTTCTTTCCCGGCTCTGGATTTTCATTTATGGGCTAGATACTCTCTTGGATGCATGAGTGTTAGCAATCATTTACTGTCTCCTTAATTAACTGAAACTTAAATTTAGTTGCAAATAAGCACCTGTAGTTGTTATACATATGAGTTCACAGATCAGCGCAAAACTGCCCTCTCTGGAGTTATTGGTTCTACATGACATTTTTCCTTTAAAACATGTCCTTAGGTACTGTTGTTCATTTATGCTTAATTATACATCTGTTGTACATAATATGTTTAATTAATATCTACCCAGGACAACTGGCTCAGCAACATATCACTAAATGGTGCAACAGTGCCACTGACATCATGGGAGCAATCAATAGTCATCTAATTGGATTTAAGGCTGAATCAATAGGAGGGAATTTATGACTGTTATTGTAACCTTACCCAAGAACCCTCAGCTAGAGAGGTCATAGAAGAAAACCTACTACTGTTATTTTGTCAAATTAATACTGCTTCTCAGACTGAGAGATGACTCAGCAGTTAAGAGCACTGTCTGCTCTTCCAGAGTTCCTGAGTTCAAGTCCCAGCAGACACATGGTGGCTCACAGCTTTCTATAATAAGATCTGGTACCCTCTTCTGGCCTGCAGGAATACATACAGGCATAACATTGTACACATAATAAATAAATAACTACATCTAAAAATAATAAATAAAAACAAAGAAGCTTATCTTTTTGCAGCAGATTCAGGCTATTACAGAATCAAAATGCAGAGAATAAATTTTTGTGGGATTCCCAGTGTGACTGATACACATACAATACAACCTCTACATCCAAGTCACATAAGAGGTATGGAAAGATTGTAAAAGCCAGAGATTCAGGACATCTGTTTTGAGACAGTGTCTTTTATACAGGACCAGGTTATGCACCTATAAATTTAACGATATGGTTACCTGCACAAGAACTCAAGATGACACTAGACAACATGCCAACTTGAATTGGGGAAATTTTCAAATTTAGATGAAGAGTTATAGGCAGTCAATGGCTGGGAGAATTAGTTATCTTCAGGGATCAGCCCACCTAATAGGTTTTCCAATCTTAAGTGATCATCCCTAAACACATATATATGCAGCAACGTTAATTTGACTAAGCAGAGTGACTGTGTACATATGTCGACATATATGATGATTATAGAAGAAGAGGTAAAAAAATAGATAGGGGCAGGAAGGACATGGGAAGGTTTGGAAGGGGGAAAGAGAGGCATAGGGATCATTCAAATACAATGTATTCCTGAATGAAGTACTCAAAAGATTAAAAATTTTAAAATTAAGGTAGTTATGTAGTTAAAACTAATATGAACTTTCATAAATTAAACATTTCAAGATTGGTGTAAAACCTGGTGGTGGTGGTGGCACACAAATTTAATCCCAGTACTCATGAGGTAAAGGCAGGCAGATCTCTGTGAGTTGGAGGCCAGCCTGGTCTACAGAGTGAGTTTCAGGACAGCTGAGGCAAAGAAACCTGTCTTGAAAACAAACAAAACAAAACTGATAAGTAAAATAAAAATAACAATTGTACATATAAATTGTCCATGTCACTGAAGGCCTTCAACACACTTGTCTCTTGCCTACCACTATGTGAATCTGGCAGTTGAGACCCTCAGGACCCTTTATCTGTCTCCAGACACCAGATTGGTTCAATATGGGACATTCGGTCCCTTTTTAAGTGTTCAAGTACATATACAATTTCTCTGGTCAGAGCCCGTAGGAGTTATCCTCAGCCCATTTTCATGAGACTCATATAATTGTCTTTTCAAAACTACTTGGATAATAATAAAATAAAATAGATTTGAACCTGTAAAAACTGATGAATAAGAATTAAAAAGTAATACTATATGCATTTTATTTACAAAATAATGTCTATGATACTTATAATTTTATATTTTTAGTTGTACATATATATTATATATTTAGTTGTACATGCATATATTTTAGTGAACACTTTTATTATTTTGTTTTGTTTGTACACTTTTTTATTACATATTTGTCATGTCAGCTGCACGGCATGTGTCGGAGAACATGCAGAGGGTGTCGGGGATTGACAACACAGAGACTCGTTCAACGATGTAAAGAAAACTTTAAGCAGGCCCTAAAAAGGCTCAAGAAAACTTCCTAAGAAAGGCTCCCTCCAGAGACGCTTCTGCTCTCTCCTCTACCCTGGCTGGTTCTGCTCTGACATCAAAAACTGATCTGGGAGTGTCAGAAGAGGCGGTTAGTCTTTGGGCAAGGTCGAGGTCAGGGTAGTTTCCGTGGGCAGGCCTTTTCCAGGAACTTATTGCCCCAGGCATTGTATTGTTTTTAGTAAACATGTTTTTAGTAAACATTGTCTTACAGCTGTCTACTCCCAGGCTGAAGGGGAAGTGGGTCTCTGCTCAAGGTCTGGTGTCCCCACAATTCACCCCTTTTTATTTTCAAATGAGGCACTCCTGGCTTAGGTCAATTAGGGTCACCCTACCTTGGCCATCTTCGGGGGACCTTGAACCCCTGTCTTAGGTGGGAGGGGGTCTTCCCCACAGGTTGTCCGTCGACGGAGTCACCCCATCCTTAAATCATCTGTAACCAACCTTCATGGCTATTGGGATTGCCATGGGCTAAGCTAAGCAATACTTGGTTATGGATCTCTTGCCTCTGGAACAAGGCACGTTTGAGCCCGGCATAAAGCCAGAATGCCTACCGCCACTGCCACCATTTCCAGGACCCCCATTGACATAACGTCTCTCCATCACCGTACCCATCACCAGATCTGGGCCATAACATTCTACCAGCCTTCGTCTATTATAAGGGTAACCTGCACGTGATTTACATTCTGTTACAAGGGTAACCCGCATGTGATTTGCATTTACAATTTGATAAAGTTTACAATTGTTCCAAGATCTGCTCAGGAAAGCATTTAGAAAGTGCACTTGCACAGATACATTAGGTACAATCATTGATGTTACACATGTAGCATTATGAAAAATATGAACAATAGGCACAGAGCACCAATTTGTTCCTGTGATGATGCAGTTTGTTGATTTAACGTCAGCTGATTATGCGACTTGAGTCAAAGTCTCCTTTTTGTCGCATTAGGACAAGTTGCATTTCTCCAGAAAAATACACTGGCCTAGGCGCTATTCCAGAAACAGGAACCATCAAGTCTAATATTTCAAGTGACCATGTCCTGTTCAAATACGGAAAAGAGGCTTTTGCCACTCATCACAGTCCATACCAATGTCCAAATGTTTTAAATGGGTCCTTTTTTCCCCTTAAGGGAAAAACTGGCAAAATGAATTCTGTTGTTTCAAGGTGTGTCAAGGGCAGACAGTTAGTCTTTCCAGTTCTCTGTTGGCTTCGGGATGAAAACTCACGGGTCCAGAAGGTTGATGCAGCAGGTCTGTTGAAAAACTGGAAATCTTGAACCGACTGTTTTCTTTCTTTCTTGGGCTGTAGATTCGATGACATCAAGGGTCAGAAACACTGATTTAGGAGATCTCACTCAAACTGGCTTAGGTAGGCTCCCATGGTCTCAGGTCCAGTTTTTCTCTGCTCCATGCATCTCACTAAATGGTCTGACAGCTGCTGAATCTTTATTCTTTTCCTGCAAGAAAACAAAAACATGCCCTCGACCCCAAATTAGGGTCTTCTCCACTGTCTAGTGCATAGATGTCTCCATTTGACCTGAGCAATGGTTGCTCAAGTTCCATCATGCCAGAATCTGTCTGAAGCTCACTGGCATTCACATTATAAAATTTTTAAATGAGGAGTGTATTATTTGATGAGTCATGTGGGGACTGGGGACATTATTCCCCCTTTTTTTATTTTTTTTTATTTTTGAATTTATTTTTCAGTTTAAATTTAGATAAGAAACAAGGTTGCTTCACAATCAGTTCCAGGTCCCTCTCCCTTTCCCTCCCCTCCTCCCATGCCCTCCCCCCAACCCCCCCATTATCCCCTCATTTCCAAGGGAGTCCCTTTTTTATTTTCTAAAAAAAAATCTTTTGAACTGTTGAAGCTGGACCATAACAGTAGAAGGATTTGTCTACCCTCCTTGGTTAACTATCTAGGTAAATTGGGATCCCTACTTAGATTATTTGTAGATGCCCATTAAAAGGACATATCCTTAAATATTTCCCAAAAACTTCTGAAAATCACTCAAAAATTGTAAACTATACTGTGTCCAAATAACTTCTGAAAGTTATTTGAATTCTGTGAGCAGTCTTTCCCAATCTAACCTGTAGAGCTTTCACTAGCTGACAAGGCCTCATTTGCATCTTAAATTTTTCTGTTAAAACATTAACAGACTGGCTGGAAGTTCCTTTTGGCTATATATAAAGCAATCTAGGTAGCTTTTTAACTATTTTTGAAGGGATTTAAGTATCCTTTTAATCATATAAGCGGTTCACACTCACGCATTCACAATCACATTTCATACATACTGTTGTGGCCACACCATAAATTCAGAACATACATGCATCTTTCAGTCATCCTTTTTCCCTGGGTCATGATTAGTCTGTTGAAATGAAGCTTCCTTAATTGAAATCTATGTAAAAGAACAACTCCAGCCAATCCTTGAACTAAAAGGGTTAAAAAGTCCTGTATGCCCTTCATCATTCCTCCATTTGAGCTACAGTCATGGGGTACAACTGTACGTACTCCTTGTAACTCTGTAGATGCAAGGTGGAGAGGCCAGGCTTTTGGCCAAAAGTTTTTAGAGACGACTCACAAAATAGAACTTAAATGCAAACAAAATTTTCCATCCCATATACCTTTGTCTTTTTCTTTTTCTTTACTTAATACCAGTACCTCATTTACTGTTACCAATTTATTTGTTTTTGATTCACCCATTTTTTTTTCGAGACAGGGTTTCTCTGTATTATTTTGAGGCTGTCCTAGAACTCGCCCTGTAGACCAGGCTGGCCTTGAACTCAAGAGATCCGCCTGCCTGTGTCTCCCGAGTACTGGGATTAAAGGCGTGTGCCGCCAACGCCCGGCTATTCACCCATTTTCAATCCAACTTTCAACCCAGGATGTTCCCTCATAAAGGCGTGTTGGGATTAAAGGCGTATGCCGCTGGCAATCTCTTGGGTTCCCCTCTTTCCTGACCTTGGTATCAGGCTTACAAGGGGGAAACTCAGAATGTTTAGTTTCTGACTTTTTAATCTCTCATTGGCAGCAGCCGCTCCCAATGTATTATTGGTGCTATAAGAATTGATGAACAGGGAGCTGGAATGACTAACTGGCATCAACATGGGTGGGGAATCCTCACCAATGCCCATATTTCCCTTACCTGAGTGTTCAGCAATGGTTGGATCATCTTTATCATGGTGAGCATTCCTAGTATCCAGAGTAGTATTGGGGTCGACATGCCTGATGCACCGTTCAGGGACCCAAATGGGCTTCTCACTTCCTGGAGGGAAAACACAAACAGCCCCTCAGACCCTAGCTAGTAGGGGAGTGGGTGGCTGCCATTTTCCTGTAATCAAATCCTTCCATCTGACCCATCCCAAGGACTGGGAGTGTTTGTTCCAATGTTTCTCCATAGCAGACAAATTATTATGGTCTATGGTCAAAAAATTTGAAATGTAAAGTATGGTGGATAACTGAATATTGGGGGAGGTAACATACTCCCCCTTTTTTTATTTTCTTAAAATACTGTTTGAGAGTGGCATGGGTGCACTCCACAATAGCCTGTCCCGTGGAGTCGTGAGGAATACCAAAAGAATGGACAATGTGATGTTCCCTGCAAAAGCCAGCACATATTTAAATTAGAAACAAGCTTGCTTCCCATGTCAGTCCCAGCTCCTTCTCCTTCCCCTCCATGCCTCCATCCCCCACATCAGCCCTCCCAGCCCCCCACCCAAACCCTGCTCCATTCCCAAGGGAGGTTAAGGCCTCCATGGGGGATATCTAGCGGCTGTCATTTCATTCCGGGGAGGGCCCAGGCCCTCCCCAAAGTGTCCAGAAAGAGATAACATCACTCATTGTGGGATGGGTACCCAAGTTCATTTGTGTGCCAGGGATAAATACTAATATACTACCCCCAAACCCCATATACTGCCTGAGAATCCTCACTGAAACCCACATTCGGGGGTATTGGATCAGTCTCATGCTGGCCTCTCAGCCATCAGCTGGGGTCCAAGATCTCCCGCTTGTTCAGGTCAGCTGTTTCTCTGGCTTTCACCAGCCCAGTCTTGACTCCATTGTTCATCAGTCTTCCCTCTCTGTCACTGGCTTCCAGGAGTTCAGTTCAGTGGTTAGCTGTGGGTGTCTGCCTCTGCTTCCGTCTGTCACTGGATGGTATGTAAGATAGTCCTAAAAATCATTATTAGGGAGGGGCATTTAAAGTAGTCGCTCCACAACTGCTTGGTTTGCCAGTTGGTGTCATCCTTGTAGATCACTGGAGATCTCACTAGTGCCAGATCTCCCCTCAAACCTAGAATGACTCTCTCTATTATGGTATCTCTCATCCTGCTCTCCTCTATTCTTCCCCAAACTCAAACTTCCTGCTCCCCATGTCCTCCTCTCCCTTCCTCTTGTGCCCCTCTCTTTTTCCTGACTCCCTCTCCCCACTCCAACTTGTGCTCCCAATCTGCTCAGGAGATCTTGCCTCATTCCATCTTCTCTGGGGATACAAAGTATATCTCTCTTATGGTCCTTCCTGTTTCCCTGCCTCTCTGGCAGTGTGATTGTAGATTGGAACTCCTCTGATTCATGCCTAAAATCCATGTATGAGTGAGTACATATTTGTCTTTTTGTGAATGGGTTACCTCACTCAGGATGGTTTCTTCTAGTGCCATCTATTTGTCTGCAAATTTCAAGATTCCATTGTTTTTTTTTTTCAATGAATAGTACTCCATTGTGTAAACGTACCACATTTTCTCTATCCACTCTTCAGTTGAGGGGCATCTAGGTTGCTTCCAATTTCTGGCTATTACAAATAATGCTGCTATAAACACAGTGGAAGAGATGTCCTTGTTTATGAATGTGCATCTTTTGGGTATATGCTGAAGAGTGGAATTGCTGGGTCTTGTGGTAGACTGATTCCCATTTTCCTGAGGAATCTCCATGCTGATTTCCAAAGTGGCTGTACTAGTTGACACTCCCACCAGCAGTGGAGGAGTGTTCCCCTTTCTCCACATCCTCTCCAGCATAAATTGTCATTGGTGTTTTTTATTTTAGCCATTCTGACAAGAGTAAGATAGTATCTCAGAGTTGTTTTGATTTGCATTTTCCTGATTGCTAGGGATGTTGAGCACTTTCTTAAGTGTCTCTCAGCCATTTTAGACACCTCTATTGAGAATTATCTATTTAGTTCTGTAGACCACTTTTTAATTGGATCCTTTGGTGCTTTCGAGATTTGTTTTTTGAGCTCTTTGTAGATTTTGGAGATCAGCCCTCTGTCAGATGTGGGATTAGCAAATACCTTTTCCCATTTTGTGGGGTGCCTTTTTGTCTTGTTGACTGTGTTGTTTGCCTTGCAGAAGCTTTACAGCTTCAGCAGGTCCCGTTTATTAATTGTCAATCTCAGTGTCTGTGCTACTGGTTTTGTGCTCAGGAAGAGGTCTCCTGTACCAATTCGTTCAAGGGTACCTCCACTTTCTATTCTAACAGGTTCAGTGTGACTGGATTTATGTTGAGGTCTTTAATACATTTGGACTTAAGTTTTGTGCATGGCGATAGACATAGATCTATCTGCAGTCTTCTACATACCAGCATCCAGTTATGCCAGCACCATTTATTGAAGATGCCTTCTTTTTTTCCATTATATGATTTTAGCTTCTTTGTCAAAAACCAAGTGTTCATATGTGTGTGGGTTAATATCAGGGTTTTCTATTCGATTCCAGTGGTCTACCTGTCTATTTTTGTGCCAATACAGAGCTGTTTTCAGGACTATAGCTCTATAATAGATATTGAAGTCAGGGATGGTGATGCCTCTGGATGGTGATGCCTCCAGATGTTGCCTTGTTGAACAGGGTTGTTTTGGCTATCTTGGGTCTTTTGTTTTTCCCTTTAAAGTTGAGAATTGTTCTTTCAAGGTCTGTGAAGACTTGTCCTGGGATTTCAATGGGGATAGTATTGAATCTGTAAATTACTCTAGGCAAGATTGCCATTTTTACTATGTTGCTCCTACCCTATCCAAGAGCATGAGAGATCTCTCCATTTTCTGGTGTCTTCTTTTATTTCTTTCTTTAAAGACTCAAAGCTCTTCCGATACAGGTCTTTCACTTGTTCGGTTAGGGTTAGCCCAAGGTATTTTGTGTTGTTTGTGGCTATTGTAAAAGGTGATGTTTCTCTGAGTTCTTGCTCAGCCCTTTTATTGTCTGTATATAGTAGGGCTATTGATTTTCTTTTTTTATTTTTTAACATTTTTTTATTTTAAATAGCTTGTTTTACATGTCAATCCCAGTTCCCTCTCCCTCCCTTCCTCCCGCAGCCCCCCACCATCCCCCCATCCTCCCACCCTATTGCCAATTCCTTCCGCATAGGGGATATCTAGAGTCTATCATTTCATTCAGGGTAGGGTCCAGGCACTTCCCTAAGAATCCAGGCAGAGAGAGCAACCCTCTTTGTGTTATGGACACATGATGTCTATTAGTATTCGAGGGATAAACACTGATCCACTGCTCAGGACCCCATAGGTAGGCCGGGCCTCCTCATTGACTCTCACATTCAGGGGATCTGGATCTGTCCCATGCTGGCCTCCCAGCTGTCGGTCTGGGGTCCAAGAGCGCTCCCCTGTTCAGATCAGCTGTCTCTGCTGGTCTTGCCAGCCCATTCTTTGCCAATTTGCTCTTTGCTCCTCTCTCTCTGTCGCTGGGTTCCTTGGGTTCTGTTCAGTATTTAACTGTGGGTGTTTGCCTCTGCTTCCATCAGTCACTGGATGAAGGCTCCAGGATGGTTATAGACATCAAGTTCACTATCAGGAATAGGCATTCGAGGTGGTCTCTACACTATTGCTTAGCTTGCCAGTTGGTGTCATCCCTTTAGATCACTAGAGGTCACAATGGTGCCTGATCTGTCTTCTAACCTATGATTCCCTCTTCCCCCTATCCTACCCCCCCAGTCGACCTTCCTGTTCCTCCATGTCCTATTCTCTCTTCTACTTCTCCCCCTCTCTATTTCCCAGGTCCCCCTCCCCCTCATCCTTCGCCGTGTTCCCCATCTGTTCAGAGGATCTTGCCTCATTTCTCTTCTCTTGGGTACCATGTATATCTTTTAGGTTCTTTCCTGTTTCCCAGACTCTCTGTCAATGGAAGTGCAGACTGGCACTCTCCTGATCCATGTTTAAAATCCATATAAGAGTGAGTACATACCATGTTTGTCTTTTTGTGACTGGGTTACCTCACTCAGGATGGTTTCTTCCAGTGCTATCATTTCCCTGCGAATTTCAAGATTCCATTGTTTTTTTCTGCTGAGTAATACTCCATTGTGTAAATGTACCACATTTTCTCTATCCACTGTTCAGTTGAGGGGCATCTAGGTTGCTTCTAGGTTCTGGCTATTACAAATAAGGCTGCTATGAACATAGTGGAGCAGATGCCCTTGTTGTATGAATTTGCCTCCTTTGGATATATGCCTAAGAGTGGAATTGCTGGGTCTTGTGGTAGATTGATTCCCATTTTCCTGAGGAATCTCCATACTGACTTCCAAAGTGGCTGTATGAGTTGGCACTCCCACCAGCGGTGGAGGAGTGTTCCCCTCTCTCCACATCCTCTCAGGCATAAATTGTCTTTGGTGTTTTTTATTTTAGCCATTCTGACAGGAGTAAGATGGTATCTCAGAGTTGTTTTGATTTGCATTTCCCTTATGGCTAAGGATGTTGAACCCTTTCTTATGTGTCTCTTGGCCATTTTAGCCTCCTCTATTGAGAATTCTCTGTTTAGTTCTGTACCCCACCTTTTGATTGGATCCTTTGGTGTTTTGGAGACTTGCTTCTTGAGTTCTTTGTAAATTTTGGAGATTAGCCCTCTGTCAGATGTGGGGTCAGTAAATATCTTTTCCCATTCTGTGGACTGCCTTTCTGTCTTGTTGACTGTGTCCTTTGCCTTACAGAAGCTTTTTAGTTTCATGAGGTCCCATTTGTTAATTGTCGATCTCAGTGTCTGTGCCACTGGTGTTATGTTCAGGAAGTGGTCTCCTGTACTAACTCGTTGAAGAGTATCTCCCACTTTCTCTTCTAAAAGTTTCAGCATGGCTGGATTTATGTTGAGAGCTTTGATCCATTTGGACTTAAGTTTTGTACAAGGTGATAAACATGGATCTATCTGCAGTCTTCTGCATACCAGTACCCAGTTATTCCAGCACCATTTATTGAAGATGCTTTCTTTTTTCCATTGTATAGTTTTAGCTACTTTGTCAAAAATCAAGTGTTCATAGGTGTGTGGGTTAAAATCATGGTTTTTAATTCAGTTCCATTCGTCTACCTGCCTATTTTTGTGCCAATACTAAGCTGTTTTCAGGACTATAGCTCTATAATAGAGCTTGAAATCAGGTATGGTGATGCCTCCTGAAGTTCCTTTATTGTATAGGGTTGTTTTGGTTATCCTGGGCCTTTTGTTTTTCCATATATAGTTGACTAATGCTCTTTCCAGGTCTGTGAAGAATTGTACCAGAATTTTGATAGGGATTGCATTGAATCTGTAGACTGCTTTTGGCAAGATTGACATTTTTATTATGTTGATCCTACCAATCCAAGAGCATGGGAGATCTTTCCATTTTCTGGTATCCTCTTTGATTTCTTTCTTTAAAGACTCAAAGTTCTTGATATACAGGTCTTTCACTTCCTTGGTTAACATTATCCCCAGATATTTGATGCTTTTTATGGCAATTGTAAAGGGTGAGGTTTCTCTGATTTCTTTCTCAGTCACTTCATCATCTGTATATAATAGGGCCACTGATTTTTTTGAGTTTACCTTGTATCCTGCCACTTTGCTGAAGGTGTTTATCAGCTCTAGGAGTTCCCTTGCAGAGTTTTTTGGGTCACTTATGTAAACTATCATATCATCTGCAAATAGTGAAAGCTTGACTTCTTCTTTTCCTATTTGTATCCCCTTGATCTCCTTTTTTTTGTCTTATTGCTGTAATTAGGACTTCAAGTACAATATTGAAGAGATATGGAGAGAGTTGACAGCCTTGTCTTGTTCCTGATTTTAGAGGAATTGCTTTGAGTTTCTCTCCATTTAGTTTGATGTTAGCTGTTGATTTACTGTATATTGCTTTTTCTTGAGTTGATCTTGTATCCTGCCACTTTGCTGAAATTATTTATCTGTTGTAGTAGTTCCATAGTAGAGTTTTTCTGGTCACTTATGTAAACTATCTTATCATCTGCAAATAGTGAAAGTTTGACCTCTTTCTACCCAATTTGTATATTCCCTTGATCTCCTTTTGTTGTCTTATTGCTCTGGGTAGAAAAGAACTTCAAGTGCAATATTGAAGAGGTATAGAGAGAGTAGGCAGCCTTGTCTTGTTCCTGATTTTAGAGGAATTGCCTTGAGCTTTTCTCCATTTAGTTTGATGTTGGCTGTTGGTTTGCTCTATATAGACTTTATTATGTTTAGGTATGTTCCTGTTAACCCTGATCTCCCCAAGACCTTTATCATGAAGGGGTATTGGATTTTGTCAAAGGGTTTTTTTTCAGCATCTAGTGAGATGATCATGAGATTTTTGTTTCTCAACTTGTTTATATAGTGGATTACATTGATGGATTTTCATATGTTGAAAAACCTCTGCATCCCTGGGTTGAAACCTACTTGATCATGGTGGGTGAATTTTCTGATGTGTTCTTGGACCGAATTTGCCAGTATTATATTGAATATTTTTGCATCAATGTTTATGATGGATATTGGTCTGAAGTTCTCTTTCTTAATTGTGTTTTTGTGTGGCTTGGGTTATTGAAGCCTTGTAAAAATAGTTTGGCAGAGACCCTTCTGCTTCTATTGCATGGAATACTTTGAGGAGAATTGGTATAAGCTGATCTTTGAATTTCTGGTAGAATTCTGCACTGAGGCCATCTGTCCCTGGGCTTTTTTTCTTGTTGGGTGATTTTGATGACTGTTTCTATTTTCTTAGGGGCTACAGGTCTATTTAAATAGCTTATCTGTTCTGATTTAATTTTGCCAGGTGATATGTATCCAGAAAGTTGTCCATTTCCTTTAAATTTTTGAATTTTCTGGAGTACATGTTTTCAAAGTATCACCTGATGAATTTCTGGATTTCCTCAGTGCCCGTTGTCATGTCCCCTTTCCTTTTCATATCTGATTTTGTTAATTTGCATGTTCACATTCTGCCTTTTGGTGAGTTTTGATAAAGGTTTGTCTATCTTGTTGATTTTCTCAAAGAACCAACTCTTTGTTACACTTATTCTTTGTAACATTTTCCTAGTTTCTACTTTATTGAGGTCAGCCCTCAATTTGATTATTTTCTGGTGTCTCCTCCTCCTGGGTGAGTTTGCTTCTTTTTGTTCTAGAGCTTTCAGTTGTGCTATTAATTCTCTAGTGTGGTTATTCTCCAGTTCTTCATGTGGGCACTTAATGTTATGCACTTTCCTTTTAGCACTGCATTCAAGGTGTCCCTTAAGTTTGGGTACATTGTATCTTCATTCTCTTTGAATTCCAGGAAGTCTTTAATTTCTTTTATTATTTCTTCTGTGACTCAGGAGTGGTGTAATTTTGCCTTATTCAATTTCTATCAGTTTGTAGGTTTTCTACAATTTGTGTTGTTGTTAAATTCTAACTTTAAAGCATGGTATAATAAGATACATGGAGTTATTCCAATTTTTTGTACCTGTTGAGGTTTGATATTCTACCAAGCATGTGGTTGAGAAGGTTCCATGTGGTGCTGAGAAGAAGGTATATTCGTGTTTGGATGGAATGTTCTATAGATGTCAATCTGATGCTCCAAATGAAGCTGTAACGATAAACGGCACACTTACTGAAAGTAAAGCTAAGTATTTATTGCAGAAATTACTCACAAGATACCAAACAAGTAACCCAGATGAGCCCAGTAGTTTTCCACTGCCAAACCGGAAGCCAAAATCCGGGAAAAGAGACCAAGACTTCCTTTGTGCTGTCTTTTATGCCTTCCCCCGTAATGCCCTCTAGCCTTGCCCAAAAGTGGGCCTGGCTAATGACGTAGTTCACTGCCTACTTCCGTATACATCTTTAGTCATGCTTAAAGTGGGTGTGGTTAGTGGTGTGATAAACCCCTCTTTTATTACCTCATCTGTATGCGCCTCTAGTAAGTCACATGGTTAATGGCAGCATACAGGCTTCCTCCTACATCAGTCAAACCCAATTGGGTCATAACTTCTATTAGTTCCTTTTTTTCTTTGTTAAGTTTCTGTCTGGTAGTCCTGTCTAGTGCTGAGATTGGATGTTGAAGTCTCCTAGTATAACTGTGTGAGGTCTTATGTGTGGTTTGAGTTTCATAATGGCTCTTTTACGAATGTGGGTGCCTTTGTGTTTGGGGCATAGATGTTCAGAATCGAGACTTCATCTTGGTGGATATAGTAGTCTGGGCTGGCATCTGCGGTCTCTTAGTGTTGATAGACTATCCAGGACCTTCTGGCTTCCAGAGTTTCCATGGAGAAGTCAGGATTAATTCTGATAGATTTGCCTTTATATGTTATTTGACATTTTCTTCAGAGGCTCTAAGTATTCTTTCTTTATTCTGTATGCTTGGGATCTTGATAATTATGTGGCGAGGGGACTTTTTTTGTGGTCCACTCTATTTGGTGTTCTGTAAGTTTCTTGTTACCTTTATTGGCATGTCTTTCTTTAGGTTGGGAAAGTTTTCTACTATGATTTTGTTGAATATGTTTTCTGCCCCTTTGAGTTGGGTTTCTTCACTTTCTTCTATACCTATGATTCTTAGGTTTGGTCTTTTGACAGTATCCCATATTTCCTGTATGTTTTATGTTAGGGATTTGTTGGACTTAAGATTTTCTTTGTTGAATGAATCTGTTTCCCCTAGTGTGTCTTCAACACCTGATATTTTCTCTTCCATCTCTTGTATCTGCTGGTTATGCTTGCATCTGTAGTACCTGATTATTTCCCAGTTTTTCTATTTCCAGCATTCCTTTAGACTGTTTTTTTTAAATTGGCTCCATGTCAGCTTTCAACCCTTGCACTGTTTGAATTGTTTCTTGTAATTTTTGCTTCATAGTTTTCTCCCTCTTGCATTTGTTGGATTATTTTTGTTTGTTTTTTCTTCCATTTCTTTAAGGAATTTTCTCATATCCTCTTTGAGGGCCTCTATCATTTTTATGAAGACGTTTTTAAGGTCATTTCCTTCTGCTTCATCTGCACTAGGGTGTTTAGGTCTTGCTGGTGTAGAATCTCTAGACTCTGGTAGTATAATATTTGTTTTTCAGTTGCTGAGTCTGTTGTTATATTGCCTCTTTCCCATCACTTCTTCCAGTGGGTGTAGAAAGAACCTCTTCCTCTGCTGGTGGGTAGCCAACCAGGGCTCCCTTTCGGTAGGTGCAAGCAAATCCAATACTCTCTGTCCTCTGCTCTCTGCTCTCTGTCCTCTGTCCTCTGTCCTGAGTGTGGGCAGGAGTGGACCCACTCTCTCTACAGAGTCCTGGCTGCTTGGCAGTCAGTCCAGGGGTGAGTCCACTTGGCTGGGGTCCCCAGGCCAGGGAATCTGAGAGGGGGCAAGTGGGTGGAATTTGGGTCTAAGATGGGGACCCGGAGCTCACCTTTGCCCTCTGCCCTGAGTGTGGGTAGAAGGGGACCAGTTTTCTCTGAAGGCTCCTGATTTCTTGGTCATCTGTCCAGGGGGAGAGTTGACCTGCCTGCAGTCTGTAGGTCTGGAGTTCCAAGATGGGAGGAGAGGGAGGAATTCTGATTATTTTGTTTTAAGCCCCAATTTTAGTATTCTGTATATTTGATTGAAATTTGTCACTTGTTAGCAAAACATTAGAAAAGTCATCAGGAGTTTGCCACCCATGATATGCAATGTCTATACATTTGTAGTATTGTCAATTTTTTGAAAAATTCTGTCCTGTTGCTTGGATAAAATGAACAACACTTCAGGATGTTAAGCTAGCTTCTCTTGTGACGTGATTAGCTTTAAGCACTCTAAACTGAGGTTTTGTAAACTGTTCTGTCATCAGGATTTCTCATGGGGAGGGGTCCCAGGCTGAAGAAAAGAAGAGGGAAGCAAGTGGTCACCAGTGCTCTCTGCAACAGGACTGTGGTTTTCCTGTGGCCAGCACCACCTCTTCCTGTGGCTGTCCTTTCCCTGTGTCTCAGAAAAGTGTGAGTCAACATAACCCTGTCCTTCCTTTAGTTGCTATTGTAAGGTATCTTGTCACACCCTCAAGACAAGCAACTATCCGGATAATTATTAGCAGTTGCATCTCCATGTATTTAACAGATTAGGAAGCAAACCATCTGAAAACTCCTATTTGTATTGATTCAATGTATGATTTGGGGTGTTAGAGCATTGCATTTAGTGTCTAACTCCAGCAAGTTCTTATGGTCTTAACAATGTGCTTAAATGTACTCGGTTCATTCATCTGTATGACTGAGATAGTAACATCTTACCAAACCCCACACAGTCTACCATTGTGGTACTATTTGTATTATTTCCTAGCTGGATCCCATCATTAACATGTAGTGGGATAACTCAAAACTGTGCAATAATCAAACTGAAGATTAAGTAGGACAAAAAAATTATCAGTGGTATTCCAAATAAAGTTCTTAGTGAAGGACTCTAACGAAACAAAGGAGTAAATTGCTCCTTCCCCACTTACACTAAGTACAGACGAATACAATCCATGTTCTTGGAGACACCGGCAGTGGGCGGGAGATATCTGGAGAGCACAGAGAACTAATTGAAAACAGAGGTCCCACGTTTAAGAGGTTGAATGTTGAGTATCTCCCTGGGTTCTGCACCAATTCAGCATGCTGCAGGCATTTCTTTGTGCCTCTATATTAGTTACTATGAAATATTAAGCTAGACTATCAGCCCTTCAAGTGCTTATTTTTGAGTTATTTCATTTATATTCAAGGAAACACGGGTCAGTTGCTTCACACATATAAAAAGAATTTCTTGGAATACCAATTTCATAGATTTAGAAAAGCAGTCCCCTTATTGCCATCCCTCAGAGTGACAATCTCGACAAAGTTTCCTGACAGTACCTGGGTTTTGGTCCTGAAAACGCTGCCTAACTGAAGTTCGCTAAACGATTTTTAAAAGAGCCTTCAGCGCTTTCTGTTGTGTGGTTATGAAATCCAGAGGCGATCACCAGCCCAGGCTTCTCACATTCCGAGAAACCTGAACTTGTTTCCAAGGAAAACAAGCAGGCGTTTACAAGAACAATCCAGCAGGTCATAGGCAGGGCACAGAGAGCTTTGAGATCAAACGCCCACGCTGCTAGACTTGTGCTCAACACTTTTAGTTTACTCTGCAGAAGTTTCTGGTGGGGGGAGGAGGAAGGGGTGGAGGGGGCGGAGCATCTAGCGATCCTGATTTCCTAAACCAACTTTGAACTTCCCTTTGGGGCAAGTCTTTCCCTACAGTCACCACAGTTCTTAGCAGAGGAGAACTGAATGGTGCTGTATTTCTCTGCGTCCCAGAAAGATTCAAACCATGAGACTGTCAGCGAGAATTATTTGGCTTATATTATGGACTGTTTGTGTAGCAGAAGGTAAGCTTAAAACAGATCGCTTTTCTCCCTTCTGGCTGAGCCGCCTTATAAGACATTTGCAGATAATATTTCTCATAGTAATCATTCCAATGAAGTCTAGCAAAAGGGAAGGAATTACTGGTCTGTAGCTTAAAGGCTTTGGGGGCTAAAGTCTAAAAAACTGAAAGCAGTTCATTTGGCTGCTCTAATTGATGGTTCCTCCTAATGTTAAGCTCAAGACAGTGATTTAAACATGTTTCTGCAATCCATAATTCAGAACAATCATTTAACTTGTAGTCATCACGAAATAGAAACCACTTCTGTTTCATGGGTATCCCTGAAACACTCCATGTAAAACTAGTAATAAATATGTAAATATCTATCTGTACATTATGAAAGCTTTAAAAATTTTAGTGATTGGAATTATTTCAGGTGTATTTCTAACACTTCCTAAAAACATCCCTTACAACTGAAATGCCATGGTTTTAAAAGTCTCGTACATAAGAACTGCATGTATGAGAATAAAAAGATTATAAAATTTGACATATAACCTGTACATAATACTTAAGATCTAATTTATGTGGTTTCCTTTTTCCTATGAGTATGTATGGAACATATAGCTACTGAAAGCCATTAATGGACTGGATAATGCGAGTGTTCCCATTTCAATAACAGAAGTTCTGACTCCATCATTCAGCTAAATTCTATCGAAACTGTTCACTTTATCCAATGTAGGGGTTTACTTTCTTAGTTCATGATAGGTAAATAGTGATGTGACAGACATCCAGTTAACTTTTCTTTATTTGTTGTTTTAAATAAGGTGTCACTACAGCCTAGTTAGTCCTTGAACTCACTGTAGTCCTCCTGTGTCTGTCAGTCCTCCCCCTACCCCACAGTGTGCTGAGGTTACAGAGGCAATTGCCCTGCCTGACTTAGCATTTGTAATATCGAATGAATAACACATGTTAATCATTTTCCCAGACATTTCACTTAGCCGACCCTGGGCAATTTGAGTTTTTACTGTAGCCTCTACTCACTGGAGAATATTAACAAACAAGCTCTAACTGGATACTTACCAATTCAGATGAGAAACACAGATACGGTTTCTCAGTTATATCTTTTAGTGAAATACTAAAAAAATATTTAAGCAAGTTTTATACTTTTTGAAAGAGTGAACTCATTCCATTACATTTTCTAATATTATTCTTTGAATTTTAGCTTGTAAGTCTTACATTCAGACACTTGTAGACCAAGGCAGTCATTTCCTTATGAAAATAAAAGCATCATTAAAATGAAATACGGTTATATTGGCTAAGAGTTCTAAAGCAGTGTTGATATTATTAAACATAACTCAACCTTTTCTTTTGTCATACGTCAATGCTTTTGTCTTTTATTTTAACATTTTACTTTCATACTCCTTGCCGAGAGATTTTTTTACTATATATAATGAAAGAAAGATCTATTTTATTTCTAGCTTATTTTTAAATCTTAAGAAATTATACAAGTGAAATTAAGCTGTTTATATAATTACAAAGTGAAATTTCAATATTAAAAGGAAATGCTATGAAGGTTACATGATAGTTTAATGTTAATGATTTAAAATCCTCACTTATACCATGGATTCTGTCTGATTTTCTTGTTAATGTTGGATTTGAATTTTCATCAAACCCAGTTCGTGCTGATGAATTGGGCAGTTGCATCATGCACATTACTACTTGAAGGGCTTTGTTGTCAGTGAAGTGGTGGGAGTTTAGTATTTAAAGCATTATGTAGGGTAACCTCATGATATCCACAAAGCAAACGTAATACAGAGACAGATGTGAGATGTTTCATGGATATTCAGTGGATACAGAGCTCCTACTTTATTATTAGCTTGGCCAGTAGACTGTGTCTCAACAGCTTATCAGCTTAACAGGAATTTCACCACAAAGAATAGCTTGGATATATTAAAAGAGGTACACATACACTTCAATATTTGCTTCGGTTTCTCTTCCCCATATCCGACACTGGCTACTGGGCTGATTAAAAAAATGGTTGTGAAATACTATCATAATAGACTCTCCTAAGCCAGGAAGAAAATGCGAGCATTTCATAAATCTTTTCTGCCCTGATAGAGATGAACATCCTTCCAAAACCAATGTTAACTGGGCCAGCAGGCAAGCTGTTAAAGAACTTGCTTGTCACAGAATCTAGCTACTTCAATTAAATCCATGGAGCCTACCAGATAAAAGGGAGAAAATCACCTCCTGCAGACCCTGTTCTCCTTTCCACATGCAAGCATGGCAACTGGGTATCAGACCCGTGCATATTAAAAAACAAAAAACTTTACCAAAAACTTTTAAAAGGAAGAACTAGGAACCCAGCTTTCTTTTCGTCTATCCTTTTCCATATGTTAAGGGCTTCCTAATTCCTTTGTAATGCAGTGCCTGCCTGTGTTCACACTCCTAGCTGCTAGGAACAGTAAATGCTGCTTTTTTTTTTTTTTTTTTTTTTTTGCAAAATCACAAGCTGTTCGGAATTGGGTCAGATTTACAGGACAACCTGTAACATAAGAGTTCCTCAATCAAGCTGTGTAATTTCAGGTCTGGAGAATGGATTATGCCCAGTCTTTCCAAGCAATGCATTTAGCTCTCACAATTGGATATTGTATGAAATTAGGCCAGCGTCCAGAGTTGCTGAAACAAACCAATTAAACCTGTGTTGAAATGCAACCAAATAACTACTGCGTGCATTCTGGGGAGATAAGTGCTCTTTAGTCCTGGAAGTTAAAGCACATAGGTGTCCTATCAGGCTTAGAGATTTTAATCATAGAATGGAGAATTCATTAATTCTGTATTGTGTTGTTTTAAGTACGAGATGTTTTCAAACTTAGTTTGACTCCAATGTGGAAAAATTGGTGAATTATATGTATTAATTATGAATTTATAATACTTACTCTTAGAGGAATTGAATGCTTTTATTTAAAATACGATGACAAAAATGTCATGAAGTCAAATGATGTGATGTGAAATATTTCTGCTTTTTTCCTAAGAAAGAATTTATATGGAAAATGCCATTACTTTTTCCTCACTCTATATCTGAAGGCTAAGTCAGTTCCAGTGTAGGGTTGCCCACATCCTAACTGAAAACCACATCCTCCACTTTTCCACTAGCCCTAGTCTTACTGAATATCAAAATTTCTCATGCTCCCCAGTGACTCAATGAAAACGGTGAAACAAATAGCAATGCAGAATCGTTACAAGTATGTATCATTGCATGCAGTATTGTATGGACAGACGTCTGTCACTGGCTTCGCAGCTGTGCTGTAATTTCAGTCTTCACAACAATTGAGATAGTCTCACCTATGGCCCAAACTGGCCTTGAACTCCTGGCCTTCCAGCCAAGAACAGGAATTCAGCATCGAAAGCCACCTGCACAGGTTGTCTATTACCATTTCTCAGCTAAATTCACAGGGATAGCCAGTCCTTTCTTGGAGGAATGGAATACAGTTTTTCTTTTAAAAACCAGATTGTCAAAAATCTTCTGAAGTAGGAGTCACCAATTTCTGTTCCCAAGAGGAAAACAAAAACTTTCATTAAAAGAGAAAAGACCAGCCCTTAAAACATAGAAAAGTGTAACATTACAGGGTAAACAGGTTATATTTAGGAATACATGTGTGTATGCATATGTGTAGGTAATCACAATTGTGAAAATAAGAGGCCATGAATTTGACAGAGAGCAAGGGGGGGCATATATATACATATATATGTGGGAGCTTTAGAAGAAAAAAAAGGAAATGGGGAAATGATGTAATGGTATTATAATCAAGAGAAATAATAAAAATATAAATTTCTGTAGTAAATTAGAAAATAATGTGGATTTACATAGTAAAAGTATGTGTCTGCACACAATTTGTCTTGGTTTAGTTTACACATGAAACCAATTTTGGCGTCTTGCCTTTATGTTTCTTTACCACATCAAAGGTTTGTAAACCTGCTATAGGATAAGCCAGGGCTTACATACATGCACCTGATAAACATTTATTTACAATTAAAGAGGGTAGTTGGATTTACTCCTCAGATTCAAACTATGAATATCATAATCTTTTCAAGATCAGAATACACCTTAGAAACTCAGAAGTCACCCACTGTTGGTATTTGTTCGGCCTCCTTGTTTGGGGCAAAAAGGAAAGACTCCACAACTATGACGAAAACAACTGTTGCAAATTAAATACTTCCCTTCCACTTGCAAAGCCATCACTTTATAATTATGTAAACAGCACAACAACCTACTTTGTTTCTCCCTCAAGCCTCCCTCTCTGTCATCTGAGAGTTGGAACAAAGGAGTAGTCTCTTCAACACAAGCTATTCAAGCCATGCATGGAGAGACTCCCACATTTCCCTACGGCAAGTTGCTTGACTAAAGAATCAGGATTGTGGCAGAGAAGACAGCATAGACATTCTTCCTTGAGCCTTTAGAATCTTCAGAAGTGTCTGCAGAGGCGAGGTCAGGAGAACATGTGCCCGGTGTGGTAAGGTTCTCTGCACACACCAGCTAGATGTTTATTCAGCTTCTAAGTGGTAGTCCCCCAGGACCCAGGGTCCCAATATTCAGTTATGCCACCTCTGCCACATTTGCTTCTTCACAAATCCACCCTAATAGAGCATGTAAGTGTTATAGATCTTTATGTAAACTATAAAAGTGGCTAAAAGTAGTCAGTTATCCAAATTAGGTTTGGATTTTAGTAGGACAAGTAACCCTTACCCCCAAAATACATTTTTCAGGCATAGTAGTGCATTTCCCTAAATGGTGTTATTTGGCTCTATGCAGTGTCCCAGTTGTCTTCTGTGTTTTCTTTCTGCCACTCTTACAATACTTGGCATGCCTTCAGCACCACAAACCCAGCCAACATGTAATTCACGTGGAAGGGACAATATAGTTAAATTTAGTGCTATTCTGTGAAAGTTCATCAATAAAGGATAGAACGGGACAGTGATAAGGGACACTAGGACAAAGTCATTCCAAAACAGGAAGCATTTCAGTATGAAATGCTGTGGTGGGTGTCAAAGGCTGGAGAAATTACCCACAGGGAGGGTGGAGGGTGGATTATGAAGGCAAACCTCGCTTATTTTCAGCACTGCCATATTCTAGAAATGTGCATGCCCTTTACCTGAATGTAATTTTAAGCCACAACACTTAAGTACTGCAAACTGGAATTATTCTAAGGTAGAAACTGCCACATAATAAGTAGTCTTCCTCTCTGGTCTTAGATTGCTCAATTTTGAACTCTCCCTCCCCCTCCAGATTAAACCACTTTGTTTTGTGTCTCTGATTCAGTCAGCCTTTCCCAGTTGCCTCTCCTCCACACACTCCTTTTACAATTTGAGGAGATAGGGGTTTGACTGACTGATGGGCACCTTACCCAGTTCTTAACTTCAGTGCTTCTCAGAACATAGCACATGAAAAACACACAAAGGAATTGAGAGACAACGGTTACACTTTGTTAAAATTAAAGGGAGAAATGATTTGGAGAAAATCAAGTAGCTAAACAGAAAAAATATCCCTACCATGAAATAGTGAAAAGAACCCAAGGATTTGACAGCACTTTTGTTTGACATTTTAACTTAGAAAGCTTAGTTTCTCACAAACGGTACTAAGTGGAAATGTAATAGATAGAGGATGATTATAGAAACACTCCTTCAAAGGTTCCTAAGAACTGTTTACACTTTGAGCTAAATCCAAGAGATTCCTCACTTCAAAAGCTGCAACCCAGATTCACACTTGGGAGGTAGACAGATGAACAATGGGCTTGGGGAGAGTTGTCAGTACATGCAACAGACCTTCAAGTTCATCAGACAATAGTTCTCTTCTCTCTTTTTTTTCTTCCAACTCTTGTCTGTTTTTTCTTCTTCTAAATCTTGTCTTTTTTTTCCAAACAGGGTTTCTCTGTGTGGCTTTGGAGCCTGTCCTGGAACTAGCTCTTGTAAACCAGATTAGTCTCAAACTCACAGAGTTTAATCCCCCAGTGCTGGGATTAAAAGCATGTACATGTGACGTGAGAGCTGAAAAAGCACTGCATTAGACGGGCACAAGGCAAGGGAAGGAATAAAAAGAATGAAATAAAACTACTTTCAAAAGCAGAAAGAAAAGTCAGGTGGGATGGAGCATACCTTTAATCGCAGTACTAGGGAGTCAGAAGCAGGTGGGGGGCACAGGACAATAAAATATAATCCTTTGTATACTAATTTAAAAGTAAAATTAAAAAATAAATAATGAGAGTGGGTCAGGAGAGGATAACATTTGTCTAGAGATGTTTTTGCTTTTTTAGTTTTATGTTGTTTCTCTGAAAGAGTCAGACTAAATAGCACAAGCTAGCCTCAACTGACCATCTCTCCTCTCTAACATACTTGATTTCAGGCATGCAGCCTCATGTAGGCAGGTTTTGAACCCGCATAGGAGGTAGGCAGATGGTGGGGAAGAGGAGGTATAGGCAGGGGAAACATCTGTTGTACAGCAAGAAATAAATAGATTCTGTGAAACTGGAGTCACCTTAACTTCTGTAGGAATTAGGGGTAGGGCTTTGAGAGGAGCTTTGTCCCCTTTGTTTGTAATCCTTATCCTCAAGACCCCACTGATAACACTCAGTATTGGTGCTGCCTAACTTTATCTACTCCATCCTGGAGCTAAGTGACTTTTTGAGGCAGCCATTCAAGCCCAAGGAAAACCATTCAATATGTACTAGCAGTGTATTTTAAAAAGACAACAAAGGGACCAAACTTGGTGTTAGGAGACTGCAGTCCAAGCAGTGCCCATGTCAGAAGTGTTGACTGAATGGATTTCAAGCTGACCCCTCACAATGACAACCGATTTCTTCAAGGTTTCGACAAGTACCCTTAATGATCTAAGCTTTCCTCAAGATTAACATTTTTACAAATAAACTACTGAACCATTCCTGTGTATTTTAGAAAAATATATGTCACTTGAACTTAAATTTTGTAGTTTGTTTTTTAAAGTACTTTATTGCGACTGATATTTAGCTCACATATATGCATAAAATTAATATATCAATAAGAAGGCAGAATGGAAATATCTATTTTTGATATTTCCATTTTATTCATTTGCTTTATTTTTCCTAAGGAACTTGTAGTTTTCAGTGATTCTACTATTTGATAAGAAGTAATATTTTTTAAAATGATATCTCCTCTTCTTTACTAAAATCCTTTAAAAGCTATAGTAAGTGAACAAAAAATCTATCTCTGACTTTAATTTGCAAATGATATGGGTACAAGTGATATGTTTTACAAGATATGCAAATGCATTATCTCATTTTTGCAAGAGCATTTCAAATAATAACTGGGAGACATATTGATGTTGAAAATAAGGAATTTATCTGGTTTGTGTGTCAATACTAGCTCTTTAAATCTTGAATATGAAAAAGCCAGTGTACCATGGTTACTAAAAAATCAGTTTGCTTTTCACTTTCAAAAATTATACCATTACCTCCCTCAAGTTAAAATAAAAAAACTCCTGTTTTCAGAGAGTCCAACCTATACACAGTCTTTCCTTTTCTGAAAAACATTTGAAATTGGCAAATACAGTCAAGTAAACAGAAAATCAACACAGGTGATTTTAGAAAACACCTAACTATCAATTATGTTACTGCAAACACATGGGATCAGGCTTCATTTGTCAGAGTCTGAGTAAATATGTAGGTACAAGAAAGGTGAGTTCACTCTTTCATGGGGAGTTAGAAGCACAAGACTTGCCCCTTTTCAGAGGGTTTAAGATGAGTCATCCCTCTGAAAATGTTTTTTATTATTTGAATGTATTGCTATGATCCCTGTTTAATAATACCTGCCCTGTTTTGCTAACAATCTCCCATCTATTTCAAACAAATGTGTTGTTGCACATTTACGTTAGCAGATCCACGACATGAATGAAAAAAACTTGCTACAGTCTAGTTAGAACCATGAGAATTTAAATCTGTGGAGCTTAAGAAATCCTGCTGTTTGTCACGCTTAACCCTATTGAAACACGGTGAATCATTATTTCAGTTATGAGTATGTGCATTACTGGTACATGTTATGCTGAGAATCTAAACAAAGGCAAACAGCACGTGCATTTGAAGGGAGAAGACTGAGGAGCAACTGAAAGCAGAGGGTGCATTTTGAAGCACCAGGTTTTTTTTTTTTCCCAGTGGTGGTGGTGGAGTATTCTCGCCATCTAGTGTACAAATGCTTGATTACCGAAATGCTGAAAAGCAAACTGTATTGTAATATAATTTATTACACACATTTATTAAGACAAATGTTCTAAAACTTAGGAAAATACTCAAAGGAAATATGTGTACCCGACAGCCTAAGCAGGTGATTTATTCTTCTATAAAATGTGATGGTCCTTTTACTTCATCACATGTTGTAGAATTACATCTTATATATACAAGTTCTAAGTTGGCTATACCTCAGTAGGTTATTCTCTTTAGAAGATAAAGGTTATAGTAGAGCGGCAAATTGTTACAAAATCAAGAAGTAAAATTAATCTAGCAATTAAAGTAATAATTTTCAGATATAATAGGTAAAAGCATTAGAATCTGCCATTTATGAAACAACATGTTGGATTTTGCTAATACAACCATATAAATATCAGAGTATTTATTACAAAATTAAGCAGCAGGCAATACTAAAAAACAACTCTATTCCTTAGCGCTAATATTCCATAGTCATAATTCCAGAACTTGAGAAAATAGTAAACAGGCAAAAGGATGGAACATGGAAGGCTTTAGGCACAGCCATTGTAATAAAATGTTAAATGTGGGTTTCGCTGTAAATTAAAACTTTCCTTGTGTATTTCTGCTAAAACGATAAGCAAAATATTATATTTCTCTTATAAAATGTAAGAAGAAAGCACAGCACCTCTAATTTATTTCCCAGCCCCAAAAAGTAAGGAGTGAGTGGTTAAAAACCCATGAGATCCCATGTCTGGCAAACTTAAGCTCAGTTTCAGTTCTGCTGCTTTCAGATACCTTGGGAAAGTTACTCAGTCTCTAAGTTTCCATGCCCTTAATTAACGAGAGGATGAAAATGAATGAACACAAACAAGAGGCACAATTTTACTTATTATTTTTCTGCTCATTCTTTTTATACACTATCTTTAGTTAATGTATTGAAGAGTAATAGAACACATACTAATTTTGTTAATTTTATGTATATAAATTATGTAATACATACTAATGAATAAACTATGAACATAGTATATTATTAATTATTATTCATTCACACCAAGAAACAGAGTATTCCCAGCACCCCAGAAGATCCCTGTAGGTCTCTTCCAAATGGAACATCTTCAGAGCTATAATTATATTTACTCTTGATTATTTTGCAACCTGTGTGTGCCTACATGATATATACAATGCTTTCCTTAGTTTTCATATTGATATTAATAGCCATTGAATATTTAATACACTATGGTTTTGCATTCATTATTAGGATATTCTCTATATATTCTGTGGCATTGATGCAATATTCACCACGTGCCTGAATCATAGATTTTAGTAATTCAACTGCTGAGGTTGTACTTTCTAATTTTGAATAGTAGCCATATTGTTCTAATTTTTACCACAAGTGAATTGGGTTCTCATGCACATGTATTTCTTGAATGTACTTTCAGTGATTTATTGCTGACCCATAGACAATTGGTGTGGACGCTGTATTTGTTCTGTCTCCAAACCAATATGTTGAAATTGAGATTGGTCTTAGGAGTGTAGTTAAGTTTAGATGAGGTCATGAGAGCTGAGTCCTCAAAAAGAAATCAGCATTTTTTAAAATAAGAGAAAGAGGCTTTATGTATCTAAGCCTGTCTCTGCCCATTGTTATTTGTCTCTCTGATCCCCACCCTCACCCCATCTCTCACTCCCCACCTGCTATATGAGAATAAAGAGAAAATATATTCACCTCGTCAAGGATACATGGTATTTAAGCTTTCCAATCTGTAGTCTTTTTGTCCTAGCAGCCCTCAGTGACAAAGACAGAAGCACACATTTTCAGCTTTGATGTGAGTTGTGGCCTCTGTCCCGTTTCTTGACAAGGTAGCTCCAACTTCCGTCACACTAGCTGTTCTTTTCCTCCTTTAAAAAATGTATTCCTCACATACATTACATCCCAACTACAATTTCCCCTATGTCCACTCCTACCAGTCCCCCTGCCCCAATTATGCACCACTCCTCTCTCCCCTAGATGCACACCTCCTTCATTCCCCTCCCCCCAAAAAATATCGGATCTCGAAGGGATATCAACTGCATGTGGCATAACAAATTACAGTGAGGCTAGGCACAGACCCTCATATCAGGGCTGGAAAAGGCTACTCAGTAGGAGGAAAAGTGTTCTAAGCACAAGCGAGGAGTCAGAGATATACCCAACTCCTGCTGCTAGGGTTTCCACAAGAACACCAAGTTACACAACCATAACAAGTGCAGAGGGTCTAGGTCAAACACATACAGGTTCCCCAGTTGTCAGTTCAGTCTCTGTGAGCCTCCAAGCTTCAGTTTACCCCCAAATGGTGAGCTTTTAAAATTTGTCTTTGTTGACAATACCTTTTAATTTTTAACATTTAAGGGCTATTATGTCTATGTGAATATGTATTTCAATTATTGGTATGTTTTTATTGTAGATTGTAAAGGTCCTCCTCCAAAACAAAATACAGAAATTCTGTCAGGGTCTTGGCCTGACCAAACATATCCAGAAGGCACTCAGGCTCTATACAAATGCCGCCCTGGATACCGAACACTTGGGACCATTGTTAAAGTATGCAGGCGTGGAGAATGGGTAGCTTCTAACCCATCCAGGATCTGCCGGAGTAAGTACTTCATTCTTGAGAACCTTGAGACAACTTAGTTTTGATGTATTAAATGTTTTTATGCTGTAGCAATGTAATATTGTATTACTACTTTAAACAAAATAGAGGAAAATCTTTTTAAAATGTAGTAAACTAAAAATGGAAGTAGGCAGTTAGTTTCAACTATAAAATTTTCTTTCCTGTTTTCAGTTACTCTTCATTTCAATGATATACAAATGTGCTCCCCTGACTCCTTCATGAGGTGTGTTCCATGGACTGTATTCTAACACTGAATCTTCTTTTCTTTAATTTTAGAAAGACCATGTGGGCATCCTGGAGATACACCCTTTGGATCTTTTAGCCTTGCAGTTGGAACTGGGTTTGAGTTTGGAGCAAAAGTTGTTTATACCTGCAATGAGGGGTATGTTGTCAATATTAAAAGGCTCATCATTGAAATTATATGTAGAAAATCTATAAGTTTGTACTTTAATGAGACCAAATTTTTCTATTAATATTTAGAAAATAACACAAATAAAGCTAGGATGTGAATAATTTTATTTGAATGCCATGTTGTCTTCATAACGTTGACAAGTAAGTGAGTTATAATTATTCTGGCATAATGTTGAAATCAGGAGTGTTAAGTCAATACACACAAAAGTTAAGTGTTCAGCCTGCTATTCCTTATTACATTCTGTTATTTGCACAATAGTATGTGAAATAGGAAAAAATTATGTATTATGGACAATAGGAATTGTGAAAACAACTATGTTATATGATAATCTTCTTGAAAAGATTTTGTAGTCTTTAAAGAAAGCAAGACTTAAGATTTTGCTTTTTATTAAATTTATTTATTTTAAATACCAACCACAGTTTTCCCTCCCTCCTCTCCTCCATTCCCTCACCTCACCTCCTTTCTACCCTGCCCCCATCTACTCCTCAGAAAGGGTAAGGAAGTCAACAAAGCATGGCCTATCAAGTTGAGACAGAACCAAGTCCTTCCTCCCTGAATCAAAGCTGAGCATGGCATCCCACCATAGGGAATAGGTTCCAAAAATCCAGCTCAAGCACCAGAGACAGATCCTGTTCCTGTTGCTGGGGCCTCCCAAACAGACTAAGAAAGCAAGATTTTTACTTGTGACTAGAAAGTCTCTCTCCTGAGTGCTATTGTTAAAGCTCAATAGTATGTAAATTACTTTTATTATATGGGACCCAAACACTAATTTTTCATAATCATTAACTCTGCCCTTTGACAAGGTCTCAAAGCTGATGTCATCAGTGAGTCCTCAGCTTTTCATTTTCTATTATTTCTCTCCATTGCCACAGATTATTTTAAAAAATCATGTGGGAAAAGTAAGAACTCTATGATATTTTACCAAATTAAGTATAAATAAAATTAAGCATTGTGAATGGAATTTTTTAGTTGGCTTTTATTTCTCAACTTGAGACATTAAACTATAACAGTTAAAACTTTTCAGGCTTTAGAATTAGCTCTAAAACATTCCCAGATTCAAATACTCAGTGTTCATAAGCTATTATCTCATTCCTATCCCCTTTCTGACAAAAGTGCAAACTTCTCATCAGGATCATGGGATAGGCAGGGGAAATAAATATGACCCACATTTGAAGCCCTTCAAATAAAAATCATGAGATACTGCAAGTGCCCAGTACATATTTATTTCTTATTTAGCTTCTCCTTGTTCACAACCTGAGATTTTTCAAACTCGTTTTTTATACTATTTTTCAATCATCACCACATACATTATTGTATAGAGCCAGCAAGGATTGCCATGGCATGAGATTTTCAGGCTGGTCCACTGTTCCTCTCTGAATTTTCTCATCCCAGGCTAGCCTCCCTGATTTCGGTTTAACTGTTGTATTGAAAAAGAGAATCAAACTCTATGCTTTCTTCATTTGAATCCCCCAGTTTTGGAACTTAGTATTTACAATTTGGTAAAGAAATGAGCTGAATATTTCCTCTGACTCTGGCCCTCTTGAACACATTGTTGCCTCTTTCATCTTATATATATATATATGAAGAGTCAACACTGATAGAATTCTAATGTGTCAGTAACTTTGGACACTGAGCTTCAATTACCAACAGCAGTCTGCTGGCGAAATTATTGACACTTATCAGTGAAAGTCCTCACACCATGTGGGATCAGTAGGTAAAAATAGCTCTCTTTAATTTAAATTTTTATTGAAGAATGTCTTATCTAGCTTGAGGAATATGTGGTTTTTTTTAAACACAGAAGTAAAAGCCTAGTATGGAGTAGGTTTATTGCATCCCTGTTTTTTGCTTACCCTTTTTAGTTCTAGGTCTCTGTCTTTATTTTCTCTGCTGGGTATAAGTTTAGTTACATATTATTTAGCAGAATGATTCCTTTTGAGCAATCATTTTATTGTCCTACATATAAGTGATTTTGAGATGACATTGCAAAAAGTTTTTTTTCTGTATGAACAACCATTTTCTCATCCTTTCCCCTCCCTCCATGAACATAGGTCAAGGAAAGTTTTGTATAGAATCTTACAGAATGTCTGAAGGAGCATGGCATAAGGGGTTGGTTTCTGCTGTGGATGGAAAGTCTTTTCACCAGGAACTTGTTTTTTTCTTTTTTTTTCTGTTGGAAGAAGACACATTCTGTCTCACAAAAGAGCTAGAGTATTACATTTATAGTCAATTATTCCATCTTCTCTACAGCAAGCATCGAGTAAACCCTTGATTCCAAGCTCTTTGACTAAGGTATTCTGCTGAAGTGTTTTATATCTATAAAGAATTAAGAGCAGGATGAGAATAATGTAAGAAAAATGTTTTTTTTTCTTAAAAATCTCTTACTGGAGGACACCTGTGACAGTAAAGAGCTAAAAAGTACATGAAAATACATGATGTCTCAACACAATTTTATTTTTATTTTATTTTTATTTCATTTTATTTTATTTAGGTATCAACTGTTAGGTGAGATTGATTACCGGGAATGTGATGCTGATGGGTGGACCAATGATGTTCCATTATGTGAAGGTAAATAAAAAGCTATTTGGCATGCATGACTAAACACCTAAAATAGATAAGATTTTTCTGAATTTTACAGAAAAAAACCATGAAGTTTGTATTTATCTTATTTATAATATTTTATAGTTTCTAGACTAAAACAGAACATAGCTGTTTTTGTTAGGGAACTATTTTGTATTTCAATGTATTAAGTATACTAAGTCTAGAAGGTGGCAAATTGCTTAGGGTTAATGCAGATTCTTTGGGGTCTTGGATTTGACCCTGGACACACAAGGATCCATCAATAAAACCAGTAAAACTCAAAGCTATTTAGCAACATGATAAATACAAAAAACGATTGATATGATTTTGTGATCAGTGTACTGACTATTATAAATATCGAAGCCAATTTTTCTTTCATTTTAGATTTCAAGCATTAATAATATGTGCAACCATCACCAGTTTAATACAAGGTCAGAATTTGAAAGCTGTATTCAGGAAGAATGTCTCTTCTAGTTACTATCCAGTTACAGGAACATAGGGCACCACTGTGGTAGAGAATGGGATTGAATCATTGATCAACAGTATGCTGCTGTCAAGGTTTTCCCATAGCCTTAACTTTAGGAGGGAAAAAAGAGCAAGAATTAAGAAAGAACTCTCTACTCTTTTACCTCTTGCTCATATGAAGCACAAACCAAAAGAATGAGGAAATACAGGTCTTGTTTATGAGTTTGGGGAAAACAGTCCAAATCCCTAGTCGCCATGGAAATAGCAAAGGTCAATTCAAATGTTATGTCCTATTTCCAGGGTAAGTAATACAGGAGAGAAGGAAGAGCAGGCAGGGGAGTGGAAGGAGAGAGAGAGAAAGATAATGTGATCACAATGGGTATTCTCAGGCCTCGAGAAATACAGAGACTTTTCAGAAAAGGAAAGGAGGAGTTGCTCCAGGGAACATTGACATCAGAGTTACATGAAGATACTTGTGCAAAACTGAGCTTTTGGACCACCCAAATGGCCTGTAGAATCAGTATCTTTTGAGGGGAAGACAAGGAAACACTCCTATGATACGTGTTGCATCAAAGTCTCTTCAGAAAACATAAACTTTGAATATCTTCATGATGGAGAAATTTTAAGCAAAATAATAATATGAACACCAAGGTGGAAAGGAAAGAAAAATTAAGGACAATTTCTCTATTAGAAGAAATATCTTAGAGTTCATTGCTTTAAATCTTATTGGAAAACTCTAAGGAATTCCAATATCATATTTCTCTGAGATATTAGTACAACATATGTATTTGATTATTCCAGAATTCACATTTTTAATAGTTTAGGAGACTCTTGAGATCATTAAATTTCAAACCATCATTGAAAGTGATAGTTTTCTTTTCCCATTCACTCAGAAACTGATAACCAAACTACTCATGTTACATAACTTTTGTCTCTTGCTAAATGTTTCTAAAACACTTAAGCAATTTCCTCCATGCTCATGTTGCTTGTGGTTTTATTCATATACATGCGTTTCATGTAGATGCCTTCAAGTTCTGATAGTAAAAGTGATGCCTGTGTTTTCAGTTGTTAAGTGTTTGCCAGTGACAGAACCGGAGAATGGAAGAATTGTAAGGGGCGCAACGGAACCAGACCAGGAATATTATTTTGGACAGGTGATCCGTTTTGACTGCAATGCTGGCTTCAAGATTGAAGGACAGAAAGAAATGCACTGCTTAGAAAATGGCCTTTGGAGCAATGAGAAGCCAAGATGTGTGGGTAAGATGCACATATTTGTCATCTTGGTATTTGAATAGTTTTAGCTATTCTTATGAAAAAATATGCATTTCTTTTTTTAGTATAGTTTTAATTAAAACAGAATTACATCACTCTAATGCTTATTAAGCATAACTGTTTCCCTGTAATTGATTGAAGGCTTTTTTTGCATGAACTTTTTTATTTTAATCTTTAGGATAACTATATCCATCATGCCCTCTTACAGTCTCTTTAATAGAAGTACCCAGGATTCCCATGAATACTGTGGCTTAATGACTTCATTAAGATGTAAACAAAGGTCACTGCCTGGTGTTGCTGTCAAAGTCTAACCTCAGCATTTCTGCTGTGGGTTGTAAAATTGGCTTCCAGAGTAAAATTTTATAAAGATTTTGGAAGCTAAATGTTTCTTCTATTTTTCCAATCATGCTTCATGATGGCATTCTAATTTTAATTAATATTGTTTGGAAGGGTTACATATACATTTGTTGCAATGTTTAATTATTTTCTTTGTTTCTGTTTGGTTTTTTTTTTTTTGAGACAGGGTTTCTCTGTGTAGCTCTGGTTGTCCCTGGAACTAGCTCTGTAGACCAGGATGACTTGAAACTTACAGAGATCCACCTGCCTCTTCCTCCCAAGTGGCTGGGATTATAGGCATGAACCACATCTGGCTGTCTCTTATAATCTTTCTGCCATGCAAGGTTTAAATTTTAATAATTCTAATTTTAATTAATGTTGTTAGGAAGTGGTATATCATACACGTGTGCACGCACACACACACACACATACACACGCATGCACACAAACACATATTCATATTGCAAGTTTACTGTCAGTTTTATTTATCTGAATTGAATTCACTAAATAAGGCTTTGATTTAAAGTGATATAATAAATTGTGAATCAATATTTCTTTGATTTTTATTTCTTTCTTTTCTTCTTTTTCCTCTTTTTGCTGTTTTGTTTCTTTGTTTTTGAGACAGCCTGTCACAATGTAGCCATGGCCTGAACTTGATATGTAGTTCATAATAGCTTTCATCTTATAGCAATCTTCCTGAACCTGCCTCATGAGTGCTGAGATTATAGGCACATGGCACCATACCTGTACTATATTTATTTTGGAAAATTACTCACCATCTCCAATATTTTCACCATTTTTAGCATGTCTACCTTACACTAAAGAAGGCAAAGTTTTCTTCTTTTTTAAGTTTCTTTAATTTTTGAAATTGTAAATACATTGGTCCATTCCCTCAGGACTGACCATTTGGTGTTAACAAGTCATTCTAACAACACCAATTCTTCATGAAAATAGTGATATACTGACACATACATTCAGTGTACAACAACTCCACACATTGAAGTTTCTGGGTATTAATTACATGCTTACAATTCATTGCTTATGGCTAATGAAACCTAGGAAACTCTGACCCTTGAGATTAGTTTTAAAGAGAGCCTAAGGTGTTTGCATCTGAAAATAACTTAAAAACAGCAAACATGGCAGCTCTCTGAAGTTGGAAAGACAGCAAGGTGTCCAATCCTCATTAGCTGCTCACAGAAGTCCCACTGTAGGATGCTGCTGCTTAGCCCCGTTACTAGGGAGATTAGAACAAACATCTAAGCACTTCAGATAGGGAACTGACAACAAATCTACCACCAAAGTCCATGTTGGTGAACTAATGAGTCTGCTACAGTTACAGTGGTAGAAGTGATTCAAAAGTAGCTACATCATCTAAGGCCCGCCCCAGTATGGATGAAGGCTCACAAAAGCTGTAAAGCTGAAGCACAATGCACAGAGGTCTGAGCATCTTCTAGGACTCAGCTGAAAGAAGTATTTCACAGCAGTCATTGCTTATGTATGCACAGGGAAGAAGGGGCCTGGTCAATATGGACAATTTCAAGGACTTCCTGAAGCATTTGAATTGTTTCCTGAGGTTAATGAGATTCCATGAAGAATGGGATGTTGTAGTTCCTGTTAGAGCAGTCGTTCTCAACCTGTGGGTCATGACCATTTTGGGGGTTGAACAATCCTTTTACAGGGGTTGCCTAAGACCATTTGCATATCATACATTTACATTATGATTCATAACAGTAGCAACATTGTAGTTATGATGTTGTAAGGAATGAAATTTTGTGGTTGGGGTCACCACAACCTGAGGAACTGTATTAGAGGGTTGCAGCATTAGGAAGGATGAGAAGAATTGCTTTATAGGATCCTATTTTTTCAGGAGCTTCCCTCCTAGATGGAATGTTTTATCTTAAAGAAAGTTGCTATTCAACAGTTGAACAGAGGTGGTAAGTCAGTAAAAGAATAAGCATAGGACAGGATAGTTACTGTATTGGCTGGGCCAAATTAACTCAGCTAGATTTGGGAAAGGACGAAACATTTCAAAGTGATCATTTGGAAATTTATTTAGTTACAATCAAAGGAGAAAAATGAAAGATGGGAGGAGAGGCTTTGAGAGACCAGTTTCTAGTGCCACAGTCCTGGAGTAGTGTATTTTAAGAGAAATGTGTTGAAAGTGGTAGCCAGGACTTCTCTAGTTTTCTTTTCTTGGCTTTTGAAAAAAAGAAATTGTATGAAGGCACCAAAGCAGAAGCCTTGACTTCTCAAAGATCAAATGGAAAGTGACTTTAGTAGATTTCCTTGAAAAAGTGAGGTCTTGAAAATTACTGTCAGTAATGAGACAATGTGTTGTTTTGTACTCACGAAAATATTAACCTGCAAGCCTGTGTCTATTTTCATTTTCACAAGAATCTGAAGAATGTTACAGGCTACCATTTATTTCAAGAGGCAAATTTACCATAATGTTAAATATTATTAGCAATGTAATTCTAGCTTCTTTAAAAAAATGACTATTTGAAACAGCAGATATATGATTAATAAAGCAGTCAGGTCAAAGCAATTGTCAGGTTGGATGATTTGCTGATTGACCTAGTGTGAGCCAAGCTCTGTCATTGTGAAAATATGACTTACTCAACAGATTTTTTCCAGAGTAAACATTATGCAATTACTCTCTTGCTTTCAGGGATTTCCTGCACCCCACCAGTAGTTGAAAATGGACAAGCTGTATCTAAGAAACTAGTTTACAAGGAGAATGAAAGGTATCAGTATCAATGTGACCGAGGTTTTGTGTACAGAGAAAGAGGGGATGCCATCTGCACAGCTTCCGGATGGAGTCCTCAGCCCTCCTGTGAAGGTGACATTATTGATATTTTCTAAGTCTTTTATTGCTTAAGAAGTAGGCCAGTGAGGGGAAAAGAATGATGGTCATCCAGATCCTTGTGAAGCTGATGGCATTGAGTCCAGGCACTTGTTTGCATGGTGTTTGTGGTTTCTAATCAGAGAAGCAGTATCTGCAGTACTCCTCTGGCATTAACCTTCTTCCATATTCTTAACTCCAGGTGCCCTCCTAAACAGATCATTTATTCATATAAACATCAAAATATAACTCATGAAGTGTCATTTTATATTAAGTCTCTGTCTTGCACTTAAGAGGAACTATTCAAACAATCATTGCAGCTTTAAGTGAATTCAGTGCAAGACATATAGAATTCGACTCTGTTATATGTTAGGAGTGGGGCACGTCTGCTTCATTGAAGCTTAATGCTTCCATGTTTTTCTCAGCCACTTAGCCACTTAATTAAAAACTCTTCTTCAGCATATTTTTTGTTTCAAACTGAGAAATATGTATGGTACCCCAGGTCTGCTTCAGCACATCCTAGGCTTGCTTCTTTCAAACACTTTGAAAGAGAAATGGGGGAGGGAGAGAAGAAGGGGGGAGAAAGAGACTACATTTAACTTTCCTTTTAATCATTTCTCAAACAGTCACATGTCAGATATTAAAAGTTCTTATTTATTAAAGAGAGAGTTGACAGAGGGCTTGCTCATGAGACAGCAAATAAGAGTTCAATGATATAAAGATATGCATCCTAATTCATACAGGCATGCAAATCTCTTATAATGAACTTCATTTAGATGAATGAAAAATTATATTACTGGATAAAAAGTAGTTTCTTATTAATGAAAGCACTGCACTATTTTGTACCCTGGCTGATATGATCTAATCATTGTTTTTGCCTTCCTGGAGCAAAGAGCTTACCTGTGTTTGTGTATGGTTATGTCCGAACCAAGGCATCTTAATCTGCCAGCCACCATACTGCTGAAAACATGCTTGGTCACAGCTAAATTTGCAGGAGGCATGGAATCTGAACAAGATCAAAATTCAAACAAAATATTGTAATGTAAAACAAACAAACTTCCTTCCAGCTGATCATAACCAGACCAAGGCTTTTAGAACAACTTCTCAGAACATTTGGTTCTCTATCATATAGCAGACAGTCACTGACAGCAAGTAGGAATAATAAAAAATACCACAGTTCTCTGAATAAATATTAATTTTAACAAATAACCATCTGCTTCCTGTACCAAATACATTTTGTAAAATTGGCTTTACTCTGTAAGACAAACAAACTTGTAGTGTTCCTTTCCAAATGTTTCTACTGATGGAATAAAGGTCAACATAAAATTGAAAGGTTAACTGTTGAGAATTTATCAGAATTCATCAGAGGTTTATGTCTACAGTAGGTTAACCTACAGAAGGCCTTATGTTCTTAATCAGTTTGACAAAGTTCTCTCAGTCTTGTTTCGTTGTTCTCTTAAGCATTTGGCCTTATTGTTATTGTTTGGAATCATGCATATTTAACTAAAATAGGCACTGAATTATCTTATATTGTTAAGAAAACCCAAATAGAAAAGTATAAACTACAATTGTCCTATGAAAATATGATAGGCGGAGTTGAATGAAGTAAGAAAAAATGAAGGAATATATTTAAATTAAGAGGCCAAAGTTGTGTTTAAGTAGTCATATATTATTGTAGCTTAGTTGTTATTTATATGCACATATATTATCCTGTCAGAAATGCAGATATACTGTGACACAAATTTAAGAACAGTCAAAAGATTGCTGCTACAGCTTCATGAGCAAAGTGCTCACATTACAATTATGTATGTGAGGAGAAAAATATTCAAATGATTCTTGAAACCATAGAATCTGTATGAGAATTTGACAATGAAACACTGTAAAGAAAATTTGCAGATTCCTATCATTCATTTGGTTTTATACATTAAAATATTAGATGTAGGAGGAAAAACAGGAATTGAGGAAAGAACAATACTACAGACCGTCATGTTATAAACTCCATATGCTTTTGAATTCTACACAGGGGCCTGATCCATTCAGTTATATGAACTTTGATCTAATGACCAAAATTATTAGCATAAGGGGTAGTTTTTTAACTTGGAGGTTATCTTGAATGCCAAGGAATAGAAGAAAAAACACAAATGAAGAATACACGCTCATAAAATCAACTGTAAGGCAAAGAATTTCATTTATATAGCAATTATAGTGACTTAAATAATTTTCTAAGGTAGCAATGATATCAATGAGAAGACCTAGGACAGAGTTATTTGAGTTACACAGGACAGAAAGTGCACATTTCAGAAATGGTTTGATATATGTGACAGCCAGACTTGGGTCAGAGTGGTGGCAGTACGCAGAGTAAGTTGAAAATTCAGTAAAAATGTCTAAATATCAAGTAGATCAGTGGGTGAGGAGCCCACAACAACATAAAAATAGTAATGCGAAGTAAAATAAAAATTTGAAATTAAAACATGTATCAAGATAAAGACCAGGAGACGTAGGAAAATACAAATACAACATTTTGGAGTACTTCAAGAAGTCAGTGACTGAATAAAGAAATTACTCCAGGAGGTTTGACTTCTATGAAAAAGTGAATTTCTGGATTTACATCTTTGAGTAAATGGAAGACTTCTGTCACAGCACTAGCTGTGTGATGGAGGTGTCAGAAGCCAATCAGGGACTGTATTGAGGACTACATAGGGTGTGGGAAAAAGGAGATAGTTGGTGAAATTGTACTTTAAGGATTTGAGCTTTGAAAAGATGGAAGGCACTAAAGTTCGGACAAAGAGTTAAGAGAACTTTTGTCTATTTTTGCTGAGTAGACCTAAGTAGTTCTCATAGAGAACTTTTAACGAGCCTTTAACAGATAAGTCTGTCCAAGTCTTTTGCTGGGTTATCCCACCAATGTAAGAAAATGCAACAGAATGAGAAGTAGGATCATAATGTGAGTGATTCTTTTTCTATGCATGCTCACTCTCAGTGTAAGCAATATGGGCCTCTTCTGTGTCAGTTGTTGGAATCAGTACATGGTCTCATCATCTTTTTGTATACTTGCTGCAGCTGTAGACATGAGAGTATCAAAGCTGAACATGTCAAAAAACAAGCCGAAAAGTCATGGTCTGGAAAACAGACAGGAAAAAAATGAGGGTTGATGATCAGGGATGTCAGAGAGAACATAGAGTATAGAGAAAAGCATAATTAGAACTCATTATATACATGTATACCCTTGTCAAATGCCAAAATTCATGATTTTTGAAGGTCAAAAATTGAATTATGTTTTTCTGTAAGGTGAATGATACAGCTCCCATATTCAGTAAGTTGTCCCATGTACTTCAAAGAGGAAGAGTGAGAAAATTTCACAACTATTTAGAAGTAAGAGCCTGTGAATATTAATAAATAGGCCAAACAAGAGTCTGAGTCCAGCAATCAAAGAATTAGAAAGTGAAAGAAATTATTGGTGTTATATAGTATGAAGTTATTGCCACTTATAAAATAATGAAACACTGCATATCACAGTTTCTAGAGGTAAGAATTAATATAAGAGTGGCACATATATATCAAGAGGAGAGAGGGGAAGCCTGACTGATATGTCAAGCATATGAAGATGTAATCATATGTCACCTTTATAGCTTTCGGTACAAGTAAATGCTATCTGTCATTTAATTTTCATGAGAATTAAAAATTGCTCAATATTTATATATCCTTCTTTTCAGAAATGACATGCAAACCTCCCTATATTCCAAATGGTGTGTACTCACCTCAGAGGATTAAACACAGAGCTGATGATGAAATCAGATATGAATGTAAAAATGGTTTCTATCCTGCAACCCAAGGAACTGTTGCAAAGTGTACCAGTACTGGCTGGATCCCTGTTCCAAGATGTAGCTGTAAGTTTTATTCATACCTTGAATCTCCATTATCCTGACATTACCCTTTAATACATGCACAGATAGAGACACATTATTAGCAAATATTTGGCTTTTTTTGTGTACAATCCTTAGAAGTACTCTATTGTTTAAAGTAATATTTTAACTAATTTATTTTAAAGTAATATTTTAAATAATATATTTTAAGTAATATTAAAATTCAAGATTTTAAGAAATATTAAAAATACATTATGGAAAACTAAAATTTTAATTTTCTGCTACTTGAATTCATGTATATGTACATATATACCTTTTTCTAATTATGAAACATTTTCAAAGATTTTTAGTAAATTATTGGATAAGAATATTTGTCTTATAAGACAAGTTTATATATTTATTTTCATTATAGCAAATATACATAAAAATAGTTGCTTCTTCATGAATCTTTGCTGTCAGACTTGAGGATGACTCAGCTATTGTCTCTGCATTTGTGTGGTGCTCTCAGAGACTGCCATGGTTGTCAGTCAGGAGCCTTTGCTGAGCTGTATGTTTAACATTCACACTCACCAGGCTTTGACAAGAGGCTTCAGTTCCTTACACATAAGCCTCATTCTTCTCAATTTGTGTCAATATTGCTTAAGTAAACAACTTAGAGCAAGAAAACTTACTTTGATACACTGACTTAAGTTAATGGTCAAATAGTTCCATCACTTTAGACCTATAGCAGGCAGCGTATTACATCAGAATGATTGCCACGGCAAAGCTGCCTGCCTCCTGTCCACCAGGAACACAACTAGAAAGGAATGACCAGCATCACAATGTCCTTTCAAAGGCATAGTCCCAGTAACCTAAGTTACTTCAACTAGACCAGCAGTTCCTGAACTTTACATCATCTCCCAACAGGAGCACCAGTGAGGATCCAAGCTTCTAACTGACACAGGGTTTTGCAAAATATATAAATCCAAATAATATAAGAATAAGAAGCTATTTTCAGTAAGAAATACTATTAATAGATATGAGAACTTAAGGAAACCACTAACTGTTTTTTATTTTAATTTTAAAACTTTAGTTCTTTGACAACTTCTTACATGTGTATAATATGTCCTGTATATTCTATCTACTCGCCTTCTCTCACATGCCCCAACTCTATTAACACCTAATCCTTGCCTGTCGTTTTCCAAGCTTTATAAGTTTGAATTTTTATGTATGTTGTGCTGATTTTAACCAGAACGTATGACTAACATTGGATTATAACTGTCCTTTGGAACTTGGTTTATTCACTAGTAGGTTGGTGTAGACCTGTGAGCACTGACTCCCTTTTCTGTTGAATATATCAGCATGAAATAGTTCAGCGCTGAGGGCCACAGTTCCTGAGACCTTACCCCATTCATGACCACATGCTAAGGGTACATTATTGTGGAGACTCAGTGCAATACAACTTTTGTATTGGTTTGTGCATCAGAAGAATCCTTAATGCTTCTGAGTTTCTCATGAGATGATGACTGCGTAATTACTGTGTGATTTTGCAGCTTGTAGCAACTGAGTACACAATTATCACTATTCCCAGTATCTTGCGAATTAATAAATCTATACTTTCATCATAGTTTACCAGAGAATGGAATCTTTTCTAATTAATGTTGACAGTATTCATTATCTATGAATATAAACATATTTAGAAGATTTTCAATGTCATAGCAATTTATCCTTTTATTTTTTACATTCCAACTGTAGTGTCCCCTCCTCCCAACTTCTTTCCTTCCCCTCCCCTTTACATCCTAATTCACACTTTCTCCATGGTTTCCCCTCAGATATAGGTGGGCCTCCCATTGATATCAGCCAGCCATGGTATATCAAGTTGCAGTGAGACTAGGCTCCCCCTCTTCCATTAAGGCTGGGCAAGGCAATCTGCTAGGAGTAACAGGTCCCAAAAGCAAGCAACAGAGTTAGAGACAGCCGCGGCTCTCACTGTTAGGAGTCTTCAAGAAGACCACATTGCACAACTGTAACATATATGTAGAATGCTCCAGTCAGTCCCATACAGGCTCCCTGGTAGTCAGTTCCATCTCTGAGAGCCACTGTGAGCCCAGGTTAGTTGGTTCTGTAGGTTTTCTTGTGGTGTCCTCAACTCCTCTGGCTCCTACAATCTTCTTCAGAAGGATTATCTGAGCTCTGCCTAATGTTTGGCTGCTGGTCTCTGCACCTGCTTCCATTAGTTGCTAGGTGAAGCCTCTGATAACAGTTGAGCTAGGCACCAGTATACGAGAATAGCAGTATATCATTAGGAATCATTTCATAGATTTTTTTTTCTGATCCTGCTTGGTGCTATCTTAGGCCTCTAGAATATGCTGCCTCCAGGTCTTGGCCCTCAGAGGTGAGCTGTCTCTCTGGATATGGGTCTCCCCCTGGCCAGTCATTGGGTCACTCCCAAAATGTCTGTGCCATCTTTAGCCCAACACATCTTGTAGGCAGGACAAATTGTAGGTTGAAAAGTTTGTGGTTCGATGGTATACCAATCCCTCCACTGGATATCTTGCCTGATTACAAGGGAAGGCCAGTTGAGCTCCATTTCCCCCATTGCTAGGAGTCTTAGTTAGGGTCATCCTCAAAGATTCCTGCGAGTTTCCATTGCTCTAGGCTTCTAGCTCATCCTGGAGATGCCCCCCCAGATTCCAGTTGTCTCTTCCAGTACTCTCTCCCTTCATTTTCCTCCTACCTGATCCCTCCTGTTCCCATTCTCATTACCCCTTCAAGTCCCCTCCCCCATCCACTGTTAAAATTCATTCTATTTTCCCTTCATAGTGAGGTTAAACCCTCCCCACCCATTCACGAGCCCTCTTTGTTACTCAGTTTCTCTGGGTCTGTGGGTTGTATCATGTTTCTCCTTTGCTTTACAGCTAATATTCAATTATGAGTTAGCACATACGACGTTTGTCTTTCTGTGCCTGGATTAACTTACTCAGGATGATAATTTTTAGTTCCATCCACCTACTGTCATTGTTTTTTTTTCTTCAGTCCTTTTATACTATCCTTTTGTTTTTGTATTTTTAATTTTATTTTTATTTTTAAATTTAAATTTAAATTAGAAACAAGGTTGCTTCACATGTCAATTCTAAGTCCCTCTCCCTTTCCCTCCCCTCCTCCTGTGCCCTCCCTCCAACCCTCCCCCAAATCCCCTCATTTCCCCAGGGAGGGTGAGGCCCTCCATGGGGGTGTCGATAGTCTGTCATTTCATCCAGGGCAGGGCCTAGACCCTCCCCCCAAGATTCCAGGGTGAGAGTGCACCTCTCATTGTTGGATGGAAGCCCAAAGTCCATTTGTATACCAGGGATAAATACTGGTCTACTACCCAAGGCTCAATAGATTCCCTACGCCTCCTCACTGACACCCCCATTCAGGGGGTCTTGGTCAGTCCCATGCTGGATTCCCAGACATCAGCCTGGTCAGCTGTTTCTGGGGTTTAAACCAGCCCAGTCTTAACCCCTTTGGTCATCAGTCCTCCCTCTCTGTCACTGGATTTCTTTAGTTCAGCTCAGTGCTTAGCTGTGTGGGAGTCTTCCTCTGCTTCCATCAGCCACTAAATGAAGGTTCTGTTTCCCAGACTCTCTGGCCATGGGATTGTAGGCTGGAACTCCCCAGATCTATGTCTTAAATCCATATATGAGTGAGTACCTACCATGTTTCTCTTTGTGTAAATGTACCACATTTTCTGTATTCATTCTTCTATTTAGGGACATCTAGGTTTCCAGTTTCTGGAATAAAGCTCTTATGAATATAGTTTTGTAAGTGTCCTTGTGGTATAGGGAAGCATTCTTTGGGTATATAACCCAGACTGGTACAGCCTGGTCTTGAGGTAGATTGATTCCCTTTTAGTGAGAGAAAACAACATATTGATTTCCAAAGTGACTGTATAAGTTTACACTCCAGCTGTGGAGGAGTGGTCCCCTTGTTCTCCATTCTCTCCAGCATGAGCTATCGTGTGGGTATTGATCTAACCCATTCCAACAGTTGTTAAGATAGAATCTCAATGTCATTTTCATTTGCAGTTCCCTGACGGCTAAGGACAATCAACATCCAGCATAAGCTGTCATTGGTGTTTTTGATTTTCGCCATTCTGACAGGAGTGAGATGGTATCTCAGAGTTGTTTTGATTTGCATGTACGTTGGCTAGGGATGTTGAGCACTTTCTTAAGTGTCTCTCAGCCATTTTAGATTCCTCTACTGAGAATTCTATATTTAGTTTTGCACCCCATTTTTGATTGGATCATTTGGTGTTTTGGAGACTTGCTTCTTGAGTTCTTTGTAAATTTTGGAAATCAGTCCTCTGTCAAATGTGGGGTTAGTGAATATCTTTTCCCAATCTGTGGGTTGTCTTTTTGTCTTGCATACTGTGTCCTTTGCCTTACAGAAGTTTCTTACTTTCAGGAGGTCCCATTTATTAATTGTCGATCTTAGTGTCTGTGCTACTGGTGCAGGAAGCAGTCTCCTGTACCAATTTGTTCAAGGGTGCCTCCAATATTCTTTTCTAACAGGTTCAGTGTGGCTGGATTTATGTTGAGATCTTTGATCCATTTCGATTTAAGCTTTGTGCATGGCGATAGACATGGATCTATCTGCAGTCTTCTACATGTCAGACTCCAGTTATGCCAGCACCATTTGTTGAAGGTGCTTTCTTTTTTCCATTGTATAATCTTAGCTTCTTTGTCAAAGATCATGTGTTCATACGTGTATGGGTTAATGTTGGGGTATTCAATTCCATTCCATTAGTCTACCTGTTAATTTTTGTGCCAATACTAAGCTGTTTTCAGGACTATATCTCTGCAATAGAGCTTGAAGTCAGGGATGGTGATGCCTCCGCTTGTTGCCTTGTTGATCAGGGTTGTTTTGGCTATCCTGGATCTTTTGTGTTTCCAAATAAAGTTGATTATTGTTCTTTCAAGGTGTGTGAAGAATTGTGCTGAGATTTTAATGGGGATTGTGTTATATCTGTATATTGCTTTCAGTAAGATTGTCATTTTTACTATGTTGATCCTACCTATCCAAGAGCATGGGAGATCTTTCCATCTTCTGGTGTCTTCTTTAATTTCTTTCTTTAAAGATGGAAAGTTGTTGCAATACAGGTCTTTCATTTGTTGTTATGTTGTTTGTGGCAATTGTAAAGGGTGATGTTTCTCTGATCTTTTTCTCAGCTCTTTTATTATCTATATATAGTAAGGCTACTGATTTTCTTAAGTTGATCTTGTATCCTGCCACTTTGCTGAAGGTGTTTATCAGCTGTAAGAGTTCCCTGGTAGAGTTTTTTGGGTCACTTATATAAACTATCATATCATCTGCAAATAGTGAAAGTTTGACCTCGTCCTTTCCAATTTGTATCTCCTTGATCTCCTTTTGTTGACTTATTGCTCTAGCTATAACTTCGAATACAATATTGAGGAGGTATGGGGGGAGGGGACAGCCTTGCCTTGTTCCAGAATTTAGAGGAATCACCTTGAGTTTCTCTCCATTCAGTTTAATGTTATCTGTTCGTTTGCTGTATATAGCTTTTATTACGTTTAGGTATGTTCCTGTTATCCTAGATTTTTCCAAGACCTTTATCATGAATGGATGTCTGATCTTGTCAAAGGCTTTTTCAGCATCTAGTGAGATGATCATGTGATTTTTGTTTCTCAGCTTGTTTATATGGTAGAGTACATTGATGGATTTTCGTATGTTGTATCAACCCTGCATCACTGGAATGAAACCTACTTGATCATGGTGTATGAGTTTTCTGATGTGTTCTTGTATCTGATTTTCCAGTATTTTATTGAATATTTTTGCATCAATGTTCATGAGGGATATTGTTCTGAAGTTCTCTTTCTTAGTTGAGTCTTTGTATGGCTTAGATATCAATGTTTTGAAGCCTCGTAAAAAGAGTTTGGCAAAGACCCTTCTGCTTCTATTGCATGGAATAATTTGAATAGGTATAACCTATTCTTTGAATTTCTGGTAAAATTCTGTACCGAAGCCATCTGGACCCGGGCTTTTTATGGTTGGGAGACTTTTGATGACTACTTCTATTTCCTTAGGTGTTATAGGTCTATTTAAGTTGCTTATCCATTCTTGATTCAATTTTGGCAAGTGATATCTATCCAGGAAATTGTCCATTTCCTTTAAATTTGAAAATTTAGTGGAGTATAGCTTTTCAAAATATGACTTGATGATTCTGTGGATTTTCTCACTGTCCGTTGTTATATCTCCCTTTTCATTTCTGATTTTGTTAATTTGCATGTTCATACTCTGCTGTTTGATAAGTTTAGATAAAAGTTTGTCTATCTTGTTGATTTTCTCAAAGAACCAACGCTTTGTTACATTGATTCTTTGTATTGTTTTTGCTAGTTTCTACTTTATTGATTTGAGCATCAATTTAATTATTTCCTGGCATCCGCTTCTCTGGGGTGAGTTTGCTTCCTTTTGTTCTAGAGACTTCAGTTGTGCTGTTAATTCTCTAGTGTTACTATTCTCCATTTTCTTCATGTGGGCACTTAGTGTTATGCACTTTCCTGTTAACTTTCAATGTGTCCCATAAGTTTGGGTATGTTGTGTCTTCCTTCTCATTGAATTGTAGGAAGTCTTAATTTCTTTTTTTTTAAATTTCTTCCTTAACCCAGGAGTGGTACAATTGTGCATTATTCAATTTCCGTGAGTTTGTACGGTTTCTGCAATTTGGGTTGTTGTTGAATTCTAACTTTAAAGCATGGTGGCCTGATAAGATACATGGAGTTATTATAACTTTTTGTACCTGTTGAGGTTTGCTATGTTGCCACGTATGTGGTCGATTTTTGAGAAGGTTCCATGTGGCACTGAAAAGAAGGTATATTCTTTTGTGTTCAGATGGAGTGCTCTATAGATGGCTGTTAAACCCAATTTGGCCATAACTTCTATTAGATCCTTCATATCATTGTTAATTTCTGTCTTGTGGTCCTGTCTAGTGGTAAGAGAGGGATGTTGAAGTCTCCCACTACAAGTGTGTGAGGTTTTATATGTGCTTTGAGTTTTAGTACTGTTTCTCTTATGAACATGGATGGCTTTTTATTTGGGACATAGATGTTCAGAATTGAGGCTGCATCTTGATGGATTTCTCCTGTGATGAGTATGAAATGACCTCATTCATCTCTTTTATTTGACTTTATTTTAAAGTCTAATTTGTTAGATATTAGGATTGCTACTCCTGCTTGTTTCTTGGGTTCATTTGATTGAAAAATCTTTTCCCCACCCTTAACTCTGAAATAACGTCTGTCGTTGAAACTGAGGTATGTTTCTTGTATGTAGCAGAAGGATGGATTGTGTCTTCGAATCCATTCTGTTAGCCTGTGTTTTTTTTAGGCGAGTTAAGACCATTAATATTGAGGGGGAATTAATTACCATTGATAGCTCATTCTCGTTTGTTTCCCCAGGGTTGTTGTTGGTGGAACTGTATGTGGATTTCCACCACTTTTCCTTTTGCCTGTTGGTGAATTGCGATTATCTATTGCCTATGTTTTTCTGGTTGTAGTTAACTTCCTTGGGCTGGAGTTCTCCTTCCAGAATTTTCTGTAGGGCTGGGTTGGTAGATATGTATTGCTTAAATCTGGTTTTGTCATGAAATATCTTGTTTACTCCATCTATATTAATTGAAAGCTTTGCTGGGCATAGTAGTCTTGGCTGGCATCCGTGATCTCTTAATGTTGTTAGAATATGTATCCAGGACCTTCAGGCTTTCTTATTTTCCATGGAGAAGTCAGGTGGAATTCTGATAGGTTTGCCTTTATATGTTACTTGGTCTTTTTCCTTAGCTCCTCTTAATATTCTTTCTTTATTTTGTATGTTTGGGGTCTTGATTATTATATGTCGAGGGTTTTGGTTTTTTTTTTTGGTTCCCTCTATTTGGTGTTCTGTAAGCTTCTTTCACCCTCATTGGCGTGTCTTTCTTTAGACTGGGAAATTTTTCTTCTATGGGTTTGTGGAATATGTTTTCTCTCCCTTTGAGGTGGATTTCTTCACCTTCTTCTATACCTGTTATTCTTAAATTTGGTCTTTTCATGGTGTCCCATATTTCCTGGATTTTTTGTGTTAGGGATTTGTTGGACTTAATATTTTCTTAGGTGAATGAATCTAATTCTCCTAGTGTATCTTCAACAGCTGAGATTCTGTATTCCATCTCTTCTTTTCTGTTTGTTATGCTTGCATCTGTAGTACCTGACCATTTTCCCAGATTTTCTATTTCCAGCCTTCCTTCAGACTATGATATTTTATTGTTTCTATTTCAGATTTCAGCCCTTGCACTCTTTGAATTGTTTCTTGCAATTTTTGCTTTGTCTATTCTTCCATTTCTTGTGTTTTTTGGATTGTGTTTTCTTCTGTCTCTTTAAGGGATTTTCTCATATCCTATTTGAGTGAGGGCCTCTATCATTTTAATGAAGTTTTTTTTAAATGTCATTCTCTTCTGCTTCATTTGTGTTGGGGTGTTCCAGTTTTGCTGGTATAGGGTCTCTGGACCCTGGTGGTGTCACATTGGTTTTTTCTCTTGCTCCTTGTGTTTTTATATTGTCTCCTTCCCATTTGTTCTTGCAGTGGTTTCCAGAAGGTGCCTCTTCCTCTCCTGGTGGGTATGGAACCAGGGTTCCCTTCTGGTGTAGGCAAGTCCAATGCTCTGGTAGCTTTCCACTTCCTGGTGTCGTTGGTGGAGAAATGGACTAGGATGCTGGGGTACTTTGGATCTGTCTGGGATGGTTGGGAGCCAAAGTGGTAGACCCCAGGGACAGAAGTATGGCCTGGAGCCAGGCCCTGATAGGCTTAGTCCTGTGGGTGGAGCAGGAGACTAGTGTGCATTGGTTTCCGTAGCAGGGATGGAAGGTGCAGTGGTAGCCCCCAAGCACAGGCAACTTGCCTAGGCTGAGGGTGGAGCAGAGAACTAGTCTGCTGGGGTGCCTTAGCTCCTGATGCTTGGATGGAAGCCACTGGGATGGAAGTTGCCATGGCAGTCCCCAGGCACAGGCAGATAGGCAGCCAGTAAATGGGCCCTGGTTTACCTAGTCCTTTGGATGGAGCAGGAAACTAGGCTGCCTGTGCACCTTGGCTCCTGCTGCTGGGATAGAAGCTGCCTTGGCAGTCCCCCAGAAACAACTCTTTGTTACATTGATTTATTTGTATTGTTTTTCTAGTTTCTGCTTTATTGATTTCAGCCCTCAATTTGATTATTTCCTGGGGTCTACTCCTCCTGGGTAAATTTGCTTCTTTGTGTTCTAGAGCTTTCAGTTGTGCTGTTAATTCTCTTGTGTAACTACTCTCCAGTTTCTTCATGTGGGCACTTAGTGCTATGAACTTCCCTAGTAGCACTGCTTTCCAAGTGTCCCATAAGTTTGGGTATGTTGTGTCCTCATTCTCATTGAATTCTAGGAAGTCTTTAATTTCTTTTTTTATTTCTTCATTGACCACGGAATGGTGCAATTGTGCATTATTCAACTCTCGTGAGTTACTAGGGATACTGCAATTTGTGTTGTTGTTGAATTCTCATTTTAATGCATGGTGGTCTCATAAGGTGCATGGAGTTATTCCAATTTTTTTGTACCTGTAGAGGTTTGCTATGTTGCCAAGTATGTGGTCGAATTTTGAGAAGGTCCCATGTGGCACTGAGAAGAATATATATTCTTTTTTATTTGGGTGGAATGTTCTATAGATGGCTGTTAAACCCAGTTGGGTCATAACTCCTATTAGTTCCTTTGCTTCTTTGTTAAGTTTCTGTCTGGAGTCCTGTCTAGTGGTGAGAATGGGGTGTTGAAGTCTCCCACTATAAGTGTGTGGGGCTTTACATGTCATTTGAGTTTTAGTAATGTTTCTTTTATGAATGTGGCTGCCTTTGCATTGGGACATAGATATTCAGAATTGAGACTTCATCTTGGTGTATTTCTCCTGTGATGCATATGACATGCCCTCTGTCATCTCTTTTGATTGATTATGGTTTAACATCTAATTTGTTAGATATTAGGATTGCTGCATGCCTTTGTTTTTTGGGTCCATTTGATTGGAACTTCTTTTCCTAACCGTTAACTCTGAGGTAATGTCTGACTTTGAGGGTGACATGTGTTTCTTTTATGCTGCAGCAGGATGGGTTATGTCTTCAAATCCATTCTTTTAGCCTGTGTCTCTTTATGGGCATGTTAAGACCATTATTTTTGAGGGATATTAATGACCATTGTTTGTTCATTCTTGTTTGTTTTGGAATAGTTGATGAGGTGGAATTATATGTGAATTTCCACCTCTTTTCTTTTGGCTGTTGATAAGGTGGGATTATCTATTGCCTATGTTTTTCTGGTTGGAGTTAACTTCCTTGGGTTGGGGTTTGCCCTCCAGAACTTTCTGTAGGGCTGGACTAGTGGATACGTAGTGTTTAAATCTGGTTTTGTCATGGAATATCTTGTTTTCTCCATCTATAGTGACTGAAAGCTTTGCTGAGTATAGCAGTGTGTGCTGGCATCCGTGCTCTTTTAGTGTTGATAGAATATCTATCCAGGATCTTCTTGCTTTCAGAGTTTCCACAGAGAAGTCAGGTATGATTCTGATAGGTTTGCCTTTATATGTTACTTGGCCTTTTTCCTTAGCTGCTCTTAATATTCTTTCTTTACTTTGTGTGTTTGGGGTTTTTACTATTATGTGGTGAGGTCACTTCCTTTTGTGGTGCACTCTATTTGGTGTTCTGTAGGCTTCTGTACTTTCATTGTCATGTCTTTCTTTAAATTGGGGAGCTTTTCTTCTATGATTTTGTTGAATATGCTTTCTGCCACTTTGAGGTGGAGTTCTTCACCATCTTCTATACCTATTATTCTTAGGTTTGGTCTTTTTCACAGTGTCCCATATTTCCTGGATATTTTGTGTTAGGGATTTGTTGGACTTAAGATTTTCTTTGGTTGATGAATCTATTTCCCCTAGTATATCTTCAACACTGGAGATTCTGTCTTCCATATCTTGTATTCTATTGGTTATGCTTGTATCTGTAGTACCTGACCGTTTGCCCAGCTTTTATTTTTCCAGCCTTCCTTCAGATTGTGTTCTTTTTTTTAAATTTTATTTTCCAGTTTAAATTGAGATAAGAAACAAGGTTGCTTCACAAGTCAGTTCCAGGTTCCTCTCCCATTCCCTCCCCTCCTCCCGTGCCCTCACCCCAACCCCCCCCTGTTATCCCCTCATTTCCCCAGGGAGTGTGAGGCCTTCCATGGGGGTGTGCATAGTCTGTCATTTCAGATAGGGCAGGGCCTAGACCCTTCCCCAAGAGTTCAGGGTGAGAGTGCACCACACATTGTTCTATGGGAGTCCAAAGTCCGTGTGTATACTTGGGATGGGTACTGATCTGCTGCCCAAGGCTCAATAGATTCCCTAGGCCTCCTCACTGACATCCAGATTCAGGGGGACTTGATCAGTCCCATGCTGGATTCCCAGGCTGATGCCTGGGATTCAAGAGTTAACCTTTGTCTGGTCAGCTGTTTCTGGGGGTTAAACCAGCCCAGTCTTAATCCCTTTGATCATCAGTCCTCCCTCTCTGTTACTGGCTTTCTTGAGTTCAGCTCAGTACTAAACCAAGGGAGTCTGCCTCTTCTTCCATCAGCCACTAAAGATTCTGTTTCCCAGACTCTCTGGCCATAAGATTGTAGGCTGGCACTCCCCAGATGTATGTCTAAAATCCATATATGAGAGAGTACATGCCATGTTTCTCTTTTTGTGACTGGGTTACCTCACTCAGGATGGTTTCTTCTAGTGTCATCCATTTGCCTGCGAATCTCATGATTCCATTATTTTTTTCTGCTGAATAGTACTCCATTGTGTAGATGTACCACATTTTCTCTATCCACTCTTCGGGTGAGGGACATCTAGGTTGCTTCCAAGTTCTGGCTATTACAAATAAAGCTGCTATGAACATAGTGGAACAGACATTTTTGTTGTATGAATGGGCATCTTTTGGATATATGCCTAAGAGTGGAGTTGCTGGGTCTTGTGGTAGGTTTATTCCCATTTTTCTGAGGAATCTCCATACTGATTTTCAAAGTGGCTGAACCAGTTGGCATTCCCACCAGCAATGGAGGAGTGTCCCCCTTTCACCACATCCTCTCCAGCATAAATTGTCATTGGTGTTTTTGATTTTAGCCATTCTGACAGGAGTGAGATGGGATCTCAGAGTTGTTTTGATTTGCATTTTCCGGATGGCTAAGGATGTTGAGCACTTTCTCAAGTGCCTCTCAGCCATTTTAGACTCCTCTATTGAAAACTCTCTATTTAGTTCTGCAGCCCACTTTTTAATAGGGTCCTTTGTTGTTTTGGAGACTTGTTTCTTGAGTTCTTTGTAAATTTTGGAGATCAACCCTCTGTCAGATGTGGGATTAGTGAATATTTTTTCCCATTCTGTGGGCTGCCTTTTTGTCTTGCTGACTGTGTCCTTTGACTTACAGAAGCTTCTCAGTTTCAGTAGGTCCCATTTATTAATTGTTGATCTCACTGTCTGTGCTACTGGTGTTATGTTCAGAAAGCTGTCTCCTGTACCAATTCGTTCAAGGGTACCACCCACTTTCTCTTCTAAGAGGTTCAGTGTGGCTGGATTTATGTTGAGGTCTTTGATCCATTTGGACTTAAGTTTTGTGCATGGCGATCAACATGGATCGATCCGCATTCTTCTACATGCCAGTCTCCAGTTATGCCAGCACCATTTGTTGAAGATGCTTTCTTTATTCCATTGTATATTTTTAGCTTCTTTGTCAAAGATCAGATGTTCGTATGTGTGTGGGTTAATACCCGGATTTTCAATTCGATTCCATTGGTCTACCTGTCTATTTTTGTGCCAATACCAAGCTGTTTTCAGGACTATAGCTCTATAATAGAGCTTGAGGTTAGGGATGGTGATGCCTCCGGACGTTGCCTTGTTGAACAGGGTTGTTTTGGCTATCCTGGGTCTTTTGTTTTTCCATACAAAATTGATTATTGTTCTTTCAAGGTCTGTGAAGAATTGTGCTGGGATTTTAATGGGGATTGCATTGAATCTGTAGATTGCTTTTGGAAGGATTGCCTTTTTTTTTTTTTTTTTGGTTTTTTGAGACAGGGTTTCTCTGTATTGTTTTGGAGGCTGTCCTGGAACTCACTCTGTAGTCCAGGCTGGCCTCGAACTCACAGAGATCCGCCTGCCTCTGCCTCCCAAGTGCTGGGATTAAAGGTGTGCCATTTTTACTACATTGATCCTACCTATCCACCAACATGGGTGATCCTTCCATTTTCCGAGGGCTTCTTTAATTTCTTTCTTAAAGAGTCAAAGTTCTTTCGATACAGGTCTTTTACTTGTTTGGTTAGCATTACCCCAAGGTATTTTATGTTGTTTGTGGCAATTGTAAAGGGTGATGTTTCTCTGATTTCTTTCTCAGCCCTTTTATCATCTGTATATAGTAGGGCTACTGATTTTCTTGAGTTGATCTTGTAGCCTGCCACTTTGCTGAAGGTGTTAATCAGCTGTAAGAGTTCCCTGGTAGAGTTCTTTGGGTCATTGATGTAAACTATCATATCGTCTGCAAACAGTGAAAGTTTGACCTCTTCCTTCCCAATTTGTATTCCCTTGATCCCCCTTTGTTGTCATATGGCAATAGCTAAAACTTCAAGTACCATGTTGAAAAGGTATGGAGAGAGTGGACAGCCTTGTTGTGTTACTGATTTTAGAGGAATTGCGTTGAGTTTCTGTCCATTTAGTTTGATGTTGGCTGTTGGTTTACTGTATATAGCTTTTATTATGTTTAGGTATGTCCCTGTTATCCCAGATCTCTCCAAGACCTTTATCATGAAGGGGTGTTAGATTTTGTCAAAGGCTTTTTCAGCATCTAGTGAGATGATCATGTGATTTTTGTTTTTCAGCTTGTTTATATGATGGATTATGTTGATGAATTTTTGTATGTTGAACCATCCCTGCATCCCTGGGATGAAACCTACTTGATCGTGGTGAATGATTGTTTTGATGTGTTCTTGGATCCGATTTGCCAGTATTTTATTGAGTATTTTTGCATCAATGTTCATGAGGGATATTGGTCTGAAGTTCTCTTTCTTAGTTGAGTCTTTGTATGGCTTAGATATCAATGTTTTGAAGCCTCATAGAAAGAGTTTGGCAAAGACCCTTCTGCTTCTATTGTGTGGAACACTTTGAGAAGAATTGCTATAAGCTGTTCTTTGAATTTCTGGTAGAATTCTGCACTGAGGCCATCTGGACCTGGGCTTCTTTTGGTTGGGAGACTTTTGATGACAGCTTCTATTTCCATAGGGGTTATAGGTCTATTTAAATTGCTTATCTGTTCTTGATTTAGTTTTGGCAATTGATAGCTGTCCAGGTAGTCATCCATTTCCTTTAAATTTTCGAATTTTGTGGAGTACAGGTTTTCAAAGTATGACCTAATGACTCTCTGGATTTCCTCAGAGTCTGTTGTTATGTCCCCCTTTTCATTTCTAATTTTGTTAATTTGCGTGTTCACTCTCTGCTGTTTGGTAAGTTTGGACAAAGGTTTGTCTATCTTGTTGATTTTCTCAAAGAACCAACTCTTCGTTGCATTGATTCTTTGTATTGTTTTCCTGGTTTCTACTTTATTGATTTCAGCCCTCAATTTGATTATTTCCTGGCGTCTACCCCTCCTGGGGGGAGTGTGCTTCTTTGTGTTCTAGAGCTTTCAGCTGTGATGTTAATTCTCTGGTATAACTGTTCTCCTGTTTCTTCATGTGAGCACTTAGTGCTATGAACTTCACCCGTAGCACTGCTTTCAAAGTGTCCCATAGGTTTGGGTATGTTGTGTCTTCATTCTCATTGAATTCGAGGAAGTCTTTAATTTCTTTTTTTTTATTTCCTCTTTGACCCAGGGATGGTGCAGTTGAGCATTATTCAATTTCCATGAGTTTGTAGGTTTTCTGCAATTTGTGTTGTTGTTGAATTCTAATTTTAAGGCATGGTGGTCTGATAAGATGCATGGAGTTATTCCAATTTTTTTGTAGCTGCTGAGGTTTGATATGTTGCCAAGTATGTGGTCGATTTTTGAGAAGGTTCCATGTGGTGGTGAGAAGAAGGTATATTCTTTTTTATGTGGATGAAATGTTCTATAGATATCTGTTAATCCCAGTTGGGTCATTACTTCTATTAGACCTTTTGCTTCTTTGTTGAGTTTCTGTTTGGTATTCCTGTCTAGTGGTGAGAATGGTGTGTTGAAATCTCCCACTATAACTGTGTGGGGCTTTAGATGAGATTTAAGTTCTAATAATGTTTCTTTAACGAATGTGGATGCCTTTGTATTTGGGTTCTTTTTTATTGTCTCCATTTCAGCTTTCAACTCTTGAAGTGTTTGAATTGTTTCTTGCAATTTTTGTTTTGTCTTTTCCTGTCTTTCTTGCATTTGTTGAATTTTTTGGTTTGTCTTTTCTTCCATTTTTTGAATTTTTTGGATTGATTTTTCCTCCATTTCTTGCATTTTTTGGATTTTATTTATTTATTTATTGTATTTTTGGTTTGTTTTTTATTCCATGTATTTACGGGATTTTCTCATATCCTCTTTGAGGGCCTCTATCATTTTCATGAATTTGTTTTAAGGTCTTTCTCATCTGCTTTCTCTACAATGGGCTGTTCAGGCTTGTGGGTGTAGATTGTCTAGTTTCTGACAGGGTAATATTCGTTTTTCTGTTGGTGGGTCTGTTTTCATGTTGTCTCTTTCCCATCATTTCTTCCTGTGGGTGCAGAAGGAGTCTCTTCCTTTCCTGGTGGGTATGTAACCATGGTTCCTTTCCAGTGGGTAGGAGCAGGTCCAATACCCTCATGGCTTTCCTTTTGCATGGATGGAGGTTGTCCTAGTATTGAGACCTTGGCAAACTCTGGGTAGGCTGGACCCTTGCCTCACCTGTCCCATGGGTGAAGAATGGGTCTTGGAAGTTGGTAGTCCCAGGGCAGGCTGAATCCCATTGGGCTGGTATCTGCATCTACTGTGTGCATTCCTCAGGTCTCTGGGGGTTCTGCTCAGGCCACAGGAAAGCAGGCTGGAGACAGACCCACGCTTACCTCGCCTGTCCAATGGGTGGAAAACGGGACTTTGAAGCTGGCAGTCTCTGGGTGGGATGGGAACTAGATCTGCTGGGCGCAGACATCAGGTCTCTGGTGGTTCTGCTCAGGCCACCAGAAGTTAGGCTTGTTTCAGTCCCGTGGGTCATTATTTGACAATCGTAGCATCTATGCAACTTGTATTTTGTTCAGGAACTTGTCTCCTGTGTCAATGTATTCAAAGTTATTGCCCATTTTGCCCTCTATCAGATTTGTTGTATCTGACTTATTTTGAGGTCTTCGGTCCACCTGGACTTTAGTTTTGTGCAGGACAATAGATATCGATCTATTTGCATTATTATACATGCAGACATTTAGACCAGCACCATTTGTTGAAGATACTTTGGTTTCTCCACTGAATCAGTTGGGCTTCTTTGTCAAAAATAAAGTGTCCATAGGTGTGTAGATTAACATTTGAATCATTGATACAATTCCATTGCTCCATCTGCCTATTTTTAAGTAAATACCATACTGGTTTTAAATAAATTTTATTCAAATTAGAAATAATATTATTTTACATACCAATCCCAGTTCCTTCTCCCTCCCATCCTCCCATGCCCCCCACCAACTCCCCATCCCAACCCCCATCCACTCCCCAGTGAGGGTGAGGCCTTCCATGAGGGACCATCAAAATTTGTCAAGTCATTTGGGCCTGAGCTGAGGCCCACCCCTGTTTATGAAGGCTAAGAGAGTATCCCTCCATGGGAAATGAGCTCCAGAAGTACATTCATGAACTAGGGATACATCCTAGTTCCACTGCCAGAGGCTCCATAGACTGAGCAGTGATCCTAGCAGAAACCCCCATTAAGGGGGCCTGGTTTGTTCCCATGTTGATTTCCTAGCTGTCAGACTAGAGTTCATGAGTTCCCACTTGCTCAGGTGAGCTGTTTCTATGGATTTTCCCAGCAGAGTCTTGACCCTTTTGTTCATCACTCCTCCCTCTCTGAAAATGGATTCCAGGAGTTTGGCTCCGTGCTTAGCTGTGGATCTCTGTTTTCGCTTCCATCAAGTACTGGATGAATACTCTACAATGGAATTTAAAGTAGTTATCATTCTCATTATAGGGGAAGGGCATTTAAGGTAGCCTCTCCACCATTGCTTAGATTCCTACTTGGGGTAATCCTTATGGATCTTTGTACAATTCCCTAGTGCCAGATTTCTCTTTTAACATATAGTGGCTCCCTCTATTTATGTTTCTCTTTTACTTCTCTCTTCTATTCCTCTCCCTACTTAATCTTCCTGATCTCTCATGTTCTCTTTCCCTCTCCTCTTCTACCCTAGTTGTTCTCTGACCTCCCACCTCCTCCCCCTATACTTCCAATTTGTTCAGGGACTTTTGTCCCTTTCTGCTTCATGGGGGGGCCCTGTATGTTTCTCTTATGCTCCTCCTTGTTTCTTAGCTTTCCTGGAGGTGGGGATTGTATGCTGGTAATCCTTTCCTCTATGTCTAATACCCATTTATGAATCAGTACATACCATGTTTGACTTTCTGTGACTTGCTTCACTTAGGATGGTTTCTTCTAGTTCTATCCATTTGTCTGCAAATTTAAAGATTCCATTGTTTTTTCTGCTAAGTAGTACTCCATTGTGTAAGTATAATATATTGATGGCGTGAAGGAACTTGAAAAAGGAACCATGGAGAAAGACTATTTGCTAGCTTGATCTCTTTCTTGAAGGATAACATTTTGAAGTGTTATTTTATTTACTCTTTTCCTATTTCTTATTAGAGCAGAAGTGCTTTTGTATGAAAATTCTAGATTTCACATTCTATAATTTCTCAGTGCGACACTGACAATATAGTTGTAAATATTAATAATATTTTATGGTGACTAAGTCTTCAGTTTCTTGAGTTCTTTGTAAATTTTGGAGATCAGCCCTTGTCAGATGTGGAGTTAGTGAATATCTTTACCCAATCTGTGGGCTGTCTTTGCCTTACAGAAACTTCTCAGTTTCAGGAGGTCTCATTTATTAATTGTCAACCTCAGTGTCTGTACTACTGGTGCTATGTTCAAAAAGTGGTCTCCCGTACCAATTCATTCAATATTACTTCCCACTTTCTCTTCTAAGAGGTTTAATGTGGATGGATTTATGTTGAGGCCTTTGATCCATTTTGACTTAAGTTTTGTGCATGGTGACAGATATGAATCTATATGCAATCTTCAACATGTCTGTATCCAGTTATGACAGCACAATTCCTTGTAGATGCTTTCCATTGTATAGTTTTAGTTTCTTCTTCAAAGATCATGTGTTCATAGGTTTGTGGGTTAATATCGGGGTCTTCAATTCGATTCCATTGGTCTACCTGTTTGTTTTGTGCCAGTATCAAGCTGGTTTCATTACTATAGCTCTACAGTAGAGCTTGAAGTCAAGGATGGTAATGCCTCCAGAAGTTCCTTTATTGTACAGGGTTGTTTTGGGTATCCTGGGTATTTTGTTTTCCATATAAAACTGATTATTGTTCTTTCAAGGTCTGTGAAGAAATGTGCCTATAGTTTGATGGGGATTGCATTGAATCTGAAGATTTCTTTTGGTAAATTTTCATTTTTACTATGTTGATCGTACCTATCCAAGAGCATGGGAGATCTTTCCATTTTCTGATATCTTCTTTAATTCTTTCTTTAGGGACTCAAAGTTCTTATCATGCAGGTCTTTCACCTGTTTGGTTAGAGTTACCCCACGATATTTTATGTTGTTTGTGGCTATTGTAAAGGACGATGTTTCTCCGATATCTTTCTCATCCCATTTATCATCTGTATATAGTAGGGCTACTGATTTTTTTTTTAGTTTATCTTGTATCAGGCCACTTTGCTGAAAGTGTTTATAAACTCTAGGAGTTCCTGGTAGAATTTTTCAGGTCACTTATGTAAACTATCATATCATCTGCAAATAGTAAAAGAGTGCCTTCTACCTTTCCAATTTGTTTCTCTTGATCTCATTTTGTTGTCTTATTGCTCTGGCTAGAACTTCAAGTACAACATTTAAGAAATATGGAGAGAGTGGAAAACCTTGACTTTTTCCTGATTTTAGAGGAATTGACTTGAGTTTCTCTCCATTTAGTTTGATGTTGGTTGTCAGTTTGATGTATATTGCTTTTATTATGTTCAGGTATGTTCCTGTTATCCCTGATTTCTCCAAGACCTTTATTATGAAGGAGTGTTGAATTTTATCAAAGGCTTTTCATCATCTAGTGAGATGATCATGTTGTTTTTCTTTTTCAGTTTGTTTATATGGTGGATTACGTTGATTGATTTTCATATTTTTAACCATCCCTACATCCCTGGAATGAATCCTATTGACCATGGTGAATGATTTTACTGATGTGTTCTTGGATTCAATTTGCCAGTATTTTATTGAGTATTTTGCATCAAGATTCTTGAGGGATATTGGTCTGTAATTCTCTTTCTTAGTTGCAGCTTTGTGTGGTTTGGGCACCAAAGTAATTGTATCCTCAAAAAAAAAAAAGAGTTTGACAATGATCTTTCAATTTCTTTTGTGTGTAACAGTTAGAAGAGTATTAGTATTAGCTCTTCTTTGAATTTCTGGTAGAATTCTGCACTGAAATCATCTGGCCCTCTGCTTTTTTTTGTTTTTGTTTTTGTTGTTGTTGGTTGTGAGACTTTTGATGACTGCTTCTATTTGATTAGGGTGGTAGGTTTTAATACTGCTGATCTGTTCTTGATTTAATTTGTGCAAGTGATATCTATCCAGAAAATTGTCCATTTCCTTTAAACTTTCCAGTTTTGTGGAGTACAGGTTTTCAAAGTATGACCTGATGATTTTCTGGATTTCTCCAGCGTCTGTTGTCATGTTCCCCTTTTCATTTCTGATTTTGTTAATTTGCCATTTGGTTATGTTGGATATAGGTTTGTATATCTTGTTGATTTTCTCAAAGAACCAACTCTTTGTTTCATTGATTCTTTGTAATGTTTTCTTTATTTCTACTTTATTGATTTCAGCTTTCATTTTGATTATTTCCTGGCATCTACTTCTTCTGGGTGTGTTTGCTTCTTTTTCTTCTAGAGCTTTTGATTTCTGTTAATTCTCTAGTGTATCTATTTTCCAGTTTCTTCATGTGGAAAGTTAGTGCTATGAACTTTCCTCTTAGCACTGTTTTCAGGTTTCCATGGGTCTGGGTATTTTGTGCCTTCATTTTCACTGAATTCTAGGAAGTCTTTCATTTCTTTCTTTATTTCTTCCTTTACCCAGGGGAGATGTAGTTGAGCATTGTTCAGTTTCCATGAGTTGTAGGGTTTCCGCAATTTGCATTGTTGCTGAATTATAATTTTAAGCCATGGTGGTCCATTAAGACAAAGGGGGTTATTCTAATTTGTTTCTGTATCTGTTGAGGTTTGATTTATTGCTGAATATATGGCTGATTCCAGAGAAGGTTCTTTTGTGTTTGGAAGGAATGTTGTATAGATACTTATTAAACTCAACTGGGTAATAACTTCTGGTAGTTGCTTAGTTTCATTGTTAAGTTTCTGCCTGGTAGTCCTGTTCAGTTGTGAGAGTGGAGTGTTGAAGTCTCACAATATAAATGTGTGGCGTTTAATGTGTGAATTGAATTTTAGTATTGTTTCTTTTATGATTATGGTTGCCTTTTTATTTTTAAATTTAAATTTAAATTAGAAACAAGGTTGCTTCGTATGTCAGTCCCAGGGTGGTTGCCTTTTATTTGGTGCATAGATGTTCAGAATTGAGACTTCTTCTTGATGGATTTTTCCTGTGATGAATATGAAATTACCTTCTTCATCTCTTTTAATTAACTTTGGCTTAAAGTCTAATTTATTAGATATTAGAATAACTGCATCTGCTTGCTTCTTAGGTCCATTTGATTGGAAAATCTTTTCCCAAACCTTAACTCTGAGGCAACATCTGTCTTTGAAGTTGAGTTATGTTCCTTCTATGCAGCAGAAGGATGGATTCTGTCTTCCTATACATTTTGTTAGCCTGTGACTTTTTATAGGTGAGTTGAGACCATTGATATTGAGGGATATTTATGACCATTGATTGTTGATTCTTGTTTGTTTTGGATTTGTTGTTGTTGGTGGTATTGTGTGTGTATTTTTCCCATTTTCTGGCTTTTGGTAAAGTGGGATTATCTATTTCCTATATTTTTGTAAATGTAGTTAACTTCCTTGGGTTGAAGTTTTCTTTCCAGAGCTTTCTGTAGGAGTGAATTTTTGTATATATATTGTGTAAATTTGGTTTTGTCATGGAATATCTATTTTTCTCCATCTATAGTGATTGAGAGTTTTGCTGGGTACAGTAGTCTGACATGGCATCCATGGTCTCTTATTATTTGTAGAAAATCCATCCAGGACCTTCTGGCTTTGAGCATTTCTATTGAGAAGTCAGGTGTAATTCTGATAGGTCTACGTTTATATGTTATTTGGCCTTTTTCTGTTGCTGCTCTTAATATTCATTCTTTATTCTGTATGTTTGGTGTTTGGATTATTATGTGGCACGGGGACTTTGTTTTTTGGTCCAGTCTATTTGTGTTCAGTAAGCTTCTTGTACTTTCACAGGCATGGCCTTCTTCAGGTTGGGAAAGTTTTCTTCTATGATTTTGTTGAATATGTTTCCTGTAACTTTGAACTGGGTTTCTTCACCCTCTTCTTTACATATTATTCTTAGGTTTGGTCTTTTCACAGTGTCCCATATTTCCTGAATATTTTGTGTTAAGGATTTGTTGGATTTAAGATTTTCTTTGGCCAATGAATCTATTTCCTCTAATTTATCTTCAACACGTATGATTCTCTCTTCCATCTCTTGTATTCTGTTGGTTATGTTTGCATCTGTAGTTCCTGATCATTTATCCAGCTTTTCTATTTCCAGCATTCCCTCAGTTTGTGATTTTTTATTGTTTCTATTTCAATTTTCTGACCTTTAACTATTTGAATTGTTTTCTTCATCTGTTTAATTGTTTTTGCTTGGCTTTTCTTGCTTTCTTTAAGGGATTTGTTAATTTCCTGCATTTTTTGGTTTGTATTTTCCTTCCATTTCTTTACAGGATTTTCTCATATCCTCTTTGAGGACCTTTATCATTTTCATGAAGTTATTTTTTAAGATGATTCTCATGTGCTTCATCTGCATTGGTATGTTCAGGTCTTGCTGGTGTGGAATTCCTTGTCTCTGGTGGTACTATATAAGTTTTTTGTTGTTGAATGTGTTCTTATACTGTCATCTTCCCATATCTTCTTGTAGTGAGTACAGGTGGGGTCTCTCCCTCTCTTGGTGGTATGGTTTCAAGGCTCTATCGTCTCCTTTTTCCTGGAGCGTGTAGGGGTAAGGTAGGATGGTGGTTGAAGCTGGATACTTTTTTCTGTCTCCAGGATCCTTTTGTGGATTTGGTGATATGAAGGGTCTGGCGGCTGCAGGTCAGAGTAGTCAAAGAGGGAAAGGTGGGCTAGAAGAGCCCCTGGCACTCACCTATATACCGGAGGGTGGAGCAGCAGGACAGGAAATCATGCTGTTTTTTATTACTGTAGCTCTGTGGTAGACCTTGAATTCAGGAATGGTGATACATCTGGAAGTTCTTTTACTGTACAGATTTTTTTTTAGCTATACTGTTTTTTGTTTTGTTTTGTTTTCCATATGAAGTTAAGTATTGTTCTTTCAAGGTCTGTGAAGAATCATGAAGAATTTTGATGGGTATGACATTGATTCTGTAGATTGCTTTTGATAAAATGGTCATTTTTATTATGTTATTTATTTCTACTAATCAATAAGCATGGGAGATATTTCCATCTTCTATCTTCTCCAATTTCTTCAAAGACTTGAAGTTCTTGTCTTACAGATCTTTCACTTGCTCAGTTAACGTTACACTGATACATTTTGTATTATTTGTGGCTATCATGAAGGGTGCTGTTACGCTGATTTCTTTCTCAGCCCGTTATTCATTTGTATATAGGAGAGCTTCTGACTTTTTAAATTAATTTTGTATGCAGCCACTTCTCTGAAAGTGTTTATCAACTGTAGCAGTTCTCTGGTAGAAATTTTAGGGTTGTTTATGTATACTATCATATTTTCTTTAAATAATAATGCTTCAACTTCTTCCTTTCCAACTTGTATCCCCTTGATATTCTTAAGTTATGTTATCACTCTAGCTAAAACTTCAAGTACTATATTGAATAGATATGGAGATAGGTGACAGCTGTGTCTTGTTCCCAATTTTAGCAGTATTGATTTAAGCTTCTCTCCATTTAATCTTGGCTATCTACTTGCAATACATTGCATTTATTTGTTTAGGTATATTGCTTGTATCCCTGATCTTTCCAAGACTTTTTATATTTTTTTTATTTAACTTTTTATGCATGTCACTTTCTGTTCCCTCTCCCTCTACTTCTCCCCACCCGCAATCCTCCCAACCCCTCACCCTGATTCCATCCCCCGCCCAGCTCCCCAGGGAGGGCAAGGGCCTCCATGAGGGATTTTTTGGTTTTTTGAGGCAGGGTTCCTCTGTGGCTTTGGAGGCTGTCCTGGAACTCGCTTGGTAGTCCAGGCTGGTCTTGAACTTACAGAGATCCGCCTGCCTCTGCCTTCCGAGTGCTGGGATTAAAGGCATGCGCCATCAACGCCCGGCTCCATGAGGGATTTTCAGGGTCTGTCACATCATTCTTAGAAGGGCCCAGGTTCTTCCCCATGTTACCAGGCTGAGAGAGCATCCCTCCACATGGTATGGGTTACTAGAATCCTTCTGTATACCAAGAATAAATACTGCTCCACTCTCCAAGGTCCCACAGATTGCCAAGGCCTCCTCTTTGTCACCCAGGTTCGGTTGGAGGGTGTCTGGATCAGTCTCATGCTGTCCCCTCAGTCATCAGTCTGGGGTCCATGTGTTCCCCCTTGTTTAGGTCAGCTGCCTCTGTGGGTTTCGCCAGCCTGATCTTGATTCGTTTGGTCATCACTCTTCTTTGCAACTGGGTTCAAGGACTTCAATTTGGTTCACAGCAGTGGGTGTCTGCCTCTGCCTCCATCAGCAACTGGATGAGAGTTCTAGGATGGCATATAAGGTAGTCATCATTCTAATTATCATAGGAGAGCATTTAAGGAAGCCTTAATGCCAGTTGGTGTCATTCTTGTAGATCTGTGAAGATCTCACTAGTGTGAGATCTCTCCTCCAACTTGTACTGGCTCCCTCTTTTGTGGTATCTCCCACCCTTTTCTCCTCTATTACCCTGGTTCGACCTTCCTGCTGTCCTGTGTCCTCCTCTCCCCTCCTCTTTTCTCCCCCTCTTTCTCCCATCTCCTTCTACCCTCCCTTTTCCCCCCTCCAATCTGATTAGGAGATCGCATCCCCTAACCCTTCTCCAAGTTACCATGCTTATCACTCTTAGGGTCCTCCCTGCACTCTCTGGTGGTGGGATTGTGGGCTGGCAATGCCCTGCTCCATGTCTAAAATCCATACATGAGTGAGTACATATATACCATGCTTGTCTTTTTGTGACTGGGTTACCTCACTCAGTATGGTTTCTTCCAGTGCCATCCATTTGCCTGTAAATTTCAAGATTCCATTTCTTTCCTGTTGAGTAGTACTCCATTGTGTAAATGTACCATATTTTCTCTATCCACTCCTCAGTTGAGAGACATCTAGGTTGCTTCCAGGTTCTGGCTATTACAAATAATGCTGCTATGAACATAGTTGAGCACATGTCCTTATTGCATGAGGGTACATCTTTTGGGTATATGCCTAAGAGTAGAATTGCTGGATCTTGTAGTAGACTGATTTCCATTTCTCTGAGGTATCTCCATACTGATCTCCAAGGTGGCTGCACAAGTAAGCATTCCTACCGGGAGTGGAGGAGTGTACCTCTTTCTCCACATCCTCTCCAGCATAAACTGTCATTAGTGTTTTTGATTTTAGCCATTCTGATGGGAATGAGATGGTATCTCAGAGTTATTTTGATTTGCATTTCCCTAATGGCTAAAGATGTTGAGCACTTTCTCAAGTGTCTCTTGGCCATATTGGACTCCTCTATTGAGAATTCTTTATTTAGTTCTGTACCACATTTTTTAATTGGATCCTTTGGTGTTCTGGAGACTTGCTTCTTGAGTTCTTTGTAAATTTGGGAGATCAGCCTTCTGTCAGATGTGGGTTTTGTGAATATCTTTTCCCGTTGTGTGGACTGTCATTTTGTCTTGTTGACTGTGTCCTTTGTCCTGCAGAAGCTCTTCAGTTTCAGGAGGTCCCATTTATTAATTGTCAATCTTAGTGTCTGTGCTACTGGTGTTATGATCAGGAAGCAATCTCCTGCACCAATTCTTTCGAAGGTAATTCCCACTTTCTCCTCTAAGAGATTCAGTGTAGCTGGATTGATGTTGAGGTCTTTGATCCATTTGGACTTAAGTTTTGTGCATGGTGATAGATATGGATCTATCTGTTGTCTTTTACATGCCAGCATCCAGTTACTCCAGCACCATTTGTTGAAGATGCTTTCTTTTTTCAATTGTATAGTTTTAGCTTCTTTGGCAAATATCAGGTGTTCAATGGTGTGTGGGTTGATATCAGGGTCTTGGATTTGATTCCATTGGTCTACCTGTCCAAGACTTTTTTTTTTTGATTTTTACGAGACAGGGGTTCTCTGTATTGTTTTCGAGGCTGTCGGTCCAGCCCAGCCTCGAACTCACAGAGATCCGCCTGCCTCTGCTGGGATTAAAAGTGTGCGCCACCACGGCCCGGCTTATCCAAGACTTTTATCATGAAAAGCTGGGAGATTTTTGTCAAAGGCTTGTCAGCATCTAGTGATAACATAAGCATAAATAAGCAGTTATCCTATTGGATATTATCACATATCTCTAATCCACTATTCTGGTGAGCTTTAAGATATAACTCGATTTCATGAGGGAAGTCCTCACATATGTCAGATGTCTGAATTCCATTTCTTTCCTTATCCTGGGCACACTCTGTCTTCTAATACAGGTATTTTAATTAATAGAATGCAATTCACCAATCAAGTGGTTTATCTATGATATGAGAGCTTTTTGTTTTGTTTTTTATTGCAAGTGAAACCTTGTGATTTTCCACAAATCAAAAATGGACACCTGCATTATGAAGAGAGCCGCAGACCCTACTTCCCAGTACCTATAGGCAAGCAGTTCAGCTATTACTGCGACAGCGGATTTGTGCTTCCTTCTGGGTACAGTTGGGACTACATGAAGTGTACCATAGATGGGTGGGAGCCTGCAGTGCCATGCCTCAGTAAGTCAATGTCTATGTTAAATCATGTTTAATTATTTTGAAGAGTGGAAAGAGTAGAGTACATACATAATTACGGTTAAGTTTTCATGACAAAAATAAAACTAACAGAAGAGATTGTTAGCAAAATAGACTAATTTCTGTCCTTTGTGAACAGCTTTTCATGCACACAAACGATAGGAGTTATGAGAATACTTTTATTGCTTGCATATTTTATTTATAAAACTAAAGTAAAAGTTACTCTTTTAGATATTTGGTATCAGTTTTATTTTTGAATGTCATGCATGCTCACTAAATGGCTGTAATAATAAATTTCAACTTAGTTCATTTTCAAATAGATGACAGTATTTATTTTCTTTCTAATTTATCATTTTTATCATTCTTAGGACAATGTGTTTTCTATTATGTGGAGAATGGGGAATCTCCATACTGGCAAAGAACATATGTACAGAACCAGTCTGTAAAAGTCAAGTGTCACTCTGGCTACAGTCTTCCAAATGGTCAGGACACAATTACATGTACAGAGAATGACTGGTCTCCTCAACCCAAATGCATCCGTGTCAGTAAGTAACTGGCTCTGAGATGGCAAGATGCTCTTGACTTGCTAACTCATTTATATTAAACAGGACAAAATGCTTCATTGTTTCAAGTGTGTATATGTGAATACTGGGGATTCTTGATAACTATGTAGCAAAGTACACACATGTAAGTACACACACATTAAGCCATAATACAAGAAACATTGAGTATGCTTTTAACTCTTAGTACAATATACTTTGAAATCACTGCATTATTTGACTCAAACCAATTATGAACATATAATTGAAAATTGACCAATATGACCAAAGCCACACACATCATCCATATACACAAGAAGTACCATGACATGTTAAATAGCAGTAATTGCCTCTTAGTACTTTGTGATGTGTTACTGGGAAGGGAATTTTGGAACAGTGTTCATGGTTGTCTTTTTATGTTTTTCTCCAATCTTTGTATCAATATATGTTTGGGTAACAATATATGTTTGTGTTGACCATTTCTTCATGTTATATTGCCTTGCAATTGACTGTGCTATGTCATACTTTATTATTAAATATAAATGATTTTTAAAATAAATGTCCATAAAATGCTACAATACCATAGTGTTGATATGTATTCCTTTAATTATCACTTGGGTTTTAAAAATATAATTCTAAATCAGTTTAAGATTATAATTTTTTCAAATGCAGTCTTTTCTAATTCATGACTTTGTAATTATTTTTCTGCAAAGTTAAGGATTCTAAAAATTAATCTTTTAGTTATAATTATCACATATGTGTTCTTTGTTTACTTCAGATTGCTAACTTCAATATAATCTTAATTAGATTATATTGACATTATCTTTCACTTTCAGAAGAATTTTGAAATAATCATCTAATATTGAACCTTTGTGAATGCAATATGTATTTAAAAGTTTATTTTGTTTTTGAATACTTGTCAGTTGCCTCCTATTGTACCAGTTTGTTGATAAGAAATCTTTTTTAGCTTTAATATTTTTATATACTTGTCTTCCATTTGATCTCTAAGAATTTTTAATCTTCATATTTAAATTTTTATATAATTAACACTAGTGACAGATTTAAACCTGTACTATTTTTATTTGATATTCTCTCCTTCATACTACTTTTTCTCATCGATTTAATTTCACATATTCTTCCTAGATTTTCTGTTAATTTGGCTGATCTATATAAGAGCACGGATTTTTCATATTTCTGTGTCTTTTTCCTTTTTGAAGTCTTATCCAAGTATATTGCTTAGGTTTTCTTTCTCCAAGTAACTCAAAATATCTTAGAATAAATGATAGTTTTATGCTTACTTTCCAAAGAGTTGTCTTTGAATCATCATTATTATTCAGAAAGCAGTTCACATTTATTTCATGTTGAGTCCAGAGGCATTCACAAATGAATGTGCTTATATAACTAAAACCTCAGCTAGAACCAATCTTAAACTTCTGATGAATTTTTCTTCTTCTTTCCTCTTCAGTCTAATCTCAACTCCACTATTCTAGGTAATAAATAGTTATTTTATTACTATAGTGTTTCATTTCTACCATATACTGTCAACAGAATTATGCATCATGGGTTTGCTGTTTTAATTTTATTATTTTTCTTTTTATTTATTCTTCTATCATTCAATACATCCCAACAGCACCCTCTCCTCCCTTCACTCCTTCCAGTTTTCCCCTTCCTCCTTTCTCCCCCAGATCCATTTCTCCTGTTTCTCTTCAGAAAAGAGCTGGCCTCCTAAGGATATCGAGTGAGTATAGCATACGAATACACAAAAACCCTCATATCAAGGCTGGATGAGGCCATCCAGTAATAAGAAAATCATTCCAAGAGCAGACAAAAGAGTCAGCAATACTCCCACTTCCACTGTTAGGTACTGCACAAAATCCCCACACTAAATAACCACAGCATGTATGTAGGCGACTACTTCAGACCCGTGCAGGCTCTGTGGTTGCCACTTCAATCTCTGTGAGACCCTATAAACCCTCCTTAGTTGATTCTGTGGGCTGTTACCTGGTGTTCTCCATTCTTCTTCCTTCTCATTTTTGTGTTCTCCAAGCTCTGCCCAATGTTTGGCTGTAGGACTCTTCATCTGCTCCACTCACTTGTGGGAGGAAACCTCACTGGTGACAATTGGGCTACGTATAAATATAGGAGTATAGCAGAATATCATTTCAATGACTTAGAGAAAAATGTGTTGGTCAGTTATGTTTGATTTTACCCTTGTTCTCTGTGCCAGCCAGCTTCCTGTCCTTGGTCATTTAAGCAGTGTCAGACATGGGTTTCCTCTTATGGTTCAGGGCAGAGTTGATACCAAACATTCGCTGGTAACTTTCACAAGCTCTGAGCCAAAACTGTCCCAGCACATCTTGCAGGCAAGACATGTTGTGGGTTGAAGGTTTTGTGACAGTTTTGGTGTCCCAGGCCCACCACTGGAATCTGTAATGACCATTCTTCCCACAAGCCTGGTCCAAGAGCCTCATTAATTTCATATAACACACTGAGACTATATTATTTACAATGCTGTCAGGCAATGCATGGGACTTCTCATTGGCTAGTTCTGTCTTAAGTATTTCTCATAACTACATATATATATAAGCTTATCTTACCGAGGACACCAGCCTCATGTGTCCTCTCTTCCTGGAATCACATGGTGATTCTCTACTCTTTACTACATTTCCCAGAATCCTCCTCAACTCCTAGTCCCACTTGTCTTGCTTCCCTATTGGGCAATAGGCTTTATTTATCAACCAATAAGACAAACATACACAGGAAGACTTCCCTCATCAGAAACCCTTGCTAAGTATTCTCCATTACTAGGAATTTTCTCTAGGGTCACTTGTAAGTGTTCCAGGAAGTTTCCATTGCATTTGGTTTCCACATCATCCCCTAAATGGCCCCCTATTTCAGTCATCTCTCCCAGCACACTTTCCCTCCATCCCTCCCTCACCTGATCCTTCCTGTTCCCATCCTCATTCACCCCCATTCCACTTGCAAAATCTATTCTGTTTCTCCTTTCATTGAGATCTATGCATCCACCATAGAGCCATCCTTGATACCTAGCCTCTTCTAGGTCTGTAGATTTTAATGATTATCTATCGTGTAACAGCTAATATCCACTTATAAGTGAGTACCTATCATATTTGTCTCTCAGTGTCTACATTGCCTTAATGAGGATGAGTTTTTCTAGTTCCATCCATTTACATCTAAAATTCATGATGTCCCTTTTTTCTAAGAACTAACACCTAATTGTGCAAATGTTCAATATTTTCTTTATATATTCTTCTGTGGAGGGATATCTAGATTAGTTTATGGCTATTATGAATAAAGCTATTCTCAACATAGTTGATAGAGTGCCCTTCTGATAGAATGGAGCAACTGTTGGGTATATGCCCAGGAGTAATATAGATGAGCCTTAAGATAAATTGATTTTCAATTTTCTGAGCAGCTGCTATATTGATTTCCAAAGTCTTTGTGTAAGTTTGCACTCCCACAACTAATGGAAGAGTATTATTGATCCTCATCCTCTCCAGCATGAGCTGCCACCTATGTTATTGATGTTAGCCATTCTGACACTTGTTAAGATGGAATCCCAGTATCATTTTTCTTTACTTTCTTTTTTATTAATTTTTTATTTTTAAGTTTAAATTTAGATTAGAAACATGGTTGGTTCACAAGTCAGTTCCAGGTTCCTCTCCCTTTCCCTCCCTTCCTCCCGTGCCCTCCCCCCAAGTCCCCATTATCCCCTCCTTTCCCCAGGGAGGGTGAGGCCCTCTATGGGGGTGTCCATAGACTGTCATTTCATCCAGGGCAGGGCCTAGACCCTCCCCGCAAGAGTTCAGGGTGAGAGTTCATCTCACATTGTTGGATGGGAGTCCAAAGTCCATGTGTATACTTGGGATGAATACTGATCTACTGCACAAGGCTCAATAGATTACCTAGGCCTCCTCACTGACACCCCCTTCAGGGGGTCTTGATCTGTTCCATGATGGATTCCCAGGCATCAGCCTGGGATTCAAGAGTTAACCCTTGTCAGGTCAGCTGTTTCTGGAGTTAAACCAGCCTAGTCTTATTTTGATTTGCATTTCTATGATAGTTGAAGGTATTGAAAATTTCTTTAAGAGTTTCTCAGCCATTTGAATTCTGCTATTGAGAATAATCTGTTTATATCTGTACCCCAATTGTTTTTATTTTTAAAACAATTTTATTTTACATAACAATCCCAGTTCCCTCTCCCTCTCATCCTTCCACTCTCTCCACCCAAACCCCCAGTGAACTGGCTTTTGAGTCCATTCCCTATGGAGGGATACCTTGCTCAGCCTAGAGAGCATTTGTCCTGCCTTAAATGATGTAATGGACTTTGTAACCCAATTTTTAATTTATTGGTTCATTGATGTCAATATTTGAGTTCTTTATATAATTTGGATATTAGCCTTCTATAGGATTTATAGTTAGTGAAAATCTTTTCCCATTCTGTAGACTAACATATTATCCTATCGATTATGTCCTTTTCTTACAGAATCTTGTCAGTTTCATGAGGTCGAATTTATTAATTGTTGATCTTAGGGCCTACACTGCAGATGTTCTGTTTAGGAAGTTGTCTTCCTTGCCAGTGTGTTCTATCAGGTTCATTGTGTCTGGTTTTCTGTTGACCTCTTTGACTTGAACTTGAGTTTTCATCAGGATAATAAATATGAATATATTTGTATTCTAAAGGCAGGCATCCTATTAAGCCAGCACCATTTGTGAAGAAGAGGCCTTTACTCCATTGTGAATTTCTACATTCTTTATAAAAAATCAGATGTCCATTGATGTGAGAATTTACATCTGGGTCTTCAATGCAATTCTACTGATGAACCTGTCTGTGTTTATTCCATGCAGTTTTTGTTAATATATGTCTGTAGTGCAGCTTGAAATCCTTGATGGTGATACCTCTCCAAGTACTTTTATGGTTCAGGATCATTTTAGCTATCCTGAGTTTTCTGTTTTTCCATATGAAATTGAGTATTTTCCTTTTGAGGTCTGTAAAGAATTTTGTTGGGTATTTGATGTTGATTCTGTTGGATTTGTAGATTGTTTTTTTCGCAGGATGGATGTTATTTAATATGTTAATCCTACATATCCATGAACGTGGGAAATCTTTCCATCTTTTGTTTTTGATCTTTTTAAAAAATTTTAATTCATTTATTTTTTATATTCCAGTCCCTGTTCCCTCTCCTTTCTCGCCTCCTACTTCCCTCACAGCCCTCCAAGTTCCATCTGCTCCTCAGAGACATTGACGTATCCCTTAGGAAGTATACTAAATGGGTCCCATCATCTTGTTGAAGCAGGACCAAGGCACCTCTCCACTCCACACACACCTGTGTCTAGTCTGAGTAAAGTATCTCTCCATATAGAATGGGATCCATTAAGTCAGTTTGTGCATTAGTGTTAGATCTTAGACCCACTGCCAAGAGCCTCACATATTGTCCTAGGCACACCATTGTCACCTATATTAAGGGAGTCTAGTTCAATCTTATGCATTTGTCAGACTTGAGTCTGTGATCACTCTCTAGCTCGGGTCTGTGGGTTTCCCCATCATGGTCTTGACTCCTTTGTTTACATTATTGTTCCTGCTTCACTTCAATTGTACTCCAGGAGCTTGGCCCATTGACTACTTGTGAATTTCTTCATGTTCTTCCATCTGTTTCAGGAAGAGGGTTCATCGAGCTTCTCTGGGCTTGTGAATTGTAGGCTAGGTATCTTTTGCTTTATGTTTGGCATCCACTTGAGTGAGTACATACTGCATTTGTCTTTCTGGTTTTGGGTTATCTCACTCAGAATGTTTTTTCTAGTTTGTACATTTGCCTATGAATTTTAGGATGTCTTTGTTTCTTACCACTGAGTGGTACTCCATTGTGTAAATATAGCACATTTTCTTTACCCATTCTTGGGTTGAGAAGCATCTAAGTTGTTTTCAGGTTCTGTCTATTATGAATAATGCTGCTATGAACATGGTTGAGCAAATGTCCTTGTAGTATGAGTGTGCATCCTTTGGGTATATGCCCAAAAGGGGGACTGCTGGGTCTTGTGGTAAATTTATCCCTACTTTTCTGTGAAACCACCAAACTAATTTCCAAAGTGTCTATAGAAGTTGGCATTCCCATCAGCAATGGAAGAGTGTCCCTTTTACTCTGCATCTTCAGTGTTTTTAGTCTTGGCTATTCTGTCAGGTGTAAGATGATATCTCAGAGTCATTTTGATTTGAAATTCTCTGATGACTAAGGCTGCTGAGCATTCCCTTAAATGTCTTTCTATCATTTGAGATTATACTGCTGAGAATTCTCTGCTTAAATTTGTACACCATTTATATTTGGATTATTTGGTATTTTAATATCTAGTTTCTTGAGTTTTTAATATATTTTTGAGACCAGTCCTTTGTCAAACGCAGAGCTGATGAAGATCTCCAATTCTATAGGCTGTCATTTTGTATTGCTGACTGTGTACTTTGCTTTACAAAAGCTTCTCCACTTTAGGAGGTCCCATGTATTGATTGCTGTTCTTAATATCTGTGCTACTGGTATGGAAGTGGTCTCCGGTGGCAATGTGTTCAAGGATACCTTCCATGTTTTTGTCTATGAGGTTCAGTTTGGTTGGTTTTATGTTGAAGTCTTCTATCCATTTGGACTAGAGTTGTGCATGGCAATAGATATGGATCTATTTGAATTCTTCTACATGTCAACATGCAGTTATGTCAGCATCATTTGTTAAAGATGCTTTCTTTTTTTAATTTAATAGTTTTAGCTTCTTTGTCAAAAATCAGGTGTTTATAGATGTGTGGATTAATTTCTGGGTCTTTGATTCAACTTCATTGTTCTACCTGTCTGTTTTTTATGCCAATACCAACCTGTTTTCATTACTGTTGCTATATAGTAGAGTTTGAAGTCAGGCATGGTGATGCCCACCTATGATCCGTTATTGTGAAGAATTGTTTTGGCACTCCTGGGATTTTTGTTTTTCCATATGAAGTTTAGTATTGCTATTTTGAGTTCTGTGAAAAATTGTGCTGGCATTTTGATGGGGATTACATGGATTCTGTAGATTGCTTTTGGTAATATCATTTTTACTATGTTAATCCTACCTGTTCAAGAGCAAAGGAGATCTTTCCATTTTCCAATATCTTTTTTAATTTCTTTCATCAAAGATTTAAAGTTCTGGTCATACAAGTCCTCTACTTGTTTGGTTAGAGTAACCCCAAGACTTTGTATGTTGTTTGTGGCTATTGTGAAGGGTGAAGATTCCCTGATTTCTTTTATAGCCCATTTATCATTTGTATATAGGAGGGCTACTGATGTTTTTGAGTTAACATTATATCCTGCCACATGACTGAATATGTTTATCATATGTAGGAGTTCTCTGCTAGAATTTTAAGGGTTTCATATCATCAGCATATAGTGGAAGTTTGACTTCTTCCCTTCCAGTTCGTATCCCCTTGATTGCCTTTGTTGTCTTAGAGCACTAACTAGTATTTCAAATATGATATTGAATACATGTGGAGAGAGTGGACAGCCTTGTCTTGTTCCTGATTTTAATGGAATCACTTTGAGTTTAGATATTGGCTTGCTGCATATTTCCTTTGCTATGTTTAGGAGTGTTCCTTGTATCCCTGACCTTTCCAAGACCTCTATCATGAAGAGGTGTTGGATTTGTCAAAGGCCTTTTTAGCATCTAGTTAGATGATCATGTAGCTTTTCTTTTTCAGATTGTTTATAACGCAGATTACATTTATAGACTTTCATATTGAAACTTCCCTGCATATCTGGGATGAAGCCCATTTGATCATGATGGATGCCTTTTCTGATTTGTTCTTGGATTCAATTTGCCAGTATTTTATTGAATATTTTTGCATCGATGTTCATGAATGACTTTGGTCTGTAGTTCTCTTTCTTAATTGTGTCTTCAAGGCTCAGTTATCAAGGTCATTGTAGCCTCTTAAAAAGAGTTTGGCAATCAACCTTCTGCTTCTATTGTGTTGAACCATTTGAGGAGTATTGGTATTAGCTTTTCTTTGAATTTCCTATAGGCTTCTGTAATGAAGCCATCTTGCCATGGGCCTTTTTTGGTTGGGGGAATTTAGATGACTGCTTCTATTTCATTAGGGTTTATAGGTCTGTTTAAATTGCTCACCTGTTCTTGATTTAATTTTGGTAAGAGATATACATCCAGATAATTGTTCAATTGCTTTAAATTTTTTTTTTGTTTTATGAGACAGGGTTTCTCTGTATTGTTTTGGAGGCTGTCGGTCCAGCCAGGCCTCGAACTCACAGAGATCTGCTTGCCTCTGCCCCCAGGGTGCTGGGATTAAAGGCTTGCGCCACCACCGCCTGGCTGCTTTAAATTTTTGAAGTTTATGGAGTACAGGTTTTCAAAGTATGACCTTATGATTCTCTAGTTTCCCTCAGTGCCCATTGTAATGTCCTGCTTTTCATTTCTGACTTCCTTAATTTGCATGTTTTTTCTGTGGCTTTTGATTAGTTTTGATAAAGCCTTTTGTATGTTGTTGATTTTCTTGAGGAACCAACTCTTTGTTACATTGATTCTTTGTATGGTTTTCTTTTTTTTTGACTTTATTGATTTTATCCCTCAGTTTGATTGTTTCCTGGCATCTATTCCTCCAGGGTGAGTTTGCTTCAATTTGAACTAGAGCTTTCAGTTGTGCTGTTAATTCTCTAGTGTGACTGTTGTCCAGTATCTTCATGTGAGCACTTAGTTCTTAGTACTTCACTCCAAGTGACCCATAAGTTTGGGTATGTTGTGCCTTCATTTTCATTGCATTCTAGAAAATCTTTAATTTTTTTGTATTGTTTTGGAGGCTTTCCTGGAGCTCACTCTCTAGACCAGGCTGGCCTCAAACTCACAGAGATCCACTTGCCTCTAACTCCCAAGTGCTAGGATTAAAGTATACCATCAATGGCCAAATAATTTCTTTCTTTACTTCTTCCGTGAGTTTGTAGGGTTTCTGCAGTTTTTGTTGTTGTTGAATTCTAACTTTAAAGCATGGTGGTCTGATAAAATATGTGGGGTTCTTCCAATGTTTTTGTACCTGCTGAGGTTTGCAATGTTGCCAAGTATGTGGTCAATGTTAGAGAAGCACTCATGTGGCCCTGAGAAGAAGGTATATTCTTTTGTGTTTGGATGGGATTTTCTGTAGATGTCTGTTAATCCCAATTGTGTCATAACTTCTGTTAGTTCCTTGTTAAGTTTCTGTCTGGTGGTCCTGTCTAGTGTTGAGGGTGGTGTGTTGAAGTCTCCCACTATAACTGTGTGAGGTCTCGTGTATGATTTGAGTCTTAGTAATGTTTCTTTCATGAACGTGGGTGCCTTTGTATTTGGGCCAGAGATGTTCAGAACAGAGACTTCATTCTGATGGATTTTTCCTGTGATGAATATGAAATAGTCTTCTTCATGTCTTTGATAGATTTTTGTTTGAAGTCTAATTTGTTGGATATTAGCATAACTACACCTGCTTGTTTCTTGGATCCAATAGATTGGATAGTCTTATCTCAACCATTTACTCTGAGGTAATGTCTTGAACTTGAGGTGTGTTTCTTTTTTTGCCAATTTTTTTATTTTATAGAAAATTAACTATCTGTTCCCCCATTCCTTCACCATGTTTCCCTCCAATCCCCCAACCCACCCACCACCCATTCCCCAGGGATAGTGAGACCCTCCACAGGAGATCATCAAAGTCCATCACATCATTTGGGGCCCAGGCCCTTCTTTCCATATCTGTGCTCCAATAGTATCCCTCCATTGGGAATGGGCTCTCCAAGTCCATTTGTGCCCCCAAATAAACTCTGGCTCCACTATCAGAGGTTCCATAGATTGTCTTAGGCTCCTAGCTGGTACCCACATTCAGAGGTCTTGCTTTGGTCCAATGCTGGTTCCCCCACTTTACAATTAGTGTCTGTGTGCTCTCATTAAATCAGGTCAAGTGTTTCCTCGGGTATCTCCAGTTCTTTCTTTGCTCATTTGGTCATCTGTTCTCTCTCTCCACAACTGGATTCTGGGAGTGTGGCTCAGTGCTCAGCTGTGGGTGCCTGTTTCTGCTTTGATCAGCTACTGGGTGAAGGTTCTAGGAACGGTAACCATAGTAGTCATCAATTTCATTATAGGGAAAAGGCATCAAAGGCAGCCTCTCCACCACTGCCTAGATTCTTAGTTGGGATTATCCCTGTGAATCACCTACCATTTCCTCTGTGCCAGATTTCTTCAAATCGATAGTGTTTCCCTTTATCAAGGCATCTCCTTTCTTGCCCTCTTCTATTCCTCCCCTAAGTTCTTCTGTTCTCCTCCCATCTTCTGTCCTTCTCTTCTTTCCTTCTCCCTCCTCTCTCCCCCTTTGCTCCCAATTTTCTCAAGAGTTCTTGTCCCCCTTCCCTACTTTGGGGGACTATGAGTATTTCTTCTGGGGACCTCCTTGGTTTCTAGCTCTGCTGATGGTGCGTATTCTAGGATGGTAATCCTTTTCTCTATGTCTAAAAGCCATATATTAGTGAGGACATACCATGTTTGTGTTTTTGTGACTGGGTTACCTCACTCAGGATGGTTTCTTCTAGTGCCATCCATTTGCCTGTGAATTTCAAGATTCCATTTTTTCTCTGCTGAGTAGTACTTCATTGTGTAGATGTACCACATATTCTCTATCCATTCTTTAGTTGAAGGGCATCTAGGTTGCTTCCAGGTTCTGGCTATTAAAAACAATGCCACTATGAGAATAGTTGAGCATATGTCCTTGTTGTATTATTGTGCATTCTTTAGGTATATGCCCAGGAGGGAATTGCTGTGTCTTGAGGTAGACTCATTCCCATTTTCCTGAGAAACTGCCATACTGATTTCCAGAGTTGCTGTACAAGTTTTCACTCCCACCAGCAATAGAGGAGTGTTTCCCTTTCTCCACATCCTCTCCAGCATAGATTGTCAGTAGAGTTTTGGAATTTAGTCATTCTGACTGGTGTAAGATGATACCTCAGAATTGTTTAGACTTGCATTTCCCTGATGGCTAAGGATATTGACCACTTTCTTAAGAGTCTTTTAACCATTTTGTATTCCACTATTGAGAATTTTCTATTTCGTTCTGCACCCCACTTTTTAATTATTTTGTTTGTTATTTTTGTGGCTAGCTTCTAGAGTTCATTGTGTATTTTGGAAATCAGCCCTCTGTCAGATATGGTAAGTTTCTTGTGGATTTACTCTGCACTTTCTCTTGGCTTTTGATAAAGTGGGATTATCTATTGCCTATGGTTTTATGAGTGTAGTTAACTTCCTTAAGTTGGAGTTTTCTTTCCAGTAATTCAGTAGGCCTGCATTAGTGGATATATATTTTTTGAATCTGGTTTTGTCATGCAATATTTTGTTTTCTTCATCTATAGTGATTGAAATCTTTGCTGGGTATAGTAGTCTGGGGTGTCATCCATGGTCTCTTAGTGTTTGTTGAATATCTGTCCAGGACCTTCTGGCTTTCAGAATCTCCATGGAGAAATCAGGTATGATTCTCATAGGTTTGCCTTTATATGTTACTTGGCCTTTTTCCTTTTCTGCTCTTAATATTCTTTCCTTATTTTGTATGTTTGGTATTGTAATTACTATGCGATGAGGGATTTTTTTGTGTGGTTCACTCTATTTGGTGTTCTGTAGGCTTCTTGTACTTTCATTGGTATGCCTTTCTTTAGGGTGGGAAAGTTCTCTCTTCCTTTTAATTTGCAATTCATTCAAGGATTTATTATATTCCACTTGGAATCACATCTTTAAAAAATGCATTATTCATTTTACATGCAAACCATAGTTTGCCTTCCCTTTCCTCTTCCTGCTATAACTGTGCCCTCTCCATCTACTCCTCAGAGTGGATTTTATTATTATTATTATTATTATTATTATTATTATTATACTTATTTAGAAAGAAGCTTGCTTCACATGTCAATCCCATCTCCTTCTCTCTCCACTCCTTCTCTGCCATCCTTAGCCCCCAATCCCCCATCCCCCCAACCAATACCCACTCTGCTCCCCAGGGAGGGTGAGGTGCCCTCCATGGGGGATCTCCAAACTCTGTCTTATCATCTAGGGCAGGAACTAGGCCCTCCACCATGTGGACAGGTTGACAGAGCATCCCTCCATGTGGAATGGGCTCCAAAAGTCCATTCTTTTGCCAAGGATAAATACTGGTCTACTACCTGACACTCCATAGATTACCAAGGTCTCCTCACTGACACCCAAAATCAGGGTGTCTGGATCAGTCCCTTGCTGACCTCCCAGCCATGAGTCTGGGGTCCAAGATCTCCCCCTTGTTCAGGCCAGCTGTTTCTGTGGGTTAAACTAGCCCAGTCTTGACCCCTTTGCTCATCAGTCCTCCCTCTCTGTCACTGGATTCCAGGAGTTCAGTTCAGTGTTTAGCTGTGGGTGTCTGCCTCTGCTTCCATCAGTCATTAGTTGAAGGTTTTGTTTCCCAGTCTCTCTGACAGTGTGATTGTTGGCTGGCGCTCTCCTGATCCATGTCTAAAATCCATATATGATTGAGTACATACCATGTTTGTCTTTTTGAGACTGGGTTACCTCACTTAGGATGGTTTCTTCTAGTGTCATCCTTTTGCACGTTAATTTCAAGATTCCATTGATTTTTTTTCCTCTGAATAGCACTCCATTGTGTAAATGTACCACATTTTCTCTATCCACTCTTCAGTTGAGGGAAATCTAGGTTACTTCCAGGTTCTGGCTATTACAAATAATGCTGCTATGAATGTAGTGGAATAGACATCCTTAGTGTATGAATGTGCATCTTTTGGGTATATGCCTAATACTGGAATTGCTGGGTCTTGTGGCTGGCTAATTCCCATTTTCCTGAGGAATCTCCATACTGATTTTCTATGTGGCTGTATGAGTTGGTACTCCCACCAGCAATGGAGGAGTGTTCCCCTTTCTCCTCATCCTCTCCAGCATAAACTGTCCTTAGTGTTTTTTTTTTAGTTATTCTGACTTTACATTGAGGTATATTAATATTTTTTGTTAAATTTTATGTGTGTGAGAAAATTTTAAGGTCATGACTTTATATTTAAATGTCTGTCGGTGTTTTATTTGATAAAAGACTATCTTCCTCTATGTATTTGCCAATAGTTCTTGCTAAATATATTCTAGTCTTATGTGTTTCTGGTTATTGGCTCCCTGTTCTCTTCCACTGCTTTGTGTGTTTATACATTCACCAGCATCACAAGTTTATTTAATGGCTACTATTATATAAGACTTAATATCGGCCGGGTGGTGGTGGTGCACGCCTTTAATTCCAGCACTCGGGAGGCAGAGGCAGGTGGATCTCTGTGAGTTCGAGGCCAGGCTGGACCGACAGCCTCCAAAACAATACAGAGAAACCCTGTCTTGTAAAAACCAAAAAAAAAAAAAGACTTAATATCTTCTAATAATAGGCTCTCATTTTTTTCTTTCTGAACAATGAAATTATAGGTTGTAGAAATCTATTGTTGGGGAAGTGTGATATTTCTATTAATCAACACATTGTACAATGTTCACATTCCAGTTGTTTGATGTCATTCCTGTCTATTCACTATTTAGTGTTACCTTCCAATATTTTATCTCATATTTTCATTGTCATTCATATTAAATATTTAATATTTCTCTCCGATTTCTTACTTATCCATAAACAAACTCACAGAGATCCTTCTGCCTGTGCCTCCTGAGTGCTGGGATTAAAGGATTGTGCCACCACTGCCAGGCAACTAATGGTTATTTTTAGTATGTTTTTATCTTGTGAATCCTTAAGCTACTGTTATACCCTCAAGTTTTTCTTAATATTTTCCCTTTTAGAGACATGTTCAAAGTCAGATATAGAAATTGAGAATGGTTTTCTTTCTGAATCTGATTATACATATGCTCTAAATAAAAAAACACAGTTCAAGTGTAAGCCAGGATATATAACACCGGATGGAGAAACATCAGGATCAATTACCTGCCTCCAAAATGGATGGTCAGCTCAACCCTCATGCACTAGTGAGTACTTCATCATATTGATGCCATTATACTGATATTATATAAGAATTTAGCTTTATTCTTCTTTTAGTTGATGGTATTTGATTTGAAAGATGAGTTTCAAACTTCAAGAAAAGATACACACTGTTAATTGTTTTTCCTTTTGGACTCATTCCTACATGTAGAATATCAATTCATTCCCCTTTTCAATACTTTAAAATATAAAATAGTTTTAAATCTAGTGAAAGATTCTTTGGCCAGCTGCCTATTTTAAGGTGTTCTGCCTTGTATTTCAAAGCCGTTGCTTCTAGATGTAAACTTAATGTTTTGTTTTAAGTCTTAGAATATATAATCAACTTATAATATGAGTTTGACTCTACAAGTTAAGGCCAATTTCAGGATGTCTCCCTCTTAAAAAATCTTCCCATAATCTTGATATTAGAAAGAAAAAAAATGTTTCTAGGTAGCAGCAAATTTTGGTGTTTTGAAATTTTACCTTGTTTTAGGACCTATAGTTATTCAGTACAACTTGTCTTTCCTATCAGAAAACTAGCCACTGGCAATTTTCAAGAACTATTCAACATACCTTAAATGAAAAGAAAATTTAAGATATTCACTACATTATTAGTTTTTCTTTTTACATTTATTGTGCTTTCATATGATCTAGTTAAAGAAAAATAATTCAAATTATTCCCATGCAAAATTCATTTATATTAAATAATAATTGGAAGTATTTACTGGATATTCTTTTTGTGAAAGAGAATACCTTTGATATAATATAATAAAAAAATAAACCTGTACTAAATTCAGCTAATCAATTGCTCTATATTTTATGAGTCATAGGAACTACTAAATATGTGACCTTACTTCCCAAAATGCTATTGTACTTCCATAAAAAATCATATGCATTTGTTTGTTTATTTATTTGTAGTATATATGAAAAATTGAGCAGAGAAACTATTTTTAAAATACTATTTTATAAACGACTAAGAAAACAGACAAGTGCTATATTGCAGTGTGCTTTTCATTTCAATAACTTTCAGAAAACAATGTTTTATTTTTGGTCTTAGCTTGTTTGTACACAGTATTTAATTTATTAACATAAATTAGCCTATATATATATTTGTTCTTGTGGAAATTACTCTGATTGTCTATTGACATTTTAGAAATGAAATATTCTATTTCATTATGCATTAGAGTCTTGTGATAGGCCTGTATTTGAGAATGCTGCAACTAAAAACAATAGCACATGGTTCAAACTCAATGACAAAATATACTATGAATGCTATGTTGGATATGAAAACAAACATAAACGTACCAAAGGCTTCATAACATGCAATGCTGATGGCTGGTCTGATTTACCCTCATGTTATGGTGAGTACTATTTTCTCTGGAATATATTTTCACAAAATAAAAATAAGTGTTTATGTGTTACTACTAGTTGAATTTCCTAGAATCTTCATTCTCATTTAATGTAAACTCAGAGAAAGGACTTCTAAAAATCAAAGATGATAGTGTGTTTTATTATTTCATCGCATCCATTTACTTATCTTTTGTGTCCATGCATGCATGTGTCCATGCATTGCACATGTAGATATCAGAGAACCTGTGAGAGTCAGTTCTCTCTTTCATGATGTGGATCCCAGGGATTGAACTCAGGTCACCGGGTTTGGATGAAAATACTCTCATTGACTGAGTCATCTCACTAGCCTGATAATCTGGTTTTAAAATAATACATTCATCAGTTGCTGATGGCACATGCTTATGATTCTAGCACTTAAGACCCTGGAACAAGAGTTTTTAAGTTTCATGACATGTTGAGTTACATAATGAGTTCCTGTTTCTAAAAACAAATGGACAAAATACATTGAATTAATGATTCCTTTGCATGACCTGGGTATAACATGTATTTCTGATTACATTTTTATTTCTGGCTTATTTATTTTTATAAATAATATAAAATGATAAATAATATAAAAATAAATCTTAAAACAATAAAATAGTGTGATATTTACATAAAAATATAAAATATAAAGATAATATGAAATGCAAATAATATAAAAATGTGAAATAACATGTTTTATTAGTAGTGCAATTTTTTTCTTATCATAAATACAAGCTGAAAAATTTTCAAAGTAGGTCTCCATTATGAAAATTATAATTTGAATTATGAAACAAGGTCATGAAAACTTGAACAGTGAGGGAAGAGGATGAAGAACATTTGGAGCAGAAAAAATATTAAAATGTTCTCAGCAGAGACTGAAAAATTTGATTTGCAAGATCAAGGGACAACTCAAATATAACTCATTAGGAATGTCAACACCTGAAAGGGTGGCACAGTTTTATGGGGGAAAAAAGCACAGAAAGACAGTCCCTGAGTTCCATACTATCATAATGTAACACTGGGGTGGTGGTTGGGGATTTTCCACAGTGGTGCACATTTAGACTATCAGGGGATCCTATGGTTTGGTGACCCAGACTCTGCAGAGCTGAACACTCAGCAGGGGATTGATTGAATGTTTGCGGTTTGGCCTTATTCTAAGAAGAGAATTGACACCTATGTAAGGGGTTGGGGGCTGAAGTCTATTCTGAGGAAATTATGAGTAATAGCTCAGAGTAGAACAAACCAGAACAAAGGTGGAGTTTCTGCTGTTAACTAGGATGTAACAGGGTATTGCAATTATCTATGGGGAGCCAGGGAGACCAGGGGACCAGCTGTTCTGGCAGGTCCAGGTAAAATAGACCCTGCATCTGGGCCTGTGTTCCAGTGCCTGCAGATCACCTGGGAACTGCACAGAGTTTACAATCATGGAGGGAGCCAAGCACCCCAGATTCCAGGTTTCCTCTCCCACCAACGAGACCAGGAAACCAGAGGAACCAGGGAGACCAAGGGACCCGCTGTTCCAACAGGTCCAGTGCCTGGTGATCTCCTGGGAACTGCACAGAGCTTCCAAATCTGGCAGGAGCCAAACACCACAGACACAAGGACTTCTCTCCCACCAACAAGACCAGAAAACTAGCTGATCCAGGGAGACCAGGGGACCAGCAGTTCTGGAGGGTCCAGGAAACCAGAGGAGACAGGGAGACCAGGGGACCAGCTGTTCCGGCAGGTCCAGGTAAAATAGACCCTGCATCTGGGCATGTGTTCCAGTGCCTAGGGATCCCCTGGGAACTGCACAGAGCTTCCAATCCCAGCTGGATCCAGCACCCCAGATGCCAGGTCTTCTCTCCCACCAACAAGACCAGGAAACCAGCGGATACAGCAAAGGGTCCAGGGGACCAGGTGAGAGGCTAAGCACCCCAGATACCTGGTCTTCTTCTCCACCCAAGGGACCAGAATGAGGACAAGGAATAGAAGAACTACCAGATTATTGGACTTGCTAGCATCCACCAAAAGGGAACGCTGGTCCCCTAACCACCAGACCAGTAAGGGGGCTCTTTCTGCACCCCTAGAAGAAGAGATGGGAAAGAGACAATACAAAAACACACTCAGCAACAGAAAAAAAATATGACACCACCAGATTCTAGAGACTCCACATCAGCAAGACTCCAACATCCCAATGCAAATGAAGCAGAAGAGAATGACCTTAAAACCAATTTCATGAAAATGATAGAGGCCCTAAAAGAGGATATAGGAAAATCACTCAAAGAAATGGATGAAAAAACAAACCAAAAAAATGCAAGAAATAGAAGAAAAAAAGAAACCAAAAATGCAAGAAATGGAAGAAAAAAATCCAAACAAGGCAGGAAATGGAAGAAGAAACAAATCAAAAAATGCAAGAAATGGAAGAAAAAAACAAAACAAAAATGACAGAAATGTAAGGAGAAACAAACCAAAAAAGGCAGGAAATGGAAGAAAAAACAAACCAAAAAATACAAGAACTGGAAGAAAAAGCAAAGCAAAAAATGAAAGAAATGGAAGAAGAAATAAACCAAAAAAAGGCAGGAAATGGAAGAAGAAACAAAGCAAAAAATGCAAGAAATGGAAGAAAGAACAAACCAAAAAATTCATAAAAGGCAACAAATGGACGAAAAGATAAACCGAAAATTGCAAGAAACAATGCAAACAGTACAAGAGCTGAAAACTGAAATAGAGACAATTAAAAAAAAACACAATCTGAAGAAAGCCTGAGCAAATGGTCAGTACTACCGAGACAAGCATTACCAACAGACTAGAGGAGATGGAAGAGAGAATCTCAAGTGTTGTATTTACACTAGGAGAGAGAAATGGATTTATCAACCAAAGAAAACCTTATTCCAACAAATCCTTAACACAAAACATTCAGGAAATATGGGACACTATGAAAAGACCAAACCTAAGAATAATAGGTATAGAAGAAGGAGAAGAAAACCACCTCAAAGAGGCAGAAAACATATTCAACAAAATCATAGAAGAAAACTTTCCCAACCTTAAGAAAGACATGCCAATGAAGGTACAAGAAGCTTACAGAACAACAAATAGAGTGGACCATAAAAAAGTCCCTTCGCCACATAATAATCAAGACCCCAAATATAAAGAATAAAGAAAGAATATTAAGAGCAGCTAAGGAAAAAGGCCAAGTAACATACATAGGCAGACCTATCAGAATTACACCTGACTTCTCCATGGAAACTCTGAACGCCAGAAGGTCCTGGGTAGATATTCTACCAACACTTAGAGACCATGGATGCCAGCCCATACTACTATAATCGGCAAAGCTCTCAATCACTATAGATGGAGAAAACAAGACATTCCATGACAAAACTAGATTCAAGCAATATGTATTTACTAACCCAGCCCTACAGAAAGTTTTGGAAGGAAAACTCCAACCCAAGGAAGTTAACTACAACCAGAAAAACATAGGCATTAGACAATACCTCTCTACTAACAACCAAAAGAAAAAAGGGGTGAAATTCCACACATAATTCCACCACCAACAATCATTGTAAATCAAAGAAGAATGAGCAATCAATGGCCATTAATATCCCTCAACATTAATGGCCTTAACTCACCCATAAAAAGACACAGGCTAGCAGAATGGATTCGAAGACAGAACCCTTCCTTCTGCTCCATACAAGAAACACACCTCACCCTCAAAGACAGACATTACCTGAGAGTTAAAGATTGGGAAAAATTTTCCAATCAAATGGACCCAAGAAACAAGCAAGGGTAGCAATCCTAATATCTAACAAACTAGACTTTAAAATAAAATCAATCAAAAGAGATGTAGGAGATCATTACATACCAATCACAGGTGAAATCCACTAAGAGGAAGTGTCTATCCTGAACATCTGTGCCCCAAATACAAAGGCATCCACATTCGTAAAAGAAACATTACTAAAACTTCAATCACATATGAAGCCCCACACACATATAGTGGGAGATTTCAACACACCACTCTCACTACTAGAAAGGAATACCAGACAGAAACTCAACATAGAAGCAAAGGGTCTAATAGAAGTAATGACCCAACTGGGATTCACAGACATCTATAGAACATTTCCATCCACATAAAAAACAATATACATTCTTCTCACCACCACATGGAACCTTCTCAAAAATCGACCACATACTTGGCAACATATCAAACCTCAGCAGCTACAAAATTTGGAATAACTCTATGCATCTTATCAGACCACCATACTTTAAAATTAGAATTCAACAAGAACACAAATTGCAGAAAACCTACAAACTTATGGAAATTGAATAATGCAAAACTGCACCATTCCTGGGTTAAACAAGAAATAAAAAAAGAAATTAATGACTTCCTAGAATTCAATGGGAATGAAGACACAACATCCCCAAACCTATGGGACACTTTGAAAGCAGTGCGACGGAGGAAGTTCATAGCACTACGTGCCCACATGAGGAAACTGGAGAATAGTTATACTAGAGAATTAACAGCACAGCTGAAAGCTCTAGAACCCAAAGAAGCAAACTCCCCCAGGAGGAGTAGACGCCAGGAAATAATCAAAGTGAGGGCTGAAATCAATGAAGTGGAAACTAGGAAAACAATACAAAGAATCAATGCAACAAAGAGTTGGTTCTTTGAGAAAATCAACAAGATAGACAAATCTTTGTCCAAACTTACAAAACAGCAGAGAGTGAACATGCAAATTAACAAAATCAGAAATGAAAAGGGGGACATAACGACGGACTCAGGAAATTCAGAGAATCGTCAGGTCATACTTTGAAAACCTGTACTCCACAAAATTCGAAAATGTAAAGGAAATGGACGATTTCCTGGATAGCTATCCCTTGCCAAACTGAATCAAGAACAGATAAGCAATTTAAATAGACCTATAACCCCTATGGAAATAGAAGCAGTCATCAAAAGTCTCCCAACCAAAAACAGCCCAGGTCCAGATGGCCTCAGTACAGAATTCTACCAGAAATTCAAAGAACAGCTTATACCAATTCTTCTCAAAGTATTCCACACAATAGAAGCAGAAGGGTCTTTGCCAAACACTTTCTATGAGGCTTCAATAACCTTGATCCCCAAGTCACACAAAGACACAACTAGGAAAGAGAACTTCAGACCAATATCCCTCATGAACATTGATGCAAAAATACTCAATATAATACTGGCAAATCAGATCCAAGTACACATCAAAACAATCATTCATCACAATCAAGTAGGTTTCATCCCAGGGATGCAGGGATGGTTCAACATACAAAAATCCATCAACATAATCCACCATATAAACAAGCTGAAAAACAAAAATCACATGATCATCTCACTAGATGCTTTAAAAGCCTTTGACAAAATCCAACACCCCTTCATGATAAAGGTCTTGGAGAGATTAGGGATAAGAGGAACATACTTAAACATAATAAAAGCTATATACAGTAAACCAACAGCTAACATCAAACTAAATGGACAGAAACTCAACACAATTCCTTTAAAATCAGGAACAAAACAAGGATGTCCACTCTCTCCATACCTTTTCAACATTGTACTCGAAGTTCTAGCCATTGCCATACGACAACAAAGGGGGATCAAGGGGATACAAATTGGGTAGGAAGAGTTCAAACTTTCACTGTTTGCAGATGATATGATAGTTTACATAAATGACCCAAAGAACTCTACCAGGGAACTCTTACAGCTGATTAACACCTTCAGCAAAGTGGCAGGCTCCAAGATCAACTCAATAAAATTAGTAGCCCTACTATATACAGATGATAAAAGGGCTGAAAGAGAAATCCGAGAAACATCACCCTTTACAACTGCCACGAACAACATTAAATACCTTGGGGTAACGCTAACCAAACAAATGAAACACCTGTATCACAAGAACTTTGAATCTTTAAAGAAAGAAATTAAAGAAGCCCTCAGAAAATGGAAGGATCTCCCATGCTCATGGATAGGTAGGATCAATGTAGTAAAAGTAGCAATCCTGCCAAAAGCAATCTACAGATTCAATGGAATCCCCATTAAAATCCCAGCACAATTCTTCACAGACCTTGAAAGAACAATAATCAATTTTGTATGGAAAAACAAAAGACCCAGCATAGCCAAAACAACCCTGTTCAACAAGGCAAAGTCTGGAGGCATCACCATCCCTGACTTCAAGCTCTATTATAGAGCTATAGTCCTGAAAACAGCTTGGTATTGGCACAAAAATAGACCGGTAGACCAATGGAATTGAATTGAAAACCTTGCTATTAACTCACACACATATGAACATCTCATCTTTGACAAAGCTAAAAATATACAATGGAATAAAGAAAGCATCTTCAACAAATGGTGCTGGCATAACTGGAGGCTGGCATGTAGAAGACTGCAGATCGATCCATGCTTATCGCCATGACAAAACTTAAATCCAAATGGATCAAAGACCTCAACATAAATCCACACACATTGAACCTCTTAGAAGAGAAAGTGGGTGTTACCCTTGAACGAATTGGTACAGGAGACAGCTTCCTGAACATAACACCACTAGCACAGATAGTGATATCAACAATTAATAAATGGGACCTCCTGAAACTGAGAAGCTTCTGTAAGGCAAAGGACACAGTCAGCAAGACAAAAAGGCAGCCCACAGAATGGGAAAAAATATTCACTAACCCCATATCTGACAGAGGGTTGATCTCCAAAATTTACAAAGAACTCAAGAAGCAAGTCTCCAAAACACCAAAGAATCCAATTAAAAAGTGGGCTGCAGAAATAAATAGAGAATTTTCAATAGAGGAGTCTAAAATGGCTGAGAGTCACTTCTGAAAGTGATCAACATCCTTAGCCATCCGGAAAATGCAAATCAAAACAACTCTGAGATACCATCTCACTCCTGTCAGAATGACTAAAATCAAAAACACCAATGACAATTTATTCTGGAGAGGATGTGGTGAAAGGGGGACACTCCTCCATTGCTGGTGGGAGTGCCAACTGGTTCAGCCACATTGGAAATCAGTATGGAGACTCCTCAGAAAAATGGGAATAAACCTAGCAGGACCCAGCAACTCCACTCTTAGGCATATATCCAAAAGATGCCCATTCATGCAACAAGGTTGTCTGTTCCACTATGTTCATAGCAGCATTATTTGTAATAGCCAGAACTTGGAAGCAACCTAGATGTCCCTCAACTGAAGAGTGGATAGAGAAAATGTGGTATATTTACACAATGGAGTACTATTCAGCAGAAAAAACAATGGAATCCTGAGTTTTGCAGGCAAATGGATGACACTAGAAGAAACCCTCCTGAGTGAGGTAACGCAGTCACAAAAAGGGAAACATGGCATGTACTCTCTCATATATGGATTTTAGACATAGATCTGGGGAGTGCCAGCCTACAATCCTTTGGCCAGAGAGTCTGAGAAACAGATACTTCATTCAGTGGCTGATGGAAGAAGAGGCAGACTCCCATGGCTAAGTACTGAGCTGAACTCAAGAAAGCCAGTAACAGAGTGGGAGGACTGATGACCAAAGGAGTTAAGACTGGGCTGGTTTAACCCCAGAAACAGCTGACCTGACAATGTTTAACTCTTGAATCCCAGGCTGATGCCTGGGAAACCAACATGGGACAGATCAAGACACCCTGAATGGGGGTGTCAGTGAGGAGGCCTAGGTAATCTATTGAGCCTTGGGCAGTAGATCAGTATTCATCCCGAGCATACACATGGACTTTGGACTCCCATCCAACAATGTGAGATGAACTCTCACTGTGAACCCTTGAAGGGAGGGACTAGGCCCTGCCTTGGATGAAATGACAGACTATGGACACCCCCATGGATGGCCTCACCCTCCCTGGGGAAATGAGTGGATTATGGGGGAGGGAAAGGGAGATGGACCTGGACCAACCATGTTTGTATTCTAAATTTAAACTTAAAAAAATTAATAAAAAAGAAGTGTTTACTCCCCTTAATTGTTTCTCTTTCCCATTGTATAGTAATAAAAAGACAGTTTTGTAGCTGTCACCCAGAGATAAACAAGCTCTATGAATGCAAAAGCAAACTGTTAAATACTTTACAACAGGAACACCATTATCCTATTCTTTTTTCCTTTTTTAACTCTTCTTTCATAGAGTACATCCTGATCTCAGCCTCCCCTTCCTCTACTCCTCCCTGCTCCCCTAACACCAGTCTCCCCCAGACCCACTGTTCCTCCCTTTCCCTTCAGAAAAGAGCAGGCCTCCCAGGGTTATCAACTGAGCAATGCATAGCAAGATGCCATAACACTATGCATAAACTCTCATGTCAAGGCATCACGAGGCACCACGTAGGAGGAAAAGGGTCCCATGAGCAGACAAAAATGTCACACATAGCCAACCCTGGTACTGTTCTGAGTCCTATGAAGAGCTCAAGATAAAAAACCATAGCATGCATACAGAGGATGTAGTGCAGAATCATTCAGGCCCCATAATTGCTGCTTCAGTCTCTGGGAGCCACTATGAGGCCTGCTTAGTTAATTATGTGGGTCATGCATTTTTGATGTTCTTAAACCCTCTGGCCCCTACAATCCTTTCTGTGGAGTTCTCTGAGTTTTTCTAAATGTTTGGCTGTGGTTCTCTTCCTCTGCTCCCATCAAGTACTGTGTGAAGCATCTCCAATAGTACAGCTAGACACTAATCTATGACTGTAGCAGAGTATTATCAGGTATAATTTCTTTGACTTTTGTTTTTTTCAGTCATGTTTAGTTCTTCTCTAGGTCTCTGGCCATCTAGTTTCTGGTTACTGGCCATCCAGGCAGTGTTCGACATGGGCTCCCTCTCATGCCTCAGGCCTCAATTTAGACCAGTCAATGACTGGCTACTTCAACAAGCTCTGAGCCACCATTGACTCTGCTCATCTTTAAAGCAGGACAGATTTTAGGCTAAAGGTTTTGTGGCTGTATTTGGGAAAATATTTTCACTAACTCCACATCCATAACTACTTTCCGAAATATATTAAGAACTCAAGTATCTATATATCAGCAAACCAAACTATCCAATTTAAAAAGTGGGGTAAAAATATAAAGTTTTACTCAAATAGCCCAGAAAAACTTAAAGGAATGTTCAGCATTTTTAGCCATAGGGAAATGCAAATACAAATTAATTTGAAATTCTACTTTACAACTTTTAGAATGGCTTAGATTAATAACACAAATGGTAGCTCATGCTGGTGAGGATGTGGAGCAAGGGGAGCATTCCTCCATTGTTGGTGGGAGTACAAGCTTGTACAGCCACTATTGAAATCAGCATGGTGATTCCTCAGAAAATTAGAAATCAATCTACATCAAGACCTACTCTTGGGGTTATACTCAACAGATTGTCAATCCAACCAGAAGGACACTTGCTCAACTGTGTTCATACCAGCTTTATTCATAATAACCAGAAACTGGAAAATACTGGGTATCTCTCAACTGAATAATGCATAAAATGGGGTACATTTATACAATATTACTCAGTTGTTAGCAAAAGATGACATCATGAAATCTGCAGGCAAATGAATGGAACTAGAAAAACGTCCTGGGCAAACAACCCAGACCCAAAGAGAGAACATATGACATATACTTACTTATAAGGTAATATTAGCTGTTAAGCAAAGGATAATCATGCTACAATCCACAGACCCAGAATAGCTAAGTGACAAGGAGGGTGCTGAGGGGGGATTTATCAATATCCACTGGAAGGGGAAAGAGAACAGATTTTGTGGTTGGACTGGGAGCAAGTTCCAATTATCCTATTCTTACCTGAAGGCCACGAGAATCACACAGGCATTTTAGGAAAAAAAGGTCAACAGCCTTTATGGGATGCTTGATTCCATGTTAAATTTCTTTAGCTATCAAAGAGGACCTGGGTAATTATTATATTGGTCTGAATACTCTAATACATGAGATAGAGAAATTCATTTCTGGGAAGGCAATACCACAGTGCCATCAGAGGCTGTCACATCCCCACAGTAATTATTTTAGTAGATTCGTCTTGAGTCTTGTTCAGAGTGAGTTTTTTCAGTTAACCTGAAATTCAATTTTAAAACTAGGGTATTATTTGGGGAATTTTCACAGAGAGTCTAACACACTTAGCACATGCCATTCCTCTGTGTTCTATTGCCAACCCAATATAAGTTTTGAGGTATTTTGTTTTGATTCTTGCTTTATATTTTTCCTTAGGTACAAGTTTTAAAGAGTGACTTTCAAATCTTGTTGATTATGTACTAATACTTGACTTTTGAAAACATCAGTTATCTTTTATGTATCACCTTACTTTTAAAACTGTCAATTTTAATTTATATATTGAAAAAAAGAAGATTCCAAGGGAGGAAAATATTACTTAATTATTTTTTGGTAGCACTGAACAAAGTCATGGGCTGAAGAAATTTTTTATTATAATAGGGAATATTACACATTCTTGTCTTGAGTCACAATAATTAATAATTATTAATTAGAATTGTAAACACAACAAAATAATTTGCTGTAATGTAAATATATTGCACATTTTTTATTTCATCTTTTCATTTAAAATATACTAATTATATTTTCCTAACTTCCAATACATTAGAAATTATTTTATGTGACATTTTCTCAATTATATTAACTAAAAATTATTTCTAGTATATTATTTATACAATGTATGGCACTAATTTCAAACATGAGAGAACAATTTTGAGTTGTCAAAATAGGGAAATTGTGACTCTAAATTTAATAACTACCTGCAGCAAGTAAGATTCAGTGAAATAAGTTGATATTATAATCAATTTTATAACTACTATTTTACCCATCTCATGTTTCTCAGAGATTTCTATATTGATTTAGGGTACATTAAAGCTACTATGCAGCACTTTTTAAAGGGAAATGTTTTATTGATACTTAACTATGAATGTACATGAGAGAGAAAAACCTACTTCTAAATGATTAATTGTATATTCTAATTCTGTTACTTTTTCAAGAAAGAGAATGCAGCATTCCCCTAATAGAACCATACTTAAACGTTGATCCCAAGAAAGAAAAATATAAAGTTGGAGATATATTGAAATTTTCTTGCCGACCAAGGCACAGAGTTGGCCCAGATTCAGTGCAATGTTACCATTTTGGATGGTCCCCTACTTTCCCAACATGTAAAGGTGAGTATATGTTATACATTTCATAATGAGGATAAGAAGTTTATTTTCCTTCTCCTAATACTCACGAGTCTTCCAGTATGTCTGTAGTCCAAAGCATATTCAGAGATATACACAGTCACAGAAGACATGTGCTGTGTGGCTTATACACAGTCTCTTATGTATAAGGCTAATCACAGGCTACCTTGCTTCTTAAAGTGTGTATCAGTGTGTTTACACATTCAGACATGATAGCTGAGACTACGAAGACTTCTTTCATTTTGTCTACATCGCCATAAGTCCTGGCATCTTTGTAGGCCTAGGCCTTCCCTCACATTGAATAGAATATGTCCAAACTGTATGAAAGGAGATTTTAATCAATTCAATAGCAGGCATTAAGCAAATTAAAGCAGATTATTTAGATGCTTGCTACAATGATATTTTCTACAAAGTGGTAACTGTAAAATAAAATAATGCCCAAGAATGTGAAATCACTCTAACTGACACAACTAAAACTGATGAATGATTTGCACGTATTTTCAAAACTATCAAGCTTACTGAATATTGTTACACCTTCAACATACATGCAATGATATTTTAACTTTTAATGCATTATAACTGCAAAATGTGGGTCATGTGTAAATACTATTTATTTATTAAAGTGTTATAAAAAGTAATATGGTGATATGTTTTTAAAATTTCTTCATTTACTAGATTTTTAGACTGTAAGATGGGCATTTTCCTTTATACTTACACAGTATTTCCACAATAGATCAAGTGGGATCATGTGACCAACCTCCTGAACTCCACAATGGGGAAGCTAAAGGAACAAAGAAAGAAGAATATGGCCATGGTGAGGTGGTGGAATATGATTGCAAGCCTAAATTTCTACTGAAGGGACCCAGTAGAATCCAGTGTGTAGATGGAAATTGGACAACCTTGCCAATATGTGTTGGTAATTAACTTAATATCTAAATGCTGTTTTGTGTTTCATGTGATGACTTAATCATGAATTCGTTTTTGTGAAACATCTATCTGCAGAGGAGGAAAGAACATGTGGAGATATTCCTAAACTTGAGCATGGATTTGTCCAGTTTTCTGTCTCTCCTTATTACCATGGAGATTCAGTGGAGTTCAGCTGCATAGAAAACTTCACAATGATTGGACATGGGTCAGTAAAATGCATTAGTGGAAGGTGGACACAACTTCCTCAATGTATTGGTAAGTCTGTGTGCCTCAAATTGATACTTCATTAAGTTTATTTCAGAGATATTTGCTACTATATACTTCTGAAGTTAGTATTCTTTTTGGAAATATGTGTTTTTAAATAAGATGAGTCCAAACTTTTGCTTTTTATAATTTGATGCATGTCTACAGATGAAAAGAAATCATTAATATAATCTGTACATGCTTGTTATTTACCTTAAGTAAAATCTAATTGTTAGTTATAAATTTTCATGTGACTAAAATATGGATACTAATGTCCAAAAAGATATTACAAGTTTAAAAAAACACCATTGCTGTTATTATAAGGCGTTATCCTTCCAGGTCTGGGAAAGTTAAGACATAAAGTATGTAAAGTCCTATTTCCTATTCTCTCATATCAAAATTTCCTCTCTCAATACTTCTATGATGCATCTGTCTTTATTACAGGCTTCAAGCAAAGCCAATATGTTGCAAGTGGGAGTCCAGGGCCTGTCCGTTATTATAGAACTCAGCTATAACAAAAAGTCAGGATTCGATGGGAAACATTATCCCATGGATGACTTCACTCTACATTGACATTCTCTGTACTTTTACATCTTTAATGAATAGCTAAAAGCATCTTGGGACCCACATCCAGTTTTCCCTGAAACTTAATTTTTTTCTTATGAGTGTTTCTGAGTCATTCCTTCAGCATGGGCCTTGTTTTCCAGTCTTTACTATTAAATGGAGTTGAAGCTGTTGAATCATGCCAGAGAAACATGGACTTCCTTTTAAAAGGGTACATATGTTTATGCTAGCTAGCGATATATTCTCCCTATACTTAATACCAACCAACTCTGTAAACTGTCATGTAAATCACTACCTCTACTTCTTATTAATCTATGCATTTTTTGGCTAATCAATTTTTTGGTCAAAGTCCTACCTTCAATCTTTAAAACCTGTTATTATCACTGCTTTAAAACTGTTTGACAAAAAATTTAATATGGAAAAATCAGACATAATATCAGGCATAAAAACTTAGTTCTTTATTCTAAGTCACAAAATTCTGCTTTATTATTTGCTCATATTTCAGAGGCTTTGTTATGGTGTTTGATCTTCTTATACTGACCTTCATGTTACCCTCTCCAGTTATCATAACGCTATACTACAAAGTTAGCCTTAAGGAACAAACATTTTTAATCCTTCCATTAAACCTTCTTCTTCTATATATATATATATATATATATATATATATATATATATATATATTTAGCTTTCTTTTGAAAAATAAGAGATTCTTTCAGAAATAAATGAATCACACAGTCACCATGTCCCTTTGACTATAGGTCTTTCTTCATTATCCTATATAAACAACAGCTTTTTTGTCTTGTGAACCAATCTTTAGGAAGGGTCTAATTCTTTAGAGTTTTCTGTGCTTGAACAATTCTGGTCAGTATTTTAGATATGTTTTAAAAACATTAGAGTTCTTTGTTTAATTTTTTATGTTTATTTCTATCATCAATACACATTTCACTCCAAATTTCAAATCAAAAACAAATGTTATCCATAACCTACACTGAAATTGGCAAAATTCAAAAAGAATTCTCATCTTCACTGAGTAATTAAATATATAGCATATGAAAAGGTCTAAATATATCCATCACATAACTCTTAACTATAATAGCTTATAATTATAACTTAATATTGTTCGATTATATGATGGTATAACATGAAATTTCTTGCTATAGACTCTTACAAAAGGAATATAAAGGAGATGGTTGGTGACTACATGCACTTAATTTCTTATATCACTTAAAATACTTGTTTGTTACACAATTTAACCTAGATTTTCTTTTCTTATAAAACATCTGTCAAAAAATAAAATGTAAATTAGAAAGTCCTTGTATCCTATTGACACCTGATTTTATTTTAATATTTTTAATATTACAAACTAAAGATCATATAATGGGAGAGAAACAAATTTGAACATTTTCATATCTTTCAAGTATGGGACCAAAGAAGATTATGTCATAATCTTTTCCTATGTAGATCATCTGAGGTAATTATTTCCTATGTACTTGCAGTTGCCAAGTATCCAAATCCTTTCATGACACATACTATCTCTGAGATGTAAAAGAGTGAACATGAGATCTAGTTCTCACACTATAGACCATTTATGCATGGTGGCCTTCAACATTTTGATACACAGAATTTAAATATAAATAAAAGTTTCATTGTACATTGACTATATAGTATTTTAATGTAGTAGCTATCTCACTTCTTGTAATTGTTTTATTTTTCTTGGAAATATTTTCACATAGCAACAGAGCAACTAGAGAGGTGTAAACCACCAAGGTTAACTGCAGCAGAGGTAATCCAACCCAATAAGATTTACTTTAATCATAATGTTAACATGAGTTACAAATGTAGAGGAAAGCAGCAACATGACCACTCAATCTGCATCAATGGAAGATGGGATCCTGAGCCAACCTGTACAAGTAAGCTCCTATTTATTCTGCTTTCTAAAGGTTATTCTAGTCTTTTCTCACCTGTAATAGTAGTATATCGGAATTCTTAAAACAAGGTAACTTTTGAGTATTTCATATGTGAATCATGTATTTTCATCTTTTCCACTTCTCCATCTTCCTACTCAAACTTGTTTATATAATTGAGAGCATGATGAATCCATTTAGTGTTTCTTCTACATATATGTGTTTAGGAATAATGCTTAGAACTGGATAACCTATTTTTTTTACTCAGTTATCTAAGGAGAAGACTGATTCTCCAACTCTATATAGCCATTAATTGCCGGAACCTCTCCATCTAGGGGAAGGACATTGTTAGAATTCCCCTATCCATATTAATATTTCAACTGATATTCTTATAATGTGTCTTGTGTAGGTGGGATTCTGAGATTTCTGGGATTCTGAAATCCTTTCATACATTAAAACACTGTGTCATAAAAGATATTCTGGAAAGATACTTTTTAAATAGAAAATTACCTAGAAATTATTTTATCATTTTTATGACCTTTGTAAAACAGACAAGGAAACTTGATCAACACGAATTTACCCCCGTGTCCTAATGGTTTCTTGCTTAGAGTTCCATAACACCTAATTATTTTATCATAACAAATGAGATGTTTCATTCCTATGCCTACACTTAATATTCATGAATTTCTGTATGAGTGTTTATACTGTCAATTTAATAATTTATTTACCCATCAAAAATCAGTCTGTTTATATAGAGAATTCTGGCTCATATGACACCTCCAACTCCATGTCAATAAGCAATGACTTCATTCAACAGTATTTGCTTCCCTATTTGCTTTTACTACTATTATTTTGGATGCCTTACCTCACTTGTTATTGTAAGCTATTCCTTAAAGACTAAAATTCACAGGAAACATTTCTATGCCACTCCAAATTCAGACCCATTACGTATGTGTGAATGAAGTGTTCATGCTCTTCTACAATTGCCTCTGATTTTATCATGTCTGATATCATTTTGACTGTAGTATTAAGTTTGTAACTGTTTATCTTTCATATATGGCTATTTACTCAAAGAATGTGGAAACTTTTATGTACTTCACAGAGTTAATTATTTCTAGTCATTCCACATTATATAAACAGAGATAAAAATTGAAGTTATTAATAATCACCAATAAATACGCTCTTATTTTATGAATATGAAAGATTAATCTGAGGTACTTTGATTTTATAAAGACTTACACAAAGTTTTTCATAAGGGTGTTAATGACAGTATTAATTGCTTATTATCCTGGATGCATGCCATCACTTTGGTATCTCTAAATAATTCAGGTTAAGATGTCCAGGGTAGCTGAAATGGTTCACTATGAGCCATTTGTGAACATATCTTGTCCTCTTATTTATCAAGTGTCAGTGCCAAATTGATTATCAGTTGTGATAATTTATACCCATATTTTACTTGACAGAATCTACATTTCTCAAGGAAAACCACCTCTGAGCGTGACTGACAGGACAATTGTAGTTTAGGTTAACTGAGTGGGGAACGTCCACTATAAATGTAGGTGTTACCACCATTTTATGGGCAGGGTCCTGCAATAAATGAAAAGGAAAAGGGGACCTGAATACCAGCAATAATTTCTCTGTGGTTCCTTAGAGATACAATGTGACAATCTGCCTGACACTCTACTTCCATTCATGATGAGTTAAATTAAACCCACCCACCTTTCCTTCCTTCCTTCCTTCCAGTTGTTATTGTTCAGTATTTTTTTTACTGCAACGAGAAAAGTTACCAGTATATAAGTATTGGATCCATTAAACAACTTTCATTGTTGAACTATCTCACTGGCTTTTTTTTAATCTAATCCACCATATTAGGTCATACCTAACCATATATAGCTCTAGTGATACCTTCTTGTAATCCTGGTTTAATATATTTAAGTTTAAAATAATATAAAACACCATAAAGGATAGAAATAATTGAAATAAGTTTTATAAAAATAATGCAAGACTGCTTTAAATTTGAATAAATAAATTTTCAAAGGAGAACATGAATATATATTGAAATTCTATACTAGCTGAAAAGTATAGATACAATTAATACATGGGGATAATTAATTTAACATCTAATGAGAATTATTACTGTTATAATTTAAGATGCAATCTTTGGTCAAGAACTCTGATCTCAAATGTTTTTAGGAATAGAGAAAGAATCCTGCCCTCCTCCACCACAGATTCCAAATGCCCAAGTGATGGAAACCACAGTAAAGTATTGGGAAGGAGAAAAAGTATCTGTTCTTTGTCAAGACAATTACCTAATACAGAACAGAGAAGAAATGGTGTGCAGAGATGGAAGGTGGCAGTCATTACCACGTTGCATTGGTCAGTAGTTATGACTTATTTTACATCATTTTTTCTTTGAATACCAAAGAGAATTCAGGTGAAGGAGGGTGGGCATTGAAATAAGAGAGCATAGCCTAAATACTGTGGAGACATAATTAAACAGTTTGTTTATTATTTTTCAATGTAAACTTTTAATTTATGCATCACTAATTCATTTCTCTTCTTCATATAGCAAAAATGCCATGTTCCCAGCCCCCTGAAATAGACCACGGATCTGTTAAATTACCCAGATCTTCAGAAGATAGGAGACGCACACTTGAGTCCCGAAGTTATGAACATGGCACTACACTCAACTATGCTTGTGATGATGGTTTTAGGATGGCTGAGGATCATGGGGTAACTTGCCACATGGGAAAGTGGAGCAATCCACCTCATTGTGTTGGTGAGAGCAGAATGAAAATTCAATTCTGGTTTTCCAACAAGTCTTTACTCTCATCAAAAACAGGAGAAAGAATGGTTTAGATTGGCACATATAATCATTTATATATTTTAAACATAAATTTATTCTTGCATAGACCACAGTATCCTGCTTAAGCTAATTGTCTTGATTGTCATGAAATCCACTTTAACACTTCCTTTTCTGTTTTTAAATATGATGTATAGTCTGACCTCACCTGCTCATGTGATTTCTAGTATTTCATTTATCATCAGGTATTAAATTTATCAGTATCCACCCCAAATGCAGTATAGGGTATGTTTCCTGAAATGAGTATTTTTTGCTTTTCCATTCCTTTTGTCACTCAGTATTTGTCAGACATTTTGGTGTCCAGTTCTTGCTCAGTGTTGACGCAGTTTAGCAGATGGAAGACAGCAGACGGTGGTGTTAGGAAGCGCTGTCCACCTCTTCTGTGATGACACCTCTACCTTGTTAACATTCCCTCATAGTACACATAGAACTGACACATACAAGTGAGTTTCTGAATTAGTGCCACGTGGGATGATTTCACTTTGTTCCTCTCATTGTGTGATTTTCAGGACTTCCTTGTGGACCACCACCTTCAATCGATCATGGGATTGTGTCTCACGAACTAGACAGTTACCAACATGGGGAAGAGGTGACATACAATTGTTCTGAAGGTTTTGGAATTGATGGACCAGGATTTATAAAATGTATGGGAGGAAAGTGGCCCAAGCCGCCAGATTGCAAAAGTAAGGATTTATTTTTATTCTTTGTGTAATATATTTTCTATTTCAAGTTACATGTGGCACAAATATGAAAGCAAACTGGAATTCTAGCACATGAGAATATTTTGATGACAGTTCTGGGTGCTGGCATGCATCCAATACTAGTAAAATCATAGTTTAATATTTTGAACCCAGTTTCATTTTAACTTCATGTATCCCAAACTATCAGCATCCTATGACTTCTAGAGCACACTGCCTCTGTTCAACAGGCTCATCACCACAGGCACAATTTGTGCAGCATTGCCACTACAGCTAATTATGCTATAAAATTTTCAAATAAATTATAATGAGTATTCTATATTTGATGACATTAAAAAGTAGAAATATGCCTGAAGTGTGGAAAATAAGACAGAAAAAATTTGAATGCAAAATATAAAACTCTCAAGAACTATAACTGGAGTTTTCTATAATGTCATTCAGGAATTCTGTATGAATTCAATTTGGAAACCATTACTGTAGGCTCTAAACATTTGCCAAGGGTTCTGTATCTAGTGTCATTCCTACCTTATTTATTTTCAAAAATTTGGAACTATTGAATGTAACTTAGTTTAAATGTGGAACCTACAGTATTTATTGTCCTCTGTGAACCTAACTATTACTTCATATATTATATATTTTACAATTTCCTAAAAACATAAACCTACATATTATTTTTCTTTCAGGAACTGATTGTAACTATTTACCCAGGTTTGAAAATGCCATACTCACAGAAAAGCAAAAATACTCATATAAGTCTGGAGAACAATTGACGTTCAGATGTGCACCTTCTTATCAAATGGAAGGATCCAGCATTGTCACATGTGTTAATCGCACATGGATTGGAGAGCCAGTGTGCAAAGGTAGTTTGATACACTTGAAACATGTGTTTATTATAGTTTCTCATAAAGAGGTGTAGCATAATTTTTTGTTTGTTTTGGTTTTTTAAAAAAATATTTTTGTTAATTTATTTTTTACCTTCTGATCCCAGTTCTCCATCCCCACACTCTTCCTGCTCTCACTGCTTCCCCCCCCCCACCTCCCATCTGCTCCTCAGAGAGGAAGACCTCCCCTAGGAAGTCTACCAAGTCTGTCCCATCATCTCACTGAGTAGGACCATAGCACCTCTCCATTCCCCACACCACTGTGTCTAGGCTGAGCAAGGTATCTCTCAAAATAGAATGGACTCCACTAGGTCAGTTTGTAAATTAGACTTCTATCTTGGAACAACTGCCAACAGCCTTATATATTGTCCAAGTGGCACCATTGTCACCTATTTTAAAGGAGTTTAATTCAGTCTTACGGAGGTTCCCCATTTGTCAGACCAGAGTCAGTGATCAGCGAAATATAAATCAAAACAACTCTGAGATTCCATCTTATCCAGAAGAGAATGGCTAAGATCAAAATTATGTATGACATCTTATGCTGGAGGGGATGTGGAACAAAGGAAACACTCCTCCTTTGCTCGTGGGAGGTCTAGCATAATTTAATAGTGGTCAAAGTTTAGCTTTTAAAGGAAGAGGAACTTCGTCTATGTTTACAATAAAAGTATGGAACTGAAAATCTATTGGCTAAACTGATATAGTGATGGTCCCCAGCATGTGCTTCTATGGCCAGTCTTATCAGTATCATTGTGCCAGGTTTTATAAATGTAAATTAACACTGAAGAATTCAACTTAGTGTTGTTAAATAGAAAGTCATTTAGGAGAGAGACCTTGAGCCTTCTCTACTGTCCTTCAGGAATTCTGTGACAAATTCAGTTTGGAAGTAATTGCTGTAGGCTGCAAATATTTGTAAATGCATTGTTAAAGAATTACCATTCAACTGAGTTCTTGTTTATATCTCATTTTCTCTAATTGGTTAGGATATTAGGATATTTTACTTGATCATCATTCTCTTACAACTTTGGTATTCTTGAAATAATGTTCTTTTTCCCTTACATGAAAATGGATTTTTTTCCCTCTGGTAAGATGTACTGATTATGATTCTTCCCTCCCTCTACTCATCCTAGATCCTTTTGCCTCCTCTACCATCTGCAACCATCTTCCTTCTGTCTTTCTTCACAAAAGAAACAATCCCAGGAGAAAGCTGAAGAAAAGCACAAGAGAGTAATATAGATACAAAGCCCCTCTTGCCATACTCAGGAATCTCATAAAAACATTGAACTGAAAACTATAATACATATACAAATGAACTGTAGGGTAAAAAGAGAGAAGAAAACCAGAAATAAAATAAAAATTAAATAAAAAATGAGTTAGAATTTACAAAAAAAAAGGTAAGCCCTGGTAGGACATTATGAGACAAAGAACTTCCAAAGATTCCTTAGAGCTCATTTTATGCAGTTTACCCTTATTAGTAGTTTGTTTCTCCATTGAGATTCCCTTGGAGATCTCTAAATTGTCTTTGCACATGGCTATTAGTTAGAGATTGGATATTGCTTCTGATTTCGGAATGGTGGCATGTGCCAACTTCTTCAACACTAGAACCCCATCTATTGCAGACCCGTCCAGGTGCAGTGCATGCTTGTCTCAGTCTCTGAGTGTACATATGTGCATCAGTCTTGTTGCTTTGCAGGGTCTTCCCTACTTGAAGCACTCTATCCCATCTGCTTTTTACACTCTTTATGTCTTCTGTTCTGTATGGTTCCTTAAGCCACATGGGGAGTGATTTGATGGACGCAATCCATTTGGGGCTCTGTTTTATCAGGTCTCTTCAGAACGTCTGGCTAAGTCTCTCTGTATTTGTTCCCATCTGTTGTAGGACAAACTTCTCTGATGACAGTTTTGTAAGGCCAGATCTATGAGCATAAAAGAATGTCATGTGAAGTTCTATTGTTGCTATGGCTTTTGTTTTATTTGTTTGTTTTAGAAGGTTCTTATGTGGTTTCACAGTAGCATTACGTCCCTAGGCTATCTAGTCTCAGGTTGATGATCACTCAACTAGTGTAGTATAAGGGCTTCATCTCATAGAAGGGACCTTAATTCAAATCAGATATACCTTGGTTATACTCACAAGCATTGTACCACCATTTTCCTAGAATACTTGCAAGCAGAATACCATTATAGATCAGGGTTTGTGGATCGGGTGATGTTTTTGTTTCTACTTTGGTAATATGCAAAATAACGTCCTGTAGGGTTACTTGCCTGTAGGGTTGAAGCACTATGTAGGCTCCAGTTGGGTTTTTCTATGTTCAGTGAGTTGTGTAGATGCTGTCACATTTAAAATGTAGCCTTGAATCCAGCTTGTGGAAAATACTCTATAGTCTTGTGAATAGTCTGAGTTGTTTGGAAGTTCCCATGTGACCTCTTTGGTCACACAGTTCAATTATATGGAACCCAATCCCAGTACTATAAGCTTCATTTAGTGACAAGATATATCCATTGGGTCTCTGTTGCCCCATGTCTTGATGTTATTATTTATATATGAGAATCAGGAAATTTCCACTGTGTTAGGCTTCCATAATATCCCTCAAATGAGTCCTAATTTTAGCAGTCTTTCCCTGTGTTTTGTTCCTTGTCTCCCCCTCCTCATCCATAACTATTTACTCAATATCACCAGTCTATGGAAATTATCCCCCCCCCAATTCCAGTCCCTTACTCTACACCTAACCTCTTTTGTTCAATAGATTGTATCCTAGGCATCATTGACTTAACAGCTAATATCAACATATATGAAAATACATACCACATATGTCTTTCTGGGTCTGGTTTATCTCACTCACATGATATTTTCTAGTTCAATCCATTTACCTGTGAATTTCATGATTTCTCTCTCTCTCTCTCTCTCTCTCTCTGTGTGCGTGTTGAGAAATATAAGATGAACAAATAGATAAAGATACTTTCTTTTGCTCTTTAGATACTTCCTGTGGGGATCCACCACATGTGGAAAATGCTACTATAATAACAAGGCCTATGGCTAAATATCCAACAAATGAGAGAGTAGAATATGAATGTAATAAATCTTTTGAACTATTTGGGGAAAAGGAAGTGATGTGTCAAAATGGGATTTGGACAGAACCACCAAAATGCAAAGGTAGGGCTACATGTTTCCAAGAATTTTTTGACAATGTAATTTGTTTGCTCTGTATCAGTGAAAATAAAGTGAAATAATATTTTTCATTATATTTTGTTACATTTCTTTAGAAAAAAGATTGCTTCACATGTCAATTCCAGCTCCCTCTTCCTCCCTTCCTCCACAACGCCCCCCATCCTCCCCCCAGTCTCCCACCCTGTCCCAACTCCCTTCCACATAGGGGATATCCAGAGTCTGTCATGTCATTCAGGACAGGGTCCATGCCCTCCCCCATGAGTCTAGGCTGATAGAGCATCCTAGTCCATTTGTAGACCAGGGATAAATACTGATCTACTACCCAGGGCTCCATTGAGTTTCCAGGCCTCTTCACTGACACCCACATCCAGAGGGTCTGGATCAGTCCAATGTTGGCCCTCCAGATGTCCTTCTGGTGTCCAAGAGCTCCCCCTTGTTCAGGTCACCCGTTTCTGCTGGTCACTCTAGCCCATTCTTTACCAATTTGCTCATCACTCTTCCCTCTCTGTCACTGAGTTCCAAGTGTTCAGTTCAGTGTTTAGCTGTGGGTTTTTGCCTCTGCTTCCATCATTCACTGGATAAAGGTTCCAGGATGGTATATCAGGTAGCCACCAACCTTATCATTAGGTAGGGACTATTAATATAGTCTCTCCACTATTGCTTAGCTTGCCAGCTTGTGTCATCCTTGTAGTTAACTAGAGATCTCACTGTTGCCAGATCTCTCTTCAAACCTATAATGACTCCCTCAATTATGATATTTCTGATCCTGTTATCCACTCTTCTTCCCCCAACGCAACCGTCTTGTTCCCCAATGACATCCTCTCTCCTCCTCTTCTCCCCCTCTCTTTTTCCCAGATCCCACTCCATTCCCACCCCTCTGCTTCAAATCTGCTCAGGAGATCTTGCCTCATTCCTCTTTTCTGGGGTACCATGAATATCTCTCTTAGCTATTTTCCTGTTCCTCAGACTCTCTGTCAGTGCAGCAGTAGGCTGGCACTCTCCTGATCCATGTCTAAAATCCATATACGAGTGAGTCCATACCATGTTTGTCTTTTTGTGCTGTTCATTTGCCTGAAAATTTCAAGATTCCATAGTTTTTTTCTGCTGAGTAGTACTCCATTGTGTAAATGTACATCTTCTCTATCCACTCTTCAGTTGAGGAGCATCTATGTTGCTTCTAGGTTCTGGCTATTACAAATAATGCTGCTATGAACATAGTGGAATAGATGTCCTTGTTGTATGAATTTGCATCTTTTGGATATATGCCTAAGAGTGGAATTGCTGGGTCTTGTGTTAGACTGATTCTCATTTTCCTGAGTAATCTCCATACTGATTTCCAAAGTGGGTGTGCAAGCTGTCACTTCCACCAGCGGTGGAGGAGTGTTCCCCTCTCTCCGCCTTTCCAGCATAAATTGTCTTAATGTTTTTGATTTTAGCCATTCTGTTAGGAGTGAGATCGTATCTCAGAGGACTTTTAATTTACATTTTCCTGATGGCTAAGGATGTTGAGCACTTTCTCAAGTGTCTCTCAGCCATTTTATAGTCCTCTATTGAGAATTATCTATTTTAATTCTGTAACCCACATTTAATTGGATCCTTTGGTGTTTTGGAGAGTTGCTTCTTGAGTTTTTTGTAAATTTTGGAGATCAGCCCTCTGTTAGATGTGGGGTCAGTGGAGATCTTTTCCCATTCTTTTGGCTGCCTTTTTTTCTTGTTGACTGTGTCTTTTGCCTTAAAGAAGCTTATTAGTTTCAGGAGGACCCATTTGTTAATTGTCAATGTCAGTGTCTGTGCTACTGGTGTTATGTTCAGAAAGTGGTCACTTTTACCAATTCATTCTAGAGTACCTCCAAATTTCTCTTCTAATAGTTTCAGTGTGGCTGGATTTACGCAGAGGTCTTTGATCCATTTGGACTTCAGATTTGTGCATGGGGATACACATGGATCTATCTAAGGTCTTCTGCATGCCAATATCCAATATGCACCATTTGTTGAAGATGCTTTCTTTTATCCATTGTATAATTTAAGTTTCTTTGTCAAAAATTAAGTGTTCATAGGTGTGTGGGTTAAAATCTGGGTTTTCAATTTGATTCCATTCATCTACCTGTCTATTTGTGTGCCAATATCAAAGTTTTCGGTAGAAGAGCTTGAAGTCAGGAATGGTGATGCCTGCGGAAGTTCCTTTATTGTACAGGGTTGTTTTTGCTATCCTGGGATTTTGTTTTTCCATATAAAGTTGATTATTGTTCTTCCAAGGTCTGTGAATAATTGTGCCGGTATTTAGATGGGGATTGCATTGAATCTGTAGACTGCTTTTGAGAAGATTGCCATTTTTATGTTGATCACACCAATCCATGAGCATGGGAGTTTTTTCCATTTTCTGGTATCTTCTTTAATGTCTTTCTTTAGGGACTCAAACTTCTTGCTATACAAGTCTTTCACTTGTTTGGTTAGCACTATACCCAGATATATAAAACTATTTGTGCCTGTTATAAAGGGTGATGTTTCTCTGATTTCTCTCTCACCCAATTTATCATTTGTGTATAATAGGGCTACTGACTTTTTTGAGTTAACCTTGTATCCTGCCACTTTGCTGAAGGTGTTAATCAGCTGTAGGAGTTCCCTTGCAGAGTTTTTCAGGTCACTTATGAAAACTCCCATGTCATCTGCAAATAGTGAAACTTGTCTTCTTCCTTTCGAATTTGTATCTCCTTTTGTTGTCTTACTGCTCTAGCTAGAACTTAAAGTACAATATTGAAGAGACATGGACAGAGTGGACAGCCTTGTCTTGTTCCTGATTTTAGAGTAATTGCATTGAGTTTCTCTCTATTTAGTTTGATATTAGCTGTTGGTTTACTGTATATTGCTTTTATTATGTCCAGGTTTGTTCCTGTTATCCCAGATCTCTCCAAGACCTTTATCATGAAGGGGTGTTGGATTTTATCAATGGCTATTTCAGCATCTAGTGAAATGATCATGAGGTTTTTCTTTCGCAGTTTGTTTATATGGTGGATTATATTGATAGATTTTCATATCCTGTAGCATCCCTGCATCCCTGGGATGAAGCCTACTTGATCATGGTGGATGATTTTTCTAAGGTGTTCTTGGATTCGATTTGCTAGTATTTTATTGAGTACTTTTGCATCAATATTCATGACGGAAATTGGTCTGTAGTTCTCTTTCTTAGTTGTGTCTTTTTGTGGCTTTAGTACCAAGGTAATTTTAGCCTTGTAAATAGAGTTTGGCAGCGAACCTCTTGCTTCTATGGTGTGGAACACTTTGAGGAGTATTGGAATTAGCTCTTTTTTTGAATTTCTGGTATAATTTTGTACTGAAGGCATCTGGGCCTGGGCTTTTTTTTGGTGGGGAGACTTTTGAAGACTGCTTCTATTTCATTAAGGTTTATAGGTCTGTTTATTTTTTATATCGTTTTTATTTTAATTTTAAATAGCTTGTTTTACATGTCAATCCCAGTTCCCTCTCCCTCCCCTCCTCCCGCACTCCCCTTCCCCCCCAGCCTCCCACCCTATTGCCAATTCCTTCCACATAGTGGATATCTAGAGTCTGTCATTTCACTCCGGGTAGGGTCCAGGCATTCCCCTAAGAGTCCAGGCTGAGAGAGCATCCCTCTTTGTGCTATGGGCACACAATGACTGTTTGTATTCCAGGGATAGACACTGATCCACTGCTCAAGGCCCCATAGGTTGCCCAGGCCTTCTTACTGACACTCACATTTGGGGGGGGTCCAGATCAGTCCCATGTTATCCTCCCCACTGTCAGTCTGGGGGTCCAAGAGCTCTCCCCTGTTCAGATCAGCTGTCTCTGCTGGTTTTGCCAGCCCATTCTTTGCCAATTTGCTCATCACTCCTCTCTCTCTGCCACTGGGTTCCTTGGGTTCAGTTCAGTGTTCTGTCCTTGATTTAATTTTGGCAAGTGATATCTATCCAGAAAATTGTTCATTTCTTTAAATTTTCAAATTTTGTAGAGTACAGGTTTTCAAAGTATGACCTGATGATTCTATGGGTTTTCTCAGTGTCAATTGTTATGTTCCCCTTTTCATTCCTGATTTTATTAATTAGCATGCTCACCCAGTGCCTTTTGGTTAGTTTTGATAAAGATTTGTCTATTTTGTTGGTTTTCTCAAAGAACCAACTCTTTGTTTCATTGATTCTTTGGCATGTTTTCCTGGTTTCTACTTTGTTGATTTCAGCCCTCAATTTGACTATTTCCTGGCATCTACTCCTCCTGGGTGAATTTGCTTCCTTTTGTTCTAGAGCTTTCAGTTGTGCTCTTAATTCTCTAGTGTGACTGTTCCTCAGTCTCTTCATGTGGCCACTTAGTGCTGTGAAATTTCCTCTCAGCACTGCTTTTTTTTTTTTTTTTTGGTTTTTACAAGACAGGGTTTCTCTGTATTGTTTTGGAGGCTGTCGGTCCAGTCTGGCCTCGAACTCACAGATATCCTCCTGCCTCTGCCTCCCGAGTGCTGGGATTAAAGGCTGTGTGCCGCCACCACCCAGCTCAGCACTGCTTTTTAAGTGTCCCATAAGTTTGGGTATGTTGTGTCTTCATTCTCGTTGAATTCCAGTAAGTCTTTAATTTCTTTTTTTATTTCTTCCTTTACCCAGGGATGGTGAAATTGTGCATTGTTCAATTTCCATGAGATTGTAGGGTTTCTGCGTCTTGTGTTGTTGTGAATTCTAATTTTAATGCAAGGTGGTCTGATAAGGTACAGTGATACAATGGGTTATTCCATTTTTCTGTATTGTTTTGGAGGTTTACTATGTTTTTGATTATGTGGTCAATTTTAGAGAAGGTTCCTTGTGTCGCAGAGGAGAAAGTATATCTGTTTCTGTTTGGAAGGAATGTTCTATAGAAGTCTGTTAAATCCAATTGGGTCAAAACATCTGTCAGTTCTTTTGTTTCTTTGCTAAGTTTTTGTCCTGGAGGACCTGTCTAGTGGTGAGAGCAGAGTGTTGAAGTACCCTACAATTAGTGTGTGATATTTTATTTGTGATTTGAGCTTTAGTAATGTTTCTTTCATTAATGTGGCGCCTTTGTATTTGGGGAATTGATGTTCAGAATTGAGACTTCATCTTGATGGATTTTCCTGTGATGAATATGAAATGTCCTTATTCATCACTTTTGATCAATTTTAATTTGAAGTCTAATTTCATTTTCCTTCACAGTAAATATTTTGCTTGGATATTGAACATTTTGTTTTCTCCTAAACAACATTGGAGTTCAGTTCAATTTCATGATGCACCTATTTAGATCTAACTTAACAGAACATAATATCAGTATTTTTGATTTCAGTCTTTTTTCCCTGTGGCCTCACCAGGAAGATCAATGGTCCAAAAGGGAAACCAATAGTATCATGCAGTTAGATGTGTCCTCATTTCTTAAACAGAATTCTCCCCTCTCCCTATACTCTTTACCAAAAATATTATGTCTAAGTACTCCTGTTTTACTTTTATAATTTGTAGATACCTCTACTTATGTGACTCTTTCAGGAACCCAGAAAGCTTCATTTGCCTTCTGTGATTTTGTAAGCCTTAAATTCTTGTCTAGAAATGTATGTTTCTACAAAAAATAATAATGAATGTCAGAAATATATAGAATAATAAATACTCAAGTGTCTTGAAAAAAAAGAGAAACTCTATCTGTCTCCATTGGCCTCTGTATTTGTATAGGATGTTAAGACATTTAGTAGGACTGGAAAACTTCAGAACTGACATGCTTGCTCCAGTTCAGGAAGTGCTTTATGTGAGAAGGAAGAAAGGAAGAACTTGTAATTCTCAGTTTATATAATGAAATCTTCTTCAAGCAACCCTTTTTGTATCTAGAAATCACCAAAGCCTTTATATTGTGTAAACTGCTTGGTTCTTCTGAAGCCTGTATGTTGACTTAATTTCTCAGACATTCAAACATTGTGTTCTTAGATTCAACAGGGAAATGTGGGCCTCCTCCCCCTATTGAAAATGGAGACATCACCTCCTTCCCATTACTAGTATACCCACCATCGTCATCAGTTGAATATCAGTGCCAGGCCTATTATCTACTAAAGGGAGACAAGAAAATAACATGTAGAAATGGACAGTGGTCTGAGCCACCAATATGTTTACGTAAGTACCTCATTCTCATAGACTGTAGGAGATTCAGTTTCATGATATGGATATTTTTCTGTTAATAATAGACCATGCACAGATTAAAAGCACTCTTTCACTTACTGCTTCACTGACAAAAGCTAGCATGTGGGGAAAGCAAGATTATTAGTTTCACTTGTATATAAAAATGGTTGACAAATAAAATTGTGCATGTTTTTCTTTATTTTTGAGTTTTTACTAATGTGTATTGATGTCCTTAAAAGTTGGTGCCAGCATGATTTTTCCATACCTGCTATCTCAATCAGTGCTCTATTGCTGTGAATTGTCACCAGGACCATAGCAGCATTTTTTGGACTTTTTATGAATTTTCTAATAAATTTATTTATTTTCTTATCTCATATACCAACTACAGTTCCCCCCTACCACTCCGCCTCCTACCCTCACCTTCCCCAACACACCCCATCCACTCCTCCTTAAGGGTAAGGCCTCCCACATTAAGTTGAAGTAGAACCAAGCCACTCCCCCCTGCATCAAGGCTGAGCAAGGCATCCCACCATAGAGAATGGGTTCCAAAAAGCAAGCTCATGCACCAGAGATAGATCCTGGTTCCACTGCCTCAAACAGACCAAGCTATACAACTGTCACCGACATGTAAAGGGCCTAGCTCAATCCCATGGAAGCCCCACAACTGTCGCTCTAGAGTTTGTGAGTTCCTGCAAGCTTGGTTCAGCTGAGACACATGAAACACCCTGGGAAGGGGAAATATATCAGATCTTCTAGGTAAACTGGAGGTAAGAGGTGATAGAAGGGAGTTTGGGAGATGAGAACATGAGGGAACTGGATGGTCATGTTGGTGGAGGGACTGAGTGGGACAGCAATGAAAGAGATATCTTGATAGAGGTAGCCATTACATGGGAGAAACTGGTGCTAGGGAAATTCCCAGGAAACTGCAGGAATGACCCCAGCTCAGACTCCTAGAAATAGTGGAATGGTTGGGTGTCTGATCTGACCTTCCTCTGCAATCAAATTGGTGAATAACCTAACTGTCAGCATAGAGCCTTCTGTAAGGAAGCAGATGCAGAGATTCACAGTCAAGCACCAGACTTAACTCTGGGATTCCAGTTGAAGAGAATTAGGAGTGATTATATAAGTAAGGGTGTTGGTCAAGATCATGACAGAGAAATGTACAGAGAAAACTGGACCATGGATAATCTTATAGAAGAAAATATTTAATTGGGTATTGCTTACAGTTTAAGATATTTAGTTCTTATTTTCATTGTGGTGATCATGCTGGCACACAGGCAGACATGATGGGGGGGAGGGGTAGCTGAGAGGTCTGGATTACAAATTGAGTTTTGATATTCTGATCCCACCAGTAGTGTTCTAACCTCTTAGTGTTGGTTTTGACTATTTGTATTCTCCTGTGATTATGTAGGATTTCTAATTTATTTTTCTAAATCTATGGAATTCAACATTGGAATTTTCATTAATACTGCAAATTAACTTTCATAGTATATCTAATTTCAAAATGTTAATTCTGAAATATCTGCAGCAGATTTTTAAAGAGTTTTGCACTTTCATTTGATTCTTCCCTATACTTAAATTATATGACTTCTGATCTTGTGGGATTTATGTGTACTTAATATTTGATATTGGTAGCTCATTCTCATTGTTTTTGCTGTTGTTTTTCGAGACAGGGTTTCTCTGTGCATCTTTGGAGCATATTCTGGCAATTGCTCTGCAGACCAGGCTGGCCTTGAACTCACAGAGATCTGCCTGTCTCTGCTTCTTGAGTGCAGGGATTAAAGATGTGTGCCACCAATCCCTGGCCCATTTTCATTTTTTGAATGCTGTTCTCTCTAGAACATAATTTATTAGGTAGCTATGTTAGAGGTGCATTCATTCATTTTTTATTTTCTTTTAGGATTTTTGGTTTGTTTTTTCTATTTTGAGTCAGAATTACTGTATTATTTACCTTTATTCTTTATTTTTATGAAATTTAATACAAACAGTTTGTAAATAAAATAATCAAAATTACACAGACTCAAATTTATGTGCTGCTCTTATACAGATTTTGAAATAGTTTGAGAAATAATTCTCAAAGCTGAGTCTCTGTAGGTTTACATATTACTTAATGAAATTTGGAAATTTTTCTTTCAGATGCATGTGTGATACCAGAAGAAACTATGGAAAAATATAACATAATTCTCAAATGGAGAGAAAATCAAAAGCTTTATTCCCAATCAGGGGAGGATGTTGAATTTACTTGTAAACCTGGCTACCGCAAGGGAAAAAGGACACCTCCATTTCGTACAAAGTGCATTGATGGTCACATCAATTATCCCTTTTGCACAAAATAATACAGTTACTAGAATTTATGAATGAGCTTCTGTTTAGAAAGGCAAATGCATTATTAATAATACAGTTCCAATTTACATTTGAAGTATTGTTTAACTCATTTCTTTTCATAAATATAAACTGGTGTTGGCATATGGTGATGGCTTTGGAACATGAGAGACTGCTGCCACAATTGCAAAATCAGCTATTCAAAACTCCTAAACCCAGATGTGATGTATCTTGGCATAAAAATGAATACCAAGAAAACAGATGGGATTTCTTTAGTGTCTGTTTCCATCCACCACTTTCTCAAATCATCCTGGATACCATTTGAACTAAGGTTATGATTTACAGTGAATGGAAGACAGATTGTCTCAGTTGTCAAATTAATGTTATTTCACAAACATATTACAACCAAACTGTCATATTTAGCATTACTAATGAATATAAATAATTGCTACACACTACTTTTATATCAATAATGAAATATAAGAAACATTTTGCATATTAACATTTAAATATATTATTTTGCACATTGAAATATTCTAGCAATGGATTGACCTGACTTATTAACTTTATGATAGTGAAAAAGTGATATTCATTCAGTAAATGCTGATTAGTTTTTCTTGGGATATATATATATATATATATATGTATATATGTAAATGTAATATGACACTGTGAAAATGAACAGCAGTGACTCACCTCAGTTCTTCTTTAATCAAGGTAATCAGCAGCATTTCAAAAACCCTGTGTTGCTGAATAGAATTAATAGAACTTAAGTTTTTAAATGGATTTATACCAACATTGCTTTCAGTGTACCTTGGTGTAATATCAGGATTGTCTAGAGTAACAGAACTTATGAAATGAATCTCTCTCTCTCTCTCTCTATATATATATATATATAATGATTTACAGAGTATAGCAATCCAACAATGACAGGTTGTGAATGTAAAGTCCAAAAATCCAGTAGTTGCTCAGTCCAGAAATCTGTATATGTATGTCCTAGCTAGTCTTTAGTATACTTGGTAATCCCCAGGAAGCAGGCTTTAATGTCAGTGAAGAAGGGATGTACTGGCAAGGTGAAGGCAAACGGGCAAAGGGAAAAAGCTTCTTTCTTTCATATCCTTCTATAGGCTTCCAGTAACAGGTGTAGCCCATAATAAAGGTATGTCTTTCTTCCTCAAGATTTGGTAGATAATAATACATCCAGCTCATCATAGGCAGTTCAGGTCACATGGTAACTTGGTGGCCAATTGTCAAAAGTTCTGTTTCCACTAAGGCCCAATCACAAGCCAAGAGCATTTTTTGGAAAGGAGAATTGTTTGTCTGCAGATGATGGTAGAACCTTGCTCTAAAATCTCAATGGTTTCTTTTGTGATTCACACACACAGGCCTGCCAAAGGCTCCAAAAAGCATCACTATATACTCTTGATACCTCAAGTATGATCAAGTCTCACACAAGATGATGAGTTTTCCACCACAAACTGGGTTTGTGCCAAATATGGTCAAAAGCTGAGTGCTTAGGTGGGGACTTGGGTGACTGGCAATTTCTGGGTAAGAAGTAGAAATGGCAGCCAAAAATGCACAACTGAGCTTTTTGACATCATTCCTTTGTTTGAAGACACTCTGAGATACATAATTTGGAGAGAGCAAGGGAGCATGGTGCTTCCAGGAACATTCAGGGGCAAACTGAAAGCTCCAACCAAACCCCCATCCAGATACCAACAGACTTCTTTATCTTTTTCTTTTTCCCACATCTTTTTATTTATTGTGTGTGTCTTTCACATCATACACCTGAATCCCATTCATTTCCCCATCCATGCATATCCACCCTCTGCCCTTGCAACCCCCTCACAAAATGAGATAAAATAAATTAAGAGAAAAATGAAGAAAAAGAGAAGAAAAAAAATCAACCTTGTCATGGAAGCTGTGGTGTGACACAGTGAGCCCTGCATATTATCCATGTATCATTACATGAAAGTGCTCATTGCAGAGTCCTGGCTCTGTTTTCTACTACTCTGTAGATGCTGGGACCTCACTGGGAATCCTCTTAGTTATCCTGTTGCTGCCTGTGTTGTGGAACTCCTGAAGCCTTGTGTCATCAGAACTGGTTCCTTCATAATCTCCAGCAGATCACAGATGGGCTGGGTGTTGGAGTGGGCCACCACATAACCCTGGTTCTGGGCTAGGATAATGCAGTTTCTGTCAGTCCACCAGCTTTCCCTTGTCCTCACCACCAGCATAAACTCTCCTGCATTGCAATAGACAGGTGGCCATTTGTAGCAATGAGCAAGGGGCCAGATCATGTATCCTGTTTTCAAGTAATCAGGGCCAGATCTCCCACACCTGCACATCCAGGGACAGTTCTACGTGTTGCCCAGGCCTGGCATAGAGGTCAATATCCTGAGAGCTGCAGCTGATGAGGAGCAGGGGCAGATCTCTTGTTTTTATCATCTCAGGATCAGCTCTTGCCTGCCTCAGTCACTGATAGGCAGAGGGGTGGGGGGCATCTCTCTCCTTCCCATGTTGCTACTTGCCTGAAAAGTATTGGGGACAACACACCAATTCTCACAACTATGGGGATCGTTCACTTATAACCTTACCAACAGGAATGGCTGTATTGTGCTGCCCAGGATAGTTTCAAGGCTTAGTCTCCTAAATCAAACACAATTCCTTAATACCATAGATTGATATAAGACCACTTCTACAATTTAAAACCAAATTTGCAGCATGCTTTAATTGAATACTGGCCAGATGGATAGGCACTGGCCAAGTCCATACCTAGGTTCTTGGCCCAGAATCAAGTATGGCAAGTGCTTAATAAGGAAAACCCATAATTCATTGCATTTCCCACCAAGTTCAATCCGGGGCAAGCATACATCTTGATGTACCTCCAGTCTGTGAAGCTACCGCTCATATGAGATCAAGTATATAGGTGTAGATGGGTTAAACAAACTTATTTAGGGGAGTGTAAAACATGTGGCTTGTTATCTTCCATAAACAATCGCCTTTAGTATTTCAGGAACTATCTGTCCTTGGGCAAGGGGCTTACAGATCCCAGGCATTTTTATTTCTTTGAGCTCTAAGGCATAGTAATTAAAACTCAAAATGTAAATTTTGACTCTCACATAACCTCTCTTAGTTGTATCGTGAGTCTTATCCTTAACTCTGTGATGGGTAACTGTTTATAATGGTATCTAATAACCATAAGCTTAATGGTACCCAGACAGGAATTATCATTTACTTAAGGAATCAATGATGACTGACAGATTTCCTTTTTAGAAGGAACCTAGAAATGAGAATGGGAAACACTTATTTATTTTATCTCAGATCCCCTATGACAGGGAGTTTCCTTTTGATCTAACATTCTAGCCTGTTGGGGGTCTAGGGGGAAAGTACGCTCTTCTGCAATTACTTCCTTCTGAGACTAGCACTTTGTTGACAAGGTCCAGGAAGGTTAGAATGTTAACCAAAGGCAAGGAGGGAATTGAGGCAATGGGTCATTCATCGGAAGCATCTGGTTTGCCGACTCAGTTGAAGAGACAGGGAGCATTCACATAGACTGGAATGTTCCATGTCAGCTTTCAGCAAGTCAGAGGTCTCACAGTCATTTGGAGCAGGTTGTAGTCACGAGCTGATGCTTGTATGTACCTGTCAGCCACATGGAAATCTGTTTAGAGACAGATATCAACTAGGGAAAGAAATTATAACTTATGAACTTAAAGGAAAATACTACATTTATAACTTTCAGGCCTATACTCCTAATAATTGAGGAAGAGGAGGCGTCCGTCCCAAGAGCAGAAGACAGATCCCATCCTCAGCAATAGATGGAGAAACTTAGACTGTACTTATCTGGAGTCTTTTTAACCTGTGAGAAGTGAATCCAAATCTTATGACTCCCCAGATTCTCTGAAGCTTTCATGATTTTTTTAGTTTACAAAAAGACAGAAGGAGCCAGAAGATGGTGCACACTTTCAATACCAGCACTCAGGAGGGAGAGACAGCCAGATCTCTGTGAGTTCGAAGCAAACATGGTCTACAGGGTGAGTTCCATGACAGCCTCCAAAGCTACAGAGAACCCCTGTATCAAAAAGACAAATGGTCATATATATATGAACATTTTCTACTGCTCAGAGAAACGTCTTCAGCCCAATGAGAAGCACCTTGAAGTCTATATTTAGAAGACAACTAAAATAAATCTAAAATCTTGAGTTTGTGACTGAACAGTAAGTAGTCATTTCTCTATCAGCTAATCAGAACATTATTAATGTTAAGTTCTGAACTTTTATACCATGGAAGGGGAAAGAAATCTAAAATGTTTCTCATATTTTTAAATCATTCACTTATACCATTACAACTTGTAATTACATCTTAAATCATTTTCTGAGGCCCTCAAAACTTATAAGCTTTCACATTCTCAGGCCTTTATATACCTTCAAACATTCTTATGCCCTCAAAACTTGCATAGACTTTAACCCTAAACTAATCATTCACCAAAGACACAAGCAGTTATTCCTGAGACTATCATTTCAAATCATGTTCCTATAACACAAAGTTCCATCTGGAACTTTTTGTCTTCTAATATAAAGACTGTTAACAAGGAAAACCTATCTACTTTTTCCCAAAATGATACCTAGTAGCTTTAGAAATGAACTAACAAAGCGACTACAGCCTTTGGGAAAAATCTGATTGCCTGCTACTGCTAAACTGACAAAGTTATAGTTAGCCTATCTGTCAAGTCAATACCATCAGAGATCTGAGAAGGATAATTATAACATGAAGTACAATCCAAATGGCCTGAGTATCAATTAAAATGACAGAGAGTAGTTCATTACTAAGATAGCCATCCCAGGTTCCCATGGTCTCCATAGCATTGAGGACAGAGGTATCAGTCTTTGACTGCCAGACCAAAAGATTAGAGACTTTCCTGTGGAGGAGGAACATGAGGGAGATTTACCTTTGTATACACAAAATGTGGCAATCAATTCGCCATGGTTTGGGTCAGATTCTGGTAGGTGCTGCATTGGGACATTTTTTCCCAGTGGTTAGTGTTACCAAAAATCCAGATGGAGTCACTGTGGTGCTCCATCATTTACTTTGGAGACCTCAGCATCATTGGTAGAAGCTTGAAATCTGTCATAGTAAGCTTTTTCCATTAAACAATTTAGATGCCATATTCTCAGATCTCTGAAGAATTTGAGGAACTAGGTTTAACCTTGAAAATATACCCATTTGATTATTATAGATGACAATAATTAACAGGCAGTTTTAATCATCCATTGTATCTTTAAATGAGTTGTATATATATAGTATTTTAAATAAGAGTAGAAATATACATGTACATACATATATAGCATAACAAATATAGCCTTAAATATATGTCAATACATAAAAATCTATGCCAATGTGAAATATTTGAGACTAGTATTTTTTTAGTTTAAAAATAGATCAAGTAATCTCCTTTTACCCTATCATATTTATATCCCCCTATTTCTTTTCAAGATCCTTTAACCTAACCTCTCTTGCTTAGTTTTTCCTCTTACTATGACCAATAATAATAAGCAACCAACATCTCTAAATGATGACAATTATCCATAACCCACTGAATGACCAAAAATCCTCCATCCCATCTTTTGGTAATGTAGGCCTTAGGTTCTCTAGACTTCCTCCTGTTGTCTGGAGACAATTGCATTCTAGGGGTCCCCAAGAAAATTGCGACAATGACACCGGCTACTTCCAGGATGTGGCAGTACTCTAGCTTTCTCAAGTTCCCCAAACATGGTCGACACCCACCAGGTCAGTGAGAAGTACTCGAGAACTCGACACCCTTATTCCCTAACCTGCCATGCCTAACTCTTCATTTTTTATATAATGAATAAAGGTGGGCATGTAAGGATTCAGGAATTATGCTGGTCTGCCCCTGTCACCTGGCAGAATGCACTCAGTCAATACCCTGTTCAGTCCAGGGTACCATGGTTTCATAGTCTGCATGAAGGTGCAAAGGACCCCTTTAAAAGAAAGGCTGCTGCCCACTTATGCTCCCTTTCTCAATGTTCTCCTGGGGATAGATCACACATTTCCTGTCTCTCTCTTCTGTTCTCTGCTCTCTCTCTCTCTGTGCCTCTTTACCTCCTTTCTCTTTTGCCCCTTCCCTCCCCTTTCTAATAAAGCTTTTCAATTAATCTCTGTCTGCCTGACATGTTTGTCCCTCTGCCTGGGTCACCATCATCTGCCATGGAATCTGCCAAGGTTCCCCACACACGTTATCATAACAGCCCATCAATCCCAACTTTTGGAATATGGGCATTGTGTTCTCTAGACTTCTTCCTGTTATCTGGGGTAATGGCATCTCTAAGGGTCTATAAGAAAATGGAGACAATGATCAAGTCATGGTTAAACTAGTTGTAGCATTTATTGTCCAGTCTCAGAATTCTTCCCATGAAGAGGAAACAGGACTCATGTCACCTGTACTGTAATCTTTCCTGGCTGTCTCTAACATGTCTGCAGCCAATATTCTCAGAAGGTGTCCCCTAGTAAAATCTGGTCTTTATTAATTTGGAAGGAAAACATTTTCTTTTCATTTCTCTTGGAAAAAAATATAATCTTTCCCCTAACATAGCATATTTTCTTACTTTTATTCAGAAGCCAAAGTATCCTAAATTATATAGGTTCATTTAATGCAGCAATTTCTTCCATAACCCAATGTCTTTCAGCAGATGCTGTTCATTAATCAAAGACTTTACTTTAGTCAGATTTTTAAAATTATCCTTAACAATACACAATGACTTATTAGCTTTCATAAGACTTGGACTTGTTGGGGTAGGGCTTACTATCAGGAACTGAGGGAGCCTAGAGGCTATCATTGCCTTTGACAAGTTGATAATCACCATAGCCATATGCTAATGGAAGGACCATCAGTACCTTTTTACAGAGATAAGGAAAGTGACTCTTTTTGTTGTTGTTGTTGTTTGATATTGTTTATTTATACAAAAATAGTGAATCTTCGATAAGCAATTGAGGATTACCACACATACACTATCTAATCCTCCCTTTTAAATTTGAAATCCTGTTATAATTTTTGTATGAATTATTTGATAGTAAAAGTCAAAAACATTTTAAGTCTTTTTAAGATAATGCACAGGAAAGGCACCATGTTCTGGGTAGGCCTCTCTAGTGTTCACTGAAGTCATTAGTGTCTTTTTTTAAAATTTTTATTTTAAATTTAAATTAGTAACAAGGTTGCTTCACATGTCAATCCCAGGTTCTTCTCCCTTTCCCTCCCTCCTCCTATGCCCTCCCACCAGCCCCCAAGTACCCTCTCATTTCCCCAGAGAGGGTGATGTCCTCCATGGGGGTGTCCATAGTCTGTCATTGCATCCAGGGCAGGGCCTAGACCCTTGCCCCAGAGACCAGGATGAGAGTACATCTCTCATTGTTGGATGGGCACCCAAAGCCCATTTGTATACAAGGGATAAATACTGATCTACTACCTAAGGCCCAATAGATTACCTAGGCCTCCTCACTAACACCCACATTCAGGGTGTCTTGATCAGCCCCATGCTGGATTCCCAGCCATCCGTCTAGGATTCAATAGCTAACCATTGTCAGGTCAGCTGTTTCTGGGGATTAAACCAGCGCACTCTTAACCCCTTTTCTCATGAGTCCTCTCTCTGTGTCACTGGGTTCCTTGAGTTCAGCTCAGTGTTTAGCTGTGGGAGTCTGCCTCTGCTTCTGTCAGCCATTGAATGATGGTTCTGTTTCCCAGACTCTCTGTCCATGGCGTTGCAGTCTGGCACTCCCCAGATCTATGTCTAAAATCCATACATGAAAGAGCACATACCATGTTTGTCTTTTTGTGACTAGGTTACCTCATTCAGGATGGCTTCTTCTAGTGCCATCCATTTGCCTGCAAATCTCAGGATTCCATTGTTTTTATTCTGCTGAATAGTACTCCATTGTGTAAATGTACTATATTTTCTCTATCCACTCTTCAGATGAGGGGCATCTAGGTTGCTTCCAAGTTCTGGGTATTACAAATAATGCTGTTATGAACATAGAGGAGCAGATGTCCTTGTTGTATGAATTTGCATCTTTTGGATATATGCCTAATAGTGGAATTGCTGCCGTCTTGTGGTAGATTCATTCCCATTTTCCTGAGGAATCTCCATACTGATTTGCAAAGTGGCTGTAAGAGTTGGCACTCCCACCAGCAGTGGAGGAGTGTTCTTCTTTCTCCCCAACCTCTCCAGCATAAACTGTCCTTGGTGTTTTTGATTTCAGCCATTCTGACCATAGAGTTGTTTTGGTTTGCATTTCACAGATGGCTAGGGATGTTGAGCACTTTCTCAAGTGCCTCAAAGCCATTTTAGACTCCTCTATTGAGAATTCTCTATGTAATTCTGTAGCCCACTTTTTAATTGGATCCTTTGGTGTTTTGGAGACTTGCTTCTTGAGTTCTTTGTAAATTTTGGAGATTAGCCCTCTGTCAGATGTGGGATTAGTGAATATCTTTTTCCATTCTGTGGGCTGCCTTTTTGTGTTGTTGACTGTATCCTTTGTCTTACAGAAGCTTCTCAGTTTCAGGAGGTCCGACTGTTTTTTGTTTTTTTTTTTTGTTTTTGTTTTTTAAAGCAAGCAGGAACTTTCTTCCAACCTCTGAGGGAATAGGAGCTTTATCTAAATGCCTGACCTTGGAAAAGAGACTTCTGAGGATTCATCTCTGTTAAGTTTAAGTCTTAACAGATACCCATAGCTAAACACTTAACTAAACTGTTGGAATCCACTGACAGAGAGGGAGGACTGATGAGCAAAGGGTTCAAGACTGGGCTTGGGCTTTGTAAACCCACACAAAGAGCTGACCTGAACAATGGGAGCTCTTGTTCCCCAGACTAGTGGCTGGGAGGCCAGCATGGGACTTATCCAGATCCCATGAATGTTGTTGTCAGTGAGGAGGTCTAGGCAATCAATGGGACCTTGGGTAGTAGATTAGTATTTGTCCCTGGCATACAAATAGACTTGAGGTGCCCATACCACAATGAGGGATGTTCTCTCAGCCTGGACTCTTGGAGGATGGCCTAGACCCTGCCCTGAAGGAAATGACAAACTCTGGAGATCCCCATGGAGGTCCTCACCCTCCACGGGAAATGGAGTGGGAATTGGGTAAGGGACTTGGAAGACTGGGAGGTAGGGGAGGAGGGGAGGGAGAGGGAGCTGGGATTGATGTGTGAAGACAGCTTGTTTCTAATTTAAATAAAAAAGTTTGACCCTTAAAATACAATAATTTTTAATTGAACTTTCTATCTGTATCAAAATAAAGCTTTTAATTCCTAGACATTATCCATAGAAATACCAGGAAATTTATTATCCTTTATAGTACACTATTACAGAATATGACAATTTCTTACATGACTCTTTAACAAAATAATTTAAGATTAACAAGGTCAGCAAAGATGAGGAGGCTGGACTTATATTCTTAAGCATGAATATGTAATAGGAAAAATTAATGAAAGTCTTAAAACTTAGACCACTAAGCCTATCCAGGGAAAAGGGAATTTCTGATCTTGAGCTCCCTAAGACAACACAAAAGAAAAAGAGCCAAACAAAGGAAATCCATCTCCTGACTGAGTATGTGACTAGAGGCCTAAGTGCAATACTTAGAAAAAGACTGCCGGGCGGTGGTGGCGCACGCCTTTAATCCCAGCACTCGGGAGGCAGAGGCAGGCGGATCTCTGTGAGTTCGAGGCCAGCCTGGTCTTCGTAGTGAGTTCCAGGACAGTCTCCAAAGCCACTGGGAAACCCTGTCTTGTAAAACTAAAAAAAAAAAAAAAAAGAAAAAGAAAAAAAAGACAATTAGCACACCACCAGCTGTGTCAACATTCCTTTGTCCTAAAGAAAAGCAGATAACCACCAATTACAGGTTGTGAAAATCCCTGACTGGGGACAATTACCAAGCTCATGACCCAATGTCCCCTGCCCTAACCTGCTCAATTGTATCTTGCTTAAACATATAGTTATTGCTTTACCTTGTATAACCACAGAAACTGTAATCTTGAGACTTTCAGCGTTGTGATTTTTCCCTTTAAAAACCTCCTTAGCTGTAAGCACGTATACCCCAAACATGTGTGATCCCTATCTCGGCTTGAATAAAATGAAACATTTGCCTTTGCATTTGGTGAGATGTTTCCTTGGTGGTGGTCCTTTTGGGCATAGCAAATAGACATTGGGAAAGGAAAGACATTCTCTAAGCCATTGGTTCTCAACTTTCCCAATACTTTGAATCTTCCATAGAGTCCCACAATTAGTAGTAACACCCCATCAACAAAATCCTTCTGATTGCTATTTCCTAATTGCAATATTGCCATTGTTTTGAATCTCAATGTAAACATCTGACATGCAAGTGGTCTTAGGTACCCCTATAAAAATGTCTTCCAGTCCCCAAAATGTGGAGACTCATAAGTTGAGAGGTTGCTCTAACCCCTTTGCCAGACAACCTTGGCCATTGTCTTTCACATCATCAAAAACAGAAATCCCAGATTCAGGTGTTTAGTATTTGGTACTTACAGTGGGGACCTTAATTTTTAACATTTCATTTATTTTTAAGTTCAAATATCAATATTTTATGAAATTAAAATGTCCCTTATCCCTGTAAATTTAAATATTTTAAAACTGTTTGTTAAAACTATCCAGTTTTTTATTTTAAATTTCTGTAAAACTCTAACATTGCCTTTTTAAAAATTAAAATCTCACTGCCTGGAGCCTCCTGATGCCTACAAACTGCACATGGTGGTGAGGTGAACCTTTCCAGGCAGACTAGCAAATCCAGAGTCTGCCAGTGTCTCAGTGTTTGTCCTGCCTCCACCCACAGGAGGAAGAGAGCCAATCAGAATATTGGACATGCTTGAACTTACCAGAAGAGAACATTGGACCCTTATCCACCAGGAGAGGAAAGATCTCACCAGAACACTGGAAGAAGAGATGGGAAGATGACAGTATAACAACACATTCAACAACAGAAAGATCAATATGTCACCACCAGAGTCTAGGGACTCCACACCTGCAAGGCCTAAACATCGAAACAAAACACAGATTGAGCAGAAGAAAATAACCCTAAAAGCAACTATATCAAGAGGATAGAAACCCTCAAAGAGGAAATGAGAAAAACCTATAAAAAATGGAAGAAAAAACGGACAAAAAAATTCAAGAAATTGAGAAAAAGGCAAAAATAAATAAAACTCTTAAAGAAATCAAGGAAAGCCAAGAAAAACAAACAACAACCAAACAGCTGAAGGAATTAATTCAAATAGTGCAAAGCTTGAAATCTGAAATGCAGAAAACTAAAAAAAAATCATTCTGAGGGAATTCTGGAAGTAGAAAAGCTGGGTAAAGCATCAGGAACTACAGATGCAAGAAAAACCAACAGAATACAAGAGATGATAGAGAGAATCTCATGGATTGAAGATACACTAGGAGAAATAGATTCATTGACAAAGAAAATCTTAAGTCCAACAAATCCCTAACATAAAATATTCAGGAAATATGGGACACTGTTCGAAGGCCAAACCTAAGAATAATAGGTATAGAAGGTGAAGAAATGCAAACAAATGTACAAAAACTATATTCAACAAAATCATAGAAAAAAACTACTAAAAAAAGACATAATAATGAAAGTACAAGAAGCATACAGAATACAAAATAGACTGTACCACAAAAAATTTCCCTTGCCACAAAATAATCAAAACACCAAACATACAGAATAAAGAAAGAATATTAAGAGCAACAAAGGTAAAAGCCAATTAACACATAAAGGGAAACCTATCAGAATTACACCTGACTTCTCCATGGAAACTCTGAAAGCCAGAAAGTCCTATGTAAACCAACAGACCACCTATACCAGTCCAGACTACTATACCCAACAAGGCTTTCAATAACTATGGATGGGGTAAATGAGATAGTCCATGACAAAACCAGATTTAAACAATACATATCCACTAATCCAGCTCTACAGAAAGTTCTTGAAGAAAAATTCCAATCCAAGCAAGTTAATTACATTCACAGAAACAGACAACAGATAATCCCACTTTAACCACCACCACCCGGCCTATTTTTCCATTCTTTGAATTGTCTTTTAATTGTGTTTAAATATAGATAACATGAAAATTTATATTTTAAAACATTGGAGTAGTGCTAAGCATATTCACAGTGCTGTGCAGTCAGCCATTCTTACTTTTTTCATCTCCCCAAATTGAGCTTTATACCCAAATTCCTCAATTGCCATTCCAGTCAGTCTCTGTTACCATGACTGCTTGGGGTAGGTTCCTCATGTGAGTGGGATCATGAATCATTTTTTCTTTTCTGACCAATGTCTTCAAGGTTCATCCATGTTGTAGCATAGGCTAGAATATCTATCTTTTTAATGATAAATAATATTTCATTTTATGCCAATTACATGTTTTGCTAGTCTATTAGTGTATTGGTGGCCATTTGGATGGCTTCCACATTTCCTATTGTTGGCATCGCTGCTGTGAGCATTGGCACACAATCTGTTCAAGTCCTTGCTTTCTGTTCTTTGGAGTTTGGACCCCAAATTGGAATTGTTGGATCTGGTTTTTAGTTTTTGAAGACCTGCCATACAGTTTCCATAGCAGCTGTGCTGTTTGACATCGCCACCAGCAGGGTACAAGTGCTCTAATTTTTCCACATCAGTCACCAATACTTGTCATTTTCTGGATTTGTTTTGTTATTGTTTATAATTGCCATTCTAATGGGTGTAAAGTAGGCGTGGTTTTGATTTACATTTCTTTTTTTCTTTCTTGATGGTGATGCCTACAACACAAAACAGATTTAATTCTGATGAAGTTCAATCTGTCTACCCATTGTTGCTAGTTCTTTTGGTATTACATCCAGGAAACCATCGCCTAATCTGACACTTTGTTTTCTTCAAAGTGTTTTCTCAGTTTTAACTGTCACAGTTAGCTCTGTGATCCATTTTGAATCAATTTTTGTTTATGGTATAGGAAAGGGATCCAATCTAATCTGAGTCCTTTGAGTTTGGATAGCCCGTTGTTCTAGCACCATTTGCCGAGAAGACCCCCATCCCCAACCTGTGAGTAGTCTTGGCACTGCTGTCAAAAATTAATGGCCGTAAGTGTGCAGTTTTATTTCTGTACTCAATTGTGTTGTATTGATTTTCCCTTATGCAGTACTATCTTCACATGGCTACCGTAGCTTTAGAGCGCTCAGTCATCCTGTTTGGATGTCTTTAAACAGCATGTGTGACCACACATACCTGATTCTCTTCCTCTTGTTTGTTTCAAGATTTGTTTTTGCTGTTCTTGACCTCGTGCCTTTCTACATGAATTTCAGAGTGTCTGTGCACCTCCCGCAGAGGGACACCTGACTTTCTTAGAGACTGCATTGGCTGGAGATAGTTTGGGGAGTGCTGTCTTCTGAGTGCATGGCTTTGCATTCGTGTGGGTTTTCTGTGGCTTCTTTCAACAATGCTTTAAAATTGTCAACGTACACATTTCTAATTCTCTTGTTAAATGTATTCCAAATAGTGTATTATTGTGGGTGTGTTGTGAGGAAATTATTTTTATTGATTTTGTTTGTTCATTCCCAGCATCTAGAAATAAAAATTATTTTTGCACATTGCTTGTATACCCTGCAACTTTTATACATGTAGTTCCATTCATTTTTTGGTGTATCCCTAAGACGTTCCATGTGCAAGCCCACATCTATGAACGGAGGCAGTTTACTGCGTCCTTTCCAGTTTATTGCCTTTTGTGTCCAAGCTTCCTATGCAAACCTCTCCTGCAGTGATGAGTACAAGCGGTGCGAGTGGATGTCTGTCTTGCTCTTGATGGAAGAGGGGATGAGTCATTCTATCGAGTACAGTGTCTGCTGCCAGTTTTAGATGTCTCTTGTCAGAATGAGAGCATCCCCATCTATTCCTGCTTGTAGTGTTTGTTTTGTTTAATCATGAAAGGTATTGGATTTTGTGACTTTTTTCCCTGTCTCAGAGACAACAGTGCTGTGCTGTTCCTTTCTCTTTCTTGATCTTTATTCCTATAGACAGGAACTGCAGCCCAAGCTTGCATTAAATTCACCATGACCCTGATCTTCCTTTTTTCCTTCAGCTTTATTCTTGTGTATATAATATGATACCTGTGTGTGTGAGTGTGAGCATGCATGTGCCATGGCACATACATGGAGGTCAGAGGACAGTTTTCAAGGGCGGGTGTCTCTCTACTGTGGGTTCCAGAGACTGAACCCAGGTAGTCAGGTTCAACACACAAGCCTTTTATGCACTGAGCCATTTCACCCCCTGAATATGCGATTTTTTAAAACTGGTTAAAAGGATGTCGGGGGACTGGGGAAATGGCTCAGTAGGTAAAGGTGCTTGCTACCACCCTGACCACTTGAGTTTGATTCCTGGGACCCATGTGATAGAAGGAGAGAACCAACTCCTTCAAGTTGCCCTCTGACCTCCACATGTATGCCAGGGCACATGTGCCCACACATGTATATACACAAATAAGTGTAATTAAAAAAAAAGATTGGGGAGTGGGTAAGATGGCTCTGGAGCAAAGTGCTTGCTGCCAAGCCTGAGTTTGATCCCTGGAGCCCAGACGGTGGAGAGAACCAGTTCCCTCAAACTGTTCTCTGACCTCTATATGTATGCCGTGGCATGAACCTTCATTCTCAGTGAATAACATGTTTAAAAAAAAAGTTGGCTGGGTGGTGGTGTCGCACAAATCAATCTACAGATTACTTATTTATTGATGAGAGGCTGCTCTTCCAGAGGACCTGAGTCCAGTTCCCAGCACACACATACCTCCTGTAACTCAAAGTTCCGGGGGATCCAACTCCCTTTTCTAACCTCCATGGGCTTTGAGAACTCATGGGTGTACAGATAAACATGCAGGCAAAATACTCATGCACATAAAGCAAAAATAAATGAGAGAGGAGAGAGAGAGAGAGAGAGAGAGAGAGAGAGAGAGAGAGAGAGAGAGAGAGAGAGAGAGAGAAAGAGAGATATAAGAGAGGCTACCCTGACAGGAAGGTCCAAGCAGATGTCTCCTTAGCCCAGGACCAAGTTCCAAAGCCTGCTAGCCAAGGGTTTCTTTGTGTCTCTGTACATGATGCTAAGCCAAGTAGGAGAAGACAGCTGAGTAGCACTTTCCAAAAAGGTTGAACCTAGATCCAAGTAAGATACAGCCAAATTGTGGCCACACTGTGGGGCATTCTACAGTGCAGCTTCATGGATTCCTGTACCCAAGCTAGGACTGTACACAATTTAAGGAGACTTGGTGGTTTACGTGCAGTGTTTGATCCTTGGCTCAGCCCTGGGAGAAAAGGGTCGTGTGTAGGACAGCTGGGAAAATGTGAATGTGAACTGTATGTTAGGTACTAGATTGCACTACAGTGAAGTTCCTTGCGTGGTTGTGGTATTGTGGCTATCTAAGACAATGTCTGTGTTCTTCAGAGACAAAGGCTGAAATGTTTATAGATAAAATCTAAATGATTCAGCAAAAAGTAAGATATGTGAGAGAAATGTGATTGAGATGGAAGGGTATCTGGATATTCATTTACTCCTTCTAACCTCCCTGTAGGATTGGAGATTTTTTTCACATAACGTTGTGGCTCTTTCTAAGTGTGTATTGGCAACTCAAGTTCCCTGTGTGTCCCTCCCTCTCACAACTTCTCCTTAGATCACGCAGAACAGGCACTTCCGAACAACAGGGTGAACACACTCTTGAAGTATAATACCCAACTTTCTATTTTCCATGATACCATTGTACTATTTGAGTAATGGACAAATTGGGTCATGATAGATCACACCTTTAATTCTGGCCCAACACCACTTAGTCCCCTTTGTTCACGCAGTTGGTGCAACCTCCTGCATATCCAGTTTACGGCTGCAGGAAAAAGGTTCCTCTGGGAAGGTTCCCGCGGCGCTCACTGGGGTCTACACCTATATGTTTCTGGCACAGACCCAGGCCTCACCTTTTCCATTAGACTTTTGAAAGAAATCCCTTCCTTTCGCCCTATTGCTGTTGGTCCCAATCCATTTTTATACCCTGTAGGCTTTAATGGACGCTGTAACAATACGCGACACACAATTACTGACAGTAAAGCTAAGTATTTAATATAGAAAATTACTCACAAGATACCAAACCCAGAGGAGCAGTTTTCAGTGGCCGATCCGGAAGCCGATCTCCAGGAAAAGAGACCGAGACTTCCTGTGTGCTGTCTTTTATGCCTTCCCCCCGTAACGCCCCTAGCCATGCCCAAAAGTGGGCCTGGCTAGTGACGTAGTTCCACCTACGTACGTATACGTCTTTAGTCCTGCCTAAAGTGGGTGTGGTTAGCGGTGTGGTAAACCGCCCTTTTATTACCTCATCTGTATGTGCCTCTAATAAGTCACATGTTTAATGGCGGCATCAGACTTCCTCCTACAATACCCCTCTGGTGGTGGCTCATTCCTACCCAAGGCTGCTGCCCCTCGCCGTCTTCCTAATCTCCATTCTCCAGCTCCTGCTGCTGCTACCACTGTTAATCAACCCACCATGCCCGCTGGTCCAGTCTCCACCACGGACCTCATCCTTCAGATGGTCAACGCCTCGGCCCAGGCACTCTCCAACACCACCTATGAGCGCTGCTGGATTTGCTATTCGCCCATCCCTCCATTCTACGAAGGTATTGCAGCCTTCGGCTCACCCATCTACACCAACGACACCAATCTGCTTCGCTGGGGAACGCAGCCACAGCCATGCGGCATGACCTTAGGACAGGTTGTGGGATCTGACTCTGCCTTTTGGGACCACGTATGCTTCCACCCACCCCGCTGTTAGAAGCATGTACTCAAACCATGCAAGTTGCTGCACATGCTTCCTTCCTTATTGCCCCCAACCTCACCTTTTTTTGCTTACTCCACAGGGTTATCCCCGCATATTATTGTAGATGTTTTTCTTGCACACAAGGACGACTGCGTCCTTGTTGTACTCGTGCCCAAATTGACTGTTCACCCTGAATCTGATTTATTGCCCCAAAGTGATCCAACTGTAACTCTCTCTCACCAAAAAAGAGAGCCGGTCACCGCCCTCACATTAGCCATATTGGTTGGTCTGGGTGCAGCAGGAGCTGGCACAGGAATTTACTCCCTAATCCACACAAAGGACTCTGTTAATGCTCTAACCTGCACTGTTGTTAGAGACATAGATGAGCTAAAAAGAGGTTTAGATTACTTAGAACAAACTGTTGGTTCCTTAGCTGAAGTGGTACAACAAAACTGCCGTGGTCACGACCTCGCCTTTTTGCGGGAGGGGGGAGTTTGTGCCGCCCTTAAAGAGGAATGTTGTTTTTTCAAAGACAAATCAGGATTAGTTAGAGACAGTATCAGAAGAGTTGAACAGAGTCTGGAAGAAACAAAAAGAAATTTGGATCAAAGTGAATCTTGGTACAAAAATTGGTTCTCTACCTCCCCCCTGGCTATCGACTTTGCTGCCTAGTTTGTTAGGACCCTTTATTGGCTTTATGTTACTTATTTCCTTTGGTCCTTGGGCATTTCGTTGCCTTACTGGTTTTGTTAAAAATCAGGTTGATGAGGCTACCAAAAATTCAGTTCAGGTTCACTATCAGCAGCTCTCTCAACAAGACCCCGAAGAACCTGAGGCTGTAGACAAACCTACATTCCAACCTTTGAGCTTTCGGGAGTTTGAGTACCTGGCCAACCGCCCGCGTTCACTCTGCTCCAGGCTGTGGAGATGCTTAAGACAGGGATACCTTGGTGCCAGAATCTGGGAGCAAACATGGCCCTCTAAACATTGCCGGCAAAAACTTAATTCGTATCCTCTCTCGCCATGTCCAGAACTGGAAGCCCACCAGGTAACCTAAGACAGGCACTTCACCCAATTGCTCTCTTCTTTTACTATATAGAAAAGGGGGAGATGTTGGGGACTGCTGGAACCTTGAACAAAATGGAGTCTGTCAACCGTTTCTTGGCCTTCTGACTACTTGACTGCAAGCACACATGCCCTTGAGACAAAGAAAAAGGCTAACCATAAAAGTTAAATTTACACAGGGCAGCCCGCCCGCCTAGCCAGGGGGAAGTAACTCTTACAGAGTAATTGTCTTTGTTAACAAAAGATTAAAGTGTTCCCTTGAATACTTCCTACCCCTCCCTAATTCCTGCACCTGACTTACGCTGACAAGCATTTGTGGAATGCAACTGATGACTGATGGAAAATTACAGCTTTGTCTTTACCATATTTGGTGTATATTTGAGTTGAGACTTGATTGACATGCTTGTACCACCCCCTGAGGTTCTCCCTCTATAAGTTCCAGCGTGCCCCAAAAAATAAAGGCTCTGGATCATCGAACGTTGTCTTGAGCCTTCTTCCCTTAACCTCTTGAAGTTTACTTTTCAGATCGGGTCTGCTCATGAAGGCCCACCAAATTAGTAGCGACCCTCATCACCTCATCCCCTCGGGTCGGGGGTCCCTTCCCGGGGGTCGCAGAAACAAAGAAAACAATACAAAGAATCAATGTAACAAAGAGTGGGTTTTTCAAAAAAAATCAACAAGATAGACAAACCTTTATCCAAACTAAACAAAAGGCAGAAAAAGAACATGCAAATTAATAAAACCAGAAATAATAGGGGGAAATAAAACAGACACCAAGGAAATCAGATAATCTTCAGGTCATACTTTGAAAACCACACAATTCAAAAATTTATCGGTTATGGAAATTTTTCTGAATAGATATCACTTATCACAGGAACCCGCCAATGAGAGGCTGGGCCGGGATCTGCAGATGCCAGGTAAGCCCTCACCTGGGGCTGGGCAAGTGGAGACAAAGGTTTCAGCATGGTCAGGGTACCTGCAGTTCCACTGTAGACAAAAACAAAGAAGTATGGCACAAACCCGAAGATTTCGGTCCTGACAGCAGCTGTGGAGAAAATCAATGCAATGTAGAAACAAATATTTTTATTAACAGGAGAAAGCACTTACACACAAGCTTGGAAGATCAGAAGCGTGGTAGCCTTCCGAGAGAGAGAGAGCTTTTTACTTTTTCTTGCCTTAAATATCTCACCTTTTCTATGTACCTTTGTCCACATCCCCTTTGGGCGTGGACAGTATTTTGGGCTCACCCCTACAATGGCGGCCTATATTTCCTGGATAATTTGTCTTAAGGATTTGTTGGAGTTAACATTTTCGTTGGTCTATAAATCCATTTCCTCTAGTATATCTCCAGAACCTGAGATTCTCTCTTCCTTCTTTTGTATTCTGTTGCTAATGCTTGCATTTGTAGTTCCCAATCATTTACCCATATTTTCCATTTCCAGTATTCCCTCAGTTTATGTTACCTATATTGTCTGTATTTCAGTTTTCAGGTCTTAAACTGTTTGAATTGTTTCGATCACCTGTTTGCTTGTCCCCTCCACCCCTTGGCTTTCCTTGGTTTCTTTAAATGATATGGTGATTTTTTTTGCATTTTTTGACTTATCTTTTCCTCCATTTCTTCATTTCTTCAATTTTTTGTCTTTTCTTCAATTTCTTAAGGGATTGTTTCATTTCCTCTCTAAGCATCTCTATCATCTTCATAAAGCTGTTTTTAAGGTCATTGTCTTATGCTTCATTGTGTTGGGTTGTTCAGATGTTGTTGGTATAGAACTCCTAGACTCTGGTGGTGTTATATTACTCTTTATGCTGTTGAATGTGTTTATATACTGTTGTCTTTCCATCTCTTCTTTAAGTGGGTGCAGGTAGGGACTCTCCCAGTGGGCGCAGGGACAAGGTTTCCATGGAGTCAGATTTTGGATGGTTTGGTGTGCACCCAGATCTCTGGGAATTCAGTGGGTGGGATGGGATCAGTCAAAGGCATCCAACGAGGGGGCCAGTGGCCAGGAGAAGGCTCAGCACTCACCTCTCCCAGTGGGTGTGGTGCCAAGTCTCCAATGGTTATAGATGTTTAATGATTTGGATTACCCCCAGGTCTCTGTGGATTTAGAGGGTGGGAAGGGGCTACCTGCCCTGTTCAAGGGCTTCCAATAGGGGGCAAAGAGGATAGGATAAAGTCCTGCACTACCCTTTCTTGGTGGGTGTGGTGCCATGCCTCTGATCCCTATTCAGGCTTTCATTGGGCATCTGCTCTGACTTCTGAAATGTCTGATTTGGCAATTGCACATTAGCTATAAGTTATGGTCATCATGGTTATACCTACACAAATAAACACTGACAATGTTTCAGCATAAACAGAGGGCTGAATTCTAAATATACAAAGAATTCAAGAAGCTAGTCACCAAAACACTAAATAATCCAATTCAAAAGTAGGGTACAGAACTAAATAAAGAATCCTCAATAGAGGAATCTAAAATAGCTAAAAGACACTTAAGAAATTGCTCAACATCCTTAGTCATCATGAAAGGGTTTTTATCTACTTTTATGTACATGGTGTCTGGTTTGAGTCTCTATCAGTTTTCCACAGTGAACCATGATGATGCCTAACAGCAGCATTTGAAGTCTTCAAAAAGAGGATGCCCCCCCACAACAACGATTTCAACAGGACTATGACAACACCATTATGCCAAAAAAGACCAACTAAAGATAAGTTTTGAACGATAAATGCTCATTAAAATTTCGAGGTGATTTGCTGAAATGACCCAGCTTTCACAATCAGAACAGTTTTGGGTGGGCTAGCTGAGGTGATCCAGCCTCAAAGGCTACTTTAGCCATGACTTAGGACAAGCCCTGTACTTGCCCATTATGCAGAGACTGGCCAACAACTGATACAACTTGACAATTAACTCAAATTTTCTTTTCAGGACCTCCTGAAGATGCCATCAACCCCTAGAACACAGAAAGTAACTTTAAAACAAGATTCCCACATTCCCTAAAGGTGGGGTGGGTGGTTTTTGGTCACTCATTGGGCATTGAGTTATGGATATTTGTTTGGGGGGTTGATTGCAAAATGTTGTTGCTTACAAAGGGGAGAAAGGTGAACTAAGATTATTATATTCAAGGTTTTTGTTGTAAAAAAAAAGAGTAGTTCAGATCTCATAGGATAAAAATGATAGCTTATTGAATCTACATTTAAAAAGCAACTACCAGATTTAAATATTTTACATTGAATTGGACTTCTGTATATTGTATGTAAATGATGTATATTGATGCAAATTTGAAATTAATTTTGCTAAAACATAGTTTCTAGTCCTTGAAATTTATTATTACCAACTATATAGAATAATAAGGAAATGTAGTTTAGCAATTTGTCTACTATTACAGTCCAACTTTTAGTCACATTAGGCATGTTTTCAAGGTCAAACAGATATTTTAAACACTTCAGAGATCTACAGAATATAATATGGAATTTAACATGTTTTAATAACATAGGTTCCTTTTTATGGCAATGACACATTTTTGCTTCTGACAGCAACAATTTACACTGGAGAAGATGATGGGCATAGAGAAACCACATTAGAAGTTTACTTTATTTGTGTCAAAGGTAAGGCACTGAGCAAGAAAGTCCCCTTGCCTGAGCTGCTGACATTATACTGTCCAAATACTACAAACAGGATATCAAAATTAGAGACTATAAACCTTGCTGAGACAAGGTGGTCCAGTCCTTTAGAATATCTAGTTCACAGAAATGTCTGTCAAATATGCTAGGCTTATAGACTGAAGACAGATGCCTCTACATTTCAGAGAAATCTTGGGTGACTGTTCAGGCAGCCAGCTGTATTTGTCATTTCTCAAATTTTTTGGAAGTCGTTTGCTTACCCAGTCTGTTTACTCAGTTAATATTATTTCCTTCTTTGGTTTCTAAGGGAGTTGAAGACTAAAGAGTATACTTATAGTTTTTCTTGGTTACCATAATCGATAAAGAAACTCATAATAGATGTTTAAGTGTAATAGGTTTGAAAGACATTAAAAGATAATTTGGTAATATAAGTTAGAATAGAAAGTATATTATATACAAGAATTTGAACTCATCAAGAAAGAATAGTTTATTGAGAATTTTCTCTGAATCCGTCATGTGCTAATGGACTAGGCATTGTTAATATACTTTTTGTCTGTAAATATTGTATATATACATTGTATATAGCTATCATACTTATTGTGTAGTTTTTCTTATATTTGGTATAATATTTTTTTAAATTTTAGACAAGAAAAGAGAATAAGTGGTGAGATTTTGCTTGTACAAATAAAGCCTGTTTGGGGAGTCAGAGAATAGAGCTTGCCACTAGTCAACCATAGAGATCTAGAGGTTTGTACAGACAGAGGGGATGTGAGGTAGCTGGGAAGAAACAAGATATAAGCTAAGAGAAACAGGAACTCACTCTCTCTGTCTGCTGAGATCCTAAGGAGGTAAGGTTTGGCAGTGATTTGCTCCTTCTCTCTAATCACTCAGCAATTTCCTCTGTATCTGACTCTGGGTTTTTATTACTTAGACCAATTAAGAACTCTGCATTCCCAAGAGATAATTTGGGTTTTGGCAATTCAATTATTATTGGTTAGGGAGGTTGGTTACAATTTGTTATTGGTCACAGTAAAAAAAAGCTAAAAATATGGGAATATGGTATGTAAGTGATAAGATAAAAGGGTAAAATACTGAATATACCTTAATTCAAAAATAAATCACTAAATATTTTACGTTGGTATGGACTTTGGTTTCTTGATACAAATTTAAAGTTAATTTTGTTATATATTATATATGCTTCCACTCTCATTTGGTTATTGTATTTATGCATCTTACTTAAAAATGTAATGTATAATTGCAAAAAACAGATTAATAGTTACCTTTTATAATCAATGTTATAGTTATGTTAGGTATGTTTTTAAAGTTATGCACAGATATATTTAAATAGATAAGTGGCCTTCAAACACCACCAAGACTGACAGACTGTGGCATTTCATGTGTCTAGTAGTATAAGCCTTTACATTACAGCAAGACACATCTTGTCCTTATAGTACCAATTTACTTCAAAAGAGGATGATGAGCATCAAAGGACCTCTGAATGAAGTTTACTTTTGGGCAGAAGCTAGTCATTTAGGCAAAGAAAGTGCCCTTGCCTCAATTTCTCACAGTATGTTGTCCAAAGTGCAACAACAAGATGAATAAAAAAGTGACTGCCAAACTTTACCAAGACAAGGTAGGACAGTCCTTTATAATTTCCTGCTTCTCAGAAATGTCTGTCAGACATACTAGACCTGTAAGCCAAATTTGGATGTCAAAGTTACAGAAGAACATTGGGTTATTGTCCAGGCATCCAGATGTCCCTGGTTTTAGGTAACATTACACTCTTTTGGGATCTTTGAGGGAGTTAAAGACTAAATAATTTAACTGATACATTTACTTAGTTATGATAAGATCTAAATTAGGTATAAAACTTTAGACTCAGAAAGATAAGATAGAGTATGTTTTCTAATTTTATGAAATACAAATGAACTGAATGTTGTAACTGTAATCCTTACTTGATAACTGTGTGTGTATGTGTGTGTGTGTAGTCATATGGAAAAGCAGGGTTATGATGAAAATGTGGTATGTAAGATAATACAGATATGTCTATTAAGCATCAATCAATTGTGATTAGATAATATGTATGGTGTATTAAATTATGTGTTATAATATCATAACATGTCTTAGTTCATTAACTAAGTAATACATGCTTATATGCCAGGGAAAATAACATAAGGTATGATATACAGAAATGTATTATGGACTATATAAACTTATGTACAAGAAGTAGCTTAATTAGAATTCAGCTTTGGGTGCTGATGGAGGGGTAAATCTTCCTTCTTGATATCCTCAGAAAATAATGTTTTCATTATTGATTTACAAGAACACAATAAGTTTTATACTGTCAGGATATTTAGGTTAATTTTAGGAAGCTGTCTTCAATTACGCTTGCGATTGGCTTAAAAATAACAATAGTAGCAAAGTAGGTGATTGAGGCTAGCTGACCAATAATGATGAATGGGTATTCTACATGTTGTCCTCCAATTCAGGTTAATAGTAGTATGTCTGCCACTAGGATTCAGTATACAGTTTGTATGAATGGATGGCAAATTATGACATGGTGTTTTGATGTGTATAAGAGAGGTAGAATAGCTATAATAAAAATAGAGAGGATTAAGGCTAGTATACCTCCTAATTTGTTAGGGATGGATCATAGGATTGTGTAGGCAAATAGGAAATATTCTGGTTTCATCTGTGCAGAAGCAATAAGGGGATTTTCAGGAATGTAATTATCTAGGTCTCCAAGAATATCTGGGAAAAATACTAAAATGATGATAGCAATTAAAAGTAGAAATACTCTAAATAGCTCTTTGGTTGTATAGTATGGGTGGAAGTCGATTTTGTTTGCATTGGAGTTTAGGCCTGATGGGTTGTTAGATCTTGTCTCATGAAGGAATAAAAGGTGCACTACAACTAGAGCAGCAATCATGAATGGTAAGAAAAAGCAAAATGCAAAGAAGCAGAAAAATGTAGCTTTACCTATTTAAAAGCCTCCTCAGATTCATTCTACAAAAGTTGTGCCAATATAGGGGATAGCTGAAACTGGTAATGAATGTAGACCCTCAGAATGATATTTGGCCTCATGGGCATACATATGCTATGAATGCTGTTTTTATTACTTGTATAATAGACTAATTCCAATGTTCCAATTTTTACTATAGTATATGAGCCATAGTAAATCCCTAATCCAACATAAAGTAATAAGCAAATAAAGAATATTGAAGCTCCATTGGCATGTAGATCACACAGACACACACACACACACTTACTATGTTCAAAACTTTTTTAATTAGATAAAAATGGAGAAATGTTATAGAATAATCTTTTTGCATATTTTGAGGATGTATCTTTTCCAAGGCACCTTCTGACTGGTTTAATAAAAGAACTGACTGGCTGGAAGCTAGACAGGAGTTATAGTTGGGACAGTCAGATACACAGGATGCTGGGAAGAAGGGGATAGATTCTCAAGAATTCTGAGAGACACAAAAAGAAGCAGAATGAATGTGTTGTGTTGAAAGAAGTTACCACCATGGGGCACAGTGTAGATAAGAAATATTGGTGAATTTAAAATGTAAGAGTTAGCTATAAATAAGCCTGAGCTATTGACTGAGCATTTGTAAAAATAAGTCTGTGTGTGGTTATTTGGAAGCAACTTCCAGGACACAGAGAAACTCCACCACATTCACCAGTGTTAATTAGCATTTAATTGTTCATATGGCTTTATTTTTATAAGTACAGCCTTATTATTTTCCAAAACAACCATGGACAGCTATATGTTGAAAATAAATACATTCCAACATTGTTCTAATGGGAAGGTTATCTATTATTCCCATTAATATCATTTTGTGTATCCTTCCGTTTCCTTCTGGACTCACATAATAAGCACAGGAGCAGAAAATCCACCAACACCAAAGTATCTCACTGAATAAATGTCTATCCTTAGATAAACACTGAAGCAATGAATGAGAAGAACATGGAAGAGGACTTTGTGAGTCTAGATAACCATAAGGTTGCACAGGAAAATCTGACAATACAATATAATCTACATTTTAGTAGAATCCAATGGAGAATATTTATTACAGATTAATTATTGTTTCAACAGACTCCCCATAGAAGAATTATGAAATGAAAGTTGATGATTAACATATTTGACTTTTAATGGTACTTGTCAAACATCTGCTTATTAGCAACCTAGTCATGATTTTCATTTGAAAAAGTCACTTCACATATCCACAGTCTTTAGTTGTTCATTTCTTTTTTTCTTTTTTTTCTTATTTATTTTTAAGTTTAAATTTAGATTAGAAACAAGGTTGCTTCACAAGTCAGTTCCAGGTCCCTCTCCCTTTCCCTCCCCTCCTCCCGTGCCCTCCCCTCAACCCCCCATTATCCCCTTATTTCCCCAGGGAGGGTGAGGCCCTCCATGGGGTGACCATAGTCTGTCATTTCATCCAGGGCAGGGCCTAGACCCTCCCCCAAGATTTCAGGGTGAGAGTGCATCTCACATTGTTGGATGGGAGTCCAAAGTCCATGTGTATACTCGGGATGAGTACTGATCTACTGTCCAAGGCTCAATAAATTACCCAAGCCTCCTCACTGACACCCCCATTCAGGGGGTCTTGATCAGTCCCATGTTGGATTCCCAGGCACCAGCCTGGGATTCAAGAGTTACCCTTGTCAGGTCAGCTGTTTCTGGGGTTAAACCAGCCCAGTCTTAACTCCTTTGGTCATCAGTCCTCCCTCTCTGTTACTGGCTTTCTTGAGTCCAACTCAGTACTTAGACATGGGAGTCTGCCTCTTCTTTGATCAGCCACTAAATGACGTTTCTGTTTCCCAGACTCTCTGGCCATAGGATTGTAGGCTGGCACTCCCCAGATCTATGCCTAAAATCCATATATGAGAGAGTACATGCCATGTTTCTCTTTTTGTGACTGTGTTACTTCACTCAGGATGGTTTCTGCTAGTGTCATACATTTGCCTGCAAATCTCAGGATTCCATTGTTTTTTTCTGCTGAATAGTACTCCATTGTGTAAATATACCACATTTTCTCTATCCACTCTTCGGTTGAGGGGCATCTAGGTTGCTTCTAAGTTCTGGCTATTACAAATAAAGCTGCTATGAACATAGTGGAACAGACATCCTTGTTGTATGAATGGGCATCATTTGGATATGTGCCTAAGAGTGGAGTTGCTGGGTCTTGTGGTAGGTTTATTCTCTTTTTTCTGGGGCATCTCCATACTGATTTCCAAAGTGGTTGAACAAGTTGGCACTCCCACCAGCAATGGAGGAGTGTTCCCCTTTCACCACATCCTCTCCAGAATAAATTTTCATTGGTGTTTTTGTTTTTAGCCATTCTGACAGGAGTGAGATGGTATCTCAGAGTTGTTTTGATTTGCATTTCCAAGATGGCTAAAGATTTTGAGCACTTTCTCAAGTGCCTCAAAGCCATTTTAGACTACTCTATTGAAAATTCTCTATTTATTTCTGCAGCCCACTTTTTAATTGGATCCTTTGGTGTTTTGGAGACATGCTTCTTGAGTTCTTTGTAAATTTTGGAGATCAACCCTCTGTCAGATGTGGGATTAGTAAATATATTTTTCCCATTCTGTGGGCTGCCTTTTTGTATTGCTGACTGTGTCCTTTGCCTTACAGAAGCTTCTCAGTTTCAGGAGGTCCCATTTATTAATTGTTGATCTCACTGTCTGTGCTACTGGTGTTATGTTCAGGAAGCTGTTTCCTGTACCAATTCGTTCAAGGGTACCACCCACTTTCTCTTCTAAGAGGTTCAGTGTGGGTGGATTTATGTTAAGGTCTTTGATCCATTTGGACTTAAGTTTTGTGCATGGGGATAAGCATGGATCGATCTGCATTCTTCTACATGCCAGCCTCCAGTTATGCCAGCACCATTTGTTGAAGATGATTTCTTTATTCCATTGTATATTTTTAGCTTCTTTGTCAAAGATCAGATGTTCGTATGTGTGTGGGTTAATACCCGGATTTTCAATTCAATTCCATTGGTCTACCTGTCTATTTTTGTGCCAATATCAAGCTGTTTTCAGGACTATAGCTCTATAATAGAGCTTGAGGTCAGGGATGGTGATGCCTCCGGACGTTGCCTTGTTGAACAGGGTTGTTTTGGCTATCCTGGGTGTTTTGTTTTTCCATACAAAATTGATTATTGTTCTTTCAAGGTCTGTGAAGAATTGTGCTGGGATTTTAATGGGGATTGCATTGAATCTGTAGATTGCTTTTGGCAGGATTGCCATTTTTACTACATTGATCCTTCCTATCCAAGAGCATGGGATATCCTTCCATTTTCTGAGAGTTTCTTTAATTTCTTTCTTTAAAGATTCAAAGTTCCTGTGATACAGGTCTTTCACTTGTTTGGTTAGCGTTACCCCAAGGTATTTTATGTTGTTTGTGGCAATTGTAAAAGGTGATGTTTCTCTGATTTCATTCTCAGTCCTTTTATCATCTGTATATAGTAGGGCCACTGATTTTCTTTAATTGATCTTGTAGCCTGCCACTGTGCTGAAGGTGTTAATCAGCTGTAAGAGATCCCTGGTAGAGTTCTTTGGGTCATTTATGTAAACTATCATATCATCTGCAAACAGTGAAATTTTGACCTCTTCCTTCCCAATTTGTATCCCCTTGATCCCCCTTTGTTGAAATGTTCTATAGATGTCCATTAATCCCAGTTGGGTCATTACTTCTATTAGACCCTTTGCTTCTTTGTTGAGTTTCTGTCTGGTATTCCTGTCTAGTGGTGAGAGTGGTGTGTTGAAATCTCCCACTATAAGTCTGTGCGTCTTTATATGTGATTTAAGTTTTAGTAATGTTTCTTTTACAAATGTGGATGCCTTTGTATTTGGCGCATAGGTATTCAAGACAGACACTTCACCTTGGTGGATTTCACCTGTGATGAGTATGTAATGACCTCCTTCATCTCTTTTGATTGATTTTATTTTAAAATCTAGTTTGTTAGATATTAGGATTGCTACCCCTGCTTGTTTCTTGGGTCCATTTGATTGGAAAAAATTTCTCAACCTTTAACTCTCAGGTAATGTCTGTCTTTGAGGGTGAGGTGTGTTTCTTGTATGCAGCAGAAGGAAGGGTTCTGTCTTCTAATGCATTCTGCTAGCCTGTGTCTTTTATGGGTGAGTTAAAGCCATTAATGTTGAGGGATATTAATGACCATTGATTGCTCATTATTCTTCGATTTGCAATGGTTGTTGTTGTTGGAATTATATGTGGAATTCCACCCCTTTTTTTCTTTTGGCTGTTGGTATAGTGGGATTATCTAATGCCTACGTTTTTCTAGTTGTAGTTAACTTCCTTGGGTTGGAGTTTTCCTTCCAGAACTTTCTGTAGGCCTGGGTTAGTGGATACGTATTGCTTGAATATAGTTTTTTCATGGAATATCTTGTTTCCTCCATCTATAATAATTGAGAAAATTGCAGGGTATACTACTCTGGGCTGGCATCCATGGTCTCTTACTGTTGGTAGAATATCTATCCAGGACCTTCTTGATTTCAGAGTTTCTGATAGGTCTGCCTTAATATGTTACTTGGCCTTTTCCTTAGCTGCTCTTAATATTCTTTCTTTATTCTGTATATCTGGGGTCTTGATTATTATGTGGCGAGGGAACTTTTTTGTGGTCCACTCTATTTGGTGTTCTGTAAGCTTCTTGTACCTTCGTTGGCATGTCTTTCTTTAGGTTGAGAAAGTTTTCTTCTATGAGTTGTTGAATGTGTTTTCTTCCCCCTTTGAGGTAGATTTCTTCACCTTCTATACCTGTTATTCTTAGGTTTGGTCTTTTCATGGTGTCCCATATTTCCTGGGGGTTTTGTGTTAAGGATTTCTTGGACTTAAGGTTTTCTTTGGTTGATGAATCTATTTCTCCTAGTGTATCTTCAACACTTGAGATTCTCTCTTCCATCTCTTCTATTCTGTTGGTAATGCTTGTATCTGTAGTACCTGACCATTTGCCCAGCTTTTCTATTTCTTGCCTTTCTTCAGATTGTGTTTTTTATTGTCTCTATTTCAGTTTTCAAGTCTTGCAGTGTTTGCATTGTTTCTTGCAATTTTCGGTTTATCTTTTCATCCAATTGTTCCCTTTTATGAATTTTTGTCTGTTTTTTCTTCCATTTCTTGCAATTTTTTGTTTGTTTTTTTCTTCCATTTCTTGCATTTTTGGATTGTTTTGTCTTCCATTTCTTTAAGGGATTTTCCTATATCCTCTTTTAGGGCCTCTATCATTTTCATGAAGTTGTTTTTAAGGTCATTCTCTTCTGCTTCATTTGCATTGGAATTTTGGAGTCTTGCTGCTGCGGAATCTGGTGGTGTCATATTTGTTTTTCTGTTATTGAGTGTGTTTTTGTATTGTGTCTTTCCCATCTCTTCTTCTGATCCTGCTAGAACAGCTCTTCCCCTGGTCTCTCTGGCTCCTCTGGTTTCCTGGTCTCATTGGTGGGAGAGAAGTCCTAGAGTCTGAGGCGTTTGGCTCCCGCCGGGATTGGGAGCACTGTCTAGTTGTTCGTTTCTTGCTTTTTGTTTTTGTTTATTACTAAATTCTTTTTTAAAATGTTTTGTTATAATAACATAATATCACCTAATCTTTCCATTTCCTCAAACTAAATAATCCCCACATGTTCCTTCCTCCTCATTTTAAACTCATGGCTTCTTTAATCATTAAAAGAAAAAAATTACATGTGCATGTATATGTATATATATGTATATGTATAAATTGCTTATTCAGTATATTCTTAATTGTGTGTATTTTTACAAGCTGGGCATTTGGTATTGGATAATCAATTGCTATGTTCTTTGTTTTAAATTATTTTTTCTCACCAAAAATTCATGGAAAGATTTAGATTTTATATGTGTTTTTAAAAATTCATTTCCTCTTTCAATTATTTTTTTATAATACATTTATCTTCAGTGAATTTGAAGAACAGAACCTGATGCCCGGTTATTTAAAAGAAAGCAATGGGAGACAGGATATAAGAAACACTAAAGCAGATAACTAGAGACAATCACTATGCATCAGAAACACTAAGAAAATATATGAAGATTTTTTCCTTTTAAAATTTAAATTAGACAGAATCTTATTTTATGTATCAATCACAGTTCTCGCTCCCTCCCATTCTCCTATTCCCCCCACCAGTCCCCATCCCATGCCTCTTCTGCTCCATAGAAACTGAGAGACCTTCTATGAGGGATCATGAAAGTCTATCACATCATTTGGGGCAGGGGCTCAGCCATCCCCCATGTGACTAGGTTGAGAGAGTATGCCTCTATAGAAATTTATCATTGAAAAAAACCTTAATTCTAAAGTTTATAAAATAGAAACATGTAATGTCAATTTTCTAAAATGAAAATAAATTTCACACCTGAGGACAAGGTTCATTTAACATGTTACTCATAGTGCAAGAATGAAGACTGGAGTTGAGATTCAGAGAATCCATATATACAGCACAGTCATCACCACTAATTTTATTGTTTAATAAATGTAAAATGATTAACTTGAGTTCTTATGTGAAAACACTTTGGACAGTGTTTATTTTGTCTCTTGTTCTGTGACCTTTGATATTTACTATACTAGCTTCCAGGAATACACTGAAATTCAAAGTCACACACAGCACTGTTAATTACAGAATTTCCAGAAGCACCACCACTGCTGGAGAGCTTTAGGTTTTAGAAGATGGAGTGGTTTAGCCTGTTGCTCTTAGGAAATGTTCTAACCCTATGGCTTTCTACTGCCAAAGGAGAAGGTAAGTGGAAAAAAATTGATTCCCATAGTCCCTAGTCAAATGTCTTTATCTGTTGTATGCATGAGAATGTTTTAAATTTAATAAAACATTACAAATAGAGTGTATACCATAAAAGTGTTCTAAGTAAACACAAAATATTTTGAATGATAAAATGCAACCTATTTATAGGTTCTGATAATCAATTAAAGAGAAAAAATGAATAAAAAGCAAGTATTCTCTGTTCTCTAAACTGTAAAGTGTGAACAGATTCTAAATACAATTAAAAGAGGAAAAATCATTTTATAAATTTGTAAATTTTGACCATAATAAGATGAAGTTTTAAAGTGAAATTCAACTTAAACAAAGCCACTGACCAGGACAAAGCTCCAACAGACTCTACACATTTGAGTCTCTCTGAGGTTGGTTTCATCTTCACGGATTGGATATTTTAATTTCATAATCATTAAAGGGAGTAAGTAACCTTTCCTTTCCTACAAATTGCATTCATCAAATGGAAATGCCATTAATAAGACAATGGCGAATACTGTTTTTTTGTTTTGAACCACCAAAATGTCAACAATTTGCTCTTTTCTTCTCACTTTAATGTATGTGAGTAGAATGTAGGTGATTAACTTTGTGTCCAAAGAGGATTTAATTGCTGTCACCTGGTGTTTCATAAAGCCAGGACATCAAATCACTACATTCTCTGAATCACAAATAATGATTTAAACAAGGTGTAGGAGAGGGGAATTTAGTCATAGTACTTGACTCTGTTTTCAAGAGGTCTTTTCTCCCCATTAGTTGTTTGCTAATATTTACATATAATTAGGGGTGATTTATTTATCTTGTCACTCTTCACATTGCATTTTTTAAATCCCCAATTTCAAAATTTATAACATTATTTCAGAGTTTTAATCCCAGTTTATTGTGCTATGATTTTTCACTTTGACTTGTAATTGTAGGAAAGCAGTCATTTAAATAATATAATCCATCCTGTCAAATAACAAATAATGTTTCCTTTAATTCTTTGTGCTTTTATAACTTTTGTGATTATAATACAATTATATTTTTCCTGTCTATTCTTCCTTCTATACCATCCCATATTTCCCTCCTAGTTCTCTTACTCTTAGCCCTTATTTTCACTAATCATTATACATGCATGTGTATACACCCCCACCCCCCACACATCCTTAAATATACCCTACTCAATCCATTCAATTTTATTATAGATACTGTCTATCTGGTAATCGTAAAATGTAGAAAATGACCTATAATACTCACACTTTTCTTTTAGAATGAGTGAGTTTATGAAAAATAAAGAAAGAAAAGTAAAAGAAGAGGTAGATAAACCAGTGACAAATTGACACACAGAGGGTAAAAACATTAATGCAGACCTCAAGGTGCTCAATACTAATCCTCTAAGGATTTACTTTATGGCACATTTGTCTCTGTACTTTCCCTCTGAGAGTCTCCTTGGATGAGGTTGCTAATTAATAGAACAAATTGCAACAGATAGAGATCACATGATCAAAAAGAGTTATTCACAACTTCCAGCAGAAAAATGACTAAGAAAGTTGAAACAGTGAGCTGGAGTTTCCAATTGCCCCCACTCCCAGATATCTTTGGCCACTCTTTCAGTTGTTTTCTCTGCTTCTCCAGGAATCTAGATGGCAAACTCAAGCTGACTGCATTAGACATGCTTCTTCAGTTCATGCTCGGTATCAGCAAGCAAATTTGATGATGTTGTCTTTCTGTTATGTTAATTTTTTCACTTAGAAGTCTCATGCAATGCGTCTCTGCTCTGCCCTTTAGAATTCCATCTGGCTGCAATAAAGCATCTTGCCTCATCTATTGCTTCAGGTTACTCTCTGCAACCAATTTGATAATATTTTGTTGTCAGCTTTCTAATCTGTCTTGTGTGTTTATTGATCTATCTGTCTACCTGTCTATTGATCATGTATCTATGCTACAATTGACTCTTATTTTTACTATTTTATGGAAAAAGAGGTTCTTTTCTCATGGAATCTATCCTGATTACAATTTCCTCTGTCTCATCTACTCCCATTTCTTTCCCACATTCCTTCTCCTCAAAAATCCTCTCCCTTTCTGTCACTCATTAGAAAAAGGGTATGATTAAAAGAGACAACAAAAAATAATCAAATGAAATATAATACACAAAAAGAAAAATCATTGCACTGAGTTTGGACAAGGCAAAGTAACAAAAGAATAAGAGGCCAAGACAAGACACAAGAATCAGAGAACCACTCTTTCACATACAGAAACTAAAGAAGGGATGAGTTCTTCTGGTAGGTGGTCACTCACCTGTTCTGACTGGTGTGCACTATACTTGAGTGATGGAAGGCCCCAGCATTGGGGCCAGCAAAGAGCTCAGAACACATAGGTCAAGAGTTGTGGGGCGTGGGGAACAGAATCTAGAGAGGAGAGTACCTTGTCTATTTATCTTAGTAACAGAATTAAGGTATGATACCCACAATCTTATGACACCCCTGCCATGGGCTTTTGAGTACAATTGCAGGTGTGGCATCTCTGTAGTGCAGTGATACTCTAAAGTGCCTGATATATTTTATAAGTAGCAGTAGTAGTAAAACAATACATTATGTAAACACGCTTTTGTTAGGATTCATTTGAAATATTGTTTGGGGAGGAATAGCCAAAGCCCTCCCGAGCTGACCACATTGTGTTTGTCCCCTGGTTTCCAGGAGAAGGAAATGAAGAGCTCTAAGTCATTGTGTTCCATGGGCAAAAAAGAAACCACTGTCCCATTTTGTTAGGCTTTGCTGTGTAAATAGCATATGTAATTATATAAAGGACAAAGGAGTCCTATTTACAACATCTGGTCACTCTAGATGTTAAAGAGGTTGCCAGTGTATGACAAAGTAGAGGTAGTAGAACAATATTTTGTACTTTTATGTTAAAATTTTTCTTTTTGTGTTAAATTTTTTTATTATTACTCTTGATATAAGTGTGCTGTTTACTGGGCTGCTGTGTACATAGTGGACAACAGTCCTTACTTGAAACATCTGGTCTGTCTAGATGTTTAGAAGTGCCCAACGTATGTTAAATGTAGAGGTAGTAAAATATCACTTTGTAAATATCTTTTTGCTAAAATTCACAAAACGCTGCCTTTGGGGTGGAATTATGAACCCCTCTGTGAGCAGTTCCATCTGTCCTTGTTCAGTGCTTTGGAGGAAGTGCTGGGAGGCAGTGAGGTCGTGTACTAGTGTTTTCATAAGGGACCTCGCAGATGCCATTTCTATATATTTGCTGTGTGTGTACTGTATGTAATGGACAAATATGTATAAACATTTCAGCTTCTAGTCTCTAAATGTTAAAGAGGTTGCTGATAAAGCAGTAAAATTAGCACATTGTGTACACTGTTAAAAAAATTAGCACATTGTGTACACTGTTAAAATTTATAGGAAAGATTGCTCTGTAAATGATTTGGGGATACGAATTTGTTCCAGTTTCTAAGCATTGCATATGCCTGTATTTGTCTACTGGTTTGAAGGCAGAGAGAAGGGAAAAAAAAAGAAAGTGGGTCAAAGCCCAGATGGTTACATTTAGAAGATACCTCAGATAATAACCATTGTAAAAGTGTTTGATACATTTAAAAGCAGAAGTAGTAGAATAAAACTTTGTGTAAATGGTTTTTGAAAAACTGGAGATACTATGTTTAGAAGTAGAATTGCTAACCCACCTCTGAGAGCAGTACCACAATGGATTGAGGAGGTGGGGGGAAGAAACTGCAAAAAGATTCCATTAGTGTTCTAGATAGTTTTAGCTTACCCATCACCCCATATATACATTTCATTTAGCCTTGCTATACTGTATATATTGTACATACTGGACAAAGGAGTCCTAACTTTAGTTTGAAGGCATTAAAGGGGCTGCCAGTGAATGACAAAAGTAAACTAGCCCATTCTGTATACTTTGTGTTAAAGTCATACAAGGTTGTCTTCTGAAAGGGGTTGTGGAAATCTCATCCAAGTGTTAGGTCCTGTGTCATGTGATACAGGGGAGGTGGGAGACCAGAATGCTCTTAGCAGAAGACACTTTGAGATCTACCCATTGTTACATGTGTGTGGTTTCAACACTACTCTGTATATAGGGGACACATATCTGTCCTCATCTGAAACATCTAGGCCTTCTAGGTGTTTAGAAGTGCACAAAGTATGTTAAAGATAGATGTAGTAAATAATACATGTTGTAGATTATCCTGTTTAAACTTGTGGTGAAATGCTGTCTTTTGGAAATGGAATGCTAAGATCACTTCTGAGCAATATAGACTTGTGCTGGTTTGGGAGGGACAAAGAAAGAGAGTGTATGAAGAGCCTAATACTAATGTAAGCTTTGGTAATGCAAGATTAGCCATTGTCCTTTTGTCTGTGCATCTTATTTGTGCAATGTGTGCTGTATACAGAAGACGACAAGTCCAAATATACAGCACTTAGTTTTCCTAGATGGTGAAGAGGCTGCCAGTGTGTGACAGTAGAGTTAGTGAAAAGATGTGCTTTTTAAGTTGTGTTAAATTCATAGGGAAAATTCTTAGGAAGTGAAATTGTTAATATCCTCCACAAAAAGAAAATAATGGTTACGTAAACTGGGTTGAGAGAGATGGGAGAGGTTCTAGACCAAAACATTGCTATTTATAGGTATATACAGTTTATTTACTGCACTGCACTGTATGTTTGCTAGGGAAACAGAAGTGTTACTGGAAACATCTAGTCTTTAGACTTTTAAGTGTGGCAGGTGGATCTTGTGAGTTCCAGGCCAGCCAGGGCGACATAGACTTTGTCTCAAAACAATAAGAAGATGTGCATAATAGACTGATGGTAAGGCACTTGCCACTCAGCTGGTGACCTGAGTTTGTGCTCCATGACCCACATGATAAAAGGAGAAAACTGATTCACTAATTGTCTTGTAGCCACCATACAAGTACAGTGGCATGTATGTGCCCACATGTACTAATTAATGTAAAAATGCACATGGTAGAAATAGAGGGTTAACACTTTCTAGAGATTATTATTTCATAGGAATGGTTGGGGGGTTGTGTGGGATTGTTAGACTTTATCTCTGAGCAGATGCTGTTACCAGGTGGAGGTGGATAGGGAAAGAAGAGTTCAGGGTATGGCACTGTGCCTGGTGGTTGCTTCCACCAGCCTGGCCATTGTTCCGGTGTGCGTTTCAGTTAGTGTGGAATGTTGACAAGTATTAGAGGATAAGTCCCAGTGCCCAAAGGAAGGGATGTCTTCTGGGGTGGCCTTTGTAATACTGGCGGTAGAATCATCCTGGACTGGAGCTGTGCAGAGAAGAGGAATGAAGGAAGAGCTCTTTGCTGGGACCACCACATCTTGAAGACAGTTACAGCTGTACCCAGGGATCCATACATACATGCATATGGGAAGATACCTGTTTATTATGTACAAAATTCATCCCACAACATCTGAACTTCATGAATGTCCTAAGGAGAGCGTATGGTTAAAAGTATAGCTTTATAGGCTGACAGAAGAGGTGACTCTTGAACACAGACTAGCTAAGCCATGCCTGGACAGTGGGAGTTAATTCATGTTGCTTAAGGAATTTTTTAAAATTACTTTTATCATATTGCACAATGTTGACTGAACTAGAATCATACATAATATAAAAGTTAATGTTATTCTTTTATTAAAGTACTAATTGTAAGTAAGAAATAAGTATAAATAATTATAAATAAAAAACTGAATGGGGAAAATTAATGAAGCATTACTTATAAACTTAATACTATAAATAATGTAGCACTTCAATATGACAAGGCATTAATAACTCCGTATGATGAGTTCATGTTGTATTTCATTTCCAGTTAATACAACTGCTCATAAATAAGCAGTTATCCTATTGGGTATTATCATATATCTCTAATCCACTATTCTGGTGAGCGTTAAGATATAACTCGATTTCATGAGGGAAGTCCTCACATATGTCAGGTGTCTGAATTCTATTTCTTTCCTTGTCCTGGGCACACTCTGTCTTCTAATACAGGTATTTTAAATAATAGAACGCAATTCACCAATCAAGTGGTTTATCTATATGAGAGTTTTTTCGTTTTGTTTTTTTATTGCAAGTGATTCCTTGTGATTTTCCACAAATCAAAAATGGACACCTACATTATGAAGAGAGCCGCAGACCCTACTTCCCAGTACCTATAGGCAAGCAGTTCAGCTATTACTGCGACATCGGATTTGTGCTTCCTTCTGGGTACAGTTGGGACTACATGAAGTGCACCGCAAATGGGTGGGAGCCTGCAGTGCCATGCCTCAGTAAGTCAATGTCCATATTAAATCTGTTTAATTATTTTGAAGAGTGGGAAGACTAGAGTACATACATAATACAGTTAAGTTTCTCATGACAAAAGTAAGACTAACAGAAGAGATTGTGAGCAAAATAGACTAATTTCTGTCCTTTGTGAACAGCTTTTCATGAAATGCACTCAAACAATAGGAGTTATGAGAATATTTTCATTGCTTGCATACTTTATTTATGAAACTAAAGTAAAAGTTACTCTTTTAGATATTTGGTATTAGTTTTATTTTTGAATTTCATACATGCTCACTAAATGGCTGTAATGATAAATTTCAACTTAGTTCCTTTTCAAATAGATGACAGTATTTATTTTCTTTCTAATTTATCATTTTTATCATTCTTAGGACAATGTGTTTTCTATTATGTGGAGAATGGTGAATCTCCATACTGGCAAAGAACATATGTACAGAACCAGTCTGTAAAAGTCAAGTGTCACTCTGGCTACAGTCTTCCAAATGGTCAGGACACAATTACATGTACAGAGAATGACTGGTCTCCTCAACCCAAATGTGTCCGTGTCAGTAAGTAACTGGCTCTGAGATGGCAAGATGCTCTTGACTTGCTAACTCATTTATATTAAACAGGACAAAATGCTTCATTGTTTCAAGTGTGTATATATGAATACTGGGGATTCTTGATAAGTATGTAGCGAAGTACACACATATTAGTACACACACATTAAGACATAATACAAGAAACATTGAGTATGCTTTAAACTCTTAGACAATATACTTTGAAATCACTGTATTATTTGACTCAAACCAATTATGAACATATAATTAAAAATTAACAAATATGACCAAAGCCACGGACATCATTCATATACACAAGAAGTACCATGACATGTTAAATAGTAGTAATTGCCTCTTAGTTTGTGATGTGTTACTGGGAAGGGAATTTTGGAACAGTGTTCATGGTTGTCTTTTTATGGTTTTCTCCAATCTTTGTACCAACATATGTTTCTGTAACAATATATGTTTGTGTTGACCATTTCTTCATGTTATATTGCCTTGCAATTGACTGTGCTATGTCATACTTTATTATTAAATATAAATGCTTTTTAAAATAAATATCCATAAAATGTGACAATACCATAGCGTTGATATTTCTTTAATTATCACTTGGGTTTTAAAAATATAATTCTAAAAAAATTTAAGATTATAATTTTTTCAAATGCAGTCTTTTCTAATTCATGACTTTGTAATTATTTTTCTGCAAAGGTAAGGATTCTAAAAATTAATCTTTTAGTTATACATATCACAAATGTGTTCTTTGTTTACTTCAGATTGCTAACTTCAATATAATCTTAATTAGATTATATTGACATTATCTTTCACTTTCAGAAGAATTTTGAAATAATCATCTAATATTGAATCTTTGTGAATGCAATATGTATTTAAAAGTTTATTCTGTTTTTGAATACTTGTCAGTTGCCTCCAATTGTACCAGTTTGTTGATGAGAAATCTTTTCTAGCTCTAAGAATTTTTATCTTCATATTTAAATTTTATAAAATTAGCACTAGTGACAGATTTAAAACCTGTGCTATTTTTATTTGATATTCTCTCCTTCATACTACTTTTTCTCATCGATTTAATTTCACATATTCTTCCTAGATTTTCTGTTAATTTGGCTGATCTATATGAGAGTACAGATTTTTCATATTTCTGTGTCTTTTTCCTTTTTGAAGTGTTAGCCAAGTATATTGCTTTGGTTTTCTTTCTCCAAGTAACTCAAAATATCTTAGAATAAATGATAGTTTTATGCTTACTTTCCAAGGAGTTGTCTTTGAATCATCATCATTATTCAGGAAGCAGTTCACATTTATTTAATGTTCAGGCCAGAGGCATTCACAAATGAATGTGCTTCATTTATATATATATATATATATATATATATATATATATATATAACTAAAACCTCAGCTAGAACCAATCTTAAACTTCAGACGAATTTTTCTTCTTCCTTTCCTCTTCAGTCTAATCTCAACTCCACTATTCTAGGTAATAAATATTCTTTTTATTACTATAGTGTTTCATTTCTACTATATACTGTCAACAGAATTATGCATCATGGGTTTGCTGTTTTAATTTTATTATTTTTCTTTTTATTTATTCTTCTATCATTCAATACATCCCAACAGCACCCTCTCCTCCCTTCACTCCTTCCAGTTTTCCCCTTCCTCCTTTCTCCCCCAGATCCATTTCTCCTGTTTCTCTTCAGAAAAGAGCTGGCTTCCCAAGGATATCGACTATAACATAAGAATACACAAACCCTCATATCAAGGCTGGATGAGGCCATCCAGTAATAAGAAAATCATTCCAAGAGCAGACAAAAGAGTCAGCAATACTCCCACTTCCACTGTTAGGTACTGCACAAAATCCCCACACTAAATAACCACAGCATGTATGTAGGTGACTACTTCAGACCCGTGCAGGCTCTGTGGTTGCCACTTCAATCTCTGTGAGACCCTATAAACCCTCCTTAGTTGATTCTGTGGGCTGTTTCCTAGTGTTCTCCATTCCTTCTTCCTTCTCATTCTTTGTGTTCTCCAAGCTCAGCCCAATGTTTGCCTGTAGGATTCTTCATCTGCTCTATTTACTTGTGGGAGGAAACCTCACTGGTGACAAGTGGGCTAGGTATAAATCTAGGAGTATAGCAGAATATCATTTCAATGACTTAGAAAAAATGTGTTGGTCAGTTATGTTTGATTTTTTCCCTTGGTCTCTGTGCCAGCCAGCTTCCTGTCCTTGGCCATTTAAGCAGTGTCAGACATGGGTTCCCTCTTATGGTTCAGGGCACAGTTGATAACAAACATCCGCTGGCAAATTTCACAAGCTCTGAGCCAAAACTGTCCCAGCACATCTTGCAGGCAAGACATGTTGTGGGTTGAAGGTTTTGTGACAGTTTTGGTGTCCCAGGCCCACCACTGGAATCTGTAATGACCATTCTGCCCACAAGCCTGGTCCAAGAGCCGCATTAATTCCATATAACACACTGAGACTATATTAGTTACAATGCTGTCAGGCAATGCATGGGGCTTCTCATTGGCTAGTTCTGTCTTATGTATTTCTCATAACTACACACACACACACACACACACACACACACATATATATAAGTTATTTCTTACCGAGGACACCAGCCTCATGTGTCCTCTCTTCCTGATATCACATGGTGACTCTCTACTCTTTACTACATTTCCGAAAATCCTCCTCAACTCCTAGTCCCACTTGTCTTGCTTCCCTATTGGCCAATAGGCTTTATTTATCAACCAATAAGACAAACATACACAGGAGGACTTCCCTCATCAGAAACCCTTGCTCAGTATTCTCCATTACTAGGAATTCTCTCTAGGGTCACTTGTAAGTGTTCCAGGAAGTTTCCATTGCATTTGGTATCCACATCATCCCCTAAATGGCTCCCTATTTCAGTCATCTCTCCCAGCACACTTTCCCTCCATCCCTCCATCTCTCCCTCACCTGATCCTTCCTGTTCCCATTCTCACTCACCCCCAGTCCACTTGCAAAATCTATCCTGTTTCTCCTTTCCTTGAGATCTATGCATCCACCATAGAGCCCTCCTTGATACCTAGCCTCTCCTAGGTCTGTAGATTTTAATGATTATCCATCGTGTAACAGCTAATATCCACTTATAAGTGAGTACCTATCATATGTATCTTTCAGTGTTTACATTGCCTTAATGAGGATGAGTTTTTCTAGTTCCATCCATTTCCATCTAAAATTCATGATGTCCTTTTTTCCAATGAGCTAATACCCAATTGTGCAAATGTTCAATATTTTCTTTATATATTCTTCTGTTGAGGGACATCTAGATTAGTTTATGGCTATTATGAATAAAGCTGTTCTGAACATAGTTGAGAGAGTGTCCTTCTGATAGGATGGAACAACTGTTGAGTATGTGCCCAAGAGTAATATAGATGAACCTTAAGATAAATTGGTTTTCAATTTTCTGAGGCCCTGCTATATTGATTTCCAAAGTCTTTGTGTAAGTTTGCACTCCCACAACTAATGGAAGAGTATTATTGCTCCTCATCCTCTCCAGCATGAGCTGCCACTTATGTTATTGATATTAGCCATTCTGACACTTATTAAGATGGAGTCCCAGTATCATTTTGATTTGCATTTCTATGATAGTTGAAGGTGTTGAAAATTTCTTTCAGGGTTTCTCAGCCATTTGAGTTCCACTATTGAGAATACTCTGTTTAGATCTGTACCCCAACTGTTTTTATTTTTAAAACAATTTTATTTTACATAACAATCCCAGTTCCCTCTCCCTCTCATCCTTCCACTCTCTCCACCCAAACCCTCAGTGAACTGGCTTTTGAGTCCATTCCCTATGGAGGGACACCTTGCTCAGCCTAGATACAGGCAGAGAGCATTTGTCCTTCCTCAAATGATGTAATGAACTTTGTAACCCAATTTTTAATTGCTTGGTTCAATGATGTCAATATATGAGTTCTTTATGTAATTTGGATATTAGCCTTCTATAGGATTTCAAGTTAGAAAAAAATCTTTTCCCATTCTGTAGACTCACATATTATCCTATTGATTGTGTCTTTTGTCTTACAGTTTCATGTGATTCCATTTATTAATTGTTGATCTTAGTGCCTACACTATAGATGTTCTGTTTATGAAACTGTCTTCTGTGCCAGTGTCTTCTATGAAGTTCATTGTGTCTGGTTTTCTGTTGACCTGTTTGATTGACTTGAGCTTGAGTTTTAATCAGCATAATAAAATGGAATTTATTTGTATTCTATATTCACGTATCCAATTAAGCCAGCAAAATTTGTGAAGAAGAGGCCTTTTTTCCCTTGTAAATTTCTACCTTCATTATCAAAAATCAGATGTCCATTGATGTGAGGATTTACATCTGGGTCTTCAATGCAATTCTACTGATCAGTCTGTCTTTGTTTATTCCATGAAGTTTTTGTTAATATATATCTATAGTCCAGCTTGAAATCATTGATGGTGATATCACTCCAAGTACTTTTATGGTTCAGGATCATTTTAGCTATCCTGAGTTTTCTGTTTTTCCATATGAAATTGAGTATTGTCTTTTCAAGGTCTGTAAAGAATTGTGTTGAGATTTTTGAAGGTGATTTTATTGGATCTGTAAATTTCATTTGTCAGGATGGCTGTTTTTACTATGTTAATCCTACATATCCATGAACATGGGAAATCTTTCCACCTTAGGTTTTGCTCTTTTTAAAAAATTTTAATGAATTAAGTTTTTACATTCCAATCCCAGTTCCCTCTCTATCCTCACGTCCTACTTCCCCCACAACCCCCCAATTCCCACCTGCTCTTCAAAGATAGTAAGATATCCTGTAGGAAGTATACTATGTGTGTCCCATCATCTTGTTGAGCCAGAACCAAGGCACCTCTCCATCCCACACACTTGTGTCTAGTCTGAGTAAAGTATCTCTCCATATAGATTGGGCTCCATTAAGTCAGTTTGTTCATTAGTGTTAGATCATGGACCCACTGCCAGTGGCCTCACATATTGTCCTGGGCACACCATTGTCACTTATATTACGGGAGTCTAGTTCAATCTTACACATTTGTCATACCTGAGTCTGTGATCACTCTCTAGCTCGGGTCAGCTGATACTGTGGGTTTCCCCATCATGGTCTTGACTCTTTGTTCATGTTATTGCTCCTACCTCACTTCAATTGTACTTCAGGAGGTTGGCCCATTGGTTAGTTGTGAATTTCTGCATCTGCTATCATCTGTTTCAGAAAGAGGGTTCCTCTAGCTTCTCTGGGGTTGTGAATTGTAGGCTGGGTATCTTTTGCTTTATGTGTGGTATCCACATATTAGTGAGTACATACTGCATTTGTCTTTCTGGTTTTGGGTTACCTCACTCAGGATGCTTTTTCTATTTCTGTACATTGGTCTGTAAATTTTAGGATGTCATGGTTTCTTATCACTGAGTAGTACTCCATTTTGTAAATATAGCACATTTTCTTCATCCATTCTTTGGTTTCGAGGCATCTAGGTTGTTTCCAGGTTCTGTCTATTATGAATAATGCTGCTATGAACATGGTTGAGCAAATGTCCTTGTAATATGTGTGCGCATCCTTTTGGTGCATGCCCAAAAGGTGTATTGCTGGGTCTTGTGGTAGATTGATCCTTAATTTTCGGTGAAACCACCATGCTGATTTCCAAAGTGCTGTATAAGTTTGCACTCCCACCAGCAATGGAGGAGTGTCCCCTTTACTCTGCATCCTCCTCAGAATCAGCTATCATCAGTGTTTTTAGTCTTGGCTATTCTGTCATTTGTAAGATGTTATCTCAGTGTAATTTTGATTTGAATTTCTCTGATGACTACGGATGTTGAGCATTCCCTTAAGTGTCTTTCCATCATTTGAGATTGTTCTGTTGAGAATTCTCTGCTTAAATTTGTACCACATTTTTAATTGGATTATTTGGTATTTTAATATCTAGTTTCTTGATTTCTTTATATATTCTTGAGACAGTCCTCTGTCAAATGTAGGGTTGGTGAAGATCTCCAATTCTATAGGATGTCATTTTGTATTGTTGACTGTGTATTTTGCTTTACAGAAGCTTCTCCATTTTAGGAGGTCCCATTTATTGATTGCTGCTTTCAATTACTGTGCTACTGGTATTGTATTTAGGAAGTGGTCTCAGGTGGCAATGTGTTCAAGTATGCATCCCACTTTCTCTTCTATGAGGTTCAGTGTGGTTGGTTTTATTTTGAAGTTTGGATCAGTTTGGAGTTGAGTATTGTGCATGGCAATAGATATGGACCTATTTGAATTCTTCTACATGTCTGCATGCACTTAGAACCATTTGTTGAAGATACTTTCTACTCTTTAGATCAGGCTGGCCTTGAACTCACAGAGATCCACCTACCTCTGCCTACCAAGTGCTAGGATTAATGGCGTGCACCACTTTTTTATTTCTTCCTTGACCCAGGAATGGTGCAATTGCACATTGTTCAATTTCCATGAGTTTGTAGGGTTTCTACAATTTGTGTTGTTGTTGAATTCTAACATTAAAGCATGGTGGTCTGATAAGATATGTAGGGGTCTTGGTTTGGTCCAATGCTGGTTCCCTCATTTTACAATTAGGATCTGTGTGCTCTCATTAGATCAGGTCAATTGTTTCCTCGGGTATCTCCACTTCTTTCGTGTTTCATTTGGTCATCTCTTCTCCTTCTCCACAACTGAATTCTGGGAGTATGCCAGAGTGTTCAGCTGTAAGTGCCTATTTCTGCTTCAATCAGCTACTGGGTCAAGGTTTTAGGAATGGCAACCAAGGTAGTCATCAATTTCATTTTAGGGAAAGGACATCAAAGGCAGCCTCTTTATCACTGCCTAGATTATTAGTTAGATTTTCCCTGTGAATCCCCTACCTTTTGCTCTGTGCCAGACTTCTCTCCAAATCTATAGTGACTCCCTTTATCAAGATATCTCCTTTCTTTCCCTCTTCTATTCCTCACCTGTCTCAATTCTCCTGTGCTTTTCCCCTTTTCTACCCTTATCTTCTTCCCTTCTACCTCCTCTCTCCCTTTTGCTCCCAATTTTCTCAAGGGTTCTTGTCCACCTTACCTTCTTTGGAGTACCATGAGTTTCTCTCCTGGGGTCCTCCTTGCTTTCTAGCTCTGCTGGTGGTGTGTATTCATATTCTAGCCTGATAATCCTTTTCTCTACTCTAAAAGCCACATATGTGTGAGGACATACCATATTTGCCTTTTTTGTGACTGGGTTACCTCACGTAGGATGGTTTCTTCTAGTGCTATCCATTTGCCTGTGAATTTCAAGATTCCATTGTTTTTTCCCAGCTGTGTAGTACTCCATTGTGTAGATGTACCACATATTCTCTATTGATTCTTCAGTTGAAGGGCAATTAGGTTGCTTCCAGCTTCTGGCTATTAAAAGCAATGCTGCTATGAACATATTTGAGCAAATGTCCTTGTTGCGTGAATGTGCATTCTTTGGGTATATGTCCAGGAGTGGAATGGCTGGATTTTGAGGTAGACTCATTCCCATCTTCCTGAGAAACTGCCATACTGATTTCCAGAGTTGCTGTACAAGTTTGCACTCCCTCCAGCAATGGATGAAGTGTTCCCCTTTCTCTACATCCTCTCCAGCATAGACAGTCATTGGTGTTTTGGATTTTAGTCATTGTGGCTGGTGTAACATATCTCAAATTTAGGGGTTCTGGATCAGTCCCATGCTGGCCTCCCAGATATCAGTCTGGGGTCCAAGAGCTCCCCCTTTCTCAAGTCAACTCTTTCTGTGGGTTAACCAGCCCAGTCTTGAACCATTTTCTCATCAATCCTCCTTCTCTGTCACTGGATTCCAGGAGTTCCGTTCAGTGTTTAGCTGTGGGTGTCTGCCTCTGCTCCTGTCAGACACTGGATGAAGATTCTTTTTCCCAGTCACTCTGACAGTGTGATTGTTGGCTGGCCTGCCCCTGATCCATGTCTAAAATCTATATATGAGTAAATACACACCATGTTCATCTTTTTGAGACTAGGTTACCTCACTTAGGATGGCTTCCTCTAGTGCCATCCATTTGCCTACAAATTTCAAGATTCAATTGTTTGTTTTTTTCCCCTGAATAGTACTCCATTGTGTAAATGTACCACATTTTCTCTATCTACTCTTCAGTTGAGGAGCATCTAGGCTGCTTACAAGTTCTGGCTATTACAAATAATGCTACTATAAATATAGTGGAACAGATGTCCTTGTTGTATCAATGTGCATCTTTTGCCTATATGCCTAAGAGTGGAATTGCTGGGTCTCGTGGTAGATTGAGTCCCATTTTTCTGAGGAATCTCCATACCGATTCCCAAAGTGGCTGTATGAGTTGGTACTGCCACCAGCAGTAGAGGAGTGTTCCCCGTTCTCTACATCCTCTCCAGCATAAACTGTCATTGTTTTTTTTTTTATCTTAGTTATTCTGACGTTACATTGAGGTATATTATCAATTTTGTGTTAATTTTTTTATGTGTGTGAGAAAATTTTAAGGTTATGACTTTATATTTAAATGCCTAACTGTTGGTGTTTTATTTGATAAAAGACTATCTTACTCTATGTATTTGCCAATAGTTCTTGCTAAATATACTCTGGTCTTATGTGTTTCTGGTTATTGGCTCCCTGCTCTCTTCCACTGCTTTGTGTGTTTATACATTCACCAGCAAGTTTCTATAATGATTACTATTATATAAGACCTCATATCTTCTAATAATAGGCCTTCAGTTTTTTCATTTCTGAACACATGGGGAAGAACCTATGCCCTTCCTGGGATGATGTGACAGATTCTCAAAATCCCTCATCGAAGCCCTTTCCCTCCCTGGGGAGTGGAGAGGAGATGGATTGGGGGTGGGGGGTTGGGAGGACTGGGGAAGAGGAGGAGGGGAAGGAGAGGGAACTGAAAGTTACATGGGTAAAACGTTAAATAAAAAAATAAGGAAAAGAAAAGAACCCTAATTTGGTGAAATGAATTCAATAAATCCAAGAGAACCATTTTTTTTCTCAATATTATAGAAAATGAAAGAAAAAAACACTGTATGACAGTCTATAGAATTATTGATTCACTTCACCAAAATTGATATATTTTTAGAAGAGTTTATAAGTAATTTAATTATTTCTTCATTAGAAAAAATTTAACTGAGAACTATCCTTAAACCCACGATTTGTTTTCTTTGGCCCAGCAATTTAAATGATGTTGATTATTCCAGGTCTTCATATATAAATAACTAATGGCTGTTTTTATGGGGGTCCAAAGTAGGCTTTCTATGTGCCTTTGGAGGCTGTTCTGCAACTAGCTCTTGTAGACCAACTAGTCTCAAACTCACAGAGATCCTTCTGCCTCTTCTTCCCAAGTGCTGGGATTAAAGGATTGTGCCACCACTGCCAGGCAACTAATGGCTATTTTTAGTATCTTTTTATCTTGTGAATCCTTAAGCTACTGTTATACACTCAAGTTTTTCTTAATATTTTCCCTTTTAGAGACATGTTCAAAGTCAGATATAGAAATTGAGAATGGTTTTCTTTCGGAATCTGATTATACATATGCTCTAAATAAAAAAAACACAGTTCAAGTGTAAGCCAGGATATATAACACCGGATGGAGAAACATCAGGACCAATTACCTGCCTCCAAAATGGATGGTCAGCTCAACCCTCATGCACTAGTGAGTACTTCATCATATTGCTGCCATTATACTGATGATGTATAAGAGTTTCTTCTTTTAGGTGATGGTATTTTATTTGAAAGATGAGTTTCGAACTTCAAGAAAACATGCACATTGTTAATTGGTTTTCCTTTTGGACTCATTCCTGCATTTAGAATATCAATTCATTTCCCTTTTCAATACTTTAAAATATAACATAGTTTTAAATCTAGTGAAAGATTCTTTGGCCCAAAATAAATTAGCCTATAAGTACTTTTGTTCTTGTTGGAATTACTCTGATTATCTATTGACACTTTAGAAATAAAATATTCTATTTCATTATGCATTAGAGTCTTGTGATAGACCTGTATTTGAGAATGCTGGAACTAAAAACAACAACACATGGTTTAAACTCAATGACAAAATAGAATATGAATGCTATGCTGGATATGAAAACAAACATAAGCATACCAAAGGCTCCATAACATGCAATGCTGATGGCTGGTCTGATTTACCCTCATGTTATGGTGAGTATTGTTTTCTCTAGAATATATTTTCACAAAATGAAAATAAGTGTTTATGTGTTACTACAAGTTGAATTTCCTAGAATCTTCATTCTCATTTAATGTAAACTAAAGGAAATGTGAAGTGTTGTCTTCCTGCCAGCCTGGTTTCAGAGCTGCATCAGTCCCAAATGAATACACAGGAGGCTATATTAATTATTAAGCTGTTGGCCATGTGCTTGTTTCTTACTGGCTAGCTCTGACATAAGTGTTTATCCCATAATTGTTAACCAAAGTATTTCTCTTACCGGAGAAAACGGTCTGGACCTCTTACTCCTCTGGCAGTCTACATTGTGTCTGACTCTGTTTCTCTTTCCCAGAATCCTCCTCGACTCCTAGTCCCACCTATCTTGCTTTCCCATTGGCCAACAGTGCCTTATTCAAACCAATCAGACACATTTTTACAGAATGACATCTCCCAACATCTCCTCTTTTCTGTCTAAAATACAAAGAAAGATTTTAACTTTAACATAGTCAAGCAATGCATATAAAATAACATAGTTATCAAGTAAGAAGTATAGTTACAATATTTAGTCCATTAACATTTAGTAAAATTTAAAGAAGACATCATCTATCCTATCTTTGTGAGTCTAAAGTTTTATATGTAACTTATCTTTTATCATAACTAAGGAAAACTATAACTACAACTATCTGTCTTCAACTCCATCAAAGACCACAGAAAGATATACATAAACACTAGAATTGACAGAGACATCTCGCTACCTGGACAGCCACCAGAAATTCCTTTGTAACATTGGGGCATTCATCTTCAGCCCATAGGCCACAGTGTGTCTGGAAGACTTCTCAACAAAGCAGGAAATTTCAAGCTGCCCATCTACATTGGCAGTCTGTCAGTCATTTTCTGTGTCCTTCAGAAAGTCTGGCAGACTCTTCCATGAAGCAGGAACCCTGTAGGACTGTTTGAGTTCAGCTGTCACTTTCCTATGGGCCCTGCATGTCCAGTTTATACAGCAACCGTCAAGCAGTCCAGGCAAGAGCAGTTTCTTGCCCAAATGGCTATTCTTGTGATGTTGAAAGTAAACTCCACAATGAGTTTCTTCGATGGCCATCTTCCTCTCAGACGTAATTGGTACTGCCAGGAGCAGACACTTCTCATTGTCAAGAAAAACTCTAAACCATTTTAAAATGCCATTTTCTGAAGGCCTTTAAAGGTTTGAAGACTATCTATCTTAAATATATTTCTAAAAAACTCAACTTACCTAACTCTAAATTCTGACTACTATAAGTAACTATCTATAGTCTGTATTTAACTATGCATTATGTTTTAAAAAATCAGTATAAGCACAATACTCAATCAAGAGGAGAAATATATATATCACAAAATTGAACTTGAATTTGTATCAACAAATGAAAAACTATACCCATGCTGAGTATTCATTTCCATACAATAATACCCCTTTCATCATTAAAAAGAGATTGGTTGTGATTATTAACCAATTATAAGCAACCCCATTCAAATGAAAACAAAGTTTTATAAACAATATGGAAATTTGGACGTTGCTGATTTCAAACTGCTTCCTGCTGATAGGGGGTGCTCTCCATGCCATGGGGATCATGTCAGAACTCAGAAACATGTCTAAGTCCTTTTTTGTAGTCCTTAAGGCTGTATTGTCTCAGCTGTTTCAGATGCTGGATCACCAGGGCCATTGCTTCTGGGAGTCTTGGTTCCTCAAACCACAGAAGCCTGGAAAGAATCCACAGCTTTCCATTTTCTATGGAAACATAAACAAAAACTCTTTTCCCAAGTAACCTGTCCTTACATTTAAAGCTAGAAGTCAAAGCATTTTTGAAATATGTGAGTTGGATTAATTCAGCAGCATTTATGATTAAGTGTCTTTAGCAGTTGTTCCCCCTTTAGCAATCACAAAACTGAAAAACCCAATAGTATACACTATCCAGACTCTCTGTGTATTTTTCATCTTTACGTCGCTTATATTACTCTATTTCTTTTACTTTTATTTATTTATCCCTGAGACAGGCTATCTCTTTGGAAATCTACGTGCCTCCACCTCTGGAGTGCTGGGATTAAAGGCATGTGCCACTACACCCAGCTACTCTCTTTGTTTATGTTTTACTCCCCAGTGCTGGGATTAAAGGTGTGTGCCACCACACGCAGCTACTTTATTTTTATTTTTTTCTTGTTTCTTTTACTCTCCCAAGTCTACCTATATTTTTCTACATCTGAATCTGACTTTACTATAAAGCTTTTATATTTTTCTGGCCATGTGTCTTACATAGGCTAAAGAACATTGCTAAAATAAAAGTGGAAACAGCCTCTGGATTTCCAACATAGCAGGGGTAAGTTTGACTCCTGCTCACTGCCTCATTCTGTGCTGACATCCAGCAGCATGGTGCTGGCTTGGAGATATGGTCACTGCTACTGCCAGATGCTCATGTATACCATTCAACTGTTAGCATAACCTCTTAAAAGAAACTTACTGGGTTTTTGTTTGTTTGTTTGCTTATGCTGAGTCAGTGTTGCTAGCAAAAGAGAGCCTACCTGAGAAAAATGATGCTACCAAGAAGCTGGGCTTCTCTCTGTTCTTTTGATTCTAAAATCCCTGTATTTTGTCATTCTATGTGGAAATTCATATCCCACCTGCTGACACCATATGTAGAGTAGGCATCCTGGTAGTCTGGGAGTCAAGGATTATCACAAAGTCACACTGCACAACAAACCTCACATGAGATTTATTGAAAAAAACTTAAAAGGGTGGATGCCTTTGCTTGAGAGAGAAGCAGCAAAGAACTGAGCATAAGGTCTGTTTACACAGAGTGTCTTCAGGTGAGAGCAGAGCTTTCCAGGGTGGCCTGGGATTGTGGGAATTTTTGGACTGATCTTGGGGCAAGTTCAGTGATTGCTGGGATATTGAGCTCAGGGATTGATGGAGTTTTGTGGCTTGATCTCTTGGAAAACTCAGGAATTGGTGGGATTCTGTGGCCTAATCTTGGATCAAGCTCAGGGATAGGTAACTTTATGACCTGATCTTGGGCTTTCTATTTCTTCAGGGCAGAACTTGGCAACCAGTGTCTCAAAAGGCTAGAGACAGCAATTATATCAGTCTTCGGGTGAGGCCAGGCCACTCATACACCTTGAGGGATTTACAATAGGAATGCAGCTACCTCTACTTGGAGAAGAACAGTAGGGACTGATCAGGATTTGGTTTTACATAGGTGTTTTATTTGCTGTTTGTTTGTTTTTGTGTAGATTTCCAGGGTAGAGTTTGGTGAAACTTTGGGTTTAGAGTTTGATGGGATTTGGTATGTTTCCAAACCCAGAAGTAGGCTCAGACTTTTTTTCTAAAGACCTATTGTAGGGAAAAGGGACCAGTCAAAGAAACACACCCTGAGCAGAGCCAAAGAAACACACTTTGGCCCTGCAACCACAACCAAAGAAATGTACCCTGACCCTAAAACCAGTGCCAAAGGAACACACTTTGTCCCTGGAATCAGAGTCAGTGAAAGAAATGTACCCTGGCCCTAAAGTTGGAGGCAAAAGGCTAAAAAGGACCAGAGAAAGAAACACAATTTGGCCCTGAAACCAGAGCCAAATCTGACCCTAATCCTGTGTAAAAAAGTAACCAATCCCAGAGCAGAGCTCTAGCCAATCTGAGCTCAGCACTGAAATTGGACCAATCCCTACTCTGGAAAAACTTCCCCAATCCCTATATAAACCCTGTGTATGTTCAGCTTGGCTGGTCCAGCTGTCTTCCAATAAACACCTTTGGATGAGCTTCGGGTGAAGATCTTCTTTTGCTGCGGCGACAGAGCAGAGGCGACCCTGGGCAGAGCAGAGCAGAGCGAGCAGCGCTGTAACACTTGCCCGGGAAACCTTCCTTGGCAGAGCAGAGTTGTTACACTCTGCTCCCGGCTCCCTGCTCTCCGCTCTCCGCTCTCCAGGAGCAGAGCTGAACTGTAGCAACTTCGCCCGAGAAACCTCCTGCGGAGCAAAACTGCTACACTAGGCAGACATCCCCAGCTGGAAGACCCTGTCCTACCGGAGCGGAGCTGACACACCGGAGAAGCCTTTCTCTGAGGCAAGGCTGTAAGCTGCCAAGCTTACTGCAACCTGTGGTGGTCCTTGGCTCCTGAGCTCCAGGATACCTTTACATCTGAGCTGTGTAACACTCAGTATCCTTGGCTCCCGAGCTCCAGGATACCTTTCCACCTGAGCTGTGTAACACTGAGTATTCTGTGACTCCTGAGTGCCAGAATACCTGACCCACTCCTGCTCCATCCTGTCCTGACCCATCCCGGCAAAACGCTTACACCTATCATAAACAATCAAACAGAAACAAGTAACCCCCAAACAAACAAACAAAAAACATCAAACTAACAAATCATGATTATTAATTTCTCTCTGATTATAAGCAATTCAAAGCTATGAAATCAGAGCTTTCTACAATACAACACAAATAAAATGCAAGGGCCTGGCTTTTAGCTCAGTGAGGCAACATTTGGGTAACCCATGGCCTTAGGGCCAGTGATAACATTACAAATATAAAATTATAATTAATATGAAGTTAAATGTACAATTTTGTTATGTGACAAAACTTTTCTTGTGGAGACAATACACAAACATCTACTTACCCCAAATATAGAGCCTGTGACAGACAAATGAACAGATACCACCAAAGTCCAACTTTGTGAGCAGTGAGTTTCATTGGGATTGCTTACAGAAATATGGGTAAGAAGTTCCTTATAGGAGCAGAAATGGCTCAAAGACAGTTGAATTATCAAAGCCCACCCATCATGGCTGACAGCTCACAAAAGCACACTGGAGATCACTACACCACTTGCAGGCATGCCAATAAGTTGGAGAGTGTCTTTTCCAATTGACTGAGTCTAAATCCTTACCAGGCAACTGGTGTTGTATCAGAGTCTTCATTTTTTTTTCATCTACAGTTGTCTGATTCTTCTTTTCAGCTTTGCTTGCTTGAAAATCACTCTCAGCAACCTAGTTTGTTTCCTCTGGAAGAAGGGGCTTCCTAAATCTGGTTACTTTCAGGAACTTACTGAAGCTATTTTGAGCTGTTTACCTTCCTGATTAAGGAGTTTCTTTGCAGGATGGAATGATTCCATCTCAAGGAAACTGTTACAAAACAAATGACCATGTATTTTCCAATGTCTTCAGTCCTGACAGGGGAATGGGAACCAGAAGGGAGGAAATGGGAACCAGAGACAAGGAAATGGGAGTGTCCAAGATTACAATAAAAACTGATATGATAAAGATAGTGTTAGAGTTCAAATTTAATGATGACTAATGACACTGTGAATGCCCAGATAGGAATTTGTCACAACAATGTAAGTCTCCAAAAAGTGAATGAAGTATGGCAGTTTAGTGTTATTAACTATTCTAGCTTCAACCATGCAGCATAGAACTGAACAAAATCCAAGCTTATTTCAAATGTTCCTGAGAGTGTTTTATTATGTGATGTGTCCAAACTATTATTATCAAGTCCACTTAAGATGAGTAGTACTTATGAAAGACCCCTACCTAGGACCCTCTAGGAAAAGAAAAGCAAGGCCAGGCCGTTGCCTAATGAAAGAAACCCAGACCAGGTGTTTCACCCTCAAAACAGGATGTCTGTGATCACTATAGCAGTCATGGGACCCGGATAATAATTGCTGAAGCGTGCTGGGAACTTTCATATGACAATACTAGAAAACCTAGTCCTTGGCAACTACCCTGGCCCCCAATTGTGTCTGATCACTGTAGCAATCATAGGACCCGGATACTAATTGTTGAAGCATGCCGGGGTCTTTCATGTAGGAAACCTAGTCCTTGGCAACTACCCCTGCCCCCCCCAGATGATCTCAGCCCATGCTTCAGTAGCCAATGAAATATCTGTTGCTATGCTGATACTTATGTAATCATTAAAACTCCATAAATAGTGTACTCCCTACAAGCCCGGGATGCTCTGCACCCGAGTTGCAGTAGCATCCGCAGGCACCTGTGTACTCAATAAATCACCTCTTGCATTTGCAGCCAGTGGTCTGGCCCCGGTTCTTGGGCAGAGGGTTCGGTTCAGTGCCCGGCGCTTTGATGCCGAGGTTTTTCATTGGAGCTTCCACCGAGATTTCTGCCCCAGAACCACCAGTGCCACCGGGAGGTAAGCTAGCCGGCACCCTGTCTGCTTTGTTCTTTGTTATATGTATGTATGTTGATCTGTCTCCGAGCAGGTTGGCTACGTAGTCATTCAGTAACTAGGGCGGCTTGAGAAGGGGCTGACGAGCCCAGATTTCTCCCCCCGCCACCCTGGCAGACGTGCCAGGGATCTGGAGAGCTCAATTGTTTGGAGCTCACGGGCCTGAAAAGGGAAAAACGGGACCACTACTCCTGTTGACCCGTCTGAGTATTTACTTTCGGTTCTCTGCCGAAAGCACGCAGCGTGTCTCGTTGTGAGTTGCTTAATTGTGTTATTTGTCTTGTTCGTCTATTTGTCTTTGTATTTTGAGTTTTCTGATTCAAGCATGGGACAAACCATAACCACCCCTTTGAGCCTTACTTTAGATCACTGGAATGAAGTGCAGATTCGTGCCTCTAACCAGTATAAACTGCACATCTGAGTGGCCAACCTTCGAAGTGGGCTGGCCACGGGATTGGACCTTTAACCTAGAAATTATCTTACAGGTTTAGGATCGGGTCTTTGACAAGGGACCCCATGGACACCTGGACCAGATAGCATACATTGTTATTTGGGAAAATTTGGCTAAAGACCCCCGACATGGGCAGCCCGGTTTGTGACTCTCTGACCTCCTCTGAAGGCAGTCTCGGAGAAAACTGTCAGCTCCTCCCCTACCCCATTCTTCATCCTTGGTCCCTGTCCCAGCTCCAGATCATCATCTACTCCTAGATGATGCAGTTTTCATAGAAATATTACAAGGGGAAAACTACAAGTAACAAGTTTTGTAAAGTTAATTTAAATTTGCTAATAGGTTTTCATGTTCAGGATAAATAATTTTTCAACCCTGTTGATAAGGTGACTTTCACATTAAGACAGCTGTTGCATGCCAATTTTTTTTATGTGTGTGTACAATTGGTTGAGTATCTAATATGCCCCAGGTTCAGTAACTAAACACTTCTTTTTATAAGTTGGTCCTGTGGCTGAGGACTTTGGCCAAGCCTAGCTAGTCACTGGCCCATCGTGTCCCTCTGTCTCTGTTCTTGCCCGCCTATACACATGGTGCAGGTCAGGGGTCTTCTCTTGCTGCCCTAAACACATGGCATGCTGGGCAAAAGTCTCCCCGCCATGTGCCATGGTATAGAGCATGCTGCAGCAGGGTCTCCTATCCCTGAGCATGCAGTGAGGCAGCTGCTCTGTTCTCCAACTGCTCCTGCAGCCCTCACAGCTGAGCCTGCTCCGTCCTCACCTGCCTGCCTTTGAGGTGTGCAGGATGTGAGGATGGGGTCTCTCTCTCTTTCTGTCTCTCTGCCCCATGCAAATGGCGTGCTGGCAAAGGAGCCATCTGCCAGCTTTTCCCTCCACCAGAGCTCCCTGCTCAAACACACAGGGCTGGAGCAGGTAAGCCATTTGGCCAGATCTGGTCTTTCCACAGAAACTAAATGGCTTTAAAGTTATAACTACAAGAGAAAAAAATGTAAGCTGTTTACTATGATGTTTCATTTTTACAAATGCTAAATTTTAAAAATTAATCTCTCAAAAATTATGTATGCTTGTTTTGTTAAAAAGTTCTATCTGTATTTTCTGTCATAATCTAAGTTTTATTACAAGCATAAAGCTAAAACCAAAGTGGTGCAGGTTGCCACTGTTTTACAGTCAGTCACATGCCAAGCTGGCCACATGGCTGGCTGGTAGCCATTTTTAAAAGAGATACCTGATCCACCATCTTAACTAAAGGTGACCACATGAAAGTTATGAGGTACCATCCTATCAACAAGTTTTTATTCAGATTTAAAATGTTAATGCTTTTATACACAGGAATGCTAAGTTTTATAATTTAACAGTTACCCAGATAATAACGGGTTTAAAGGCCTAAAATGTATTTTAATTTTCAATAAAAAAACATTAAGGGATTTCAGAAGTTTTTAAAATGTTTTCAATTTATAAGGTTATAAGATATTTATACTGTTAAAATGTTTAAAGCTAGACCTAACAATATATAGTTCTAGTTTTATAAAGGTTAATAAAGTTTATACTTTTAACAGTTAAGCTTAAGGCAGACAAACCTCTAATACTTCAGAGACCTGAAGAACATGGCATTTAAAATGTTAATTTAAAAGTTTATAATATCAGACAGACTGCCAGATCCTAACAGTGACCCAAAGTCTCCAAAGAAGATTATGAGGCACCCTGGTCCCTACACCTGGATTGTGTTAACTCTAACCAGTGAGCAAGATGCCCAAAGGTGACACCTGCTGCTGCTAGGACCTGGCCCAGAATGTGGACAAAGCTGCTGGACACTGGAAAATTGATTGCACCCCTTTTGCCGAGACAAAACAAGGTCAGTCGTTTCCATGTCCCTCTTCCACAGAGAGAAAGAAAACTCACCTTACAGGCCTGGTAGAGATTGATGCTGTTCCTGATACTTGTGCCTCCAGTGCTAATAGAGGAGACTTGGGTATGGCTGTATATGGACTGGTACCTGGCACTTTTTAATAGATTCGAAGACTGTATAAAATTTATCCTTCTCGGATCTCTAAAAGTATTAATTGTTGTCAGCTTGGCATTAGGCAGTCAAATCCACAAGACTATAGTCAGGTTGATAACTCGTTTTATTTATGTAAAAATCAAGCCTTAATATGTCTCAATAAGGATCAAAGGATGTAAATACTTGTTCAGTCATAAGCTCAAGGTTTTCAAGTTTATTTTGGTTGTCATCTAAGTATAAACATAAAGGGCTTTTCATCATGCCATAGATACCTCTGTCCAATTCATACTTGGCTCCCTGGACAGAAGACAAATGTACACTACTAGCCCAAATCTGTAGTTTCTGCTAGGACAAAATACAGATACCCAGATATCTGCTTTTTCTACAATGTAGAGTTCAGTACCAATTGATAATGCTACTGTACCTATAACCTTTATGTCCTTTTATATAACAAAATTTATATAGGCTTCAGAGGATCAAAAGTCATACAGCTTGGATCCACTTCTCACAGGTCAAAGAGGACTCCAGATAAGTACAGCCAGTTATCCCACCTGTCTGTTCCTGAGAATGAGATTTTCTCTCCTGGTCATGGGATTCCTGACCTTCCTGATCACTAATACTATGGGTCTAAGGAGTTCCAATTAAATACATAAGTTTTAACTTCTGTTCGCAGTTTTAAACATGTCTTAAACAGGTTTCCACTTCTGGCAAACACATCTGAACATCAGTTGCTGACCACAGCCTGCTCCTAAAGACTGCGAGCCCTAGACTTGCTGTGGATGTGAACCAGTTCAGCTGATGTGGACACCCCCTGTCTCTTCAACACAGTCTGCCAATCAGCTGCTCCTGGATAGATACCCCATTGCCTAAATTCCCTTTTTGCTTTTGACTTGCATTTCAGCCTTCTTGGGTCCCCTAACTTCGTCCCAAAGTCAGCAAGAAGTAACATGGAAAGGAATACATCGGCCTCTTTCCCCTGGTTGAGATGCAAAGTCAAAAGAAAAAAATTCCCTTACATAGGGAACAGTATAATAAGAGGGGGAGACATATGTGCCACTCTCAAAGAGGAATGTTGTTTTTATGCAGACAAGACTGAGGTAGTAACCAAAACTCTGGATAAACTCAAGGAGAGGCTCACTATTCGTCAGAAAAAAATTTAAATCCCAACAATACTGGTATGAGGGTTGGTTTAACAAATCCCCCTGGTTCGCTACACTAGTCTCTACTCTTATGGGCCTCCTAACCTTTGGGCCCTACATTCACAAACAATAATTCAAGCCTTAGTCCTAACTCAACAATACCATGCCCTCAAACAGATGGAACCATAAGTAAACCTTAAGTAGAGAGGGCTGGACAATAGGTAAAAGATTCTACCTATGCACAAGAACAAGAGGGGAATGAAAGACCCCTACCTAGGACCCCCTAGGAAAAGAAAAGCAAGGCCAGGCCGTTGCCTAATGAAAGAAACCCAGACCAGGTGTTTCACCCTCAAAACAGGATGTCTGTGATCACTATAGCAGTCATGGGACCCGGATAATAATTGCTGAAGCGTGCTGGGAACTTTCATATGACAATACTAGAAAACCTAGTCCTTGGCAACTACCCTGGCCCCCAATTGTGTCTGATCACTGTAGCAATCATAGGACCCGGATACTAATTGTTGAAGCATGCCAGGGTCTTTCATGTAGGAAACCTAGTCCTTGGCAACTACCCCTGCCCCCCCAGATGATCTCAGCCCATGCTTCAGTAGCCAATGAAATATCTGTTGCTATGCTGATACTTATGTAATCATTAAAACTCCATAAATAGTGTACTCCCTACAAGCCCGGGATGCTCTGCACCCGAGTTGCAGTAGCATCCGCAGGCGCCTGTGTACTCAATAAATCACCTCTTGCATTTGCAGCCAGTGGTCTGGCCCCGGTTCTTGGGCAGAGGGTTCGGTTCAGTGCCCGGCGCTTTGATGCCGAGGTTTTTCACTTACAGCAAGTCTAAAGAACAATAAACAAAAAATATAAATTGATTTATTTTCATACATCAGTAGTAGGAATCTTTCAGACAGAGAGAAACATTTCTCCTTCAGTGTGTATCACTTCACACAGTAATTAAAGTACATCTCACAAGTTATGGCCTCTGTATAAATGCAGCAACTGGGTCAGATATGGGAGAGATTTATTTCACTTTAAAACAGATTATTATGATAATTTAATCTGATAATCTGTGTAAAACAATCAAAAATACATAAACAGTTATAGCTACAAATAAAAGAACAATTATAGATGATTGTAATATAGTTTCATTCAAACACACTGGTAAAGACCAAAGATATTAAACTTAAATCTAGAATAAAGGAATTTATTCTTACTGCTAGAGAAGGAAAGCAGCCTTAGAGCCAAGCAACATACCCTAGCATTGGGGGCTAAAGGGAAGTTTTATAAATGTGGGTATCAAAAGATGCCCTAATAGGGTCTGAGAATTTGGAATAATCCAGAATGGAAGACTGAATTTGAGCAAGGTAAAATTTATTTAGAAAAATTGATATAGGAGCAGCATGGTTGTGGTTCCAAAGCACATCCCAGACGCCAGTGCAGTAGCCAGGTTTATTGGGGGAAAAAAGCACAGAAAGACAGTTCCCGAGTTCCATCCTACCATAATGTAATACAGGGGTGGTGGTTGGGGACTTTCCACAGTGGTGCACTTTTAGACTATGAGGGGATCCTGTGGTTCGGTGACCCAGACTCTGCAGAGCTGATCACTCGGCAGGGTATTGATTGAATGTTTGTGGTTTGGCCTTAGTCTAAGAAGAGAATTGATACCTACATAAGGGTTTGGGGGCTGAAGTCTATTCTGAAGAAATTATGGGTAACAGCTCAGAGAAGAACAAACCTGAACAAAAGTGGAGTTTTGCTGTTAATTGGGTTCTAACAGGTTATTGCAATTATCTATGGGATCCATAGCTGGACAAGAAGTGTTTACTCCCCTCAATTGTTTCTCTTTCCCATTATATAGTAATAAAAAGACTGTTTTGTTCCTGTCACCCGGAGATAAGCAAGCTCTATGAAAGCAAAAGAAACTGTTAAATACCTTACAACAGGAATACCATTATCCTATTCTTTTTCTTTTTATTTATTCTTCTTTCATAGAGTACATCCTGACCACAGCCTCCCCTCCCTGTACTCCTCCCTGCTCCCCTAACACCAGTCTCCCCCAGACCCACTGTTCCTCCCATTCCCTTCAGAAAAGAGCAGGCCTCCCAGTGATATCAACTGAGCAATGCATAACAAGATATGATAACACTATGCACAAACTCTCATGTCAAGGCAGCACTAGGCATCAACTAGGAGGAAAAGGGTCCCACAAGCAGGCAAAGGTGTTACAGATAGCCAACCTTGATACTGTTCAGAGTCCTACAAAGACCCCAAGATAAAAAGTCATAGCATGCATACAGAGGACGTAGTGCAGAATCATTCAGGATCCATAATTGCTGCTTCAGTCTCTGTGAGCCCCTATGAGGCCTGCTTAGTTAATTATGTGGGTCATGCTTTTTCTGGCCCCTACAATCCTTTCTCCCCATATTCTATGGAGTTCTCTGAGTTTGTCCAAATGTTTGGTTGTGGGTCTCTACCTCTGTTCCCATCAAGTGTGAAGTCTCTCCAATAATTGGTCTAGACATCAATCTATGACTATAGCAGTATATCATCAGGAATAATTTCTTTGACTTTTGTTTTTGTCAGTAATGTTTATTTCTTCTCTAGGTTTCTGAGCCATCTAGTTTCTGGTTCCTGGCTATCCAGGCAGTGTTGTACATGGGCTCCCTCTCAAGTTTCAGGCCTCAGTTTCACCAGTCATTGATTGGCTACTTCAACAAGCTCTGAATCACCATTTTCTCATTTCAGCTCATCTTGAAAGCAGGGCAGATTGTAGGTTAAAGGTTTTGTGGCTGGATTTGGGAAAAGATTTTCACCAACTCCACATCCATAACTAATTTCCAAAATAAATGAAGAACTCAAGTATCTAAATATCAGCAAACCAAACAATCCTATTTTAAAAGTGGGGTACAAATATAAACAGCAGAATCTCAAATGGGCCAGAAACACTTAAAGGAATGTTCAGCATTCTTAGCCATGAGGGAAATGCAAATCCAAATTACTTTGAAATTCTATTTTACAACTTTCAGAATGGCTTAGATTATGGCACAAGTGGTAGCTCATGCTGGTGAGGATGTGGATCAAGAGGAGCATTCCTCCTTTGTTGGGGGGAGTGCAAGCTTGTACAGCCACTATTGAAATCAGATTGGTGGTACCTCAGAAAGTTGGAAATCAATCTACCTCAAGACCTATTCTTGGGCTTATACCCATCAGATTCTCCATCCTACCTGAAGGACACTTGCTCAACTGCATTCATACCAGCTTTATTCATAATAACTAGAAACTGGAAAATTCTGGGTATTACTCAACTGAATAAGGAATAAAAATGGAGTACATTTGAAAAACCTCAATACCCTCCCCTTTTTTTTGAGACTCAGAATGTTGTCTCAGTGGAAAATTCCCCAAGGTCCCATCCCCTAGACAGGGAACAAGGTTGAATTGGAGTGCTGATGCAGGAACACCGGAAGGCTGTTAAGATAAGTTTAATTTTGACCTTGTGGTTTCTCCAGGAAGGATGAGTTATGCCCACGCTTCTTACAATATCCCTATTGCTTGCCCAGATCTGCACCTGCAGTGGCTCTGCATTTTACAATACCCCTATTGCTTTGCTTGCCAAAATTATGTATATAAAAAGAAAACTGTCCTAAAGCCCAGAGCTCTCAGCTAGCTAAGGCAGCTGGAGTGCCCACAGATGCCTGTGTAAACAATAAACCTCCTGTGGTTTGCATCCAACTGTCTGGTTATTGAGCTCGGGATGTCACTGGGGTAGTCAGCCTGAAGCCTGATAACCTCAAGTCTTTCACATTTAGACAATATTACTCAGTTGTTAGAAAAAGATGACCTCATGAAATCTGCAGGCAAATGAATGGAACTAGAAAAACATCCTGAGACAGGCAACCCAGACCCAGAAAGACAACACATGACCTATACTCACTTATAAGTGAATATTACCTGTTAAGCAAAGGATAATCATGCTACAATCCACAGACCCAGAGAGGCTAAGTGACAAGGAGGGTGCTGAGGGGGGATGCATCAATATCCACTGGAAGGGAAGATAGAACAGATTTTGTGGGTGGACTGGGGGCAAGTTCCAATTATCCCATTCTTACCTGAAGGCCACTAGAATCATACAGGCATGTTAGGAAAAAAGGTCAACAGCCCTTAAGAGATGCTTGATTCCATGTTAAATTTGTTTAGCTATTATTATACAGGTCTGAATACGCTAATACATGAGATAGAGAAATTCATTTCTGGGAAGGCAATACCACAGTACTCTCAGGTATGGCTGGCTTTCACATCCCCACAGTAATTATTTTAGTAGATTCGTCTTGAGTCTTGTTCAGAGTGATTTTTTTTCAGTTAACCTAAAACTCAATTTTAAAACAAGGGTACTATTTGGGGAATGTTCCTAGAGGGTCTAACACACTTAACATATGCCATTCTTCAGAGTGTTCTATTGCCAACCCAATATAAGTTTGGGGGTATTTTGTTTTGATTCTTCACTTATGTTTTTCCTTAGGTAATAGTTTTAAAGAATGACTTTTAAATCTGTTGCTGATTATGTACTAACACTTGACTTTTGAAAATATCAGTTATCTTTTATGTATCACCTTACTTTAAAAATTGTCAATTTTAACTTATAAATTGAAAAAAAGGATATTTCAAGGGAGAAAAATAGTATTTAAATTTTTTTTTGGTAATGCTGAACAAAGTCATATTATGGGTAATACTACACATTCTTAATTTGAGTCACAATAACTGATAATTATTAATTAGAATTGGAAGTACAACAAAATAATTTGCAGTAATGTAAATTTTTTGCACATTTCTTATTTCATCTTTTCATTTTTTTTCCTTTGAATATGCCTTTGCATTTTTTTTCTTTTTTTTTAAGCATATTATTTTTTTTTATTTTCCATTTTAAATTTAGATAAGAAACAAGGTTGCTTCACAAGTCAGTTCGAGGTCCCTCTCCCTTTCCCTCCCCTCCTCCCGTGTCCTCCCCCCATCCCCCCCGTTATCCCCTCATTCCCCCAGGGAGGGTGAGGCCCTCCATGGGGGTGTCCATAGTCTGTCATTTCATATAGGGCAGGGCCTAGACCCTTCCCCAAGAGTTCAGGGTGAGAGTGCACCTCACATTGTTCTATGGGAGTCCAGAGTCCGTGTGTATACTTGGGATGGGTACTGATCTGCTGTCCAAGGCTCAATAGATTACCTAGGCCTCCTCACTGACACCCAGATTCAGGGGGTCTTGATCAGTCCCATGCTGGATTCCCAAGCTGATGCCTGGGATTCAAGAGTTAAGCTTTGTCTGGTCAGCTGTTTCTGGGGGTTAAACCAGCCCAGTCTTAATCCCTTTGATCATCAGTCCTCCCTCTCTGATACTGGCTTTCTTGAGTTCAGCTCAGTACTTAAGCAGCCACTAAATGAAGTTTCTGTTTCCCAGACTCTCTGGCCATAGGATTGTAGGCTGGCACTCCCCAGATCTATGTCTAAAATCCATATATGAGAGAGTACATGCCATGTTTCTCTTTTTGTGACTGGGTTACCTCACTCAGGATGGTTTCTTCTAGTGTCATCCATTTGCCTGCGAATCTCATGATTCCATTATTTTTTTCTGCTGAATAGTACTCCATTGTGTAGATGTACCACATTTTCTCTATCCACTCTTCGGGTGAGGGACATCTAGGTTGCTTCCAAGTTCTGGCTATTACAAATAAAGCTGCTATGAACATAGTGGAACAGACATCTTTGTTATATGAATGGGCATCTTTTGGATATATGCCTAAGAGTGGAGTTGCTGGGTCTTGTGGTAGGTTTATTCCCATTTTTCTGAGGAATCTCCATACTGCTTTCCAAAGTGGCTGAACCACTTGGCACTCCCACCAGCAATGGAGGAGTGTCCCCTTTCACCACATCCTCTCCAGCATAAATTGTCATTGGTGTTTTTGATTTTAGCCATTCTGACAGGAGTGAGATGGTATCTCAGAGTTGTTTTGATTTGCATTTCCCGGATGGCTAAGGATGTTGAGCACTTTCTCAAGTGCCTCTCAGCCATTTTAGACTCCTCTATTGAAAACTCTCTATTTAGTTCTGCAGCCCACTTTTTAATTGGGTCCTTAGCTGTTTTGGAGACTTGCTTCTTGAGTTCTTTGTAAATTTTGGAGATCAACCCTCTGTCAGATGTGGGATTAGTGAATATTTTTCCCATTCTGTGGGCTGCCTTTTTGTCTTGCTGTGTCCTTTGCCTTACAGAAGCTTCTCAGTTTCAGTAGGTCCCATTTATTAATTGTTGATCTCACTGTCTGTGCTACTGGTGTTATGTTCAGGAAGCTGTCTCCTGTACCAATTCGTTCAAGGGTACCACCCACTTTCTCTTCTAAGAGGTTCAGTGTGTGTGGATTTATGTTGAGGTCTTTGATCCATTTGGACTTAAGTTTTGTGCATGGTGATAAACATGGATCAATCCGCATTCTTCTACATGCCAGTCTCCAATTATGCCAGCACCATTTGTTGAAGATGCTTTCTTTATTCCATTGTATATTTTTAGCTTCTTTGTCAAAGATCAGATGTTCCTACGTGTGTGGGTTAATACCCGGATTTTCAATTCGATTCCATTGGTCTGCCTGTCTATTTTTGTGCCAATACCAAGCTGTTTTCAGGACTATAGCTCTATAATAGAGCTTGAGGTCAGGGATAGTGATGCCTCCGGACGTTGCCTTGTTGAACAGGGTTGTTTTGGCTATCCTGGGTCTTTTGTTTTTCCATACAAAATTGATTATTGTTCTTTCAAGGTCTGTGAAGAATTGTGCTGGGATTTTAATGGGGATAGCATTGAATCTGTAGATTGCTTTTGGCAGGATTGCCATTTTTACTACATTGATCCTACCTATCCAAGAGCATGGGAGATCTTTCCATTTTCTGAGGGCTTCTTTAATTTCTTTCTTTAAAGATTCAAAGTTCTTACGATACAGGTCTTTCACTTGTTTGGTTAGCATTACCCCAAGGTATTTTATGTTGTTTGTGGCAATTGTAAAGGGTGATGTTTCTCTGATTTCTCTTTCAGCCCTTTTATCATCTGTATATAGTAGGGCTACTGACTTTCTTGAGTTGATCTTGTAATCTGCCACTTTGCTGAAGGTGTTAATCAGCTGTAAGAGTTCCCTGGTAGAGTTCTTTGGGTCATTGATGTAAACTATCATATCGTCTGCAAACAGTGAAAGTTTGACTTCTTCCCAATTTGTATCCCCTTGATCCCCCTTTGTTGTCATATGGCAATAGCTAGAACTTCAAGTACCATGTTGAAAAGGTATGGAGAGAGTGGACAGCCTTGTTTTGTTCCTGATTTTAGAGGAATTGCGTTGAGTTTCTGTCCATTTAGTTTGATGTTGGCTGTTGGTTTACTGTATATGGCTTTTATTATGTTTAAGTATGTCCCTGTTATCCCAGATCTCTCCAAGACCTTTATCATGAAGGGGTGTTGGATTTTGTCAAAGGCTTTTTCTGCATCTAGTGAGATGATCATGTGATTTTTGTTTTTCAGCTTGTTTATATGGTGGATTACGTTGATGGATTTTCGTATGTTAAACCATCCCTGCATCCCTGGGATGAAACCTACTTGATCGTGGTGAATGATTGTTTTGATGTGTTCTTGGATCCGTCATCTTTTCATTTAAAATAAGCTAATTATATTTTCTTAACTTCAAATACATTAGAAATGATTTTGTGATAACTTTTCTCAATTATATTAACTAAAGATAATTTTTAATATAGTATTTACACAATGTATGGCACTAATTCCAAACATGAGAGAACTATTTTGTATTGTCGAAATAGGGAAATTGTGACTCTAGATTTAATAACTACCTGCAGCTAGTAAGATTCAGTGAAATAAGTTGATTTTATTATTCAATTTTATAACTAACATATTACCCATCTCATGTTTTTCAGAGATTTCTATATTGATTTAGGGTATATTAAAGCTACTATGCAGCATTTTCAAAGGGAAAAGTTTTACTGATATTTAACTATAAATGTACATGAGAAAGATAAACTTACTTCTAAATGATTAATTTTATATTCTAATTATCTTACTTTTACAAGAAAGAGAATGCAGCATTCCCCTAATACAACCATACTTAAACGTTGCTCCTAAGAAAGAAAAATATAAAGTTGGAGATATATTGAAATTTTCTTGCCGACCAAGGCACAGAGTTGGCCCAGATTCAGTGCAATGTTATGATTTTGGATGGTCCCCTACTTTCCCAATATGTAAAGGTGAGTATATGTAATACATTTGATAATGAGGATCAGAAGTTTATTTTCCTTCTCCTAATACTCACCAGTCTTCTAGTTTGTCTATAGTCCAAAGTATATTCAGAAATATAGACGGTCAAAGAAGACATGTGCTGTGTGACTAATACCCAGTCTCGTATGTGTAAGGATAAACCCAGGCTACCTCGTTTCTTAAAGTGTTAATCAATGTGTTTACACATTCAGACATGATAGCAGAGACTACAAAGACTTCTTTCATTTTGTCTACATCACCATAAGTCCTGGCATCTTTTTAGGCCTAGACCTTCCCTCACACTGAATAGAATATGTCCAAACTGTATGAAAGGAGATTTTAATCAATTCAATAACAGGTATTAAGCAAATTAAAGTGGATTGATTAGATGATTGCTACACTGATATTTTCTACAAAGTGGTAACTGTAAAATAAAATAGTGCTCATGAATGTGAAAATGTGAAAATCACTCTAACTGACTCAACAAAACTGATGACTGGTTTGCATGTATCTTCAAAGCTATCAAGTTTCTTGAATGCTGTTACACCTTCAACATACATACAATGATTTTTTAACATTTAATATATTACTGCAAAATGTGAGTCATGTGTAAATATTATTTATTTAGAAAAGTGTTAAAAAGTAATATGGTAATATGTTTTTTTAATTTCCTTATTTACTAGATTTTTAGACTGTAACATGGGCATTTTCCATTATACTTACATAGTATTTCCCCAATAGATCAAGTGGGATCATGTGACCAACCTCCTGAACTCCACAATGGGGAAGCTAAGGGAACAAAGAAAGAAGAATATGGCCATGGTGAGGTGGTGGAATATGATTGCAAGCCTAGATTTCTGCTGAAGGGACCCAGTAGAATCCAGTGTGTAGATGGAAAGTGGACAACCTTGCCAATATGTGTTGGTAATTAAAGTGCTAATATTTAAACACTGTTTTGTGTTTCATGTGATGCCTTAATCTTGAATATGCTTTTGTGAACCATTTATCTACAGAGGAGGAAAGAACATGTGGAGAAATTCCTGAAATTGAGCATGGATTTGTCCAGTTTTCTGTCCCTCCTTATCACCATGGAGATTCAGTGGAGTTCAGCTGCATAGAAAACTTCACAATGATTGGACATGGGTCAGTTTCATGCATTAGTGGAAGGTGGACACAACTTCCTCAATGTATTGGTAAGTCTGTGTGCCTCAAATTGATATGTCATTAACTTTATTTCAGAGATATTTGCTACTTTATACTTCTGAAGTTAGTACTCTTTTTGGAAATATGTGTTCTTAAATAAGATGAATCCAGGAGTTCATACTTTATAATTTGATTTATGCCTACAGATGAAAATAATCTGTACATGTTTGTTATTTACCTTAAGTAAAATCTAATTGTTAGTTATAAATTGTCTTTTGTCTAAATATGGATACTAATGTCTGAAAAGATATGACAAATTAAAAAAAACACCATTGCTGTTTTTATATGGCATTCTCCTTCCACGTCCTGGAAAGTTAAGAAATAAAGTATGTGAAGCACTCATTTTATATTCTCTCATAACAAAATTTCCTCTCTCATAATTTCTATGATGCATATGTCTATATAACATGCTTCAAGCAAAGCCAATATGTTGCAAGTGGGAGCCCAGGGCCTGTTCTTGGTTATAGAACTCAGCTATATCAAAAAGTCTGGGATTGGATGGGAAACATTATTTCATGGATGACTTCACTCTACAATGACTTTCTCCATACTTTTACATCTTTAATGAATAGCTGAAAGCATCTTGGGGCCCACATCCAGTATTCCCTGAAACTGATTTTTTTCTTAAGAGTGTTCCATTCCTTCAGCATGGGCCTTGTTGTCCAGTCTTTACTATTAAATGGAGTTTAAGCTGAAGAATAATGCCGGAGAAACACGGATTTTTTTTTAAAGGGTAGATATGGCTATGTGAGCTAGCAGTATATTCTCCCTATACTCAATACCAACCAACTCTGTAAACTATTTGTCATGTAAATCACTACCTCTACTTCTTATTAATCTTTGAATTTTTTTGGCTAAGCAATTTTTTTGTCAAAGTCCTACCTTCAATCCTTTAGAACCTATTTTCATCACTGCTTTAAAATTATTTGACAAATAATTTTATATGTGAAAAACCAGGCATAATATCAGTCATGAAAAATTAATTCTCTATTCTAAGTCACAAAATACTGCTTTATTATTTGCTCATATTTCAGAGGCTTTGTTACAATGGTTGATCTTCCTATACTTACCTTCATGTGACCTTTTCCATTTATCATAAACTATACTACAAAGTTAGCCTTAAGGAACAAACATTTTTATACTTCCATTAAACATTATTCTTCATATATATATATGTGTATATATATATATATATTTGGCTTTCTTTTGAAAAATAAGAGATTCTTACAGAAATAAATGAATTACACAATCACCATGTCCTTTTGACTATAGGTCTTTCTTCATTACCCTTTATAGAACAACAGCTTCTATTGTCTTGTGAACCAATCTTTAGGAAGTGTCTAATTCTTTAGAGTTTTCAGTGCTTGAACCATTCTGGTCAATATTTTAAATATGTTTTATAAAAATTATAGTATTTTGTTTAATTATGTTTATTTGCATCATCCATACACATTTCACTCTAAACTTCAAGTTATAAACAAATGTCATCCATAACCTATGCTGAAATTTGCCAAATCAAAAATAATTCACATCTTAACTAATTAAAATATATAGCATACTAAAAGATCTAAATATATCCATTACTTAACTCTTAGCTAGAAGAGCTTATCATTATAACTTAATATTGTTCTATTATACAATGATCTAACATGAAATTTCTTGTTATAGACTCATACAATAGGAAGATAAAGGAGATGGTTGGTGACTACATGCATTTAATTTCTTATATCAGTTAAAACACTTGTTTGTTACACAACTTAACCTAGATTTTCTTTTCTCATAAAACATCTATCAAAAATAAAATGTGAATTAGAAAGTTCTTGTATACTATTTACAAGTGATTTTATTTTAATATATTATATTACAAACTAAAGATCACATAATGGGAGAGAAACAAATTTGAACATTTTCATATCTTTCAAGTATGGGACCAAAGAAGATTATGTCATAATCTTTTCCTATGTAGATCTTCTGAGGTAATTATTTCCTATGTACTTGCAGTTGCCAAGTATCCAAATCCTTTCATGACACATGCTATCTCTGAGAAGTAAAATAGTGAACCTGAGATCTAGTTGTCACACTATAGACCATTTCTGCATGGTGTCCTTCAACATTTTGGTTCACAAAATTTTTAAATATAAATAAAAGTTTCATTGTACATTGACTATATAGTATTTTAATGTAGTAGCTAGTTCACTTCTTGTAATTATTTTATTTTTCTTGGAAATATTTTCACATAGCAACAGAGCAACTAGAGAGGTGTAAATCACCAAGATTAACTGCAGTAAAGGTAATCCAACCCAATAAGATTTACTTTAATCATAATGATAACATGAGTTACAAATGTATTGGAAAGCAGCAACATGACCGCTCATAATGTATTGGAAAGCAGCAACATGACCGCTCAATCTGCATCAATGGAAGATGGGATCCTGAGCCAACCTGTACAAGTAAGCTCCTATTTATTCTGCTTTCTAATGGTTGTTCCAGTCTTTTCTCACCTGTAATAGTAGTATATTTGAGTTCTTAAAACAAGGTAATTTTTTGAGTATTTAATATGTGAATTATGTATTTTCATCTTTTTCACTTCTCCATCTTCCTACTCAAACTTGTATATGTAATTGAGAGCATGATGAATCCATTTAGATTTTCTTCTACATATATGTGTTTAGGAATGATGCTTAGAACTGGATAACATATTTATTTTCTCAATTATCTAAGGAGAAGACTGATTCTCCAACTCTATATAGCCATTAATTCCCAGAACCTCTTCATCTAGGGGAAGGGCCTTGTGAGATATTCCCTATCCATATTATTATTTAAACTGATATTCTGATAATTTGACTTGTTTAGGTGGCCACAATTTTGAGATTTCTGTGATTCTGAAACCCTGCCATACATTAAAACACTATCTCCTAAAAGATATCCTGGAAAGATACTTTTTAATATAAAAATGACCTAGAAATTATTTTATCATATTTTTATGACCTTCATAAAACAGACAAGCAAACTTGATCAACACAAATTTACCCCAGTGTCCTAATGGTCTCTTACTCTTAGAGTTCCATGACACCTAATTATTTTATCATAACAAATAAGATGCCTATACCTACACTTAATCTTCATGAATTTCTGTATGAGTGTGTATACTGGCAATTTAATAATCTATTTACTCAACTAAAAATCAGTCTGTTTATATAGATAATTCTGGCTCATATGACACCTCCAACTCCATGTCAATAAGCAATGACTTCATTCAACTGTATTTACTTCCCTATTTGTTTTTACTACTATTATTTTGCATGCCTTACCTCGCTTGTTATTTTAAGCTATTCCTTAAAGACTAAAATTCACAAGAAATATTTCTATGCCACTCCAAAATCAAACCCATTACGTACATGTGAATTAAGTGTTCATGCTCTTCTACAGTTGCCTCTGATTTTATCATGTCTGATATCATTTTGATTGTAGTATTAAGGTTATAACTGTTTTTCTTCATATATGGCTATTTATTTATTCAAAGATTGTGGAAACTTTTACATACTACACAGTGTTAATATATTTCTAGTAATTCCACACTACATAAGCAGAGATTAAAAATTTAAGTTATTAATAACCACAAATAAAGCACACTTTTATGTTATGAGTATGAAAGATGAATCTGAGGTACTTAGATTTTATAAAGACTTACACAAAGTTTTTCAGAAGGGTATTAATGACAGTAATAATTGCTTACTACCCTGGATGCATACCATCACTTTAATATCAGTAAATAGTTCAGGTTAAGTAGGATGTCCAGGGTTGTTGAAATGTTGAATAACATGTTATGAGCCATTTGTTAACATATCTTATACTCTTATTGATCAAGAGTCAGTGCCAAATTGATTATCAGTTGTGATAATTAATACCTATATTTTACATGACAGATTCTACATTTCTCAAGGAAAACCACCTCTGAGCGTGACTGACAGGACACTTGTAGTTTAGGTTAACTGAGTTGGGAACGTCCACTATAAATGTAGGTGTCACCACCATTTTATGGGCAGGGTCCTGCAATAAATGAAAAGGAAAAGGGGACCTGAATACCAGCATTAATTTCTCTGTGGTTCCTTAGAGATACAATGTGACAATCTGCCTGACACTCTACTTCCATTCATGATGAGTTAAATTAAACCCACCCACCTTTCCTTCCTTCCTTCCTTTCTTCCTTCCTTCCTTCCTTCCTTCCTTCCTTCCTTCCTTACTTCCAGTTGTTATTGTTCAGTATTTTTTTTACTGCAATGAGAAAAGTTACCAGTATATAAGTATTGGATCCATTAAACAACTTTCATTGTTAAACTACCTCACTGACTTTTTTTTTTATCTAATCCACCATATTAGGTCATACCTAACCATATATAGCTCTAGTGACACCTTCTTGTAATCCTGGTTTAATATATTTAAGTTTAAAATAATTTAAAACACCATAAAGGATAGAAATAATTGAAATAAGTTTTATAAAAATAATGCAAGACTGCTTTAAATTTGAATAAATAAATTTTCAAAGGAGAACATGAATATATATTGAAATTCTATACTAGCTGAAAAGTATAGATACAATTAATACATGGGGATAATTAATTTAACATCTAATGAGAATTATTACTGTTATAATTTAAGATGCAATCTTTGGTCAAGAACTCTGATCTCAAATGTTTTTAGGAATAGAGAAAGAATCCTGCCCTCCTCCACCACAGATTCCAAATGCGCAAGTGATGGAAACCACAGTTAAGTATTGGGAAGGAGAAAAAGTATCTGTTCTTTGTCAAGACAATTACCTAATACAGAACAGAGAAGAAATGGTGTGCAGAGATGGAAGGTGGCAGTCATTACCACGTTGCATTGGTCAGTAGTTATGACTTATTTTACATCATTTTTTCTTTGAATACCAAAGAGAATTCAGGTGAAGGAGGGTGGACATTGAAATATGAGAGCATAGCCTAAATACTGTGGAGACATAATTCAAACAGTTTGTTTATTATTTTTCAATGTAAACTTTTTATTTATGCATCACTAATTCATTTCTCTTCTTCATATAGCAAAAATGCCATGTTCCCAGCCCCCTGAAATAGACCACGGATCTGTTAAATTACCCAGATCTTCAGAAGATAGGAGACGCACACTTGAGTCCCGAAGTTATGAACATGGCACTACACTCAACTATGCTTGTGATGATGGTTTTAGGATGGCTGAGGATCATGGGGTAACTTGCCACATGGGAAAGTGGAGCAATCCACCTCATTGTGTTGGTGAGAGCAGAATGAAAATTCAATTCTGGTTTTCCAACAAGTCTTTACTCTCATCAAAAACAGGAGAAAGAATGGTTTAGATTGGCACATATAATCATTATATATTTTAAACATAAATTTATACTTGCATAGACCACTGTATTCTGCTTAAGCTAATTGTCTTGATTGTCTTGAAATCCACTTTAACACTTCCTTTTCTGTTTTTAAATATGATGTATAGTCTGACCTCACCTGCTCATGTGATTTCTAGTATTTCATTTATCATCAGGTATTAAATTTATCAGTATCCACCCCAAATGCAGTATAGGGTATGTTTCCTGAGATGAGTATTTCTTGCTTTTCCATTCCTTTTGTCACGCAGTATTTGTCAGACATTTTGGTGTCAAGTTCTTGCTCAGTGTTGACGCAGTTTAGCAGATGGAAGACAGCAGACAGTGGTGTTAGGAAGCGCTGTCCACCTCTTCTGTGATGACACCTCTACCTTGTTAACATTCCCTTATAGTACACATAGAACTGACACTTACAAGTGAGTTTCTGAATTAGTGCCACGTGGGATAATTTCACTTTGTTCCTCTCATTGTGTGATTTTCAGGACTTCCTTGTGGACCACCACCTTCAATCGATCATGGGAATTTGTCTCACGAACTAGACAGTTACCAACATGGGGAAGAGGTGACATACAACTGTTTTGAAGGTTTTGGAACTGATGGACCAGGATTTATAAAATGTATGGGAGGAAAGTGGCCCAAGCCGCCAGATTGCAAAAGTAAGGATTTATTTTTATTCTTTGTGTAATATATTTTCTATTTCAAGTTACATGTGGCACAAATATGAAAGCAAACTGGAATTCTAGCACATGAGAATATTTTGATGACAGTTCTGGGTGCTGGCATGCATCCAATACTAGTAAAATCATAGTTTAATATTTTGAACCCAGTTTCATTTTAACTTCATGTATCCCAAACTATCAGCATCCTATGACTTCTAGAGCACACTGCCTCTGCTCAACAGGCTCATCACCACAGGCACAATTTGTGCAGCATTGCCACTACAGCTAATTATGCTATAAAATTTTCAAATAAATTATAATGAGTATTCTATATTTGATGACATTAAAAAGTAGAAATATGCCTGAAGTGTGGAAAATAAGACAGAAAAAATTTGAATGCAAAATATAAAACTCTCAAGAACTATAACTGGAGTTTTCTATAATGTCATTCAGGAATTCTGTATGAATTCAATTTGGAAACCATTACTGTAGGCGCTAAACATTTGCCAAGGGTTCTGTATCTAGTGTCATTCCTACCTTATTTATTTTCAAAAATTTGGAACTATTGAATGTAACTTAGTTTAAATGTGGAACCTACAGTATTTATTGTCCTCTGTGAACCTAACTATTACTTCATATATTATATATTTTACAATTTCCTAAAAACATAAACCTACATATTATTTTTCTTTCAGGAACTGATTGTAACTATTTACCCAGGTTTGAAAATGCCATACTCATAGAAAAGCAAAAATATTCATATAAGTCTGGAGAACAATTGACGTTCAGATGTGCACCTTCTTATCAAATGGAAGGATCCAGCATTGTCACATGTGTTAATTGCACATGGATTGGAGAGCCAGTGTGCAAAGGTAGTTTGATACACTTGAAACATGTGTTTATTATAGTTTCTCATAAAGAGGTGTAGCATATTTTTTGTTTGTTTTGTTTTTTTTAAAAATATTTTTATTAATTTATTTTTTACCTTCTGATCCCAGTTCTCCCTCCCCCGACTCCTCCTGCTCTCACTGCTTCCCCCCCCCTCACCTCCCATCTGCTCCTCAGAAATGGTAAGACCTCCCCTAGGAAGTCTACCAAGTCTGTCCCATCATCTCACTGAGTAGGACCATAGCACCTCTCCATCCCCCCCCACACCACTGTGTCTAGGCTGAGCAAGGTATCTCTCAAAATAGAATGGACTCCACTAGGTCAGTTTGTAAATTAGACTTGTATCTTGGAACAACTGAGAGCAGCCTTATGTATTGTCCAAGTGGCACCATTGTCACCTATTTTAAAGGAGTTTAATTCAGTCTTACGGAGGTTCCCCATTTGTCAGACCAGAGTCAGTGATCAGCGAAATGTAAATCAAAACAACTCTGAGATTCCATCTTATCCAGATGAGAATGGCTAAGATCAAAATTATGTATGACATCTTATGCTGGAGGGGATGTCGAACAAAGGAAACTCTCCTCCTTTGCTCGTGGGAGGTCTAGCATAATTTAATAGTGGTCAAAGTTTAGCTTTTAAAGGAAGAGGAACTTGGTCTATATTTACAATAAAAGTATGGAACTGAAAATCTATTGGCTAAACTGATATAGTGATGGTCCCCAGCATGTGCTTCTATGGCCAGTATTATCAGTATCATTGTGCCAGGTTTTATAAATGTAAATTAACACTGAAGAATTCAACTTAGTGTTGTTAAATAGAAAGTCATTTAGGAGAGAGACCTTGAGCCTTCTATAGTGTCCTTCAGGAATTCTGTGACAAATTCAGTTTGGAAGTAATTGCTGTAGGCTGCAAATTTTTGTAAATGCATTGTTAAAGAATCACCATTCAACTGAGTTCTTGTTTATATCTCATTTTCTCTGATTAGGTTAGGATATTAGGATATTTCACTTGATCATCATTCTCTTACAACTTTGGTATTCTTGAAATAATGTTCTTATTACCTTACATGAAAATAGATTTTTTTCCTCTGGTAAGATGTCCTGAATATGATTCTTCCCTCCCTCTACTCATCCTAGATCCTTTTGCCTCCTCTACCATCTGCAACCTTCTTCCTTCTGTCTTTCTTCACAAAAGAAACAGCCTTTCATAGAATAACAATAAAAGATCAAAAAAAAAAACAATCCCAGGGAAAGAGCTGAAGAAAAGCACAAGAGACTGATATAGACACAAAGCCCCTCTTGCCATACTCAGGAATCTCATAAAAACATTGAACTGAAAACTATAATACATATAAAAACGAACTGTAGGGTAAAAAGAGAGAAGAAAACCAGAATTAAAATAAAAATAAAATAAAAAATGAGTTAGAATTTACAAAAAAAAGGTAAGCCCTGGTAGGACATTATGAGAGAAAGAACTTCCAAGGATTCCTTAGAGCTCATTTTATGCAGTTTACCCTTATTAGTAGTTTGTTTCTCCATTGAGATTCCCTTGGAGATCTCTAAATTGTCTTTGCACGTGGTTTTTAGTTAGACATTGGATATTGCTTCTGGTTTAGGAATGGTGGCATGTGTCAACTTCTTCAGCTCTAGAACCCCATCTATTGCAGATCCTGCCTCAGTCTCTGAGTGTACATATGTGCATCAGTCTTGTTGCTTTGCAGGGTCTTCTCTACTTGATGCATTCTATCCCATCTGCTTCTTACACTCTTTATTTCTCCTGTTCTGCATGGTTCCTTGAACCACGTGGGGAGTGATTTGATGGAGGCAATCCATTTGGGGCTCTGTTTTATCAGGTCTCTTCAGAACGTCTGGCTTTGTCTCTCTGTATTTGTTCCCATCTGTTGTAGGACAAACTCCTCTGATGACAGTTTTGTAAGGCCAGATCTATGAGCATAAAAGAATGTCATGTGAAGTTCTATTGTTGCTATGGCTTTTGTTTTATTTGTTTGTTTTTGAAGGTTATTATGTGGTTTCACAGTAGTATTAGGTCCCTAGGCTATCTAGACTCAGGTTGATGATCACTCAACTAGTGTAGTATATGGGCTTCATCTCATAGAAGGGACCTTAATTCAAATCACAAGCATTGTACCACCATTTTCCTAGAATACTTGCAAGCAGAATACCATTATAGATCAGGGTTTGTGGATTGGGTGATGCTTTTGTTTCTACTTTGGTAATATGCAAAATAACTTCCTGTAGGGTTACTTGCCTGTAGGGTTGAAAGCACTATGTAGGCTCCAGTTGGGTTTTTCTATGTTCAGTGAATTGTGTAGATGCTGTCACATTTAAAATGTAGCCTTGAATCCAGCTTGTGGAAAATACTCTATAGTCTTGTGAATAGTCTGAGTTGTTTGGAAGTTCCCATGTGACCTCTTTGGTCACACAGTTCAATTATATGGAACCCAATCCCAGTACTATAAGCTTCATTTAGTGACAAGATATATCCATTGGGTCTCTGTCGCCCCATGTCTTGATGTTATTATTTGTATATGAGAATCAGGAAATGTCCACTGTATTAGGCTTCCAGAATATCCCTCAAATGAGTCCTAATTTTAGCAGTCTTTCCCTGTGTTTTGTTCCTTGTCTCCCCCTCCTCATCCATAACTATTTACTCAATATCACCAGTCTATGGAAATTATCCCCCCCCAATTCCAGTCCCTTACTCTACACCTAACCTCTTTTGTTCAATAGATTGTATCCTAGGCATCATTGACTTAACAGCTAATATCAACATATATGAAAATACATACCACATATGTCTTTCTGGGTCTGGTTTATCTCACTCACATGATATTTTCTAGTTCAATCCATTTACCTGTGAATTTCATGATTTCTCTCTCTCTCTCTCTCTCTCTCTCTCTCTCTCTGTGTGTGTGTGTGTGTGTGTGTGTGTGTGTGTGTTGAGAAATATAAGATGAACAAATAGATAAAGATACTTTCTTTTGCTCTTTAGATACTTCCTGTGGGGATCCACCACATGTGGAAAATGGTACTATAATAACAAGGCCTATGGCTAAATATCCATCAAATGAGAGAGTAGAATATGAATGCAATAAATCTTTTGAACTATTTGGGGAAAAAGAAGTGATGTGTCAAAATGGGATTTGGACAGAACCACCAAAATGCAAAGGTAGGGCTTCATGTTTCCCAAGAATTTTTTGACAATGCAATTTGTTTGCTCTATATCAGTGAAAATAAAGTGAAATAATATTTTTCATTATATTTTATTACATTTCTTTAGAAAAAAGATTGCTTCACATGTCAATTCCAGCTCCCTCTTCCTTCCTTCCTCCAGAATGCTCCCCATCCTCCCCCTCCCAGTCTCCCACCCTGTCCCCACTCCCTTCCACATAGGGGATATCCAGAGTCTGTCATGTCATTCAGGACAGGGTCCATGCCCTTCCCCATGAGTCTAGGCTGATGGAGCATCCTAGTCCATTTGTAGACCAGGGATAAATACTGATCTACTACCCAGTGCTCCATTGAGTTTCCAGGCCTCTTCACTGACACCCACATCCAGAGGGTCTGGATCAGTCCAATGTTGGCCCTCCAGATGTCCTTCTGGTGTCCAAGAGCTCCCCCTTGTTCAGGTCACCCGTTTCTGCTGGTCACTCTAGCCCATTCTTTACCAATTTGCTCATCACTCTTCCCTCTCTGTCACTGAGTTCCAAGTGTTCAGTTCAGTGTTTAGCTGTGGGTTTTTGCCTCTGCTTCCATCATTCACTGGATAAAGGTTCCAGGATGGCATATCAGGTAGTCACCAACCTTATCATCAGGTAGGGACTATTAATGTAGTCTCTCCACTATTGCTTAGCTTGCCAGTTGGTGTCATCCTTGTAGTTAACTAGAGATCTCACTGTTGCCAGATCTCTCTTCAAACCTATAATGACTCCCTCAATTATGATATTTCTGATCCTGTTATCCACTCTTCTTCTCCCAATGCAACCGTCTTGTTCCCCAATGACATCCTCTCTCCTCCTCTTCTCCCCCTCTCTTTTTCCCAGATCCCACTCCATTCCCACCCCTCTGCTTCAAATCTGCTCAGGAGATCTTGCCTCATTCCTCTTTTCTGGGGTACCATGAATATCTCTCTTAGCTATTTTCCTGTTCCTCAGACTCTGTCAGTGCAGCAGTAGGCTGGCACTCTCCTGATCCATGTCTAAAATCCATATACGAGTGAGTACATACCATGTTTGTCTTTTTGTGCTGTTCATTTGCCTGAAAATTTCAAGATTCCATAGTTTTTTTCAGCTGAGTAGTACTCCATTGTGTAAGTGTACATCTTCTCTATCCACTCTTCAGTTGAGGAGCATCTATGTTGCTTCTAGGTTCTAGCTATTACAAATAATGCTGCTATGAACATAGAGGAATAGATGTCCTTGTTGTATGAATTTGCATCTTTTGGATATATGCCTAAGAGTGGAATTGCTGGGTCTTGTGTTAGACTGATTCTCATTTTCCTGAGTAATCTCCATACTGATTTCCAAAGTGGGTGTGCAAGCTGTCACTTCCACCAGCGGTGGAGGAGTGTTCCCCTCTCTCCGCCTTTCCAGCATAAATTGTCTTAATGTTTTTGATTTTAGCCATTCTGTTAGGAGTGAGATCGTATCTCAGAGTATTTTTAATTTACATTTTCCTGATGGCTAAGGATGTTGAGCACTTTCTCAAGTGTCTCTCAGCCATTTTATAGTCCTCTATTGAGAATTATCTATTTTAATTCTGTAACCCACATTTAATTGGATCCTTTGGTGTTTTGGAGAGTTGCTTCTTGAGTTTTTTGTAAATTTTGGAGATCAGCCCTCTGTTAGATGTGGGGTCAGTGGAGATCTTTTCCCATTCTGTTGGCTGCCTTTTTTTTTTCTTCTTGACTGTGTCTTTTGCCTTAAAGAAGCTTATTAGTTTCAGGAGGACCCATTTGTTAATTGTCAATGTCAGTGTCTGTGCTACTGGTGTTATGTTCAGAAAGTGGTCACTTTTACCAATTCATTCTAGAGTACCTCCAAATTTCTCTTCTAATAGTTTCAGTGTGGCTGGATTTACGCAGAGGTCTTTGATCCATTTGGACTTCAGTTTAGTGCATGGGGATACACATGGATCTATCTAAGGTCTTCTGCATGCCAATATCCAATATGCAACATTTGTTGAAGATGCTGTCTTTTATCCATTGTATAATTTAAGTTTCTTTGTCAAAAATTAAGTGTTCATAGGTGTGTGGGTTAAAATCTGGGTTTTCAATTTGATTCCATTCATCTACCTGTCTATTTGTGTGCCAATATCAAAGTTTTCGGTAGAAGAGCTTGAAGTCAGGAATGGTGATGCCTGCGGAAGTTCCTTTATTGTACAGGGTTGTTTTTGCTATCCTGGGTTTTTGATTTTCCATATAAAGTTGATTATTGTTCTTTCAAGGTCTGTGAATAATTGTGCCGGTATTTAGATGGGGATTGCATTGAATCTGTAGACTGCTTTTGAGAAGATTGCCATTTTTATGTTGATCCCACCAATCCATGAGCATGGGAGTTTTTTCCATTTTCTGGTATCTTCTTTAATGCCTATCTTTAGGCATTCAAACTTCTTACTATACAAGTCTTTCACTTGTTTGGTTAGCATTATACCCAGATATATAAAATTACTTGTGCCTGTTATAAAGGGTGATGTTTCTCTGATTTCTCTCTCACCCAATTTGTCATTTGTGTATAATAGGGCTACTGACTTTTTTGGGTTAACCTTGTATCCTGCCACTTTGCTGAAGGTGTTAATCAGCTGTAGGAGTTCCATTGCAGAGTTTTTCAGGTCACTTATGTAAACTACCATATCATCTGCAAATAGTGAAACTTGTCTTCTTCCTTTCCAATTTGTATCTCCTTTTCTTGTCTTACTACTCTAGCTAGAACTTAAGTACAATATTGAAGAGACATGGTGTACAGCCTTGTCTTGTTCCTGATTTTAGAGTAATTGCATTGAGTTTCTCTCTATTTAGTTTGATATTAGCTGTTGGTTTACTGTATATTGCTTTTATTATGTCCAGGTTTGTTCCTGTTATCCCAGATCTCTCCAAGACCTTTATCATGAAGGGGTGTTGGATTTTATCAATGGCTTTTTCAGCATCTAGTAAAATGATCATGAGGTTTTTCTTTCGCAGTTTGTTTATATGGTGGATTACATTGATAGATTTTCATATATTGTAGTGTCCCTGCATCCCTGGGATGAAGCCCACTTGACCATGGTGAATGATTTTTCTAAGGTGTTCTTGGATTCGATTTGCTAGTATTTTACTGAGTACTTTTGCATCAATATTTATGACAGAAATTGGTCTGTAGTTCTCTTTCTTAGTTGTGTCTTTAGTACCAAGGTAATTTTAGCCTTGTAAAAAGAGTTTGGCAGCGAATCTCTTGCTTCTATGGTGTGGAACACTTTGAGGAGTATTGGAATTAGCTCTTTTTTGAATTTCTGGTATAATTTTGTACTGAAGGCATCTGGGCCTGGGCTTTTTTTGGTGGGGAGACTTTTGATGACTGCTTCTATTTCATTAAGGTTTATAGGTCTGTTTAGATTGTTTGTCTGTTCTTGATAATTTTGGCAAGTGATATCTATCCAGAAAATTGTTCATTTCTTTAAATTTTCAAATTTTGTAGAGTACAGGTTTTCAAAGTATGACCTTATGATTCTCTGCGTTTTCTCAGTGTCAATTGTTATGTCCCCCTTTTCATTCCTGATTTTATTAATTAGCATGCTCACCCAGTGCCTTTTGGTTAGTTTTGATAAAGATTTGTCTATTTTGTTGGTTTTCTCAAAGAACCAACTCTTTGTTTCATTGATTCTTTGGCATGTTTTCCTGGTTTCTACTTTGTTGATTTCAGCCCTCAATTTGACTATTTCCTGGCATCTACTCCTCCTGGGTGAATTTGCTTCTTTTTGTTCTAGAGCTTTCATTTGTGTTCTTAATTCTCTAGTGTGACTGTTCCTCAGTCTCTTCATGTGGCCACTTAGTGCTGTGAAATTTCCTCTCAGCACTGCTTTTTTTTTTTTTTTTGGTTTTATGAGACAAGGTTTCTCTGTATTGTTTTTGATGCTGTCGGTCCAACCTGGCCTCGAACTCACAGATATCCTCCTGCCTCTGCCTCCCGAGTGCTGGGATTAAAGGCTGTGTGCCACCACCAACCGGCTCAGCACTGCTTTTTAAGTATCCCATAAGTTTGGATATGTTGTGTCTTCATTCTCGTTGAATTCCAGTAAGTCTTTAATTTCTTTTTTTATTTCTTCCTTTCCCCAGGGATGGTGCAATTGTGCATTGTTCAATTTCCATGAGTTTGTAGGTTTTCTGTGCCTTGTGTTGTTGTGAATTCTAATTTTAATGCAAGGTGGTCTGATAAGGTACAGTGATACAATGGGTTATTCCATTTTTTGTATTTTTTTTTGAGGTTTGCTATGTTTTTGATTATGTGGTCAATTTTAGAGAAGGTTCCTTGTGTCGCAAAGGAGAAAGTATATCTCTTTCTGTTTGGAAGGAATGTTCTATAGAAGTCTGTTAAATCCAATTGGGTCCAAACATCTGTCAGTTCTTTTGTTTCTTTGCTAAGTTTTTGTCCTGGAGGTCCTGTCTAGTGGTGAGAGCAGAGTGTTGAAGTACCCTACAATTAGTGTGTGATATTTTATTTGTGATTTGAGCTTTAGTAATGTTTCTTTCATTAATGTGGCGCCTTTGTATTTGGGGAATTGATGTTCAGAATTGAGACTTCATCTTGATGGATTTTCCTGTGATGAATATGAAATGTCCTCATTCATCACTTTTGATCAATTTTAATTTGAAGTCTAATTTCATTTTCCTTCACAATAAATATTTTGCTTGGATATTGAACATTTTGTTTTCTCCTAAACAACATTGGAGTTCAGTTCAATTTCATGATGCACCTATTGAGATCTAACTTAACAGAACATAATATCAGTATTTTTGATTTCAGTCTTTTTTCCCTGTGGCCTCACCAGGAAGATCAATGGTCCAAAAAGGAAACCAATAGTATCATGCAGTTAGACGTGTCCTCATTTCTTAAACAGAATTCTCCCCTCTCCATATACTCTTTACCAAAAATATTATGTCTAAGTACTCCTGTTTTACTTTTATAATTTGTAGATACCTCTACTTATGTGACTCTTTCAGGAACCCAGAAAGCTTCATTTGCCTTCTGTGATTTTGTAAGCCTTAAATTCTTGTCTATAAATGTATGTTTCTACAAAAAATAATAATGAATGTCAGAAATATATAGAATAATAAATACTCAAGTGTCTTGAAAAAAGAGAAACTCTATCTGTCTCCATTGGCCTCTGTATTTGTATAAGATGTTAAGACATTTAGTAGGACTGGAAAACTTCAGAAATGGCATGCTTGCTCCAGTTCAGGAAGTGTTTTATGTGAGAAGGAAGAAAGGAAGACTTGTAATTCTCAGTTTATATAATGAAATTTTTTTCAAGCAACCATTTTTGTTCTACAAATCACCAAAGCCTTTATATTGTGTAAACTGCTTGGTTCTTCTGAAGCCTGTATGTTGACTTAATTTCTCAGATATTCAAACATTGTGTTCTTAGATTCAACAGGGAAATGTGGGCCTCCTCCCCCTATTGAAAATGGAGACATCACCTCCTTCCCATTACTAGTATACCCACCATCATCATCAGTTGAATATCAGTGCCAGGCCTATTATCTACTAAAGGGAGACAAGAAAATAACATGTAGAAATGGACAGTGGTCTGAGCCACCAATATGTTTACGTAAGTACCTCATTCTCATAGACTGTAGGAGTTCAGTTTCATGATATGGATATTTTTCTGTTAATAATAGAGCATTCACAGATTCAAAGCACTGTTTCACTTATTGCTTCAATGACAAACGCCAGCATGTGGAGAAAGCAAGATTGTTAGTTTCACTTCTATATACAAATAGTATAGTTGTCAAATAAAATTATTCATATTATTCTTTATTTTTTAGTTTTTACTAATGTGTATTAATGTCCATAAAACTTGGTGCCACCATACCTGCTGTCTCAATCAGTGCTCTATTGCTATGAAGTGTCACCATGACCATGGCAGCATTTTTAGACCTCTTATGAATTTTTTAATATTTTTATTTATTTTTTTCTCTCAAATACAAACTACAGTTCCCCCTCCCACTATTTCTCCCACCCCCACCTTCCTCAACCCACCCTATCCACTCTTCCTAAATGGTAATGCTTCCCATGGGGGAGTCAACAATGTCTGGCATATTAAGTTGAAGCAGGACCAAGCCACTCCCCTCTGCATCAAGGCTGACCAAGGCATCCAACCATAGAAAATTGTTTCAAAAAAGCCAGCTCATGCACCAGGTATAGATCCTGGTTCCACTGCCTCAAACAGACTAAGCTATACAACTGTAACCAATATGCAGAGGGCCTAGCTCAATCCGATGGAAGCCGCACAAGTGTCGCTCTAGAATTTGTGAGTTCCTACAAGCTTGGTTCAGCTGACACACATAAATCACCCTGGGAAGGGGAAATATATCAGATCTTCTAGGTAAACTGGAGGTAAGAGGTGATAGAAGGGAGGAGTTGGGAGATGAGAACATGAGGGAACTGGATGGTCATGTTGATGGAGGGACTGAGTGGGACAGCAATGAAAGAGATATCTTGATAGAGCTAGCCATTACATGGGAGAAACTGGTGCTAGGGGAATTCCCAGGAATCCAAAGGGATGAACCCAGTTCAGACTCCTAGAAATAGTGGAATGGGTGGGTGCCTGATCTGACCTTCCTCTGCAATCAAATTGGTGAATAACCTAACTGTCAGCATAGAGTCTTCTGTAAGGAAGAAGATGCAGAGATTCACAGTCAAGCACCAGGCTAAACTCTGGTAGTCCAGTTGAAGAGATGGAGGGGAGATTATGTAAGTAAGGGGGTGTTCAAGACCATGACAGAGAAATGTACAGAGATAGCTGGACCATGGCAACTCTTATAGAAGAAAACATTTAATTGGGGATTGCTTACAGTTTCAGATATTAAGTCCTTTATGGTCATTGTGGTGATCATGCTGGCACACAGGCAGACATGGTGTTGTGGGAGAGGAGTAGCTGAGAGGTCTGGATTACAAATTGAGTTTTGATATTCTGATCCCACCAGTAGTGTTCTTACTTCTTAGTGTTGCTTTTGACTACTTGTATTCTCTTGTGATTATGTAGGATTTCTGACATTGGTTTTTCATTAAAACTGCAAATTAACTTTCATAGTATATCTAATTTCCAAATGTTAATTCTGAAATATCTGCAACAGATTTTTAAAAGAGTTTTGCACATTCATTTGATTCTTCCCTATACTTAATTTATATTACTTCTGATCTTGTGGGATTTATATGTACTTAATATTTAATGTTGGTTATTCATTTTCGTGTTGTTGTTGTTTTTCAAGACAGAGTTTCTCTGTGAAGCTTTGGAGCCTATTCTGGCACTTGTTCTGTAGAGCAGGCTGGCTTTGAACTCACAGAGATCTAGCTGCCTCTGACTCTCGAGTTCAGGAATTAAAGATGTGTACCACCAATGCATGGCCCATTTTCTCTCTCTCTCTCTCTTTTTTTTTTTTTTGGTTTTTATGAGACAGGGTTTCTCTGTATTGTTTTGGAAGCTGTTTGTCCAGCCCAGCCTTGAACTCACAGAGATCCACCTGCCTCTACCTCCCAAGTGCTGGGATTAAAGGCATGTGCCACCACCACCCGGCTATTTTCATTTTTTAATGCTGCTCTATCTAGGACATATTTTAATAGGTAGCTATGTTAGAGATGCATTCATTCATCTTTCATTTTATTTTAGGATTTTGGTTTCTTTGTTTTTTTTTCTATTTTGAGTTAGAAATAGTGTATTATAGACTTTTATTCTTTATCTTTATGATATTTATTACAAACAACTTGTAAATAAAAAATCAAAATTAGACAGACTCAAATTTATACGCTGCTCTTATACAGATTTTTGAAGTAGTTTGAGAAATAATGCTCAAAGTTTAGTCTCTGTAGGTTTACATATTACTTAATGAAATTTGGAAATTTTTCTTTCAGATTCATGTTTCATATCAGAAGAAACTATGGAAAGATATAACATAATTCTCAAATGGAGAGAAAATCAAAAGATTTATTGCCAATCAGGGGAGAATGTTGAATTTACTTGTAAACCTGGCTATCGCAAGGGAAAAAGGTCACCTCCATTTCGTACAAGGTGCATTGATGGTCACATCAATTTTCCCTTTTGCACAAAATAATACAGTTATTAGAATTTATGAATGAGCCTCTATTTGGAAAGGCAAATGCATATTAATAATACAGTTCCAATTTACATTTGAAGTATTGTTTAACTCATTTCTTTTCATAAATATTAGCTGGTGTTGGTATACGGTGATGACTTTGGAACCTGAGAGACTGCTGCAAAATCAGCCATTCAAAACTCCTAAACCCAAATGTGATGTGTCTTGGCATAAAAATGAATACCAAGAAAACAGATGGGATTTCTTTAGTGTCTGTTTCCATCCACCACTTTCTCAAATCATCCTGGATACCTTTTGATCTAAGGTTATGATTTACAGTGAATGAAAGACACATTGTCTCAGTTGTCAAATTAATGTTATTTCACAAACATTACAACCAAACTGTCATATTTAGCATTACTAATGAATATAAGTAATTGCTACATACTACATTTATATCAATAAAGAAATATAAGAAACATTTTTCATATTAACGTCTAAATATATTATTTTGCAAATTGAAATATTCTAGCAATTATGCAAAGAATTAAAAATTAAACTGAGTATATTACTCCATAGCTGTCATAATATTAGCTTTAAAAAAGATAAATATTCTGTATAACTTATAAACAAGAAATGAATACATACATACTTTGTTCCCAAATTAAGAAAGAAAAATAATAATAAATATAATTAAACATAAAAACTGTATTTTTAGAGGTAATAGTGTAAGAAGTTGCTATTTACTATCTTTAAAGAGTTTTTAATTTACAGTGGAAAGACCTGACTTATTAGTGATAGTGGAAAAGTGATATTCATTCAGTAAATGCTGATTAGTTTTTCTTGGTATATATATATGTAAATGTAATATGACACTGTGAAAATGAACAGCGGTAACTCACCTTAGTTCTTGTTTAATCAATGTAATAAGCAGCATTTTAAAAACCCTGTGTTGCTGAATAGAACTTATCGTATTTTAAACAGATTTAAACCAACATTGCTTTCAGTGTACCTTGGTGTAATATCAGGATTGTCTAGAGTAACAGAAATTAAAAAATGAATCTCTCTCTCTATATATATACATATATATGATTTATTACAATGATTTACAGATTATAGCAATCATACAATGACTAGCTGTGAATGGAAAGTCCAAAAATCCAGTAGTTGCTCAGTCCAGAAATCTGTATATGTATGTCCTAGCTGGTCTGTAGTATACTTGGTAATCCCCAAGAAGCAGGCTTTAATGTCAGTGAAGAATGGATGTACTGGCAAGGTGAAGCCAAACGGGCAAAGAGAAAAAGCTTCTATAGGCTTCCAGTAAACATTGTAGCCCATAATAAAGGTATGTCTTTCTTCCTCAAGATTTGGTAGATAATAATACACCCAGGTCATCATAGGCAGCTCAGGTCACATGGTAACTTGGTGGCCCATTGTCAAAAGTTCTGTTTCCACTAAGACCCAACTGCAAGCCAAGAGCATTTTTTTGAAAGGAGAATTATTTGTCTGCAGATGATAGTAGAGCCTTGCTCCAAAATCTCAATGGTCTGTTTTATGATTCACATATACAAGCCTGCCAAAGGCTACAAAAAGCATCACTATCTACTCCTGATACCTCAAGTAAGGTCAAGTCTCACACAAGATGATGAGTTTTCCACCACAAACTGGGTTTGTGCCAAGTATGGTCAAAAGCTGAGTGCTTAGGTAGGGACTTGGGTAACTGGCAACTTTTGGGTAGGAAGCTGAAATAGCTGCCAAGAATGAGGAACTGAGCTTTTTGGCACCATTCCTTTGTTTGAAAACTCTCTGCGATATCTTATAATTTAGAGAGAGAAAGGGAGAATGGGGCTTCCAGGAATATTCAGGAGCAAACTGAAGCTCCAACCAAACCCCCATCCAGATACCAACAGAATTCTTTGTCATTTCTTTTTCTTCTTTTTTTTTTGTTAGACTTGATTTTTATATTTTATTGAAGACAGATTACTTTTTTTAAGGTCCCAAACCCATATGACATCAGATGAAAGTCATATTCTCCCCCAGAGAAAAGATACTGGAATAGCTAGGTAACATTTGCTATATAGGCAGTGTTTCAGGACCATCAGGAGTCCTTCAAAGTCCACTAATAATCATAACTTCTAATTTGACTCAAAGTCAGATTTCATAGATAATAAATGATCCAATGAGATAGATTTGAGGACATAGAACATAAATACAAATCACGGCTACAATGCCTGTATCTATTTGTATAATTAGTGATATATCTGCTTTTTTATTTTATTTTTTCTCAATATATGTTTTTATTTAAATTAGAAACATGAATATTTAACATGCAAGTCCCAGCTCCCTCTCCCATCCCTCCTCCCTTGTCCCTCCACCAGCACCGCAGTCCCCCACCCAATCCCCACATTATTCCTCAGGGAGGGTGAGGCCCTCCTTTGGGGGAGCTCTAAAGTCTGTCATTTCATCCAGGGCAGGGCTGAGGCCCTTCCCCCTGTGTCCAGGCTGAGAGAAAACAGATTACTTTTTATTATTAAATTCTGATTACAGATTCTTCTATCTACACCCCCAGTACCTTACAATCTCCCCTCCCACCTGGATTCACCCACGCTTATCTCCCATTAGAAAACCAATACAATCTATGGAATAAAAATGTGTAATAAGATAAAGCAAATCTACCACATTGGATGTGGACAAAACAAACACAGAGAAGGAAAATAAAACCAAAAAGAAGGCAGAAGAAACGGATAACAAGTCGCATGAATCACATAAAAAACACTAAAATGAAGTTATTAAGTTATTATATATACAAAGGACACTCTTTCTGCCTTCTCTTCTGAAGGGCTCATTGAGCCTAGAGGGGAGAAATTTGATGGGCACATCCCTTGTAAGGATGATTATACTAAGACCTCTGAATACAGTGTGGTTTTGCATTCTGTATTTGGTGTAGGAAGAAACTTCTCTGATAATAGCTAAGCCAGGCATTTATCTCTAAGTATAGCAGGATTCCATTACAAAGCCATTTTATTGCTACATTATTTCTTTTTTTAAATTTATTTTTCAGTTTAAATTTAGATAAGAAACAAGGTTGCTTCACAAGTCAGTTCCAGGTCCCTCTCCCTTTCCCTACCCTCCTCCCGTGCCCTCCCCCCCAACCCCCCCATTATCCCCTCATTTCCCCAGGGAGGGTGAGGCCCTCCATGGGGGTGTCCATAGTCTGTCATTTCATATAGGGCAGGGCCTAGACCCTTCCCCAAGAGTTCAGGGTGAGAGTGCACCTCACATTGTTGGATGGGAGTCCAAAGTCCATGTGTATACTCGGGATGGGTACTGATTTGCTGCCCAAGGCTCAATAGATTACCTAGGCCTCCTCACTGACACTCACATTCAGGGGGGTCTTGATCAGTCCCATGCTGGATTCCCAGGCTGATGCCTGGGATTCAAGAGTTAACCTTTGTCTGGTCAGCTGTTTCTGGGGGTTAAACCAGCCCGGTCTTAATCCCTTTGGTCATCAGTCCTCCCTCTCTGTTACTGGCTTTCTTGAGTTCAGCTCAGTACTTAACTGAGGGAGTCTGCCTCTTCTTTGATCAGCCACTAAATGACGTTTCTGTTTCCCAGACTCTCTGGCCATAGGATTGTAGGCTGGCCCTCCCCAGATCTATGTCTAAAATCCATATATGAGAGAGTACATACCATGTTTCTCTTTTTGTGACTGGGTTACCTCACTCAGGATGGTTTCTTCTAGTGTCATCCATTTGCCTGCGAATCTCAGGATTCCATTGTTTTTTTTCTGCTGAATAGTACTCCATTGTGTAAATGTACCACATTTTCTCTTTTCTTTTCCCCACATCTTTTTATTTATTGTGTGTGTCTTTCACATCATACACCTGAATCCCATTCATTTCCCCATCCATTCATATCCACTCTCTGCCCTTGCAACCCCCCCCAAATAAGGTAAAATAAAATGTAAGAGAAAAATGAAGAAAAAGAGAAGAAAAAAATCAATCTTGTCATGGAAGCTGTGGTGTGACACAGTGAACCCTGCATATTATCCATGTATCATTACCTGAAAGTGCTCATTGCAGAGTCCTGGCTCTGTTTTCTACTACTCTGTAGATGCTGGGACCTCACTGGGAATCCTCTTAGTTATCCTGTTGCTGCCTGTGTTGTGAAACTCCTGAAGCCTTGGGTCATCAGAACTGGTTCCTTCATGATCTCCAGCAGATTACAAATGGGCTGTGTGTTGGAGTATGCCACCACATAACCCCAGTTCTGGGCCAGAATAATTGTAGTGTCTGTCAGTCCACCAGCTTTCCCTTGTCCTCATCACCAACATAAACTCTCCTGCATTACAATATAGAGTTGGCCCTTTGTAGCAATGAGCAAGGGGCCAGACCATTTATCCTGTTTTCAAGTGATCAGGCCAGATCTCCCACACCTGCATCTCCAGGGTCAGTTCTACGTGTTGCCCAGGCCTGGCATAGAGGTCAATATCCTGAGAGCTGCAGCTGATGAGGAGCAGGGGCAGATCTCTTGTTTTTATCATCTTAGGGTCAGCCCCTGCCTGCCTCAGGTACTGATGGGCAGGGGGGGTGGGGGGAATCTCTCTCCTTCCCATGTTGCTACTTGACTGAAGAGTATTGGGGAACAACACTCCAATTCTCACAACTATGGGGATCGTTCAGTCACACCCTCACCAATAGGAATGGCTCTCTACTGCTGCCCAAGCAAGTTTCAAGGCTTATTCTCCTGTATCAAACACAATTTGTTAAATCCGTTATTGAGATAAGACCACTTCCACAATTTAAAACCAAATTTGCAGCATGCTTTAATTAAATATTGGCCAGATGGATAGACTCTGGCCAGGTCCATACGTAGGTTCCTGAAAAATGGCCCAGAATCAAGTATGGCAAGTGCTTAAGAAGGAAAACCCATAATTCATTGCATTTCCCACCATTTCCAATCCAGCACAAGCATCTTGATGTACCTCCAGTCTGTGAAGGTACCGCTCATATGAGATAAAGTACATAGGTGTAGATGGGTTAAATGAACTTATTTAGGGGAGTGAAAAACATGTGTCTTATTATCTTCCATAAACCATCACCTCTAGTATTTCAGGTACTATCTGTCCATGGGCAAGGGGCTTACAGATCCAAGGCATTTTTATTTCTTGGATCTCTAAGGCATAGTAATTAAAACTTAAAATGTAAATTTTGACTCTCACATAACCTCTCTTAGTTGTATCCTGAGTCTTATCCTTGAATCTGTGATGAGTAACTGTTTATATTGGCATCTAATAACTAAAAGCTTAATGGTACCCAGACAGGATTATCATTTACTTAAGAAATCAATGAAGTAAGAGCCAACAGCACTTAGCAGAAGCAGCAGGGCCAGTTCCCTTGATGATTGATAGATTTCCTTTTTAGAAGGAACCTAGAAATGAGAATGGGAAACACTTACTTTATCTCAGATCCCCTATGACTGGGAGTTTCCTTTTGATCTAATATTCCAGCCTTTTGGGGGACTAGGGGAAAAGTACTCTCTTCTGCAATTACTTCCTTCTGAAACTAGCACATTGTTGACAAGGTCCAGGAAGGCTAGAATGTTAGCCAAAGGCAAGGAGGGAATTGAGGCAATGGGTCATTCATCAGAAGCATCTGGTTCGCTGACTCAGCTGAAGAGACAGGGAGCATTCACATAGACTGGAATGTTCTGTGTCAGCTTTCAGCAAGTCAGAGGTCTCATGGTCATTTGGAGCAGGTTTTAGTCACTAGCTGATGCTTGAATGTGTCTGTCAGCCAAGTGGAAATCTGTTGAGAGACAGATATCAACTAGGGAAAGAAATTAAATTTTATGAACTTCAAGGAAAATATTACATTTGGAACTTTCAGACCCATACTCCTAGCAATTGAGGAAGGGTAAGAGTCCCAAGACCAGAAGAGAGATCCCATCCTTAGGAATAGATAGGTGGGAAAACTTAAACTGTACTTATCTGGAGTCCTTTTGACCTGTGAGAAGTGAATCCAAATCTTATGACTCCCCAGATTCTCTGAAGCTTACATGAATTTTTTAGTTAAAAAAAAAAGACATAAGGAGCCAGAAGATGGTGCACACACTTTTAACACCAGCACTCAGGAAGGAGAGACAGGCAGATCTCTGTGATTTCGAGGCAAACCTGGTCTACAGGGTGAGTTCCAGGACAGCTTCCAAAGCTACAGAGAAGCCCTGTATCAAAAGCCAATATATATATTTAAAACGTATTTAAATATATATTTAAAAGTGCTAGATACTAACATTACAAATCTATATTGAAATCCATAATACAGAAAAAGCAGGTAACAGGTGTCTCTAATACATCTAGAATAGTCTCACACCTTTGAGTCTTAGAAAATGCTATGTGGATTTGGGTTAAAAAGCATGAACATTTTCTTCTGTCTAGAGAAATATCTTCAGCCCAATGAGAAGCACCTTGAAGTCTATATTTAGAAGACAAACAAAATAAATCTAAAATCTTGAGCTTGTGACTGAACAGTAAGTAGTCCTTGCTCTATCAGCTTATCAGAACTTTATTAATGTTAAGTTCTGAATTTTTATTCCATGGAAGGGAAAAAGAATGTAAAATGCTTCTCATATTTTAAATCATTAATTTATATCTTTACAACTTCTATTTACATCTTAAATCATTTTTTGAGGCCCTCAAAACTTATAAGCTTTCACATCCTCAGGCATTTATATACCTTCAAACATTCTTATACCCTCAAAACTAATCATTTACCGAAGACACAAGCAGCTATTACTGAAAATATTATCTCAAATCATGTTCCTTTAGTAGAAAGCTCCATCTGGAACCTTTTTATCTTTTAGTATGCAGCCTGTTAACAAGGCAAACCTATCTACTTTTCTCAAAATGATACCTAGTAGCCTTAAAAAAAACAAGGTTTAATTTTTACATATAAAATGAAAGTGACTTGGGGGAAAATCTGATTGCCTGCTGCTGATAAACTGACAAAGTTATAGTTAGCCTAACTGTCAATACCATCAGAAATCTGAGAAGGATAAATTAGTACATGAAGTACAATCCAAATGGCTGGTGTATCAATTAAAATGACAGAGAGTAGTTCATTACTTAGATAGCCATATCAGGATCCCATGGTCTCCGTAGCATTGAAGACAGAAGTTTCAGGATAGTATCAGTCTTTGACTGCCAGACCCAAAATATTAGAGACTTTCCTGTGGAGGAGGAACATGAGGTGCTGCATCGGGGCATTTTTGCCCAGTAGTTAGTGTTACCAACAATCCAGGTGGAGTCACTGTGGTGCTCCATCATTTACTCTGGAGACCTCGGCATCATTGGTAGAAGCTTGAAGACTGTCATAGTAAGGTTTTTCTATTAAACAATTTATATATCATGTTTTCAGATCTCTGGAAAGTTTGAGGACTATATTAAGTGTGTCTGAGCTAAAGAAACCTAGGCTTAACCTTGAAAATATAGTCATTTGATTATTATAGACGACAATAATTTACCTGCCGTTTTAATCATACATGGTATCTTTAAATGAGTTGCATATGTATAGTATCTTATGCAAGAGTAAAAGTATATATGTACATATATACATATATATATAACATAACAAATATAACCTTAAATGTATATGAATACATAAAAATCTATACCAATGTGAAATATTTTAGAGTAGTAGTTCTTCTTTTAGTTTAAAAGTAAACCAAATAATCTCCTTTTATCCTATCATATTTATTTCCCCCCTAGTTTTTTATAGGTTTCATAGTCTTTTGTTTCTTTTTATGTTTTTATTTAAATTATTCAAATGTCCATCCAAGCTCCCCCTTGTCCCTCCACCAGCCACCCCCACCCCCTCACCCCCAGCCCAATCCCCACAGCATTCCCCACAGAGAATAAGGCCCTCCTTGGGGGGGGGTTTCCAGAGTCTGCCATTTCATCCATGGAAGGACCTAGGCCCATGTGTCCAGGCTGAGAAACCATTCCTCCATGTGGAATGGGATCTCAAAGTTCATTTGTATGACATGGTGAACACTAATCTACTAGCTAAGGCCACAATGATTTCTGAGGCCTCCTCACTGACACTACATTCATGGAGTCTGGATCAGTCCCCTGTTGGCCTCTTAGCCATCAGTCTGGGGTTCATGAGCTCCCCCTTGTCCAGTGTGCTGTCTTTGTGGGTTTCGCCAGCACGGTCTTGACCCCTTTGCTCATTTCTCCTCCATCTCTGTCACTGGGTTTCAGGGAGTCAGTTCAGTGTTGAGCTGTGAGTATCTGTCTCTGCTTCCATCAGTCACTGGATAAAGGTTCTAGGATGTCATGTAAGGTAGTCACCAACCTTATCATCAGGTAGGGGCCATTAATGTAGTCTCTCTGATATTACTTAGTTTTCCAGTTGGTGTTATCCTTGTAGATCTCTGGAAATCTCACTACTGTCAGCTCTCTCCTCAAGCCTATAATGACTCCATCTATTATGGCATCTCTCATCCTGCTGTCCTCTATTCTTACCCTGTCTCAAACTTCCTGCTCCCCCATGTCTTCTTCTACCCTCCTCTTATCCCCCTCTCTTTTTCTTGTCTCCCTCTTCCCTCCCCTGATGTTCCAATCTGATCAGGAAATCTTGCCTCATTCCACTTCTCTGGGGTATAATGCACATTTCTTGGGAACCTCCCTGTTTCCCAGACTCACTGATCCTGGGATTGTAGATTGACACTCCCCTGATCCACGTCTAAAATCCATATATGACTGAGTACATACAATGTTTGTCTTATTGTGACTGGAGTATCTCACTCAGGATGGTGTCTTCTAGTGTGGTCATTTTCCTACAAATTTCAAGATTCCATTGTTTTTTTCCACTGAGTAGTACTCCATTGTGTAAATGTACCACATTTTCTCTATCCACTCTTCTGTTGTGGAGCATCTAGGTTGCTTCCCGTATCTAGCTATTACAAATAATGCTGCTATGAACATAGTGAAACAGATGTCCTGGTTGTATGAATGGGCATCTTTTGGCTATATGCCTAAGAGTAGAATTGCTAGGTCTTGTGGTAGACTGATTCCCATTTTCCTGAGGAATCTCCATATGGATTACCAAAGTGGTTGTAAGTTTGCACTCCCACCAGCAATGGAGGAGTGTTTCCTTTCTCCACATCCTCTCCTGCATAATCTGTCATTGGTGTTTTTGATTTTAGCCATTCTGGCAGGAGTAAGATAGTATCTCAGAGTTGTTTTGATTTTCATTTCTCTCATGGATAAGGATGTTGAGCACTTTCTTAAGTGTCTCTCAGTCATTTTAAACTCCTCTGTTGAGAATTCTCTATTTAGTTTAGTCCCCCAATGTTTAATTGGGTCCTTTGCTGTTTTGGAGAGTAGCTTCTTGAGTTCTTTGTAAATTTTGGAGACCAAACCTCTGTCAGATGTGGGGTCAGTGAATATCTTTTCCCAATCTGTGGGTTGCTTTTTTTTTCTTGCTAACTGTGTAGTTTGCCTTACAGAAGCTACTCAGTTTCAGGAGGTCCAATTTATTAATTGTCGATCTTAGTGTTTGTGGTACTGGTGCTAGGTTCAGGAAGCAGTCTCCTGTACCAATTCATTCAAGCGTACCTCCCACTTTCTTTTCTAACAGATTCAGTGTGGCTAGATATATGTTGAGGTCTTTGATCCATTTAGACTTATGTTTTGTGCATGGCAATAGACATGGATCTATCTGCAATCTTCTATATGTCAGCATCCAGTTATGCCAGCCCCATTTGTTGAAGATACTATCTTTTTTTCCATTGTATAATTTTAGCTTCTTTGTTGAAAATAAGCTGTTCATAGGTTTATGGATTAATCTCAGAGTGTTCAATTCAATTCCATTGGCCTAACTGTCTATTTTTTTTTTTTTTGCTAATACCAAGCTGTTTTCAGGAGTATAGCTCTATAATAGAGCTTGAAGTCAGGAATGGTGATACCTCTGGATGTTGATTTGTTGAGCAGTGTTGTCTTGGCTATCCTGGGTTTTTTGTTTTTCCATATAAAGTTGAGAACTGTTCTTTCAAGGTCTGTGAAGAATTGTGCTGGATTTTTAATGGGAATTGAATTGAGCCTGTAGATTGCTTTTGGCAGGATTTCCATTCTTACCACATTGATCCTACCTTTCCAAGAGCATGTGAGATCTTTGCATATTCTGGTGTCTTCTTTAATTTCTTTCTATAAAGACTCAAAGTTCTTCTGAAACAGGTCTTTCGCTGGTTTGGTTAGTGTTACCCCAAGCTATTTTAAGTTGTATGTGGCAATTGTAAAGGGTGATGTTTCTCTGATTTCTTTCTCAGCCTTCTTATCATCTGTATATAGTTCTTTTCAAGATCCTTGAACCTAACTGCCCTTGCTTAGTTTTTCTTTTTTTTTATCATTTTTTATTTTAATTTTAAATAGCTTGTTTTACATGTCAATCCCAGTTCCCTCTCCCTCCCCTCCTCCCGCATTCCCCTTCGCCCTACCCTCCGACTCTATTGCCAAATCCTTCCACATAGGGGATACCTAGAATCTGTCATTTCACTCTGGGTAGGGTCTAGGCACTCCCCTAAGAGTCCAGGCTGACAGAGCATCCCTCTTTGTGCTATAGGCACACGATGACTGTTTGTATTCCAGGAATAGACACTGATCCACAGCTCAGGGCCCCATAGGTTGCCCAGGCCTTCTCGCTGACACTCACATTTGGGGGGGGTCCAGATCAGTCCCATGCTGGCCTCCCCACTGTTTGTCTGGGGTCCAAGAGCTCTCTCCTGTTCAGATCAGCTGTCTCTGCTAGTTTTGCCAGCCCAATCTTTGCCAATTTGCTCATCACTCCTCTCTCCTTATCACTGGGTTCCTTGGGTTCAGTTCAGTGATTAATTGTACGTTTGCCACTGCCTTCATCAGTCACAGAATGAAGGCTCCCGGATGGTTATAGACATCAAGTTCATTATCAGGAATGGGCATTCGAGGTGGTCTCTCCACTATTGCTTAGCTTGCTAATTGGTGTTATCCCTTTAGATCACTTGAGGTCACTCTGGTGCCTGATCTGTCTTCTATCCTATGATTCCCTCTTCCCCCTATTCTACCCCCACCCACTCAACTTCCTGTTCCCCCATGACCAACTCTCTTCCTCTTCACCCCCTCTCTTCTTCCCAGCTCCCACTCCCCCCCCCCCCACCCCTTGCTGTGTTCCCCATCCATTCAGAGGATCTTGTCTCAATCCTCTTCTCTTGGGTACTATGCATATATGCATACGTTTTAGGTTCTTTCCTGTTTCCCAGACTCTCTATCAGTGGAAGTGCAGACTGGCACTATCCTGATCCATGTCTAAAATCCATATATTAGTGAGTACATACCATGTTTGTCATTTTGTGACTGGGTTACCTCACTCAGGATGGTTTCTTCCAGTGCTATCCATTTACCTGCGAATTTCAAGATTCCATCGGTTTTTTTTTCAATGAATAGTACTCCATTGTGTAAACCTACCACATTTTCTCTATCCAGTCTTCAGTTGAGGGGCATCTAGGTTGCTTCCAGGTTCTGGCTATTACAAATAATGCTGCTATGAACATAGTGGAGCAGATGCCCTTGTTATATGAATTTGCCTCATTTGGATATATGCCTAAGAGTGGAATTGCTGGGTCTAGTGATAGATTAATTCCCATTTTCCTGAGGAATCTCCATACTGATTTCCAAAGAGGCTGTATGAGTCGGCACTCCCACCAGCGGTGGAGGAGTGCTCCCCTCTCTCCACATCCTCTCCAGCATAAATTGTCTTCGGTGTTTTTGATTTTAGCCATTCTGACAGGAGTAAGATGGTATCTCAGAGTTGTTTTGATTTGCATTTCCCTGATGACTAAGGATGTTGAGCACTTTCTTAAGTGTCTCTTGGCCATTTTAGCCTCCTCTATTGAGAATTCTCTATTTAGTTCTGTGCCCCACCTTTTAATTGGATCCTTTGGTGTTTTGGAGACTTGTTTCTTGAGTTCTTTGTAAATTTTGGAGATTAGCCCTCTGTCAGATGTAGGGTTAGTGAATATCTTGCTTAGTTTTTCATCATACCATGACCAATAATAATACAGAACCAACCTCCCTAAATGATGACAAATATCCACAACCCACTGAATGACCAAAAAGCCTCCATCCCATCTTTTGGGAATGTAGGCATTAAGTTCTCTAGACTTACTCCTTTTGTCTGGAGACAATAGCATTTCTAGGGGTAACCAAGAAAATGGAGACAATGTCACCAGCTACTCCAGGATGTGGCAGCATTCCAGCTTTCTCAGGTCCCACAAACATGGTTGATATCCCCCAGGTAAGCAGCAAGTAGTCTTGAGAACTTGACACTCTTATTCCCTAACCTGCCATGCCTAACTCCTCATTTTTTATATAATGAATATAGGTGGGAATGTAAGGATTCAGGAATTATGCTAGCCTGCCCCTGTCATGTGGCCAAATGCAATTAGTCAATACCCTCTTCAGTCCAGGGTACCATGGTTACATACTCTGCATGAAGGTGCAAAGCACCCCTTTAAAAGAAAGGCTGCTGCCCACTTATGCTCCCTTTCGCAATGTTCTCCTGGGGACAGACTGCACATTTCCTGTCTCTCTCTTCTGTTCTCTGCTCTCTCTCTCTGTGCCTCTTTACCTCCTTTCTCTTTTGCCCCTTCCCTCCCCTTTCTAATAAAGCTTCTCACCTAAGCTCTGTCTGCCTGACATGTTTGTCCCTCTGCCTGGGTCACCATCATCTGCCATGGAATCTGCCAAGATTCCCTACCCACATTATCATAACAGCCCATCCATCCCATCTTTTGGGAATGTGGGCATTGTGTTTTCTAGAATCCTGTTATCTGGGGGCAATGGCATCTCTAGGGGTTCACAAGAAAATTGAGACAATGATCAAGTCATGGTTAAAATAGTTGTAGCATTTATTGTCCAGACTCAGAACAGCTCCCATGAAGAGGAATCAGGATACATGTCAAATGTACTGTAATCTTTCCTGGCTGTCTCTAACATGTCTGCAGCCAATATTCTCAGATGGTCTCCCCTAGTCAAATCTGATCTTTATTAATTTTGAAGTAAAACATGTTCTTTTCATTTTGTGGAAGAAAAACATAATCTTTTCCCCTACATAGCATATTTTCTTACTTTTATTCTGAAGCTAAGGCATTCTAAAGTATATAGTTTCATATAATGCAGCAGTTTCTTCCATAACCCAATGTCTTTCAGCAGCTGCTGTTCATTTATAAAAGACTTTCCTTTAGTCAGATTTTTAAAATTATCCTTAACAGTTTACAATGACTTATTAGCTTTCACAAGACTAGGACTTTTTGGGGTAGGGCTTACTAGCAGGAACTGAGGGAGCCTATAGTCTATCATTGCCTTTGACAAGTTGATAATCACCATATCCACATGATAATGGAAGGAACATCAGTACCTTTTCCCAGACAAGAGAAAAGTGTTCCTTTTTTTTTTTTAAAGCAAGCAGGAACTTTCTTGCAACCTCCGAGGGAATGGGTGCTTTCTCTAAATGCATGACCTTGGGAAAGGGACTTCTGAGGATTTATCTCTATTAAGTTTGAGTCTTAACAGACACGCACAGCTAAACACTGAACTGAACTCCTGGAACTCACTGACAGAGAGGGAGGACTGATGAGCAAAGGGTTCAAGATTGGGCTGGTGAAACCCACAGAAACAGCTGACCTGAACAAGGGGGAGCTCTTGTCCCCAGACTGATGGCTGGGAAGCTACCATGGGACTTATCCAAACCCCCTGAATATTGGTGTCAGTGAAGAGACATAGACAATCTATGGGACCTTGGAGAGTAGATCAGTATTTATCCCTGGCGTACAAATGGACTTTAGGTGCCCATCCCACAATGAGGGATGTTCTCTCAGCCTGTACTCTTGGAGGAGGGCTTAGACCCTGCCCGGAAGGAAATAACAGACCCTGGAGATCCCCATGGAGGTCCTCACCCTGAGTGGGGATTAGGTGGGGTACTTAGAAGGGTAGGGGGTGGAGGACATGGGGAGGGAGAGAGGGAGCTGGGATTGACATGTAAAGCAAGCTTGTTTTTAATTTAAATAAAAAAGTTTGAGCCTTAAAAAAACAATAATTTTTGAATTGAACTTTCTATCTGTATCAAAATAAAACTTTTAATTCCTAAACATAGTCTATAGAGAGACCATGAAATTTCCTAACCTTTGTAGTACACTATTATAGAATGTAACAATTTCTTTCATGAATCTTTATCAAAATAGTTTAAGCTTAACAAGGCTAGCAAAGACAAGGTGCCTGGACATATATTCTTAAGCATGAATATATAAAAGGAAAATTAATTAAAGTCTAAAAAACTTAGACCACTAAGCCCATCCAGGGAAAAGGGAATTTCTGATCATGAGACAACACAAAAAAAAGAGCCAAACAAAGGAAATTGACCTCCTGACTGAGTATGTGACTAGAGGCCTAAGTCCAATATTTAGAAAAAGACAATTAGCACACCACCAGCTATGTCAACATTCCTTTGTCCTGAAGAAAAGCAGACATCCACTAACGACAGGTTGTGAAATTCCCTGACTGGGGACAATTACCAAGCTCATGTCCCAATGTCCCCTGCCCTATCCTACTCAATTGTATCTTGCTTAAATATATAGTTATTGCTTTACCTTGCATAACCACCAAAACTGTAATCTTGAGAATTTTAGCATTGTGATTTTTTTCATATAAAAACCTCCACAAATAGAGTGGACTATGAAAAAATGTCCCCTCACCACATAACAATCAAGACACCAAATATACAAAATAAAGAGCAGTTAAGGGAAATGGTCAAGTAACATATAAAGGCAAACCTATCAGAATTACACCTGACTTTTCCATGGACACTCTGAAAGCAAGAAGGTCCTGGATAGATATTCTACCAACACTAAGAGACCAAGGATGCCAGCCTAGACTACTATACCCAACAAAGTTTTCACTCACTATAGATGGAGAAAACAAGATATTCCATGACAAAAATAGATTCAAACAATATGTATCCACTAACCCAGCCATACAGAAATTTCTGGAAAGAAAACTCCAACCCAAGGAAGTTAATTACAACCAGAAAAACATAGGCATTAGATAATCCCACCTTACCAACAGCCAAAAGAAAAAAGGGGTGGAATTCTACACATAATTCCACCAACAACAACCATTCCAAATAAAGAAGAATGAGCAATTAACGGTCATTAACATCCCTTGATATTAATGGTCTTAACTCGCCCATAAAAAGACACAGGCTAACAGAATAGATTCGAGGACAGAACCCATTCTTCTGCTGCATACAAGAAACATACCTGAGCCTCAGAGACAGACAGTACCTGAGAGTTAAAGGTTGGGAAAAGAATTTCCAATCAAATCGATGCAGGAAACAAGTGGGGGTAGCAATCCTAATATCTAACAAATTAGAATTTAAAATAAAATCAATCAAAAGAGATGAAGGAGATCATTATATAGTCATCACAGGAGAAATATACCAAGATTAACTTTCAATTCTGAACATCTATGCCCCAAATTCAAAGGCACCCATGTTCATAAAAGAAACATTACTAAAACTCAAATATAAAGCCCCACACATTTATAGTGGGAGAATTCAACACCCCACTCTTTCCACTAGACAGGAATACCAGACAGAAACTTAACAAAGAAGCAAAGGATCCAATAGAAGTTGTGACCCTGTTAGGATTAAGAGACATATATGGAACATAACATCCAACCAAATAAAAATGAATATACCTTCTTCTCACAACCACATGGAGCCTTCTCACATACTTGGCAACATATCAAACCTCAACATGTACAAAATAAATAAAATAAATGGAATAACTCTATGCAACTTATCAGACCACCATGAATTAAAATTAGAATTCAACAACAACACAAATTGCAGAAAACCTACAATACCATGGAAATTGAATAATGCACAATTACACCATTCCTGGGTCAAAGAAGAAATAAAAAAAGAAAATAAAGACTTCCTAGAATTCAGTGAGAATGAAGACACAACATACCCAAGCCCATGGGATACTTTGAAAGCAGTGCTATATAGGAAGTTCCTAACACCAAGTGTCCACATGAAGAAAATGGAGAATAGTTATACTAGAGAATTAACAGCACAGCTGAAAGCTCTAGAACACAAAGAAACAAACTCACCCAGGAGGAGTAGATGCCAGGAAATAATCAAACTGAAGGCTGAAATCAATAAAGTAGAAACTAGGAAAACGATACCAAGAATCAATGCAACGAAGAGTTGGTTCTTTGAGAAAATCAACAAGATAGACAAACCTTTGTCCAAACTTACCAAACAGCAGAGTGTGAACATGCAAATTAACAAAATTAGAAACAAAAAGGGGATATAGCAATGAACTCTGAGGAAACTCTGAGAATCATCAGGTCATACTTTGAAAACCTGTACTACACAAAATTCAAAAATTTAAAGGAAATGGATGACTTCCTGGATAGCTATCACTTGCCAAAATTAAATCAAGAACAAATAAGCAATTTAAATAGACCTATAGCCCCTATGGAAATAGAAGCAGTCATCAAAAGTCTCCGAATCAAAAGAAGCCCAGGTCCAGATGGCCTCACTGCAAAATTCTACCAAAAACTCAAAGAACAGCTTACATCAATACTTCTCAAAGTATTCGATGCAACAGAAGTAGAAGGGTCTTTGCCAAACTCTTTCTAAAATGCTTCAATAACCTTGATACCCGAGTCACAGAAAGACACAACTAAGAAAGAGAATCTCAGAACAATATCCCTCATGAACATTGATGCAAAAATACTCAATAAAATACTGACAAATAGGATCCAAGTACACATCAAAACAATCATTCACCACGATCAAGCAGGTTTCATCCCAGGAATGCAGGAATGGTTCAACATACGAAAATCCATCAATGTCATCCACCATACAAACAAGCTTAGAAACAAAAATCATATGATCATCTCACTAGATGCAGAAAAAGCCTTTGACAAAATCCAACACCCTTCATGATAAAGGTCTTGGAGAGATCTGGGATAACAGGAACATACCTAAACAAAATAAACGCTATACACAGCAAATCAACAGACAACATCAAACGAAATGCACAGAAATTCAACGCAATTCTGCTAAAATCAGAAACAAGACAAGGATGTCCACTCTCTCCATACCTTTCCAATATTGTACTTGAAATTCTAGCTAGAGCCATAGGACAACAAAAGGAAATAAAGGGGATACAACCTGGAAAGAAAGAAGTCAAACTTTCACTATTTGTGGATGATATGATAGTTTACATAAGTAATTCAAAAAATTCTACCAGGGAATTCCTGCAGCTGATAAATACTTTCAGCAAAGTGGCAGGATACAAGATCAACTCAAGAAAATCAGTAGCCCTACTACATACAGATGATAAAAGGGCTGGGAAAGAAATCAGAGAAACATCACACTTTAAATTGCTAACTAACCAAGTAAAAGACCTGTATTGCGAGAACTTTGAGTCTTTAAAAAAGAAATTAAAGAATACATCAAAGAATGGAAAGATCTCCCATGCTTTTGGATAGATAGATTCAATGTAGTAAAAATGGCAATCCTTCCAAAAGCAATCTACAGATTCAATGCTATTCCCATTAATATACCAGCAAAATATTTCACAGACCCTGAAAGAACAATAATCAATTACGTATGGAAAAACAGAAGACCCAGGATAGCGAAACAACCTTACTCAATGAAGCAACATCTGGAGGTATCACCATTCTTGACTTCAAACTCTATTATAGAGCTATAGTCCTGAAAACAGCTTGGTACTGGCAAAAAAAATAGACAGGTAGACCAGTGGAATGGAATTGAACACCCTGATATTAACCCATGCATGTATGAACATCTGATCTTTGACAAAGAAGCTAAAACTATACAATGGAAAAAAGAAAGCATCTTCAACAAATGGTGCTGGCAAAACTGGAGGCTGGCATGTAGAACTATGTGGATAGATATATGTCTATCTCCATGCACAAAACTTTAGTCCAAATGAATCAAAGACCTCAACATAAATCCAGCCACACTGAACCTCTTAGAAAAGAAAGTAGGTGGTACCTTTCAATGAATTGGTATAGGAGACTGCTTCCTGAATATAACACCAGTAGCACAGGTCAACAATTAATACATGGGACCTCCTGAAACTGAGAAGCTTCTATAATGCAAAGGACACAGTCAGCAAGACAAAAAGGCAGCCCATAGAATGGGAAAAGATATTCACTGACCCCACATCTGACAGAGGTTTGGTCTCCAAAATTTACAAAAAAATCAAGAAGCAAGTCTTCAAAACACCAAAGGTTCCAATTAAAAAGTGGGCTACAGAACTACATAGAGAATGCTCAATAGAGGAGTCTAAAATGGCTGAGAGGCACTTGAGAAAGAGCTCCACATCCCTAGCCATTAGGGAAATGTAAATTGAAACTCTCTATCTTACTCCTGTCAGAATGGCTAAAATCAAAAACACCAATGGCAGTTTATGCTGGAGAGGATGTGGAGAAATGGGAACACTCCTCCACTGCTGGTGGGAGTGCCAACTCATACATCTACTTTGGAAATAAGTATGGCAATTCCTCAGAAAAATGATAATCAGCCTACCTCAAGACACAGCAATTCCACTCTTAGGCATATATCCAAAAGACACCCATTCATACAACCTGGACATCTGTTCCACTATGTTCATGGCAGCATTATTTGTAATAGCCAGAACTTGGAAGCAATCTAGATACCCCTCAGCTGAAGAGTGGATAGACAAAATGAGGTACATTTACACAATTGAGTACTATTCAGCAGAAAAAACAATGGAATCCTGGAATTTGCAGGCAAATGAATGGTACTAAAAGAAACCATCCTAATTGAGGTAAACCAGTCACCAAAAGGCAAACATGGTATGGATTCTCTCATATATGAATTTACATATATATCTGGGGAGTGCCATCCTACAATCCCAGGGCCAGAGGGTCTTGGAAACAAAACCTATTTTCAATGGCTGGTGGAAGCAGAGGCAGACTACCACAGCTAAACACTGAGCTGAACTCAATAAACTCAGTGACAGAAAGGGAGGACTGATGAGCAAAGGGGTTAAGACTGCACTCGTTTAAGCCCCAGAAACCACTGACCTGACATGGGTTAGCTCTTGAATCACAGACTGATGGCTGGGAATCCAGCAAGGGACAGATCAAGCTCCCCTGAATATTGATGTGAAAATACTGACAAATCGGATCCAAGATCACATCAGAAAAATCAACTACCATGATCAAGTAGTCTTCATCCCAGGGATGCAGGGATGGCTCAACATACAAAAATCCATCAATGCAATCCACCATATAAACAAACTGCAGAAGAAAAACCACATGATCATCTCATTAGATGCTGAAAAAGCCTTTGATAAAATCCAACAGCCCTTCATGATAAAGGGCTTGGAGAGATCAGGTATACAGTAACATACATGTACTTAATAAAGGCAATATACTGCAAACCAACAGCCAACATCAAACTAAATGGAGAGAAACTCAATGTGAGTCCTCTAAAAGCAGGAACAAGACAAGGCTGGCCACTCTCTCCATATCTCTTCAGTATTGTTCTTGAAATTCTAGCTAGAGCAATAAGATACCAAAAGGAGTTCAAGGGGACAGAAAATGGAAAGGAATAAGTCAAACTTTCACTATTTGCAGACGATATGATAGTTTACACAAATGACCCACAAAAATCTATAAAGGAACCCCAACAACTGATAAACAGCTTCAGCAAAGTATCACAATACAAGATTAACTCAAGTAAATCAGTAGCCCTACTACACACAGACAATAAATGGGTTGAGAAAGAATTCAGAGAAACATCACCCTTTAAAATAGCCATAAACATAAAATATCTTGGAGGTAATGCTAACCAAACAAATTAAAGACCTGTATAACAAGACCTTGAATTTCTAAAGAAAAAATTAAAATAGATACCAGAAAAGGTCTTCCAAGCTCTTAGAAAGGTAAGATTAAGGTATGATTATGTATTATTCAATTTCCATGAGATTGTAAGTTTTCTGAAATTTGTGTTGCTGTTGGATTCTAACTTTAAAGCAGGGTGGTCTGATAAGATACAGAGGGTTATTCCATTTTTTTGTACCTGTTGAGGTTTGGTATGCTTCCAAGTATGTGGTCTATTTTAGAGAATGTTCCATGTGCTGAAAAGAAGGTACTTTCTTTTGTGTTTGGATGGAATGTTCTGTTAAACCCAGTTGGGTCATAACTTCTATTAGTTCCTTTGTTTCTTTGTTAAGTCTCTGCCTGGTGGTCCTGTCTAGTGGTGAGAGTGGGGTGTTGAAGTCTCCTACTATAAGTGTGTGAGTTTTTATATGTGATTTGCATTTTAGTCATGTTTCTTTTACCTATGTGATTTCATTTGTATTTGGGGCATAGATGTTCAGAATTGAGAATTCATTTTGATGGATTTCTCATGTGATGAGTATGAAATGACCTCCTTCATCTCTTGTGATTGATTTTAATTTAAAGTATAATTTGTTAGATAAAAGGACTGCTACCATTGCTTGTTTCTTGGGTCCATGTGATTGGAGAAACGTTTCCCAATCCTTAACTCTGAGGTAACATTTGTCTTTGAAGTTTAGGTGCGTTTCTAGTATGAAGCAGAAAGATAAATTTTGTCTTCAAATCCATTATGTTAGCCTGTGTCTTTTTATAGGTGAGTTAAGTTCATTAATATTGAGAGATATTAATAACCACTGATTGCTCATTCTTGATTGTTTTGGATTTGTTGGTGATGGTGAATTGTGTTTGGAATTCCACCCCTTTTTTTCTTTTGGCTGTTGGTAAAGTGGGATTGTCTATTGCCTATGTTTATCTCATTGTAGTTAACTTCCTTTGGCTGAAGTTTTTCTTCCAGAACTTTCTGTAGGAATGGATTAGTGGATATGTATTGCTTAAATCGGTTTTGTAATGGAATATCTTGTTTTCTCCATCTATAATGATTGAAAACTTTGCTGGGTATAGTAGTCTGGGCTGGTATCCATGGGCTCTTAATGTTGGTAGAATATCTATCCAGTACTTCTGGCTTTCAGAGTTTCCATGGAGAATTCAGGTATAATTCTATTAGGTTTGCCTTTATATGGTACTTGACCTTTTTAATTAGCTGCTCTTAATATTCTTTCTTTATTCTATATATTTGGGGGTTTGATTTTTATGTGGTGGGAAGAAAGAATGTTAATATCTTCAGCCAAAATCTTTTTGGACATGAGTACATTGCTTTATGTACAATGCAAATTTTAGAACAGATTATAAACAATGGAAATGTTAATGTGTCTAAAATTTAAGCTTTTCTAAACTCAAAGAGCTCTTGAAAGTGCAAGGGAACTGACTTGGAATCACCTGAACAGCTTAGATTAACTTCAGATAAGTACTAACCTACCATTCTCTGGTCTTGACACCTCTCCCCAATTACCAGAACTTCAGAAATTTTTTTCCCTAAACCTAACCTTGTCCTCTGCTCTGCCAACACCTTTCCAGGTCTAAGGTGCCAGAGAGTTCCATACTGCCTTGACACCAGTGGAACAACCAGCTATCCCAGGATGTGGCAACACCTCAGTTTTCTCAGGTCCCCCAAAGATGACCAATGTCATCCAGGTCAGCAGGAAGCAGACCTTGATGCCCTCATTCCTAACCTGCTACATGTAACTCCTCACCTTTTTTGACAAATAAAGAAAGAAGGAATGTTGTGATCTAGGTACACCTGGTCCTGCCCCCTGTGGACCTGGCAGAGTGCCCACCCATGCACACATGGCAGACAATACCCTGGTTCAAAGGTGCAAGTACAAATTTCCCTTTAAGAGACTAGTTCTGCCCACTCATGCTCTCTCTTCCTGCCATTTCTCTCTTTCCGTTTCCCTTCTCTTCTCTTTCCCCTTTCTGTCTCCCTTCTCCTACTCCCTTTCCTTCCCCAATAAAACTTCCTTCCATGTAAGTTCTGCCTCATGACGTTTGTCCCTCATCCACCATGGGACCCTTACAAGGTTCCTTTGTGCCATATTAATAGCATCTATCATTATTAACATCTATCATTTGTGTAAGGTTATTGGATTGAGGTTGGCTGTTTGAATATCTTAGGCAGTTCTGCTCTAACCTTATAATGCAATTTACAATGCAATGCTGATATTAGTTCTCCTTTTAATTGCTCTCTGGGTTTGAATGTCTCTATGATCTGCTTTAATAAGTTTTTCTAAGGCCTGTATCTTGGCACTTATATCAGACAAGTTCTTTAGAGATAAACCAGGAATTATCAAACTGACAACAAAGATTATCAAAATGATAATTAACAGTATATCAATACCAGTTAAGTTGAGTATCCCTACTTTTAATTTTTTCAACTTTAAACCATCTATTATGTAATCATACAGAGACCTAACTCTTTCCATTGTCATACTGTTTCCCATTTTTTAATGTGGGAAATAATCTCTCACTTTTAACTAATTCCTTCTTTTAAGAATTTCCAATTGTCACAGAATGATAAGTCACAAAATGCTTTATCCAAGGAGAGAAATTAGTGTCATGTAATCTATTATGAGTCACGTTGGAAATTCTATACCTTGCCACTCATTAATATTGAATTTATCTGAAAGTTGAGTGATAATCTGTTGAAATATAAATGTGTTATTTAAAGAATATATTTGTTCACATGTATTTATGTTAAACAAATAAAAATATATCCTATGCTCTATCTTAGACAATTGCCTTAGAAACAATTATATATGCTATATATATTCATACATATTTGTGCTTACATATGTATATATATGCATGTATGCTTATACATGTACAGGGTATGTGACAATTAATGTTCATTGAAAACTGGATTAATATAGAATCACTATGGAAATATTTCTGAAAAAAAAAAAGAATTCCCAATTGTCTTACCAAATCTGACAATGATGTCAGTTAACTGTGAGGTGTAGCACATCTGGTAGGAGAACTATTGTGTCACCATGAGCTGAGAGTGGAAGCCTGAGGAGAGAGGCTGTAGGGAAAACCTGAAACCCATGGCAAGGGGGATACAGAGGTGGGTTGGGTATCTGAAACACACGCACGCACGCACACACACACACACACACACACATACACACACACACACACAGAATCATTAGGAAGAAAAACTTGTGGTAGGGGAAGTCCTCTGGCTTTTGGAGCCCAGATGTTTCTGGAGTTTGTATTGTAGCTGGAGACTGTCTTAGAGAAGCTACAACAGGAAAATCTCAAAATAACTCAGAGGCTTGTGGAAAAAAGTAAAGAAAACCTAGGTTGCTGGGCATTGACTCTGTCAGGAGCCCTGCTTGCAGCTCCTGCCTATACTGGTGTCTGCAAGGTCACAGGCAAATCACTTTTTTGTGAAATTGTAACTTTAAGGTGGGTGCCAATATGTAACATGAATAATACAAACCCAGAAACAGATATTGCGGTTCAAGCTGAAGATAAAAAAATCAAATTAACTAGTCACTAGAGAGTTCTCACCTCTACCAGTATTCAGACTGAATGGGTAGTCCACAAAACCACAAACTGCTTCTGACTGCACTGCTGTTGAGACTCATTGAGACTGCCATGTGTTCTTGTCTCCTCCTGCTTTATATTCCTCTCTCTGTCCAGCCATATCACTCTTGTCTCCACCTCCCAAGTGCTGGGTTTAAAGGTGTGAACACTGTTTCTCTTTTAGTCTGATTCATTCTCATGTAGCCAGGGGCAGCATTGAACTCCTCAGAGATCCATCTGCCTCCATCTCCTGAGTGATGGGATTAAAGTTGTGTACCACCACTGCCTGGCCTCTATGACTGTGGCTAGTTCTGCACTCTGATCTTCAGGCAAGTTTATTAAACCATAAACAAAATATCACCACAGATACCTGTTGATATGTCAATATGATTTGGGAAAATTTAGCAGTTCTCTGCTCTTAAATGCAAGTTACAGGCAATTCAATGGCAGTTTGAAATAGAAATCATATGTAAGTAATATTAAGTGGACTCAGGAGGTATAATTATATACCATAATTATAGAAGAGTTAAAATTTGAGGGGGAAGATGAAAGTGAAGTGTATAAATTATGTAAATATAGTATTAATATATGAAATTCTAAATATTTTAAAATTGAATTAACAATTAAAATACATAAAATAAAAATGAAAATATATACACTGTGGCACTAATCAGCCATAAATAAGAGTAAAATTATATCTTCAGAAAAATAAATTAGATTTTTTATATTATGTGAATTAAGCCAACTTCAAAAAGATAATTATCACCTGTGTTGTCTCTGGTTTAGAAGACAAAGAAAGAAGACATGAACATAGACATAAAGCACTTAGGGAAGGAGAAAAGGGTATAAGGGAAAAGGAGGAGAATCAGAAATGAAACTATTAAAAATATTATATATGACACTAATACAGCAAACAATTATTTTATTATACACACAAATGAACACTTTAAAAAGAAACACTTCATATCTTAAGTTTTTATTTATTCTTTGTGGCTTTTACATCATGCATCCCAATTCCATTCATTTCTCTGTCTCCTTCTGCCCTGACAACCTTACCCCAAAACAAAGCAAAATTTAAAGCAAAACCAAAAACAAACAAGGAAACAAGTGTGGCCCAGTTATTCACAGTATGCACTTAGTCATACATCTTCACTTGCAAGTGTTCATTGCAATGAGTAACATTAGTCTGGCTCAAGGCCTCTGGCTCCTGCTACCCTATAGATACTGGGCTATCACTGGAACTCCTTTTGAATATCCCATTGCTGCCTTGTGTCACAGAGATCCTGTAGCTTTGGATCTGCAGATAGGGCCTATTAGCATGCTCCAGCAACTCATGGATGAGGTGGGTGTTGGGGTGAGCCAACTCATAGCCCTGGTTCTGGGCCTGTGTGGTATATAGATTGGTCAGCCTTCCAGCTTCCACTCTTCATCACCACCTTGGCACATTCTCCAGTACTTCTCCACTAGCTCACCCAGTTCAGCAGGCAGTAAAGAACCAGCCCAGTTCTGCTTTCACACCTTCAGGTCCAGCTCACCTGCACACCCACCAACAAGGTCAGCTGTGTTGTGCTGCCCAAGAGATGTGCAGGTCATGCTCTTCAGAATGCTGCTGATGGTTAGGGGCAGGACCAGTTCTTCCTTTCTCACGTTCCCAAGACTGACTCTCCTGCTGTAGAATAATCTGGAAATTCAGTGTAAATGCGCATTACTCTCATTGGTTAATAAAGAGCTGACTGGTCTATAACTGGGCAGAAAGATATTGAGTGGGAGGGGCAGACTAGGAGAATGCTGGGAAGAAGAATGGCAGAGTTTCAGAAATCACCTATATACGGTATCCAAATGTCTGGAATCTACATCTACATAAGACCAGAGAAAGCTTAAAAGGGTTCTAAATATGCAAAAAAGAAAGAAAGGAAGGAAGGAAGGAAAAGAAAGAAAGAAAAAAGAAGGAAGGAAAGAAAGAAAGAAAGAAAAAGGAAAAAAGAGCCAAACATGGCTTCTTGATCTTGTGTCTCTCATGCTGGCCTCAGTACAGAGACGTGTTTCCCAGCAGCTACCTGAAGTATGAGCCTCCCACTAACTGCCATGAAGCATACACTGAGCTAAGCTACACTGGCAGCAGCTGACATCTAGTTTAATATTTATCTTATGCAATCAAAAAGCAATACGGGTGCTGAGCAAAGACAAATCCAAGTGTAAAAAAATGGGTTACAGTGTGTTTTAAAATGTGCATAGACTTAGGAGAGAAAAGGGAAGTGATATAGTTATTAACAACTTTAAAAATACATAAGTCTTTAAAGAAAGAATAAAGTAAAACAAGGGGGAAAAGCCATGCTAAGATGGCAAATACATGGAGAGTCTGGATCCTGTATATTATTGGGTTGTCTTTGAATTTTCTGATCAATGATGAAGGAATTATAGCTTCTAAGACACATTTTATTATGGAAACTGCTTTATTAAACCAATCTATTTTTTAAAGGCCTTGGCTTCAAAATGGAAGTTAAAAGACGTGTTGCTCTGAGCTGAACTTAAGGAATCCAGTGACAGAGAGGGAGGACTGATGAGCAGAGGGGTTAAGACTTCACTGGTTTAACCCCCAGAAACCGCTGACCTGTCAAGGATTAGCTCTTGAGTCCCAGACTGATGGCTGGGAATCCAGCATGGGACTGATCAAGACCCCCTGAATGTGGGTGTCAGTGAGGAGGCCTAGGGAATCTATTGAGCCTTGGGTAGTAGATCAGTATTTATCTTGGGTCTACAAATGGACTTTGGGCAACCATCCAACAATAAGAGATGCTCTTTCAGACTGGACTCTTGGGGGACGGTCTAGGTCCTGCCCTGGATGAAATGACAGACTATGGACACCCCCATGGAGGGCCTCACCCTCCCTGGGGAAATGAGGGGATAATGGGGGGGTTGGGAGGAGGGCACGGGAGGAGGAGAGGGAAAGGGAGAGCGACCTGGAATTGACATGTGAAGCAACCTTGTCTCTAATTTAAATTTAAATTAAAAAACGATGTGTTGCTTTAGGGGAGAATATATGCTTTTAATTCCACAGGAAATGATAGGCTGTAGATCCATGCCAGGTTGATATGGATCAGGTTTAATTGGGGAAGAACCCCTGAAATCCTGGCTACAGACATAAATAACTGAACCTAAAAAAACCTACAAAACATGTAACATATATTTTACCTGCTCAAACATAAAACAAAATATCACCTTTTAACTGACTTGTGCACACAACATATTGTATACTTGTAATGTATGCTACCTTTAAATATTTATGTGTTTTCAGAACAAGAGGAGCAAACACCAATGAAAACACCTCAGAATTCAGCATCCAAAACATCTTCAAGGCTACTTGCTGGTATGATCCAGCCCCACAAAGTTCTCTAGCAAAAACCTAACAATTACTCTGATTTTCTCAAGGTTCTGCCATAGGTGCCAACACCCACAAACAACAAGAATTAGTGTAGAGAATGGTGCCCACATTCCCAAAAGATGAGTTATGGGTATTTACTATTGTTTAAGGGGGGTTGTTGCAAGTTATTGGTCATAGTCACAAAAGAAAACTAAACAGAAGAGTTAAATTCAAAGATCTCTTTCTAAAGGAAAAAAGGGGGACATGAAATAGGAATGATAGGAAAAGAATAGATTATTGAATCTATTTTAATCCAAAAAATGACCATTCATCTCAAAATATTTTACACTGGTATGGACTTTGGTTTATTGATACAAAATTAAAGTTAATTTTGTTATACTGTACTTATGTTTCTACTGTTGTTTGGGGTATTGCACTTATGTAGCTAATTTTATCCTTTTTATTTTATTTTTATACCTTTTGCCATCTTTTTATTATTTAAATTAGAAACAAGCTTGTTTTATATTTCAATCCCAGTGTCTTCTCCCTTCCTTCCTCACATTACCCCACCAACCCCCAATTCCACCCCACTTCTGCTCCCCTTGGAAGATGAGGCCTTCCATGGGGGATCTTCAAAGTCTGTCACCTCATTTGGAACAGAGCCTAGACCTTCCCCCGTGTGTCTAGGCTGAGAGAGTAACCCTTTATGTGGAGTGGACTCCCAAAGTCCATTCACATAATAGAGATAAATACTGATCCACTGCCAGAGGCCCCATAGTTTGCCCAGATCTACACACTGACATCTACATTCAGGGGTCTGGGACAGTCCTATGCTGCTTTCCCAATCTGGGGTCCATGAGCCCTCCCTTGTTTAGGACAGCTGATTACGTGGCTGTCTCCAGCTTGGTCTTGACTCCTTTGCTCATCACTCATCCCTCTCTGCAACTGAATTCCAGGAGTTGGGCTCAGTGTTTAGCTGTGGTGTCTGCTTCTGCTTCCATCAGCTACTGGATGAAGGCTCTAAGATGGCATATGAGGTAGTCATCAATCTCATTATCGGAGAAGGGCATTTAAGGTAGCCCATTACTGCTTAGACTGTTAGTTTGTGTCATCCTTGTAGATCCCTGGACACTTCCCTAGTACCAGATTTCCCTTTAAACAAATAATGGGTCCCTCTATTATGGTATCTCTTTTCTTGCTCTCCTCTATTCTTCCTCTGACTCAATCTTCCTACTCCCTAATGTCCTCCTCTCCCCTTCTCTTCTCCAATTCTCTTTCTCCTAACTTCCTCTTCCCACACCCTTCCCACTCCCTGTGCTCCCAATTAGGTCAGGAGATTTTGTCAATTTCCCCTTCTCTAGGGGAACACGCATGTCTCTCTTATGGTCCTCCTTGCTTCCTAGATTCTCTGGTGGTGTATATTGTAGGTTGGTAATCCTGTGCTCTGTGTAAAATCCATATAAGAGTGAGTACATAACATGATTGTCTTTTTGTGATGGGTTCCCTCATACAGGATGGTTTCTTCTAGTTCCATCCATTTGCCTTCAAATTTCAAGATTCCATTAGGTACTCCATTGTGTGAATGTATCACATTTTCTTTATCTGTTCTTCAGTTGAGGGGAATCTAGGTTGCTTCCAGGTTCTGGCTATTATAAATGATTCTACTATGAACAAAGCTGAACAGATGTCCTTGCTGTATGAATGTGCATCTTTGGGTATATGCCTAAGAGTAGAATTGTTGGATCTTGTAGTAGACTGATACCCATTTTCCTGAGGATCCACATACTGATTTCGAAAGTGGCTGTATGAGTTTGCACTCACACCAACAGTGAAGGAGTCTCCACATTCTCTCCAGCATAAACTGTCATTGCTTTTTTATTTTATTTTATGTTAGCCGTTCTGACAGGAGCAAGAGGTTATCTCTGGGTTGTTTGGATTTGCATTTCCTGGATGGCTAAGGATGTTGAGCATTTTCCTATGTCTGTCAACCATTTTAGATTTCTTTATTGAGAATTCTCTATTCAGTTCTGTATCCCACTGTTTGATCGGATTGTTTGGTGTTTTGGTGGATAGCTTCTTGAATTCTTTGTATAGTTGGGAAATCAGCCCTCTGTCAGATGTGGGGTTGATGAATATAGTTTCCCATTCTGTGGGTAGCCTTTTTTATTTTTTTAACTGTGTCCTTTGCCTTACAGAAGCTTCTAAGTTTCAGGAGGACCTATTTATTGTCTATCTCAATGTCTGTGCTACTGGTGTTATGTTCAGGAGGCAGTATCCTGTAGCAATTCTTTCAAGCATACTTCCCATGTCTTCTAAGAGGGTCAGTGTGGCTGGACATATATTGAGGTCTTTAATCCATTTGGACTTAAGTTTGTTCACAGTGATAGATAGGGAACGACCTGCAGTCTTCTACAAGCCAGCATCCAGTTATGCCAGCACGACTTGTTGACAATGCTTTCTTTTATCCATTGCATAATTTTATCTTCTTTGTCAAAAAGAAGATGTTCATAGGTGTGGAGATTAATGTCAGGGTCTGCAATTCAATTCCATTGGTCTACCTCTCTATTTTTGTGCCAATACCAAACTGTTTTCAGGACTATAGCTCTATAATATGGCTTGAAGTCAGGGATGGTAATGTTTCCAGAAGTTCCTTTCATATACAGGGTTGTTTTAACTCTACTGGGTCTTCTGTTTTTCCATATAAAGTTGAGTATTGTTCTTTCAAGATATGTGAAGAATAGTACTGAGATTTTTTATGGGGATTGCATTAAATCTGTAGATTGCATTTGGCAAGATACTCATTTTTACTATGTTGATCCTACATATCCAAGAGCATGGGAGATCTTTCCATTTTCTGGTATCTTCTTTAATTTCTTTCTTTAAGTTTTGGTTATACAGTTCTTTCACTTGTTTGGTTAGCACTACCACAAGGTATTTTATGCTGTATGCAGATATTATAAAGGGTGATGTTTTTTCTGATTTCTTTCTCAGCCCTTTTAATATGTATATAGTAGGGTCACTGATTAATTTGAGTTCATCTTGTATGCTGTGACTTTGCTGAAGGTTTTTATCAGCTGTAGGAGTTCCCAGGCAGAATTTTTCAGATCACTATGTAAACTAACATACCATCTGCAAATAGTGAAAGTTTGACTTTTTCTTTTCCAATTTGTATCCATTTAATCTCCTTTTGTTGTGTATTGCTCCACCTAAAACTTAAAGTACAGTATTGAAGTATTTTAGAGTATTTGCGCTGAGGTTCTCTCCATTTAGCTTGATGTTGGCTGTTGGTTTGCTGTGTATTGCTTTTATTATGTTTAGGTATTTTCCAGTTATCCCTGATCTCTCTAAGACCTTGATCATGAAAGGGTGTTGGATTTTTCAAAGGCTTTTTCAGCATCTAGTAAGATGATCATGTGATTTTTCTTTCTTGGTTTGTTTATATGGTGGATTACTTTGATGGATTTTTGTATGTTGAACCATCCCTACATCCCTGGGATGAAGCCTACTTAATCTTTGTGGATGATTTCCTGATGTGTTCTTGGATTAGAATTGCCAGTATTTTATTGATTATGTTTGCATTAATGTTCATGAGGGATGTTGGTGTGTAGTTCATTTTCTTAGTTGGGTCTTTGTGTGGCTTGGGGACCAAGGTAATTGTAACCACATAAAAAGAGGTTGGTAATGACCCTTCAGCTTCCATTGTGTGGAATACTTTGAGGATAATTGATATTATCTGTTCTTTGAATTCCTGGTAGAATTCTGCAATTAAACCATCTAGTTTCATTAGTCTTTTTTTTTTTGGTTGGGAGACTTTTGATGACTGCTTCTATTTCACTAAGGGTTATATGTCTATTTAAATTGCTTATCTGTTCTTAATTTAAATTTGGTAAGTGATATCTATTCAGAAAATTGTCCATTTCCTTTTGATTTATGAATTTTGTGGAGTACAGATTTTCAAAGTATGACCTAAAGATTCTCTGAATTTCTAAAGGGCCTGTTGTTATGTCCCCCTTTTCATTTCTGATTTTGTTCATTTGCAGGCTCTCCCTCTGCCTTTTGGTTAGATTGGATAAAGGTTTGTCTATCCTGTTATTTTTCTCAAAAAAACAACTCTTTTTTTCATTGATTCTTTGTGTTGTTTTCTTTGTTTCTACTTTATTGTTTTCAGCTCTCAATTTGATTATTTCCTGGCATCTACTCCTCCTGGGTGAGTTTGCTTCTTTTTTTGTAGAGCTTTCAGGTGTTCTGTTAATTCACTAGTGCATGTGTTCTCCTGTTTCTTCATGTGGGCACTTATTGCTATGAACATTCCTCTTAGCACTGCTTTCAAAGTGTCCCATAAGTTTGAGTATGCTATGTTTTCATTTTCATTGAATTCTAGGAAGTCTTTAATTACATTTTTTATTTATTCTTTGATCCAAGAATGGTGCAGTTGTGCATTGTTCAATTTCCATGAGCGTGTAGGGTTTCTGCAATTTGTGTTGTTGTTGAATGCTAACTTTAAAGCATAGTGGTCTGATAAGACACAGGAGATTTTTCCATTTTTTGTACCTGTTGAGGTTTGCCATGTTGCCATATATATGGTTGATTTTTGAGAAGGTTCCATGTGGCACTGAGAAGAAGGTATATTCTTTTGTGTATGGATGGAATGTTCTATAGATGCCTGTTTAATACAGTTGTGTCAAAACTTCTGTTAGTTCTTATGCTTCTTTGTTAATTTTCTCTCTGGTGGTCCTGTCTATTGGTGAGAGTGGGGTGTTGGTGTCTCCCAATATAAGTATTTGAAATTTTATGTGTGATTTGAGTTTTACTAATGTTTCTTTCAGGAATATGGATGTCTTTGTATTTAGGGAATAGATGTTCAGAATTGAGAATTCTTCCTGATGGATTTCTCCTGTGATGAACATGAAATGACCTCCTTGATCTCTTTTGATTGTTTTCATTTTAAAGTCTAAGTTGTTAGATATTAGGATTGCTACACTGGCTTATTTCTTGGGTCCACTTGATTGGAAAATCTTTTCCTAACCCTGAACTCTGAGGTACTGTCTGTCTTTGAAGTTGAGATGTTTTTCTTACATGAAGCAGAAGGATGGATTCTTTCTTCCTATCCATTTTGTTAACCTGTTTCTTTTTACAGATGAGTTAAGTCCGTTGATATTGAGGGATATTAATGAACATTGATTGTTCATTCTTGTTGTTTTGAATTTGTTGTTGGTTGTGGTACTGCGTGTGAATTTTTCTTTTGGCTGTTGGTAAAGTGGGATTATCTATTTCCTATTATTTTGTGAATGCAGTTATCTTGCTTGGGTTGGAGTTTTCCTTCTAGAACATTCTGTAGGGCTGGACTAGTGGACAGTTTTTAAAATCTAGTTTTGTCATGGAATATCTTGCTTTCTCTACCTATAATGTGATTGAAAGTTGTGCTGGGTATAGTAGTCTGGGATGGCATCCCTGGTCTCTTAGTGTTGGTAAAATATCTGTTCAGTACCATCAGGCTTTCAGAGTTTCCATGGAGCAGTCAGGTGTAATTTTGATAAGTTTGCCTTTGTGTGTTACTTGATCCTTTTCCTTTGCTGCTTTTAATATTCTTTCTTTATTCTTTTTTATTTTTATTTTTAAATTTAAATTAGAAACAAGGTTGCTTCACATGTCAATTGAAGGTCCCTCTCCCTTTCCCTCCCTTCCTCCCACCAAATCCCCCTATATACCCTCCTTTCCTCAGCGAGGTTGAGGCCATCAGTAGGGGTGTCCATAGTCTGTCATTTCATCCAGAGCAGGGCCTAGACCCTCCCTCAAGAGTCCAGGTGAGAATGCATAAAAAAAGTGCTGGTGCCACATAATAATAAAACCCCAAACATAAAGAATAAAGAAAGGGGCAGCTCTTGAATCCCAGACTGATGGCTGGGAATCCAGCATGGGACTGATCAAGACCCCCTGAATGTGGGTGTCAGGGAAGGGGCCTAGGCAATCTATCTGGCCTTGGTTAGTAGATTAGTATTTATCCCTGGCATATGAATGAACTTTTGGTTATGTGGATAAAGATTTGTCTATCTTGTTTACTTTTTCAAAGAACCAACTCTTTGTTTCATTAATTCTTTATAATGTTTTCTTTGTCTCTACTTTATTAATTTCAGCCCTTAATTTGATCATTTCGTGGCATCTATTTCTCCATGGTGAGTTTCCTTCTTTTTGTTCTAGAGCTTTCAGGTGTGCCGTTAAGACTCTACAGCCAAAAGAAAAAAGGGGTGAAATTCCACACATAATTCCACCACCACCAACTATTCCAAATCAAAGAACAATGAGCAATCAATGGTCATTAATATACCTCAATATTAATGGCTTTAACTCACCCATGAAAAGAAACAGGCTAGCAGAATGGATTTAAAGACAGAACCCATCCTTCTGCTGCATACAAGAAACACATCTCACCTTTAAAGACAGGCATTAACTGAGAGTTAAAGGTTGGGAAAATTTTTCCAATCAAATAGACCCAAGAAACAAGCAGGGGTAACAATCCTTATATCTAACAAATTAGCCTTCACAATAAAATCAAAAGAGATGAAGGAGGTCATTACATACTAATCAGAGGCGAAATCCACCAAGATGAAGGGTCTATCCTGAACAACTATGCCCCAAATACAAAGGCATCCACATTCGTAAAAGAAACATTACTAAAACTTAAATCACATATAAAGCCCCACACGCTTATATGGGAGATTTCAACACACCACTGTCACCACTAGACAGGAATACCAGACAGAAACTCAACAAAGAAGCAAAGGGTCTAATAGAAGTAATGACCCAACTGGGATTAACAGACATCTATAGAACATTTCATCCACATTAAAAAAAATATACCTTCTTCTCACCACCACATAGAACCTTCTCAAAAATCAACCACATACTTGGCAACATATAAAACCTCAGCAGCTTCAAAAAAATTGGAATAACTCCATGCATCTTATCAGGCCACCATGCTTTAAAATTAGAATTCAACAACAACACAACTTGCAGAAAACCTACAATCTCATGGAAATTGAATAATGCACAACTGCACCATTCCTGTGTCAAAGAAGAAATAAAAATAATAAAAGACTTCCTAAAATTCAATGAGAATGAAGACACAACATACCCAAACCTATGAAACACTTTGAAAGCAGTACTACAGAGGCAGTTCATAGCACTAAGTGCCCACATGAAGAAACTGGAGAACAGTTACACTGCAGAATTAACAGCACAGCTGAAAGCTCTAGAACACAAAGAAGCGAATTCCCCCAGGAGGAGTAGATGCCAGGAAATAATCAAATTGAGGGCTGAAATCAATAAAGTAGAAACTAGGAAAACAATACCAAGAATCAATACAACGAAGAGTTGGTTCTTTGAGAAAATCAACAAGATAGACAAACCTTTGTCCAAACTTACCAAACAGCAGAGTGTGAACATGCAAATTAACAAAATCAGAAATGAATAGGGGGACATAACATTGGACTCTGAGGAAATTCAGAGATTCATCGAGTCATACTTTGAAAACATGTACTCCACAAAATTTGAAAATTTAAAGGAAATGGATGACTTGCTGGATAGCTATCACTTGCCAAAATTAAATCATGAACAGATAAGCAATATAAATAGGCCTATAACCCCTATGGAAATAGATGCAGTCATCAAAAGTCTCCCAACCAAAAAAAGCCCGGGTCCAGATGGCCTCAGTGCAGATTCTACCAGAAATTCAAAGAACAGCTTATACCAATTCTTCTCAAAGTATTCCACGCAATAGAAGCAGAAGGGTCTTTGCCAAACTCTTTCTAAGAGGCTTTAATAATCTTGATCCCTAAGCCACACAAAGACACAACTAAGAAAGAGAACTTCAGACCAACATCCCTCATGAACATTAATGCAAAATACTCAATAAATTCTGGCAAATCGGATCCAAGAACATATCAAAACAATCATTCACCTCGATCAAGTAGGTTTCATCCCAGGGATGCAGGGTTGGTTCAACATACGAAAATCCATCAACATAATCCACCATATAAACAAGCTGAAAAACAAAAATCACATGATCATGTCACTAGATGCTGAAAAAGCCTTTGACAAAATCCAACACCTCTTCATGATAAAGGTCTTGGAGAGATCTGGGATAACAGGAACATACCTAAACATAATAAGACCTATATACATCAACCCACAGCCAACATCAAACTAAATGGACAGAAACTCAGCGCAATTCCTCTAAAATCAGGAACAAGACAAGGATGTCCACCCTCTCCATACCTTTTCAACATTTTACTTGAAGTTCTAGCCAGAGCTATATGACAACAAAAGGGGATCAAGGGGATACAAACTGGGAAGGAAGAGGTCAAACTGTCACTATTTGCAGATGATATGATAGTTTACATAAATGACCCAAAGAACTCTACCAGGGGACTCTTACAGCTGATTAACACCTTCAGCAAAGTGGCAGGCTACAAGATCAACTCAAGAAAATCAGTAGCCCTACTATATACAGATGATAAAAGGGCTGAGAAAGAAATCAGAGAAACATCACCCTTTACAATTGCCACAAACAACATAAAATACCTTGGGGTAATGTTAACCAAACAAGTAAAAGACCTGTATCGCAAGAACTTTGACTCTTTAAGAAAGAAATTAAAGAAGCCCTCGGAAAATGGAAAGATCTCCCATGTTGGTGGATAGGTAGGATCAATGTAGTAAAAATGGCACACCTTTAATCCCAGCACTTGGGAGGCAGAGGCAGGCCGATCTCAGTCCTGAAAACAGCTTGGTATTGGCACAAAAATAGACAGGTAGACCAATGGAATCGAATTGAAAACCCTGATATTAACCCACACATGTATGAACATCTGATCTTTGACAAAGAAGCTAAAACTATACAATGGAAAAAAGAAAGCATCTTCAACAAATGGTGCTGGCATAACTGGAGGCTGGCATGTAGAAGAATATGGATCGAACCTTGTTTATCACCATGCACAAAACTTAAGTCCAAATGGATCAAAGACCTCAACATATATCCAGCCACACTGAACCTCTTAGAAGAGAAAGTGGGTGGTACCCTTGAACAAATTGGTACAGGAGACAGCTTCCTGAACATAACACCAGTAGCACAGACAGTGAGATCAACAATTAATAAATGGGACTTCCTGAAACTGAGAAGCTTCTGTAAGGCAAAGGACACAGTCAGGAAGACAAGAAGGCAAACCACAGAATCGGAAATATATTCACTAGCCCCACATAAAACAGAGGCCTGATCTCCAAAATTTACAAAGAAATCAACAAGCAAGTCTCCAAAATATGAAAGGATCCAATTAAAAAGTGGGCTACAGAACTAAATGGAGAATTCTCAATAGAGAAGTCTAAAATGGCTGAGAGGCCATATTAGATATTTATGGTGTACTGAATTATGTGTTAGAATATCATAATATGTCTTAGTTCATTAGCTAAGCAATACATGCTTATATGACAGGGAAGTAACATAAGGTATGATACACATAGATGTATTATGGACTAAATAAATTTATATACAAGAAGTAGTTTAATTAGAATTTCAGCTTTGGATGCTGGTGGAGGGAGATAAATCTTGCTTCTTGATATGTGCTCAGAAGATAATATCTTTATTTTTGGTTTACAAGACCAGAGTAATTTTTATACTGTCAGGACATTAGGTTAATCTTAGGATGCTCTCTTCAGTTATGCTTTTGATTGACATGAAAATAACAACAGTAGCAAATTAAGTGACTGAGGGTGGTTGTCCGATAATGATGAATGGGTATTCTACATGTGGTCCTCCAATTCAGGTTAATAGAAGTGTATCTGCCACTAGGATTCAGTATACAGTTTGTATGAATGGTTGGAAAACTATGACATGGTGTTTTGATGTGTGTAGGAGAGGTAGAATAGCTATAATAAAAATAGAGAGGATTAAGGCTAGTATACCTCTTAATTTGGTAGGGATGGATCATAGGATTAATAGGAGTAGAAATACTCCAAGTAGGTCTTTAATAGTACAATACTATTAATTTTTCTCATTTTAGTATCATTTTTCCCAGATATCAATCACAGTTCCCTCTTCCTCACATTCTCCTATGCCCCCCACTGACTCCTATCCCATCCCTCCTCTGCTCCATAGAAAGGATGAGACCCTCTATAAGGAATCATCAAAGTCTGTCACATCCTTTTCTGCAGTGCATAGGCCCTCCCCCATGTGACTAGGCTGAGAGAGTATCCCTCTATAGAAATGTATCATTGAAAAAATCTTAATTCTACAGTCTATAAACAGAAACGTTATGTCAATTTTCTAAAATGAAAATAAATTTCACATATTGGGATATAGTTCAGTCAATATGTTGCTCAGGGTGCAAGAATGAAGACTAGAGTTGTGATTCTTCATCACCTGTTATTTTATTGTTTAATAAATGTAAAATGATTAACTTGAGTTCTTATGTGAAAACACATTGAACAGTGTTTATTTTGTCCCTCATTCTGTGGCCTTTGATGTTTACCAAACTAGCTTCCAGGAATACACTGAAATTCAAAGTCACATAGAGCACTGTTAATGACAAAATTTCGAGAAGCACCACCACTTCTGGTGAGCTTTAGGTTTTAGAAGATGGAGTGGTTTAGCTTGTTGCTCTTAGGCAATATTCTAACCTTATGCCTTTCTACTGCCAAAGGAGAAGGTAAGTGGAAAGAAGTTTAATTCCCATAGTCCCTAGTCAAATGTCTTTATCTGTTGTATGCATGAGAATGCTTTAAATTCATTTTAATTTTAATAAAACATTACAAATAGAGTGTAAACCATAAAAATTTTCTAAGTAATGATAAAGTATTTTGAATGATAAAATACAAACTATTTATAGTAACAGTTTCTGATAATCAATTAAAGAGAAAAATGAATAAAAATGGAGTATTCCCTGTTGTGTAAACTGTAAAGTGTGAATAGCCTCTAAATACAATTTGAAGAGGAAACAATCATTTTAAAAATGTGTAAATGTTGAACATTATAAGATGAAGTTTTAAAGTGAAATTCAACTTAAATTAAACAAAGCCACTGACGGGGACAAAGCTCCAATAGCATTTATACATCTGAGTCTCTCGGAGGTTGATTTCATCTTCACAAATTGGATATTTTAACTTCATAATCTTTAAAGTGAATAACCTTTTCTTCAAATTGCATTCATCAAATGTAAATGTCTTTAATAAAACAATGGAGAATACTGTTATTATTTAAACCATCAAAATGTCAACAATTTGCTCTTTTCTGCTCACCTCAATGTATGTGTGTAGAATGTAGGTGATCATAATAACTCTGTATTAACTTTGTATCCAAAGAGGATTTAATTGCTGTCCCCTGGTGTTTCATAAATCCAGGACATAAAATCACTACATTCACAGAATCACAAATAATGATTTAAACAAGGTGTAGGAGAGGGGAATTTAGTCATTATACGTGACTTTGTTTTCAAGAAGTCTTTTCTCCCCATTTGTTGTTTGCTAATATTTACATATAATTAGGGGTGATTTATTTATCTTGTCACTCTTCACATTGCGTTTTTTAAAAAATTCAAAATTTATAACATTATTTCAGAGTTTTAATCCCCTTTTATGTGCTATGACTTTTTCACTTTGGCTTGTAATCATAGGAAAGCAGTCATGTCAAATCCATCCTGCCAAATAACAAATAATGTTTCCTTTAATTCTTTGTACTTTTATAAGATAATTATATGTCTCCTTCCATTCTTCCTTCCAAACCATTCCATATTTCTCTCCTTGTTCTCTTACTCTTAGCCTTTATTTTCACTAATCGTTACTGCGTGCATGTGTATACACACATCCTTAAATACACCCTGCTCAATCCATTCAGTTTTATTATAGATGCTGTCTATCTTATAATCAGTAAAATGTGGAAAATGACCTATAATGCTCACACTTTTCTTTTAGAATGAGTGTGTTTATGAAATATAAAGAAAGAAAAGTAAAAGAAGTAAAAAGATAAACCAGTGACAGACACACAGGGTAAAAACATTATTGCAGACCCTCAAGTTGCTCAATGCTAATCCTCTAAGGAATTACTTTATGGCACATTTGTCCCTGGACTTCCCCTCTGAGAGTCTCCTTGGATGAGGTTGCTAATTAATAGAACACATTGCAACAGACAGAGATCACATGATCAAATGAGTTATTCACAACTAACAGCAGAAACTGACTGAGAAAGTTGAAACAGTGAGCTGGAGTTTCCAATTGACCCCACTCTCGGATAAACTATCTTTGGCCAATCTTTCAGTTGTTTTCTCTGCTTCTCCAGGAATCTAGATGGCAAACTCGAGCTGACTGCCTAAGACATGCTTCTTCAGTTCATGCTGGGTATCAGCAAGCAAATTTGATGATGTTGTCTTTCTGTTATGTTAATTTTTTCACTTAGAAGTCTCATGCAATGCGTCTCTGCTCTGCCCTTTAGAATTCCATCTGGCTGCAATAAAGCATCTAGCCGCATCTATTGCTTCAGGTTATTCTCTGCAGTCAATTTGATAATATTTTGTTGTCAGCCTTCTAATCTGTCTGTCTGTTTATCGATCTATCTGTCTACCTGTCTATTTATCATGTATCTATCTTACAATTGACTCTTTTTATCTATTTTATGGAAAAAGAGGTTCTTTTCTCATGGAATATATCCTGATTACAAATTTCCTCTGTCTCTTCTACCCCCATTTCTTTCCCACCTTCCTTCCCCTCGAAATCTTCTCCCTGTCTGTCTTTCATTAGAAAAAAGAGCAGGATTAAAAGAGATAGCAACAAAAAATAATCAAATGAAATATAATACACAAAAAGAAAAATCATTGCACTGAGTTTGGACAAGGCAAAGTAACAAAAATAAGAGCCCAAGACAAGACACAAGAATCAGAGAACCACTCTTTCACATACTTAGGACTCCCCCAAACACCAAACTGAAAACCCACAATATACAGAGAAGATCTGGTGCAGAGCCCATGTTTCTTGCTTCAGTCTCTGTGAGTTCATAGATTTACTTATTTGATTTAGGTGGCATTGTTCCAGTGTCCTTCTTCTCTGGCCCTTACACTCTTTCGGCCTCCTCTGTGGGATATCCTGAGTTTTGATGAAGACATCCCATTTAGAGCTGAGTGTTCCAAGATTCCTTGTAGCACAAATAATAAAAACCCAGAGACAGATATTGGGGTTCAAGTTGAAGATCACAAAAAAGCAGCCAGCCAGTAGCTTTTACATCTACCAGATCTGAAATGGAGTTCCTCTCTTCCCTGTAACTGCAAACTGAATCTCACATGAGACCCTTTGCTTCTTCCTTCTATGCCTGTCTAGTGCTGGGATTAAAGCCGTGAACTCTGTTATTCTTTTAGATGGACTCACTCTTGTGTAAACCAGGGTGATCTTGGACTCATTTAACAGGTCTGAGCATTGGGAGAGGTCAGAAAGTTTATGGCTGCAGGCTGATCTGCTTGCTTCTTTGATCTTTCAGCCTTCACCCTCAATATGTGACTCTGGGTGTTTATTGTTCACCACTGTGCTTCACCTGGTGTTCAACTTCTGGGGCACAAATTCATGAAAAACCTGCTTGCTCTTGTTTTTGCATTCCCCGGCACAAGTCATATCTGCACACTGGGGCTCCTTGACTAACTGCCTCACTGGCTAGGTTTTACTTTATTTTTTTCCCAAGACCTCTAAGCGAGTTTGGATTTTTCTGTTGCAAACTCTCTGCCCAAACTCCTGAGGTTCTTGAGCTCCAAATACTGCAGTATCCCCCATGCAGGTGAATGGATTTTTGGCTTCTACTCTCCTGGTGGGTTGTAGGCTTTCCCTGTGCCCATTCCTTGGGCTGCTGCTAAATTAGCCTTGATACCTCCTTGAGCTTATACTGTTCTAAACAGGAGCAGTCAACCTCACACTTCACAGTCATTGTCAGCAGATTTGGTGAGACAACAGGGCATTCTAACTGGAAGGAATTAATCAAAATTAGAGTTTTTTCAACATTAAAAACTGGAGAGACTTAAGAATCTCTATGATTTCCTGAAGCATGGTTTAAAAATGGAGCAATTAAATGAAGGGATTGACAACTCAAGCAGGATTGACATAATGTTAATTATAATGTTGATAATCTTTAATGTCAGTTGAATAATTCTTTATCTATAAAAAGTTGGTTGATCTGAGTGCCAAGATGTAGGCCTAAGAAAACTTTATTAAAACATATATTAGAGATATTTACACACAAAGAATGTAAAGGAGAACCAATCTCAGCCTTATATAAATTAGGGAAGAATAGCCCAGTGTTTTTAAACAATCAACCTTAACTTATCAATTCATTTTGCTACAAATTACAGATATCCTCAAAGCTGTGTAAGAGATTACTAGATTCCTGGGGAAGCATTAAACTTAAGGAGTTAAATACATGATAGTCTCATGTGGTAAGCATTTACCTTTTGTGAAATGGATGTTAAATTCATGGTCACCTAGTAAAAGAAATGCCCCACAAGACTGGAGAGACTTGGTTACAGCAGCTGTGGAATGTGGTCCTCAATACAGTAGAGGACCTGGTTAAAGGAGAGGCTAAGACCATTGAACAATGAAGTAGGGCTAGAGGTATTAATAGCTCCCAAGGCCAGCTTCTTAGAGAGGGTAATTATGCTGATCTACAAAGACAGTCTATATATGATGACCACAGCCTGGCTCTATGCCATGTACTAGCTTTGGTTGTTTGGGACAGAACTGAAGAATTTTGGAAGATAACTGAGTCAATTACTAGAATTATAAAGTTCCCAAAAGAAACATTCACTGATGTTTTGCAAAAATTGACTTCAGCTGTAAACAGAATGATACAAAATTCATAACCTAGACAAATATTATTTAAATTTTTGGCTTTTGAAAATGTTAATTCACAATGCAAAAGATTAAAGGCTTGATCACCACCCTTGGAGGAATGGATCTGAGGTACAATCAATATTGAATCTTATACCTACTAAGAAGCTTGGATAAGAGAGGTGATTTCAAGAGTCTTGAAGAAACATTAAAACATCAGGTATTTTAATTGTGACAAACAATCCCAAAAATGGAATGTAGACAGCATGCTCGTAGTGCCAATGTTTTTTCTGGGAATAATCCAAACAAAAGACCCCCTCCCTTTTGGAATGTGCAGAAGGCTGGCAAACGCAAACCTTGGACCAATGGCTGTAGATCAACAGAGGACGGAGAGTGTAATCCTTTGTCAGTAGAAAAAAACCTTGGGAGGTTCTCTCACAGACCCCCATTTTCATTTCCTATCACCTTAAGAGAAACTTCTTCCCAGAACAACTAAAACATTAGATTTGAATCAGAGAGACCTCTTGATTAGAAGAGGTGATAATTCATTTCCAACATGATGATTCGATCTAAAATATAACTTATAAGTCTAACAAATGCTTTTTGTGATCAGATATAACTTGCCAAAAGGAAAACAGCCTAAAGTTAGGTTTGGAACAGGTATTTTTTTCTTTCCAGAAAAATAAAATCAACTATCTTGAGGATTTTAAAGAACTTTTTACATATAAGCATCCAAACCAGAAGGGATAACTACCCAGAAAATAATACCAAGAAAAAGAATAATCTGAACAAATGCAATCTCTGAAGTCTTCAAAAGCATGACACCACAAAGATACCACGTGGACTATGGTTAGGACTCTAAACTTACAAACATCACCTAAAGATTGACTTTAGACAACAAACTGCTAGGGACAATTTCAAGGTGTCTGGATGAGATTATCTAGCCTCACATTCTACTCTATCCTGTGCTTTCTAATTACACAGAGACTAGACAAAAATTGATACAGCTATCTCTCCCAAGACGTGACAATTTTTGACATTTTCTTCTGGGTTCCTTAAAGATGCCATCTCTCCCAGACACCAGATAGTAATTTGAGAATATGATGCTCATATTTCCAAGAGACAGGGAGTGTTGGTCATTCAATGGGTTATGCATATTTGTCATGATTTAGGGTGGTTACTTACAAGTTGTTATTGGTAATGGTCAGAGAAAGGAGATTAGATTTGGGGATCTCATTCTAAAAAGTAAAAGGGGGCTATAGACTTTAGTTATATATTATATAACAAAGTTAGGGGTGTGTGTGTGTATGTGTGTGTGTGTGTGTGTGTGTGTGTTATAGAAGTGATAGGACAAAAAGGTAGACTATAGATTGTACTATTATACCAAAAACCACCACTAGTTTTAATATTTTACATTGATACGGATCTTTGTATATTGATACAATTTAAGGATACTTTGTTTAGAACATACTATACATGTGTTTCTAGTCTTGGTCAAGGTATTTTACCTATATAGCTCATATAACAATGAATGTAAATTTATAATCTTTGAAAGTTATCATTACAAACTATTTAATATAAAAGAAATGCATGTTAGTATTTAATTACCAATTGCAATCAAACTTATAGTCAGTTTAGGTATGCTTTCAAGGTCAAAGTTATATTTTAGATCGGTAGGAGGTCTGCAAACACTTCAGAGATCTACAGAATATGGAATTTAAAAGTTTTAATGACAGAAAGTGATTTTTTATGATAATCAGACATGTGTGCTCCTGACAGCACCATTTTACTACAGAGACGATGATGCCATATACAAAACCCCAAACGGAGTTTACTTTCCTTGCAGCACAATTTAGCTACTGGACTAGAAACTGCCCTTGCCTCTACTACTGACAGTTACTGTCCAAACTGGAAAAGCAGGACATAAATGAAAATGACTGCTAAACCTTGTCAAGACAAAGTAGGACAGTCCTTCAATTTCCTGATTTATAGATAAGTGTGTCAGATATGCTAGGCCTGTTGTCTGAAGATGTCAAGATGGATGTCCCAATAATACAGACACATCTTTGTTGACTGTCCATGTAGGCTGCTGTTTCTGACACTTCTCACATTTTTTGAAAGTCACTTGCCTTCACTTCATTCTGACATGGGTAATATTATATCCTTCTCAGGTCTCTGATGGAGTTGAAAAATTTATAGTGATAGTTTTCCTTCATAACAAATTCAGTAAAGACACTAACAAAAGAGGTGTAAAGTATATATGGTTGACAGATATTAAAATAGTTTTGGGTTGATAATGCAAGTTAGGAGAGAAGGTGAATTAGGTACAACACTTTGGACTCACCAAGGTGGAATAGATAATGGGGTACGGTATTTTTTTTCTGAATTTGTCTAATACTAATGGACTAGGCATTGGGAATGTAATTATTGCATGTATATATTTGTATATAGTTATTGTACTTTGGTATATAGATTTTCTGTTAGTTAAAACCTTTACTTTTTGTTTCCATAAAGAGGTAAATGCTGGATGATATTTTGTTTGTGTTCTGTCAAATAAACCTTGCTTAGAGATCAGAGGGCACAGCTAGTCAATAGTTAACCACAGGCAGAGGTGGTACATGATTTTAATCACAACACTTGGGAAGAGGAAGCGTGAAGATCAGGAATTCAAGACCATCCTTGGCTACATGAGATTGAATCAGTCTAAAAAAGAAACAGAGCAAGCTGGTGGTTGCTCACACTTTGAGTAACAGCACTATAAAGGAGGAGTCAGGAATATAAAGCTGGTGGAGATAGAATCTGTGCCTATTCAGTCCGAGATTCTTAGAGACAGGATTGTCCATTTTGGTTTGATCACTGGAATAGTTAAGAAGTTTCTAGTGCCTGGCTGTTCTGCTTATCTGACTTTTCAGTTTTCACCCTTGATATTTAACTCCAGGTTTTATTGTTAAGATTAATTAGGATTGAGATTCATACTAGAATGTTTTTAAATCCTTTTTCAATTTCTCTCTTGACCTGTTTTTCATTCAGTAGGGAGTGGTTCAGTTTTCACGTGTTTATAAAATTTAGGATGTTTCTATTATTGAAATCCATCTTTAAACCATAAGATGTAAGCAGTGATTTCAATCTGGTATCTGTCAAGACTTGGTTTGTGTCAATGTTTATGGTCAATTTTAGAGAAAGTTCCATGAGTTACAGAGAAAAAGCTATATTCCTTTAGGTATTGGTGAAATCTTCTTTAGTTATCCTTTAGGTCCATATCATTTTTAACTTCTGTTATCAACAGCATTTTTCTTTCAGCTTGTCTGGATGAACTCTCTATTACTGAGAATGTAGTACTGAAGTCTCCCACTATCTGTGTGTAAAGGTCATTATGCTATTCAAGCTGTAGTATTATTTTCTTTTATAAGCTATGGGTCTCTTTTGTTTGGGGGCATAAATGTTAAGTATTGAAATGACATCTTGATGGAGTTTTCTTTTAATGAGTTTGGACTGTCCTTCCCTATCTCTTTTGATTAGTTCTTTTTTTGAAGTCTATTTTGTTAGATATTAAGATGACTACAAAATCTTGCTCTAAAGTCCACTTGCTTGGAATATCTTTTTCCAACCCTTGACCCTGAGGTAATATCTATCCTTGATGTTGTGATGTGTTTCTTAGTTGCAGCAGAAGTATGGATCCTGTTTTGATATCCATTCAGTTCGTCTGTGTCTTTTTATTGGGGAAGTGAGACCATTGATGTTGAAACATATCAAGACCAATGGTTTTGATTTTTCTATTTGATTGGTAGCTCTTTTTCTCTCCCCTTCACCCCTCCTCCTCTCCCTCCCTCCCTCTCTCTGTCTCTGTCTCTGTCTCTGTCTCTCTCTCTCTCTCTCTCTCTCTCTCTCTCTCTGTGTGTGTGTGTGTGTGTGTGTGTGTGTGTGTGTGTGTGTGTGTGTGTGTGTTTGCTTTCCTTCTTTTGGTTTTGCCGGGCTTAGATTATTTATTCCGTGTCGTCTTCCTGGATGCAGTGGAAACTCAGAGAATTGAAGTGATAAATGAGGAGGAATAAAATATCATGCAGTAGCTAACTTTATTGAGAGCCCAGAAAGTTTATACAGGGTTTAGAAAAGTCACATGGGTAACATTGCCATGAGGTCAAGCTGTATGCATTCTCTAGGAAAAGCCCCACATAGAAAAACATGTTTTTTTTTCTGTAGAGGCACTAGATAATTTAAACATTCAATTGAATAACAGCAGCAAACAGTAATCTGTAATCTGAAAAACTCACTCCTAACTGCTACACTTTGAAGGAGCATGGAAGCACATTTCAAAAACAATTCTATGTTTTGAAGAAATTGAAGTCACAAGACTCTTGTCTTTTTTCCTTGGGATGCTCGTACAGGTCCCAAATATTCTCCTTACAGGTATCAATTTCTGCACTGTGTCCAGACATTGTCATTCTCATACCATCTGTTGGACTGTATGTAGATAAATAGATATTACTTATATTTGGTTTTTCAAACAATGTCTAATTTTTTCTCTTCAGTGTTTACTGAAATTATGATATCTTTTAATAAGCTACAAGAGAAAAATGATTAATTTTCTGAAAGTTTGACATATCAAGAAAGAAATATACAAGTAAACAAATTTAAAGATTTATTAATTAGAATATGATGCTATGATAATCCACCATTGCATGGTGCTGCTAGATGTTTGTAAAAATGTATACTTAAATAAAATGAGTTATGTTAAAATAATAAATAATGTGAAGAAATGCAGCTAGCTACAAAACCATAACTGACAGCCACAGATTCAAATTTTAGGGTTAATAAATGTCACATCAGAGCAGAGTCAGTTATTGCTCACTGTAGCAAAATATCTGAGACCATAAACTTAAAAGGAGAAAAGATTGGTTTTCACACACATTTCAGAGGTTTGGGTCTATGTTTGTCCTTTTCACTTTGGCAAAGCAATGCCGCAAGAGTGTATGTCCATAAACACTTCACCTCAAGCATTCAGGAACAAAAGGAGAAGAAAGGTCCAGTGGCCAGCACTCTCTACATGCCTAGGTTTCCAGTAGTCAAACCTCTGTTCTCTACTACCACCTTTGAAAGGTAGTAGCTACACAAATTACGGTACACAGGATTGGGATGAAGTAAATTAATTTTATTGAAAAGAAGCATCACTTACATGATAAACCAGTATCTCTGGGTCACCACTCCGAGCATGCAGTCTTAGCTCTCTCTGAGACCTGGCCAGAACCCCGAGAGAGTGAGAGCTGCCTCTCCCCAGGCCTTTATCCCACATACCACGTATGCACCTCTGACCAACTGGGCCTGGTCAGAGCCACAGGTACCTCTCCCTACAAAAGGTTCTATCTTATCTAGGTAAAGTCACAGGCTGGTGACCAAGACTAACGCATAGATCATGGGAGTTACTTAAAACCTAAAATAGCACATGCTTTAGAAGTTAAGAAAAACTTTACCCAATGTAATGAGATTTAGGTCTATCTCTCTAGAGTCATCTATCTATAGTGATTGTTTGTAGTTACAGGGACCTTCCTTACCTTCTTCAGAGAACTTTTGCCTGTTTCAGAATAAATTTTCTCTGGCTTCCCTCCTGAGATAACAGGTATGGTATTGGCTGCATTATTTGGTGTGTAATATGTTTGTTCGGTAACAGATGCAATGATATATAAAAACTATGTATCGTACATTTAACATTGACTCAGCAATGTTTATACTTTGCTTATGAATGAAAAAGATATAGATAAAATAATTTTTATAAAATCACCAATAAAATTCTTTTTTAAAAGAAACATTAGATCATGATTGTTAAAGGGTTTTGTCTGCTTCATGGATACTAGAGTTTAGATTATAAATGAAAACCAGCTTTTTAAATATGTCATCTTAAGAGCCTTGTAATATGCCAGTAATTGTGAATGCCAGACACATAGGGAAGCACACATGGTTTAAAGTGAATTAGAAGCTGGAATACGAGTGTGGTGATGACTATGAAACTGGATATGAAAGTGGGAGATGTTCTGCAGCATCTGGTAAAAACATCTCCTCACAAGTGCCCATACTTTTTCTTCTGGAAAGAAATGAAAATAATGAAGACTATTTCTGCCATTCTGTGAACACTCTAGAAAAATACTTCCCAATGAAAAAATCATCAAAATTCAATGTATCGCCTTACAGTTTAGCATATGTTATGTTAAAATCATATGCCAATATTATAACATCTATGAAAAACACTTACCTAGTAAAAATGAGGTTGTTTGTATGTAACACACGTCATGTGTATAGATAAAAATAAAAACTCTTTGGGGGATATTTTATATTCTAGTGCAAATTGACTTAAATAGTTTAAATCAGCCAACATTACAGTTATTGCGTATCCTTTGCCAGCTTCAGAACTTTTCCCTCCTTGGTTTGCTCCCTTTCCATCTTTTAAACACTGTCTTTGTATTCTGTATTTGTAAAAAGTGCACGAGATACCATAAGGTTACATAAAAACATTCCTCCTCAAATGATTATATATTTTTGTTTAACTATAAAATACTTTAATTGGTATTATCATAATTAAACCACAAAAATATTCCTTAAAATAACATTGCTTTATTTTGTAGTTCTGAGTGTTAATAGTCATGGACTGACATGATCATGTTCCCTCTGGAAGTTCTAGGAGAGAATCTGTATCTTCATTTTCAGATCCAGAGTCCCCTCGTACTTCTTTGTTTGGGGGGAGCCCATTCCTCAAGCAATTACCCCCTCTGCTCTGGTCACACTCTCCGATTCTTTCTTTGATATATGCAACTTACAAATGTCCTTGTGGTTTCATTGAAGCTCTTACCAAACAGTTTATAACAATTTCTCCATCTTCATGTCTAAAAATACTGATTTTTCCAACTACACAATGTATCACAAGATGTATGGGGTACAGTCTGGACATCTCTTTATTCATTTAAAACTCTATGTGGTAACTATGTATGGATAAAATAGTTGGAAAATCAACAATTAGCCAAGGTCAATTTGTTCAAGTATTATTTTTTTAAATAGAAATAAAATGACCTTAAAAAACTTAATGGCTGGGTGGTAGTGCGCAACTTTAATTCCAGCACTCTCAGAAGGCAAATTCAGGCAGATCTCTGAGTTTCAGATCAGTCTGTTATACAGAGCATTTCAAGAACATCCAGAGTTATATGGAGAAATCCTGTTTTAAAATAACAGCAACAAAACCAACAAGAGCAAACCAGTTAATGATTTTCATGCCAAATATTGGAATAAAACAGAAATATGTGTAGAAGGTTTTTGAAAAGTTAATAATAGTTACCAAGAGATATGTTTAAATAAGTTGCTTTTAAGCCACTAAATTAGCAAGGACAATACATAAAACCATATATATATATATATTATTAATTACATTTTTCTTAGATGTGCTTCATTTGTTGTATTTATTCATCTTAAAGATTAATACCTTTTCACACGAGTTTCAACTTCTAATTTTATAAACTATTAGTGAACAATTACTAACTGGGAAGAATACATATATTTTAAGTATTTATCAGAAGGTATTCATTAATTAACTTTTATAAACATGTTAATGAATTAGGTAGAGCACAATGGATATAGAAAATGTAAAATTTAGTGAGTTTATCATGAATTCTTTCAAAAGTCTTTGATATGTAGTGATTTTCCAGGATGGCCGAATGGCTGGATTTCCTAGCATTCTTTTCTTCTTCTTCAAATAAGTGCAGGCAAACAGATTTATAATTTTACTCCCATTGACATTGGCTCCATGCTTACAAAACTGGCCTTGAACACACTATATAGCTGAGAATATCCTTGGACTCCTGATCATCATGCTTCAGCCATTCAGGTACTAAGAGGAACTAAAATTTTATAGGCGCTAACAGAGAGTCGGGCATTTTCCACTGCTGCACTTTTGAGTTAAATGATGTGAAGGGAGGGGAGCTGGAACACATCAAGTATGGGATTCTGAGACCTGGAATGACAACACAGACAGAAGGAGAACAAGTCAGCAGAAGCTGCCCTGGCTCTTCAGCCAGAGCAAGAAGAGACTTCCCTATGCAGAGAAAAGACTGCAGACTTCTGGATGCCTTAGCTAAGATGACTCAGTGGACAAAGGCACAAACCCTCAATCTGATAAGTGACATGAAAAAGGTTTAAGCAAGGAAAGGTGTCAACGTATCTTTGTTTGCAGATGATATGATTGTCTATCTGAGAGATTCCAGGACTCTTAAAAAAATTCTATAGCTGATAACCACTTTGAGCAAAGTCATTAGATATGAAATTAACATACAATTCAGTAGCCTTCCTATATACAAATGAAACACATTCAAAAACAAAATCAGGAAAATTGTACCTTTCACAGTAGCCTCACAAATTAAAATGAAGTTTATTGCACTAACTAACTAAGAAAGCAAAAAGTGTGTGTAATGGAAACATAAAATAGTGAAGAAAGAAGATGAAGAAGACATTGAAAGATGGAATGACTTTCATGCTCAATGATTAGTAGGGTTACTAGTGAACACTTAGGATAAAAATAATTTAAATTTATAAACCATGTGCCAAATGTTTAGAAAATTCTTGAAACTTTCCTCTTAGAAAATAAAAATTAAAATAAAAAGATATAAGAAATTTGTTGTGTTTGTACATATTTGCTAGCATTCTTTTAACAAAAAATGTGAGGCTCTTTGAAGTAGAATCATATTTCATGGAAAAATTAATACTGTTCAAATATTTAAAATACTAATTATTTATAAATAGCATGAAAAGAACAATATTACATATAATATGTTAATAAAATGAACAATATAGCACTTCAACATTAAGCTATGGGTATAGTTCAATATGATTCATTAATCTTTTTCAGTTGCAGTTAAATTGTGAATAAACTATTATCATATTGGATATTAACAAATATCTTTAATTCACTTCTCTGGTGACCTGTAAGAATAACTTGGCTAATTTGCCATAGGTGCCTGAATTATATTTGTTTTCCTGCCCAGGACACCCTCTGTCTCCTTGTGTAGTTACTTTAATCAATGGAAAATCAATTCACTGATTAAGTGGTTTGGGATTTATTTATGATATCTGTGTTTTTAGTTTTTCATTTTAAAAGTGAAGATTACATTATATTTTTCTGTAAGGTGACATATACATACATATATACATCTTCATTATAATAAGTTTTCCTACATAAGTCAAAGGGCATATTTACTTCAAAAAGGAAGGGGTGCGACATCTTCACAACTATTTGGAAGTAAGAACCCATGAATATTAATAAATAAACCCAAAAAGAGTAAAAAACAGCAATGTCCACCAAAGAATTAGAAAATAAAAGGAATTGTTAAGGTTATATATGGTGAAGATATTGTCCATTTTAGAATTGTGAATATGTAATGGGCTCAAGAAAGAAGAATTAATAACAGAAAGGCACAATATATCAGGAGGAGATAGGGGAGCCTATGTTGATATACCAAACATGTGAAGATTTACTCATTATATATTAGTTTTACAGTTATCAGTACAAGTAAATAACACAAAAATAAATAATATATAAGTAAAATGTCTGTAATTTAGTTTTCAAATTCTTAGTATTAATGTGATTAAATAATACTTCCTTATATATGCTTGTTTATAGAAATGACATGCAAACCTCCTTCTATTCCAAATGGTATCTACTTACCTCACAGGATTAAACACAGAGTTGATGATAAAATCAGATATCGATGTAGACATGGCTTCTATTCTGCAACCCGAAACACTTTTTCAAAATGTACTCCTACTGGCTGGATCCCTGCTCCAAGATGTAGCTGTAAGTATTATTCACAACTTTAACTAAAATTATGCTTTTCAACTGGCACAGATGGAGGAGGTACTTTGCAAGGAAATATTTGACCTTTTTGTCTATAACTCTTAGAAATACTCTACTTTTCAATGTAAGCAATATTTTAGTTAATATTAAAATTTAAGTAATATTAATATTTAAGATTTTAAATAAAGTACATTTTAGAAAGATAAGATTCCTTAATCTACTTCTATTCAAATTTATGTATATGTGCATATACATTTTTCTATTTAAGAAACTTTTTCAAAGATTTTTAACAAATCATTGGGTAAGAATATTGGCCTGTAAACCTTCTTTAAGTTACTTTTTCACAGCAAATATATATTAGCTCTGCATCAGTGTGGTGCTCTCAGAGACTGCAGCAGCTGTTAGTCATCTGGAGCCTTTGCTGAGCTATAGGTCCTATGTCCAACATGTTACACTCACAAGGCTTTAACAAGAGGCCTCAGCTCCCTACACATAAGCCTCTGCATAGATTCATTGATGACAGTTACCTTGCTCTATCCAGAGTTACTGATCAGAGACAGTGGGGGCCAAGACTACACCATTGTTTCTGGTGCGGTAGTTCTTCATGGTCTGAGTCCAACTCATCCACGAAGAAGGAAATTATGTTTCCCTCTTTGGAGACAGATGCTTTGAAGAATTTCAGTGGCTTCTGAACACACATGTGGAACACTGTCATTTAAGTCCAGAGTACTCTTATTTCTGGTGTACTTTTTCATTCTTTTCAGGTTTTTACCTATTTTAATTTCTTTCTATCTAGAAGTCCGTTGTAAATTTATATCATACTTAAGCCTGATACCGCCTAAGCAAGTATTTATGTCAGTACATCTACATCTATATATTTTACATATATAAATTTTATATATATAATGAAAATGGCCAAGGGTTTCTTTACAGTCATCATTCTCATTTTATTTCAATACTAATGAAGTAAATAACTTAGAACAAGGATTTGTTTACAGTTTTGCTGACTCTCATCTCTTTAGGCTTGTGACAGACAGAAGATTATGTCAAGGAGTGAGTGCTAAGGCGAAGTTGCATGGCACCTGTCAACCAGAAACACAACTAGAAAGGGATGACTAGCATCCCAATGTCCCATCAAAGACATACCCCAGTGACCTAAGTTACTTCAACTAGACCAGCAGTTCCTGAACTTTACAGCATCTCCCAATAAGAGCAGCAGTAAGGAGCAAAGCTTATAACTGACATGGGTTTTTAGAAAGCATACCAGATTCATATAGTAGAAAGAATAAGAAACTATTTTCAGTAAGGAATATTAATATATGATATTTATGAGGAAAGCATTAAATGATTTTTTATATTTTAATTTTTAACATTAGTTCCTTAACCATTTCTCCCATGTATATGATGTATTCTAGATATTATATCTCCTCACCTTGTCTCACATCCTTCCAGTTCCAACAAAATTCTATCCATGTTTGTCCTTTTCAAGATTCATAAGTTTGAGTTTTGATGTACAATGTATTTAATTTAACCAGCATGTATGCATAACTTTGGAACCTAGTTTACTCACTAATGGGTGGTTATAGTCCTGAGAGCTTGGACTCACCCTTTTCCTGAATCTATGAGCATGAAATGGTTCCCTGAGACCTTACTATTATAATTTAAGAAAAGCAGCCTGAGAGAGAAAGATGCAATGTAACAGGGTTCAAGCAGATGGGTTTTTTTATTAGGGGAAAAGATTAAAAAAAGGGGGGGAAGGGAGGAGGAAGACTAATCTCCAGGGATGGAAGCAACAGAAGAGAAGAAAGAGGGGCAGAGAGAGAGAGAGAAAGAGAGCAACAGACAGAGAGAAGGAAAGTAAGAGAGAGGGAAGAGAGAGAGAGAGAGAGAGAGAGAGAGAGAGAGAGAGAGAGAGAGAGAGAGAGAGAGAGAGAGAGAGAGAGAGAGAGAGAGAGAAGATAGGAGGTGGGCAGGGCCCCTTTAAAGGGGAACATAGTGAATATACACAGGTGGTGCTCTTAGTGCAGGGGAGGGCATATCTTGTCAGAACCCCAAGGACAGGCTAGTACAGATGCCTGAATACTAACACTCCATTTATGACTCAAGGCTGAAGGCCAATCTTATCTTGTGCAGACTGAGTGCAATCATCTGTAGTTTGTAAGACTGTGATTATAAGCGATGTGTATAGCCCAGATGATACATCACAGTCATGATCACTACCTTCTAGCTTTTTGTGTGTTTGTCCCCCTTCATCTACATGTTCTTTGATCCTTTGAGGGGATGATATTACTGTCTTAACACTGAACACTCAAATTTCACTATTCCCAGTACCTTGTATTATTAATAAATCTGTGAGTTAATCATAGTTTACTAAAAAAGAGATCCTTTTCTCATTAATGTTGATATTGTTGATTGCCTATAAATATAAACATGTATTTACAGGATTTTTCAGTGTTATGTCAATTTATCTTGCTTGCCAAATTAATTTTTCACCTAGAAATTATGACACATTTGCCATAGGCTTTTGAGTATGTTTACAAGTGTAGAAGCTGTATAGTGCAGTGAGCCTCAAACAAAATTATGGTTGAGTTTCTATGTCATAGATCCACCTGAAGATATTCAGACCACCTGTGGAATGAATATATATGAATAAGGGATTCTTCATAATGCAATTTCTGATGGTTTCTTGGATAAGATGAAGATGATTAATTTCTCTATGTTTTCACTTAGTAATATTTTCTACTTAATGTGTGGTGTTCTTTCCTCAGACATATTCAACTGATAATTTCTTATATCAAATATTTTATTGTTTGGAGGAAAATATAGTATAAATTCAAAACCAGAACAATATGAGGGATAACAGTCATGAATCTTCATTAGAACATATTCTTCTAATTGATCTTTTGTGCCATATTGCATTTGTATCAGGAGTAAATTTACAGGTAATAACTAGAAGTCCTGGGATGTGTCATAACATAAGCTAATCTAGCACTTATTTAGTACAGTTAGAAAATTAGTAAATATGTTAATCAACATTGTGAATACCCTGAATCAACAATATGATGAACCGACCATCACTGCTGACGGGGCTACAACCTGCACTTGGAAAAGTATGATTAAAATAGGGATACTTTAGGCACTGACCACATCTACTGGTCATTCTCTTGATGGAATATTGGGTTTCTTTCAAGGAATTACCTATAAAAAAGACAAAGAGATTCATCTGTGCCCATATGAGAATGAAGATTAGCTACTCTAGTAATAATGATATTCTCATTTTAAATCATGTCTCTTCTTGGTACCCTTTAAAAAGAAATCTCAGTGAGCTAATTCAATTTATTGATGCTCAATGAAAAGAATATTTCTTAAATTTGTCAAAGAAGAAACTTAGGATATAAAGAATTCGAATTTATTAACCATGTCCCAAATTTAGAAAATATTCTTGAATTTTTTTCTGCTTTAAAACAAAAAATATGAATGAGGAAGCAATAGGAAATATGTGTGCTTTTGTCTGAATTTGTTGGAATTCTTTTAACATACTGGATAAGATTCCATAGCAGAATCATCCTTCATGGAAAAATGAATACTATTCTGATAATAATGTACTAATAAAAACATGAAAAAGAAAAGGTTAATGAAACTATTCATATAAACTTGTTAATACAATGAACAATATAGTACTTCACTATGAAGTTACAATAGCTCACTATGTGTAATAACACTATATTTTTGTTTAAATTCAAACTGTAATTAGGCAGTTATCATATTGGATATTAAATATCCCTGACACACTTCTCTGGTGAGCTGTAAGTGATAGATTGATTTCATGAGGTAAGACATTCTCACATACCAAAGTTGTCTGAATTCCATTTGTCTCCCTCTCTCAGACACTGGCTAGTCACATAATTATTTTAATTAATTGAAAGTAATTCCCTGATCAAATGGTTTATCTCTGAGAGTTTTTCTGTTTGTTTTTTATTGCAAGTGAAACTTTGCGATTTTCCACAAATAAAAAATGGAGGTCTACATAGTGAAGAGAGACACAGACCCTCCTTCTCAGTACCTATAGGAAAGCAGTTCACCTATTACTGCAACGCAGGATTTGTGACTCCTACAGAGAAAGACAGGGATTACATCCACTGCACTGCACAAGGGTGGGAGCCTGCAGTTCCATGCCTTAGTAAGTCAATATCTATATTAAAACATGTTTAATTGTATCATAGAGTGGAAAGGGAATATCAAATAAATAAAGTTTCTCATGACAAAAAAATAAGACCAACAGAAGAGTTTATGAGCAAAAAGACTAGTTTCTGTCCTTTGTGAGCAATTCTTCATGAAATAACCATTAAAAATAGGGACTATTGAGATTGATTTTATTTAATGTATATTTTACATATAAAATTATAAAAATGGCACTTTTAATTCATTGATTATTGCTTTTACTTTGAATATCACAAATGCATTTAAATATTGTAAAGGTAAGTTTTGATTTAGTTTTTTGAATAAAGAAATGTTTGTATGTTTTTAATTAATCATCGTAAGGCCCTTAGGGCAATGCGATTTCCATATAGAGAATGGATAATTTTTACAACAGAAAGAAAACTCTGTACAGGACCGGTCTGTAAGAGCCCAGTGTTACCCTGGCTGCCATTTTCCAGCTGGTCAAGACACACTTAAATGCACAGAGAATGGCTGGTCTCCTCCACCTAAATGCAACCCTGTCAGTAAGTAGCCAGCTCTGAGATCACAAGATGCTCTTGACTCCCTGTCTCATTTACTGTGGAACAATACTTCTGTTCAAGTGTGTATATATGAATTACCAGTATAGAGCAAAGTAAACACACTTAGTAAGTAGACATTAGGCTGTAATACAAAAAATATTTAGTAAACTTTCATTTAATTCATACTAGAATAAACTTTTAAATTACTTTGACATTTGACTCAAAACAATTTTACAATAATCGCTTAAAATTAAACTAATGTGATAATACCTACACACATCATTCATGTATTCAAGGAGTAACATATCATTTTAAAGTACTGATTGTGGTCTCTGAATTCTGTGTGATATGTAACTGAGAAGGGAATTCTGGGACACTGTCCGTTGTCTTGTTTTCTTGTTTTTTTCTAAAAATCTGTACTAATATTCATTTGTGTCAATGCTTTTCATCTTGTTTATATGCTCACAAATTATGTCATACTTTATTTTCATAGATAAATGTTAATAAATATTACAGCATAATACTCTTGACATCCTTTGCTTTTATTATGATTTGGGTTTCCAAAAGACAGTCCTAGGTAAATTTGGAGCCAATCATTTTAATTTTTCAAATGCAATTTTTTCTAATTCATACATTTGTAATTAGTTTGCTGGAAATTTAAGAATTCCAAAAATCAATCTGTTTGAGTTATAGATAACACAATTGTGTTTTTTGTTTACTTCAGGCTGCCAACTTCCTTTAAATAACATTGTTTAAATTTGATTGACATCATCTTGAATTTTCAAAACAATTTTGAAATATTTAATCACATAATAAAATTGAATTTTCCTCTCTATATATGCAATAAGTCTTTAAACATTAATCTGGATTTGAATTTTTGTCAAATGCCTGCTATTCTACCATTTTCTGTAAGTGAAAGTTTCTGTCCTGCAGGCAACTTTCAAATACCCAGCAGCTGCTTCCCAAATTACCACACAGAAGCTTATATTAATTACAATTGCTTGGTTAGAGCTCAGGCTTACTGCTAACTAGCTCTTACACGTATATCAACATTTCTTATCTATGTTTATCCATGTGACTTCTCAGTACTGCATTCTCATCTTGCTTCTTCTGCATATGGCTGGAGATTCCTGATTCTGCACTCCTTCTTCCCATGATTCTTAGTTTGGCTTTAGCATGTAACTTCCTGCCCAACTACCAGCCTGTCAGTTTATTGTTAACCAATGAAAGTAGTACATATTTATAGAGTAGATAATAATTGTTCCACAGCATTTTTGCAGATAAGAAACTTAGCTTTAATTTTTTTAAATAGTGTTGCCATTGTTTTACTTAAGGTCTCTGTTGTTATAGGAACTCCATGACCTTGGCAATTCTTTTAAAAGAAAACATTTAATTCAGGTGAATAGCTTATAATTTAAGATGTTTAGCCCATTATCATCATGTTGGGACACGGCAGCATGCAGGCAGACATGGTGTTGGAAAAGTAGTTGATAGTCCTACATGTTGCAGGCAACAAGAAATGTCCTGAGCGGCCAGGCGTTGATGGCGCCCGCCTTTAATCCCAGTACTTGGGAGGCAGAGGCAGGCGGATCTCTGTGAGTTCGAGGCCAGCCTGGTCTACAAGAACTAGTTCCACGACAGCCTCCAAAGCCACAGAGAAACCCTGTCTCAAAAAAAAAAGACATGTCCTGAGCACTGAGCATCCACTGAGGGAAGCTTGAGCAAAGCATACATCAAAGCCCACTTCCACAAACAATGCACTTCCTCCAGCAAGGCCACACCTACTTCAACAAGACCACACCTCCTAACAGTGCCACTCCCTTTTGGGACCATTTTCTTTCTAACCATCATATTCTACTCCCTGGTCCCCAAGGGCTTGTAGTCACATCATAATGCAAAATTGTACTCATTCTAACTTCAAAAGTCCCCATAGTCTATACCCACCTTAAACTTGCTAAAAAATCTAAAGTTCAAAGTTTTTTCTGAGATTCATGTAAACTTTTAACTGCAATCCTCTATAAAATCAAAATAAATAAATCAGATCACATACTTTCAATATATAATGGCACAGGATATATGTTACTGTTGCAAAGCATAGGAAAAGGAACCAGCCCTCCACAGTTCAAATAAGTCTTCCATGCTCCTACTACAATGACCCATTAAGCAGTGCTTAAAGCATCCTAATCCAAAGTACCAAAGTCCAAATTGTTCCAAACAAAAACATGGTCAGTTTTATCACAGCAATACTCCAGCCTCTGGTACCAATTTCTGTCTTAGGGTTTCTATTGCTGTGAAGGGACACAATGAACACAGTAACTCTTACAAAAATTAAAGCATTTAATTGAAGTGACTCACACAGTTTCAGAAGTTCAGTCCATTATCATCATGGTGGAACATAACAGCATATAGGTAGACATGATTCTGGAGAAGTAGCTGGGAGTCGTCCATGTGTAGGCAACATGGAAAAGTTCTGAGTGTCACACTGAGGGAAATTTCAGCAAAAGAGACTTCAAAGCCCAGCTCCTCGGTGACACATTTCCTCCAACAAAGTCACATTTACTTCAACAAGGCCACATCTCCTAATAGTGCCATGCCCTTAGGAGAGCCATTTTCTTTCAAATCACCCACAGGTGTTATATATTAGTCTCTAAGAATTTTTATCCTCAGTGATTCTATATGATATATTAGTGACAGGTTTAAAATTTGTACTGAAGTTTTATATGATAGCCTTTCCTTTATGTTAGTTTTTCTCTTATTATTAATTCTAGGGCTTTGGCTAACTGGGTGATTTATATTGAACATACTCTTTTTTTCTTGTTTCTGTGGATTTACATTTTTACGTTCTATCCAGGTAGATTGCTTTGAATGTCTTACTTCAAGTAACCCAATGAGATCTTAAAACAACTTACATATTTCTTTATGGTCATTTTCTAAGGACTCATTTGATAAATTATTTTTATTCAGGAATCAGTTCAATTCACACATATTTAGTGTTTGAGTCACTGGCATTGACAAATGAGTTTGCTTATAGGACTAACTCCATCAAGCCAGAACAAGTTTAAAATCTCTAGGAATTTCTCTTGTTCCCTTCTTCTTCAGTTTATGATCAACTCCACCACTCAAGGTAACAACTTTTCTTTTGTTACTGCAATGTTGTGTTTCTACTAAATGGTCTCAATAGATTTATGCATCATATTTCTAACAATTCCATTATTTATCGGTAGAATATTTTTGTAAGTATCCCATGTTATGAGTTGGAGAGTAACTAATTTTTATTATAAAAATATATATCTTGTTTTGCATTGGTGGTGCACGCCTTTAATCTCAGCACTCGGGAGGCAGAGGCAGGCAGATCTCTGTGAGTTTGAGGCCAGCCTGTTCTACAGAGTGAGTTCCAGGACAGCCTCCAAAACAATACAGAGAAACCCTGTCTCAAAAAACCAAAAAAATATATCTTTACTTAGATATATAATAATTAAACTATCTATACTATTTTAGTTAACACTTTGGATGTTTTAAATTGTGACAATTTTTGAGCTACTTATGAAAATTTAGCTTAAGTCATTGTATTTAAATTCATAAAATATTTCTTAGATAAATATGTAAAACTGAAGTTAGTGAGAACTATGGCATGTGTGTGACTGTGGGAATCTGGTGTGTTAATTTTCAGGGAATTTGAGATATTTTACATCCATAAAAGCAATGATAAAGGCGTCTAGTTGGCTTGTTTCCCTCTAAAAATCAGGAGAGTCGGATTTTAGATTCTAAACACATCAGTAGAGGAATGTATTATCATACCTACGTCTAGTGGACTAATAGCAATCATCTAAAAATTTCCTTTTAATTGTGCATTTAATTGTATGTTTTATTTTATAGTCATTTACTTATCTATGATACAGTTCTTTAAACAAATTTGTGAGTATTTATTGTACAACCTGACTTATTATTTCCAGTGAGTATATTTTAACACATGAGGTCCAAGTAAATATTATTTGTGATTTATTTTTGCTGATATTTGACATTTAAAATAATTTTAATATTTTGAGATTATCCTTTTTACACTCAATTGAAATTTTATACAATGTGTTTTAATCATATTTTCCTGTCTCTACCTACTCTCAGATATATGCTGCTTCTACAACTCACCCCACTTTGTGTCCTTTTTCTTTTCCATTTTTTCCTCCTTAAACGGACCAATACACTCAAATTTCTGTTGTATTTATATTCTTGGATATGTGGTATTACAATGGGGAGTGGCTAATCTACAAGTGGTATGCTCTGAAAGAAATAATACTTTCCTTTTACCAAAAGCCATCGGTTGCCAATGGATCTTCAGCCAATGGGATTCTGTGCCCACCTTCCCCCTTGTGCTGGAATTGGTCTTTCTTGAACATGTAGGCCTTGTACATGCTCTCCCTACCATTTTTAATCCATATGTACATCTTCTTTGTTGTGTCTGGAAAATACTGCTTCCTCATATTCACCTACTTTTTTCCCCTTATGTTCTTTCTACCTCATTTCCAGTGTTCCTTGAGCCTTGACAGGAGATAATGTGATAAAGATATCCAAATAGCACTACACATTTCAGTCTCTTATTGTCTGCATATTGTTCACTTGTAGATATTTTTTGAAAATGCATCTGTCATTCATGAATATGTCATTTTATCATCTCTCTCCTCCCGCCTACTCTACTCCTTTCCTTCCCTCTCAATTTCTTGACCTCTTCTTTTAAGTATAATTGCTTAAAACACACACACACACACACACACACACGAACATGCTTGCACATCCTGCTGAGTCCTTTTAGTGCAGCTTAAATGTCCATGTGATAGGATAACTTATCAGAAAGAGGCTTATTTCTAGTATTGATTACCTGTCACTTTTCACCTAGGGGTAGTGATTGTGGAAATTTCCCCAATGATATTTCTGATATTTTGTGACTGTTGTTTCCCTGTTATATGTGGAAAACACCAACTCATAGCAGACATTCTGGTTCCCTGACTCTCACAGTCCTTTTGTGACTACTTCCAAGAAGATCTGTGAGCATTCAGTATAGAGATTGTCTTGTAAAATGTCTAACTGGGATTGGTAAACCTGCTTTCACTTGCCACAGTAGACACAGTGGATTTTCTTTCACACCCACCACAATCTTTTGAATAACGCAGCAGTGCTTTTATGGAACACTAGCAGCTAATGCTTGAAAGAGGAGACCTGCAGGATTGGAAAATTTTGTCTGATTATTTTGTTGCCTTTTAAATTTTGTTAGACTGGTTTGGGTAGCTTTTCCTCTCCAACTAGAGCATTCAAAATATTGATAAACCACTTCAGGAGTCTTCCTTAAATATGCGGGTGATCAAAAGAATATTCCCATTTGAATACCTCATATCGTTGGTGCTCTGGAAGTCTTTGACCTTACTATTTGGAGTAGGTTTTGTCTCCTCTTCTTCTGCCTCACATTATATTACACTATGGTACACCATGCTGATATTTTACCTTGAAGCTAGAAGATAGCTGTGGAGATGTGCAGAGTTCTACTACAGGTTTCCTTTCTTCTCTGCCTTTCTATGCCACTCTTTGAGAAGAGTGATGTTTGTTGCTTAAGTTCAGTAAATACCTGTAACACAAAGAATAAAATACCCGGAGACAGATATTGGGGTTCAAATGTCAAGTAGAAGGTCAGAAAAGCAAAGCAGACAGCTACTAGCTCTCATCTCCAGCTCAGGCTGAAAAGCCTGATCTATAAGCTCTTTAACAAACCTCAAACTGGCCTATTCTCAGTGTGGCTGGAGAATGAATGCTCCTAATTCAGTGTGGCTAGACAATGAATCTTGCTTCTGTATTATAAACCACTCATGAGTGCTGGGATTAACTATGTGAGATATAATTCTCTTTTAGACTGATTCAATATTGTGTAGATCTTGGTGGACTAGGACACAGAGATCAGTCTACCTCTTAATCCTGAGTCCTAGGAATAAAGGTGTGTTCCACCACCTCCTAGCTTCTGGCTCTGGGATTAAAGGTGCATGTCTGGCTGCTAATGCTTGTAGCTGAGTTTGCTTTCTGAATCTTCAGGCAAGCTTTAATAAATCATAATATATAATAATAATGTATTATTATATGACTACAAATACCCAATATTTTCCTGGTTGGGTTCTTTCTCACTATGTTGTTTTCTTCAAACTTCCTCCTCACATAATGGTAATGGAGCTAATTAAACTTTTGCTACTCTGGAACTCTAGTCCAGTGCTCTTCATCTTCCAATACCTAGCATTGGTAATCTTTAACCATAAGCCACTGTTTCTTCATTGTTCTCAGTCTGACACCCTGTTTTTCTTTTAATTATAATTTTATTACCTTCCCTTACAAGGTCATATAACTTCCTTACTTTTCCCTTGTCTGACTTCTGCTTGATCTTCCGTCATCGTTGTAGGCTTTCAAAATTTGTACTAATGTTGCTATTTACCTTTTTCTAAGTATACAAAGGGAAAACATTTTTTGACTTTCATTCTTAACTCTTTTCCAGCTTTTTCATGGTGTTTCTGTGACTTCACTACACAGTGTTACCTCCTAAATGTTTTGTCTTGTGTTTTCAGTGGCATTTATATAAAATACTTAATGTTTTCTTCTTTGACTTTCTACTTATCCATAAATAAGTAAATATGTATTCTAGGAAGGAATCCAGTAACTACAAAACATATATTTTATACTTTTTAAAATTAATTTTCATATAATATGTCTTCATCTGGTAAATTTCAAAAGGAAATGTTCTTTAGCTTATAAAAATAAAATTAATGTGGCATTCATGTTGAGGTCTTTGATCAATTTGGACTTAAGTTTTGTGCAATAGCAATAGATATGGATCTACCTGAAGTCTTCTACATGCCAGCATCCAGTTATGTCAGCACCATTTGTTGAAGATGCTTTCTTTTTTCCATTGTGCGATTTTAGCTTCTTTGTCAAAAATCAGGTGTTTATAGATGTGTGGGTTAATATCAGGGCTTTCAATTAGATTCCATTGGTCTACCTGTCTATTTTTATGTCAGTACCAAGCCCCTTTCAGGACTATGGCTCTATAATAAAGTTTGAAATCAGTGATGGTGATGCCTCCAGAAGTTCCTTTATTGTACAGGGTTGTTTTAGCTATCCTGGGTATTTTATTTTTCCATATAAAACTGATTATTGTTCTTTCAAGGTCTGTGAAGAATTGTGCCTATAGTTTGATGGGGATTGCATTGAATCTGTAAACTGCTTTTGGCGAGATTGCCATTTTACTATCTTTTCCTGCCTATCCAAGAGCATGAGAAATCTTTCCTTTTTCTGGTATCTTCTTTAATTCTTTCTTTAAAGAAAAAAAATTCTTGTGATACAGGTCTTTTACTTGTTTGATTAGCGTTACCCCAAGGTATTTTATGTTGTTTGTGGAGATTTTAAAGGGTGATGTTTCTCTGATTTCTTTCTCAGTCCATTTACGGTCCGTATACAGTAGGGCTACTGATTTTTTTTAGATAATTTTGATTCTTGTCACTTTGCTGAAAGTGTTTTTCAGTTGTAGGAGTTCCCTGGTAGAATTTTTCAGGTCACTTATGTAAAGTATCATATCATCTGCAAATAGTGAAAGTTTTACTTCTTCCTTTCTAATTTTTATCCCCTTGATCTCCTTTTGTTGTCTTGTTGCTCTAGCTAGAACTTCAAGTACAGTATTGAAGAGGTATGGAGAGAGTGGCCAGCCTTGTATTTTTTCCTGATTTTAGAGGAATTGCTTTTGGTTTAATGTTGGCTGCTGTTTTACTGTATGTTGCTTTTATTATGTTCAGGTATGTTCCTCTCATCCCTGATATCTCCAGGACCTTTATCATGAAGGGGTGTTGAATTTTGTCAAAAGCTTTTTCGTCATCTAGTGAGATGATCATGTGGTTTTTCTTTTGCACTTTGTTTATATGGTGGATTATACTGATGGATTTTCATATGCTGAACCATCCCTGCATCACTGTGATGAAGCCTGCTTGATCATGGTGGATGATTTCTCTCATGGGTTCTTGGATTTGATTTGCCAGTATCTTATTGAGTATTTTTGCATAAAATTCATGAGGGATATTAGTCTGTAGTCCTTTTTTTTAGTTGTGTCTTTTTGTGCCTTGGGTATCAAGGTGATTGTAACCTCATAAAAAGAGTTTGGCAATGAGCCTTTTCATTCTATTGTGTGAAACAATTTAAGGAGTATTGATATTAGCTCTTCTTTGAATTTCTGGTAGAATTCTATACTGAAGCTATCTGGACCTTGACTTTTTTGGCTAGGAGACTTATTATGAATGTTCCTATTTCATTATGGATTTTAGATCTGTTTAAATTGCTTAAGGGAGCCTTCCTGACTCAGCATAAGTGGCAAAAACTGCAAGACTTTTAAGATGTCCCCTGCTAACAATTGTGTGTAGGATAAGCTGGGGTCAGAAATAATCAGCATGCTCTCTGGCAGATTTAGATCTTATTTATAAACGTTTAAGAGTCAAGGCAGTGAGCACAGCTCCCAGTGCTGGTGGTAAAGTACCCCAGCCATCATAGAAAAACAGTGGCTAAAACAGCCTAGGCTTTAATTTTAACAACGTTGTTTAGCATATAAAAGACTCGTGGCCAAAAAAGATAAACATATTCTGTAAAGACTTATTCAGATGAAGAAAAACCTCTAAAAGGCTTACAGTGTTTTAAAAATTATATGTAGTCTTTGGCAAAGAAAAAGAAACATGAAAATTTGTGTAGAAAGAGAGAGAGTGAGAGAGAGAGAGAGAGAGAGAGAGAGAGAGAGAGAGAGAGAGAGAGAGAGAGAGAGAAGGAAGGAAGGAAGGAAGGAAGGAAGAAAGAAAGAAAGAAAGAAAGAAAGAAAGAAAGAAAGAAAGAAAGAAAGAAAGAAGCTGGGCAGTGGTGGCACATGCCTTTAATCCCATCACTCAGAAGCAGAGGAAAGTAGATCTCTGTGACTTCAAGCCCAGCCTGGTGTACTGAGTAAGTTCAAAGGCATCCAAAGTTAAACAGAGAAACCCTTTATAAAAAAAGGGAAAAAATAAAAGTAAAAGAAATAGGGCAATAAAAATCTCTTAAAGATGGAAAATACACAGTCTGGATACTGTATGATATTGTGTTGACTTTGAAATGTTTGACTGCTGAGGAAATAACAACTGCTGAAATAAATGCTGCTGGATCAATCCAACTCAAATATTTAAAAAAATGCCTTGACTTCAAAATTTAAGTATAAGGATATTTTACTTTGGAAAAGAGATTATATTTGTGCTTCCCCAGAAAATAAAAAGCTGTGGATTCCTTCCAGACTAACATGGTTTGGTCAAGCAAGACCCCCTGAAGCAGTGGCCCAGTCAATCCAAAATCCCAAAACAGCTGAGATGATATAGCCACAGACCACTATATCTAGGATTTCTGCGTCTTCTTAGGATCCTTAAGGCAGTGTCCCCAAAGAGCAGGATGCAGTTTGAAGAAAACAATGCCCACATTCCCAAATATTGTTTATAAATGTTTGTTTTCATTTAAATGGGGTTGGTTACACATGGTTAATGATCACAGCCAATTTCTTTTTAATGTAAAAAAGGGAATATGATATAGAAATGAATACTTTATATTTGTGTGGATTTTCATTTATTGATACAAATTTAAGGTCAATTTTGTGATAGGTGTATTTCTCCTCTAGTTTAGGTATTGTGTTTATACATATCTTTTAAAATGTAATGCATAATTAAATACAGATTTTATATAGGAACCTATAATAGTCAAAAATTATAGTGAGGTTAGTTAGGTTTTCTAGATATACAGAAATGTATTTGAGATAGATAGATAGTCTTCAAACCTTTCAAAGACCTACAGAAAATGGCATTTAAAATGGTTTAGGGTTTTCATGACAGTGAGACACAACTGCTCCCGGCACACACACCAATTATGTATGTCAGGAAGGAAATGGGCATCGAAGAATCTCAATATGGATTTTGCCTTCAACATGGCAAGATTTGCCATTTGGGAAAGAAACTGCTCTTGCCTGGGTTATTTGATAAACTAGACATGCATTACCCATAGGAAAGTGACTCGTGAATTTGATGTAAAGTCCTAAAGTGTTTCTGTTTCATGAAACAGTCTGCCAGACATTCTGCAGAACACATAGAAAAATGAGTGACAAACTGCCAATGCATGAGCATAGTTTAAAATTTCCTGCTTTGCTAAAAATTCTGCTAGACACACTGTGGCCTATGGGCCGAAGTTGGATGTACCAAAGTTACAGAAGAACTTTGGGTGACTGTCTAGGGAGCGAGATGTGTCTGTCAATTCTAGTGTTTATATATTATCCTTCTGTGGTTTTAGATGGAGTTGAAGACAGATAAGTTACATATAAGACTTTAGACTCACAATGATAGGATACATGATAGAATATTTTCTTTAAATCTTCCTAATGTTTATGAACTAAATATTATAATTAAAGTTCTTCCTTAATAGCTGTTTTGTTATGTATTTTACTGTGTCAAAGTTAAAACCCTTCTTTTCATTTAGACAGAAAAGAGGAGATGATGGGGAATGTCCTTCTGTGTATATGTTTCTTTTATTGGTTAGTGAATCGTAGAGATACTTAGATTTATAGACATGGGTTAATGATTAAGAATAAGAAACTTTAGCTAAAGGCCAACAGCTTTATAGCAACAACAACAACAAAATTCTTGGTACTGTAGTCTGTAACACTAGTATTTTCTAAGATAATAACCCAAATATAGGAACTAAAATTGGGTAAATGAGTTCTATATATCTAAATGAACCAATTTTCTCTGAGGTTTAAAGTAAGCCCAAGAAAAGAAAACATATTTTTAAGAGTGTTGACATTCTGAGGATTATGGATTCACTTGGACAAATATAATATTTTATGATTAATCTAAATCTTGCTTTGTTAGAAAAAAATTTCACAAAGGATTATGGTTTATCTTTTAAAGTATGGTTGTTTTTCTTAAGCCCAGTAATGTGAATTATTTTGATTAACCATGACTTCATGTGTAAATTAATATTTTATTATTATTTTTACTACTGAGCATACACTCATTTTTTCTTACTTTTTTCCCTTTTAGAGATATGTTCAAAATTAGATATAGAAATTGAGAATGGGTTTCTTTCTGAATCTGATCTTACATATGCTTTAAATAAAACAACACAGTATAGGTGCAAACAGGGATATGTAACATTGAATGGAGAAACATCAGGACCAATTACCTGCCTCCAAAATGGATGGTCAGCTCAACCCTCATGCATCAGTGAGTACTTCATCATATTGCTGCCATTATATTGGTGATGTATGAGTTTGACTTTTTCTCCTGTGAGGTGGCTGATGTTATTTCATTTGAAAGATGAGTTTTAAGCTTCATGGAAAAATATACACCAGCATTTGTTTTTCATTTGGACTCATTTCAGTACTGTAGAATATCAGTTCATTTCCCTTTTCAATGAAAAAAATATATAATTTTAAATCTAGTGAAAGATTCTTTGACCACCTGCCTTTTGAAAAGCTCTTCCTGAATATCAAACCTTTGTTCCTAGATGTATGGTATTCCATATTTCCAGTAAATATTTATCTCCCTGGTCTAAACCCCAGAATATGTAATAACATTATACTATGTATTTAACACTATCTGTTAAGCGCCATCTCAGAATGCTTCCCTCTTAGGAAATTTCCCTGAATGTTTTCCTATTGGAAAGAAAGAAATGTATCAAGATAGCAGCAAATTTTGCTATTTTGAAAGTTTTCCTTATTTTAGATTTCATGAGGTTTTCTAAGAATAATAATTAGTTCAGCTTATCTTGTTTATGAGAAAGCAAGCCAGTTGTATTTTTAATAACTATTAAATACACCTTAAATGAAAAGGAAATTGAAGATAGTGACTAATTTTTTAATTTTTCTTTTTTGAAATCTATTGTGTGTTTACAGGATCCAATTAAAGGAAAAACAATAAAGATTATCCCATGTAATATTCATTCATATTACCTTATAATTAAGAAGACTTTATTGGATTTTCTTATTGTAAAAGAGAAAACACTTGCAACAATACAATAAATGCAAGAATATCAACTTTTCTATATTTTATGGGTCATTATAACTACTAAATATGTGACCTGAATTCACAAAATGCTATTATACTGCACCAAAAATATATTGCATGTGTTTATTTATTTGTGGTATGTGATAAATATCAGCAAAATTGAGCTGAGAAATTGTTTTTAAAATAGTGTTTTACAAAAACTTATTTGAGGTTATAAATACAATATAATACATTACAATGTAATGATTGTTTCAGCAAAATGATTTGCTGTTGGTTCTCTAAAGATGTTTCTATACAATATTTAATTTGTTAACATATATTAACCTATGAATATTTTGTTCTCGTGGAAATTATTAAGATTGTCCTCTGACACATTAGAAATGAAGTCTTCCATTTTATTTTGCATTAGAGTCTTGTGATAGGCCTATATTTGATAATGCTGGAACTAAAAATAATAGCACATGGTTTAAACTCAATGACAAATTAGACTATGAATGTCATGCTGGATATGAAAACAAATATAGAGATACCAAGGGCTCCATAACATGCAATTATGATGGATGGTCTGATAAACCCTCATGCTATGGTGAGTACTACTTTGTATTGAATTTTACAAAATAAAACTTAATATTTATATGTTGCTTAAAAATGAATTTCTGAGAATTTTCCTTCTTATTTAATGTAATCTAGGAGAAAGGAAGAAAAATGTCAAAGATGATCATATTGTTTTTATTATTGCATCACATTCATTTATTTATCCTGTGTGTGTACATGCATGCATGTGTGTGTCTATGAAGGTGTGCACACTGAGTGGAAAAATAAAAGCACTGAGGACTTGACTGCTCCTAGATATGTGTGGAGGAGAATGTTTATTGTAGATATGAGGGAGAACACAGCCAGAGGAATCTGGAAGAATCCAGACTGAACCAGGCAATGAGAGGTGTGAGAGAGCAAGACGAGAAGAGAAGAAACTGAGCAAAGAGAGTACCTGGGAACCCAGAAATCCTGAAGGAAAGAGATCGCATATTCAAAATGGCTGAGTTGTATATGGAAGAGCAACTGGGACAAGGACAGTGAAACTCAGGGTCTGGAGAGGCTGGAGGTAGGGGTCGGGTGGGGGATGTGCTGAGAAGTGCTGAGAGGAGCCAGGCCCTGTAACAAGTGCTGGTGATGCTGAGAGGGACTGGTCAGTATCTGCTTTGATGTGTTAAATAAGCACCTGAGTTAGTCATTCATCCTGAGTTTGAGAACTAACACACACCATATTTATGCAGATATCAGAAAGTCGATGATAGGCAGCTCCCTCTGTTCACCATGGCATTCCCAGGGATTGAACCTAGGTCACCAGACTTGGAGGTCAGCATTAGCACTGACTGAGCCACCTCACTTCCCTGATTTTCTATTTGTAAATAACATATTCATGAGATGTAGATGACACATGCTTGTGATTCCAGCATTTAGGAGCAAGCACAGGACAGTTCGTGTGTCAGGATATTAAGTTCCTGTTTCAAAAAAAATCAAAGTATCTTAAAATCAGGATTCCTTCATATGACCTGTGTATATCACATCTCTGACTAAAGTATAATTGTTTTATTATCATAAATTCAAGCTTTTAATAATTTAAACTAAGACTCAATTACCAAAGTTATGATTTGAATTGTGAAACAAAGTAATTCAAACATGAACAGCGTGAAGGAAGAGGAGATAGGAATATTGGAATAGTAAAAATTAAACATTAAAAGGATAACAGCAGAGACTGTGAAACTTGATTGGCAGTTCAAGGGCCTCAAGCAGAATTCACTAAGGATGTCTGTGTGTGGTACACACCTCTAATTTTAGGACTTGCAAGGTAGAGGACTGAGGGTATTGAATTCCACAACAATCCAGGTGAAGTGACTCTAGCCAGCCTGGTGGTGGCAAACATGGTTCTACCAGGCTTTGCCCTTCTCTCCAATTGCCTATGCCTGCCTAAAAAACATTAAATTATATTCCTATAACTAACCTCCAGGATCTTCTCCTGAGACTTGACCACCTAGGTCCAGCTATCAAATATTGGAGTTCAGCAATCAAAAGTCCTCTTTGGTTCACCTAATTAATAGACCCAATTAAAATTAAACACCTCATCCTAGCAAGGGGTCTACCTTTACAAGCTGCCATATTCCTAGGTGCCATGTGTGTCTTCTCTCTAGGACAAATACCCCTTCTCACTTTACCTTGCTCCCTTTCCTTTCTCCCTTGTCCTCTATCTTCTTTCTCCTGTCTTTGTCTCTTTATTTCTTGCCCTTTTTCCCTCTGGGACAAATAAATATTTTTGCTGAGCACTTGGTTTTGGGGTGTCTTGAGCACTGGGTTACGTAGGAAGACCTATCATAAAGAAAGAGAAACAAGTATCTCCAATTTAAAAAAAATCAAAATAAAAAAATAATTAATTTCTCTCTGATTATAAGCAGTATAAAATTATGAATCATGGTTCTCTAGAATACAATGAAATACTAAAACAGAATGCAGATGTAGGAATATTAGTTGAGTTGGACAATACCTGGCTAGCTCATAACCTAAGGATCAGTCCTAGAATTACAAATATAAAATGGAAAAAATGGTATTTTTCACTGTAACACAGAGTATTATGATAATTTCTATAAAATTACGAAAAATACGTAGACACAGATACAAAAAGAACATCTCTAAATTATTGTAATTGTATAATAGAATGTTTGTGGTTAGTCTAAAACTCAATATTAGAATAAAGGAAGTATTTGGCGAGTGTTCCCAAGGGTCTCATACACTAAGGATGTCCCATTCCTCTGAGTTGAATCTCTATCCACACTATAAATTTTTAAATACCAGTTTAAAAGCATTTCTTTAAAATCTGTTGCTGGTTACATACTAACAATTGACTTTTGAAAGTATGAATTATCTTATATGTATCACCCTAATTTTAAAATTGTGAACGTTAATTTATAAACTAGTGAGGAGGGAAATATCAAGGAAGAAAAATATCTAAGTTATTTTTTGTAAAAATAATGCCAAATATTGAAGAAAATTTTACTTTTAATGACAAATATCACACATCCCTAATTTGAGTCTGAATAATTAGCAATTAGTTATTAATTAGAAATGGAAGTACAATGAAGTAGTTTGAGTAATATGTTTTGCACATGTTTCTTACTTTCATTAATGTAAAATATACTAATTATATGTTACTAAGTTCATATGCATTAGAACTGATTTTATATGATATACTTTCTCAATTATATTAAACTGAAAAAATATTTTACAATATATTGCACCATCTTAGATTTCTCAGAGACTTCTGTATAGATTGGGTATTATATCAAAATTAATATGCAGCATTTTTCATGAGGAGGAGGGTAACTGATGCTTCCCTGTGACTGTATTTGAGATATATAAAACCTACTTAACATTAATTAATTGTATATTATGATTATTTTACTTTACAGAAAGAGAATGTAGCATTCCATTAATAGAAGCACACTTAGTTGTCAGTCCCAAGAAAGAAAAATATAAAGTTGGAGATTTGTTGAAATTTTCTTGCCGACGAGGACACAGAGTTGGACCAGATTCAGTACAATGCTACCACTTTGGATGGTCCCCTAGTTTCCCAACATGTAAAGGTCAGTATCTGTTTTACATTTGATGAAATATGATCAGAAGTTTATATTCCATCTCCTAATATTCCCCAGTCTCCCATTATGTCTGTAGTCTTAAGCATATACATAGACAGCCATGATCAAGCTATGTGGTGTGTGACTAATACACACCCACTCCAGGCTAACTTGCTTCTTAAAATGTGTATGAATATGTTTATACATACAAGCATGACAGCTGTGACTACAAAGATTTCTTTCTTTTTATCTAGATTACCATTAATGCTGGCATAGAATCTTTCCAAATGTTATGAAAACAGATTTTTAGTAATTAAATATTGTATATTAAAAAATGAAACATTAATAGATGTTAAGTACAATAATGATATTTTTCAATAAAGTGGTAACTATATGATAAAATATTGCCAGAAAATAGTAAAATTATGAAATTGATACAACTACAATTGCTGACTGGTTTGCATTCATCTTCAAGGTATCATGTTTATCATACTTTGTTCTGCCCTCAATATGCTTTCAATTTATTTTAACAGGCATATTACAGTTGAAAATGTGAGTCTAGTATAATATTACTTATTTAGAAAAGTGTTATAAAAAGTGATATGGGAAGACAGTTTTTAAAATTTTTCCATGTTCTAGAGTGTTAGACTGTAAGATGGGCATTTTCATTTACACTTACACAGTATTTCCACAATAGGTCAAGTGGGATCATGTGACCAACCTCCTGAACTCCTCAATGGGGAAGCTAAGGGAACAAAGAAAGAAGAATATGGTCATGGTGAGGTGGTGGAATATGATTGCAAGCCTAGATTTCTACTGAAGGGACCCAGTAAAATCCAGTGTGTAGATGGAAAGTGGACAACCTTGCCAATATGTGTTGGTAATTAAAGTGCTAATATTTAAATACTATTTTATATCTCATGTGATGCCTTAATCTTGAATACAGTTTTGTGAAACATCTGTCCACAGAGGAGGAAAGAATATGTGGAGATATTCCTGAACTAGAGCATGGATCTTCTCAGTTTTCTGTCCCTCCCTATCATCATGGAGATTCAGTGGAGTTCACCTGCATAGAAGACTTCACAATGATTGGACGTGGGTCAGTTTCATGCATTAGTGGAAGGTGGACTCAGCTCCCTCAGTGTATTGGTAAGGTTATGTGCCTCAAATTGATACTTCATGAAGTATAATATTTTATTGCAATAATATTTCCCAATATATTTTTGTAGTTGTAATCTTAGAAATATCTAGTCTTTTTTTTTTTTTTTGGTTTTTCGAGACAGGGTTTCTCTGTGGCTTTGGAGGCTGTCCTGGAACTCACTTGGTAGTCCAGGCTGGTCTCGAACTCACAGAGATCCGCCTGCCTCTGCCTCCCAAGTGCTGGGATTAAAGGCGTGCGCCACAAATATGAATCCAAACATTTATTGTTATAATTTGATGCATGTCTACAGATTTATGGAAACTACTAATACAATCAGACAATATTTGTTATCTTCAGTCAAATCTAGTTGTCAGTTATAAATCTTCATGTGATCCAAGAAGATATGACCATGTCAGAAAAACATCGTTGCTGTTATTATATGGCACTCTCCTTACATGTCACAGAAAGATAAGGAATAAAGTGTGCAAATTACCTATTTTCTATTCTGCCACAGCAATTTTTTTCTGTCATAACTTCTACAATGCTTTGTAGAGTGTTGTCTTCCCACCAGCCTGGTTCCAGAGCCGCATGAGTCCCAAATAAACACACAAGAGGCTATATTAATTATAAATCTGTTGGCTATTTTCTTGGTTTCTTACTGGCTATCTCTGACTTAAGTATTTACCCCAAAATTGTTCATCTAAGTATTTCTCTTACTGGAGAAAGGGGTCAGGACCTCTTATTCCTATGGAGGCTACATCATGACTGAGTCTGTCTCTCTTTCCCAGAATCCTCCTTGACTCCTGGTCCCACTTATCTTGCTTCCCCCTATTGGCCTACAGTGCTTTATTGACATATACACAGACTTCTTTCTATTCTACATGCTGCAAGCTGAAGTCAGTGTGATGTGGGTATGGTCCTAGATCCTTTGATTGACTGTATAAGCTAGCCATACCAAAAAGTTTGGGATTGGATGGAAGGCATAGGTGACTTCAGTGCTGTGGGATAATGCTTTTGTATACTGTAAACACTCATATTGGTTTAATAAAACAGTGATTTCCAGTAGCCAGAAAGGAAGTATGGGGGCAACCAGATGAGGAGAAGAGAAAAAGCAGAGATGCAGTCATTAGAGGAAAACGAGATGAGAATGCCTTAATACTGATAAATGGTTCCAATCCATGTGGCTAAACATAGATAAGAATTATGGGTTAATTTAAGTTGTAAGAGTTTGTTAGTAATAAGCTTGAGCAACACGTAAAACAGTTTATCATTAATATAAGCCTCTGTGCACATATTTGGGATTGAACAGCTGCAGGATCCAGTGAGACAGACACTTTCATCTACACTTTGGTCAACAATAACTCCCCCCTTTTTTTAGCGTTTGAGTATTTATTGAATAGCTGAAAGCATTTGGTGCCTACATATACTTTCCACTGAAACTGTGGTTTTTCTTAGAGTATTCCTGTGCCGTTACTCTAAAATCATCATGGGTGTCCAGTCTTTACTATTCATTGCAGTTTTGGGTGTTCAGTTATGCCATGGAAATGTAGATCTCTCTTAGAAAAGGCACTTATACTTATGTTGCCTAATGATTATGTTCTTTATATACAGAAGTCCTACCAACTCCATAACAGTTTTTCGTGTAAACTAATACCACTACTGCTTATTAATCCTGACTCTTTTTGCTAAACAAGCACACTTTTTTTGTAAAAATTCTACCATTGAGCCTTAAAACCGGTGCCCATCACTACTTTAAAACTGTTTAACTAAAAATTTCGTATGGCAGAAAAATCAGATATAATGTCAGACATAAAACTCCATTCTGTATTATAAGTTATGAAGTTCTGCTTTATCATCTGTTCAGACTTTAGAAATTTTATTCTGATGATTGATCTGCCTGTAGTCATCTCAGATGATCCTCTCTAGCTATCAAAATCTGTACTACAACGTTAAATTTACAGTACAAACATTTTTTATCCTGCCACATTCTTACAAGTCTTCATATATTTTGCTTTTCTGAATGAATAAGAAATTCTTTCAGAAACAAATCAACCACACAGCCACCATGCTTTCTTGACTATAGGTCTCCCCCACCACTTCCTTTACACAACATTAAGTGTTCCCTTCCTATGCAGCAATCTTAAGGAAGGAACTAATTCTCAAGTGTCTTGAGTGCTTGAATTACTCTGGTCAATAATTTAAACATTGTTTAATAAAGCAACTTTCGTACTTTGGCTAATTACTTACTTTCATTTGCTCTATCCATCCTAATCTCTCTCTACATTTCCAATTATTAACAAATTATTTGCATGACATATACTGAAGTGTTCTCAATTTCAAAAAGAACTCACATCTTTACTAAGTAGTTCACATATATGGCATAGAAAAAGTCCATATATACCCCTTATTTAACTTATAATACAACCAAACATCTTTATTACTAAGAAATACTATTGGCAGAATTTATAAGTATAAATCATAGTTTCACAGCTATTTTTAATTTTTACTTTTTATGTAGTAGCTATATCACTTCTTGTAATTGTCTTTATTTTTCATGCAACTATTTTCATACAGCAACAAATCAACTGGAGAAGTGCAAAGTGACAAGATTAACTGCAATAGAGGCAATACTCCATAAAAAGACTGAATTTGATCATAACTTTAGAGTGAGTTACAAATGTGGAAGAAAGCAGGAGTATGAACACTCAGTCTGCATCAATGGAAGATGGGATCCTGAACCAACCTGTACAAGTAAGGTCTTTGTAGTCTTTTCGCACCTGTAATACTAGTAGTTCCTAAAACAATGTAAGTTTTTGAGTATTTCATATGGGATTCCTGTATTTATACCATTTCTACCTCCCCCTCTTTCTACTCCATCTTGTTTCTATAAATTTAGTATTTTTCTTATGTGTTTGTGCTAAGGAATAAATGTTTGGTTATTATTGGATAACATACTGGTTAACTATCTGATCCTGTAAAAAGACTGATTCTCCCTCTCTAGATAGCAATTAGGGAAAGGTCTTTATGATTTTCTCCATCCATGTCAACATGTCAGTTGTGGTGTTGTCATAATGCAGTCCTTGTTTAGGTGACCATGCCTCTGAGATTTCATGGGTTCAAATATCCTGCCATATAAGAATACACTGTATCATTACAGACTACTAGAAAAAAAACAGTTTCTTGTAGAGTAGATCATTCAGAAATTGGTAACTGTTATATCTGTTAGTGAGCTGCAATGTAAAATACTCAAGCAAACTTGTTCACTGAATTCACACTATGTTCCAATGCCCTTGATCCTAGAGTCCCATTATTTCAATTCTTTTCTTTTCTTTTCTTTTCTTTTTGAGGCAGGGTTTCTCTGTGTTGTTTTGGAGCCTGTCCTGGAACCTGCTCTGTAGACCAGGCTGGTCTCGAACTCACAGAGATCCACCTGCCTTTGCATCCTAAGAGCTGGGATTAAAGGCATGCTCCAGCAACGCCCAGCTTTCAATTATTTTCTTACAACAAATGTGCTATGCCATTCCACTACCTATCCATGCATGTCCGTATGAATGTAATGTTAATCAAATAATCTATTTATTCTTTTAATAATTGACCTCTTTATATAGGAAACTGACCCATATGACATCTCTAATTCCATGTAATACTGAAGAGTTCTCCAGCATTTTTGCTTCCCTATCAGTACTTGTCATTGCCATTTAGGAGACCAGGCCTCACTTAATGGTTTAAACTGTATCTTAAAGACTAAAATTCATGCCTTTAATCCCAGTGCACGCCTTTAATCCCAGCACTCGGGAAGCAGAGGCAGGCAGATCTCTGTGAGTTCGAGGCCGGGCTGGACCAACAACATCCAAAACAATATAGAGAAACCCTGTCTCGTAAAACCAAAAAAAAAAAAGACTAAAATTCACAGAAAGTATTCCCAAGACAAAATCAACTAATTGCACACATTTTCATGAAGTAGATATGTTGTTTTGTAGTTGCCTCTGGTGTTATTATTTCTGATATTGTTTTGTTAATAGGGTGAAGTAAAGTGGTAATTCTTTCTCCTTCCTGTATTGCTGACTAATTGTTAAAATAATGTAGAAAATGCATTTACTACATGTATTAATACCTTTCTAGTTATTCTACTCTGCCAGCAGAAACAGAAGAAAAATTAGTAGTAATAACTATTAATAAAGAACACTTTCATGTTATTAATCTGAAAGAGGAATATGAGATGTCTCGACTTTATAGTTACTTAGACAATACTTTCCAAAAGTATAAAGTATACAAATATTACATTGACATAATTACCTCAATTAATGAAGATACATTCTTTAGTCAATAGCTCTGATTTCAAATGTTTTTTACGAGTAGAGAAAGAATCCTGCCCTCCTCCACCACAGATTCCAAATGCCCAAGTGATAGAAACCACAGTGAAATATTTGGATGGAGAAAAAGTATCTGTTCTTTGTCAAGACAATTACCTAATACAGGACACAGAAGAAATGGTGTGCAGAGATGGAAGGTGGCAGTCATTGCCACAATGCATCGGTCAGTAGCAATGGCTTGTTTTACAACATTATTTCTTGGAATACTGAGGAGAATTCAAGTGGGAGGGGGGTTTAAATACTAGGGATTAACCTAAAAATTATGGAGATGTAATTCAGTTTATTTTTATTTTCCAATATACACATCTTATCTATGCTTCAGTAATTCATTTCTGTTCTTCATATAGCAAAAATTCCATGTTCCCAACCCCCTGAAGTAGACCACGGATCTATTAAATTTCCCAAATCGTCAGCAGATAGGAGACACACAGTTGAATCCAGAAGTTATGACCATGGCACTACACTCAGTTATGTTTGTGATGATGGTTTTAGGATGGCTGAGGATCATGGGGTAACCTGCCACATGGGAAAGTGGAGCTCTCCACCTCATTGTGTCGGTGAGAACAGCATGAAAATTCAATTTTGGTTTTGGAAAAAGTCTTTACCAATTATCTGCTCTCATCAAAATCAGGAGAAAGCATTATTTAGATTGGCACAGATAATTGTCTTTATTTATTATCAACAAGTTACTGTTTGCACAGTCCAGTATTTACTGCTCATATTAATTGTATTGCTTGTCTTTAAATCTTTAACTCTTGCCTTTCTGTTTTGGAATATGATGCATAGTCGACTGACTTAACTTGCTTATTCAAGTTGTAGTTTTTGATTTGCCATAAGGTTTTTAGCTCAGTGTCTTTTTCTAACAAAGTACTGCACCTGCAGTATATGATGGTGTGTTTCCTGAAATTATTTTTTCTTTGTGTTTTTATTCTTTTTGTCACTCATAGTTTGTCAGACATTTGGATGTCAAGGCCTTGCTCAGTGCTGAAGCAGTTTAACAGACGCAGAGCAATGGAAGGTTGTCTTAGGAAGCTCTGCTCACCTAGTCTGCGAAGGCACATTTTGCTTGTTAACAGAAAATCACACACAAGCAAGTTTCTGAATAATTTCACTCTGTTCCTCTCATTGTGTTATTTTCAGGACTTCCTTGTGGACCTCCACCTTCCATCCTTCATGGGATTGTGTCTCATGAACTAGACATTTACCAACATGGGGAAGAGGTGAAATACAGTTGTTCTGAAGGATTTGGAATTGATGGACCAGCATTTATTAAATGTTTAGGAGGAAAGTGGTCCCAGCCACCAGACTGCATAAGTATAGTTTTACTTTCATTCTTTTTTTGTACAAAATATGTACCAATATTTTATTACTCAACTTGTAACTTCTCCATTCCTAACTCAGGTTTCCATGCAGATTAACACACATGCACAGATGGATACATGGCTTCTACCAGAAAACAATATGATTTCAAAGTATCAAGAAAACACTTAGTAAATGGACTTTATTTTGTCACACTCTAGTCAGACTTAGTACCTATTTGAAAAATTTTCAACAGGCCATATGACTGATTATGTGCTAGGTTCTCAGTGCTCTTCACTAACTGATTTGGTAGTTCTTGAATTTTATCATAAAATAAGTACCTTTTGGTTCTTGCTATGTACAAAAACAGATCAGATGAAGAAAACATTTATTAAATCATTACAATTAACATTTTCCTGCTAAGTTTAATTTATTAAATAAAAAGTGTTATAGGACCTTCTAAAACTATTTTCCAACCCATATTCTTTTTGACATTTTAGAAGAGTGCTGTTAGGAAATTCTTTGTCATCTGTGGAAAACTCAAACGTTAATGTCAACAAAGAAATCTCAACTTTTATAGGTATGCACACCAGGAAATGCAATAATTAGAAGATAATAAATATGAGGGAAATCAGACTTTCAGAGAAAGAACCGAGTATAAAAAGATGAAAGTCCTTAGATTTTGTTTTCTTCTGTCTTACATCAATTGGCTCCTTGGTGCCTGAGCAGGAACTTGAACCGTAGATGTGCTCCTCCTTTTCCAAAGGTCTTATATTCCTTCCCTACTACTTAATTGTGACCACACCCAAGCAAGCATGGTCAGTGGTGCAGGTGACTAAGTTCTCTCCCTACAGAATGTCAGCTAGTGAAACCTAACTGAGTTTACAGAAGTTACAGTATCATGCAAAATGAGCAAAATGTAGTACAAATAAATGCACCAGCATTTGGGGCTGGCCAGAGGGTCACAGTGACAAATTTTCCTCTTTATATTGAAAATAGATTTTTTCTCGCATAAACACATTATATTTCCTTCTTCTTCTACTTCTTCCAGTTCCTCCCCACCTCCTGTCCCAATTGCATCCATCCCCTTTCAGTCTTTTATTAGAAAAGAAACAGACGTCTAAGGAATAATAATAAGACAAAACAAACACATTGTAATGAGGCAAAACAATCTGATGGAAAAGAGCTGAAGAAAAGACCCAAGGAACTGATATAGACATAAAGCACCACTCACTCACAAATTCAACCAGAAAAGCAATAAACTGGAAACCACAATATATATTCCAAAGATCTATAGAGTAAAAAGGGAGAAAACAATAAATATCTCTCTTTTTACTCTATAGGTGGTGAACACCAGGCTGGAAAAACCCACAGAAACAGCTGCCCTGAACAAGGGGGACCTCAGAGACCCCCAGAATGATAGCTGGGAAACCAGCATAGGACTGACCCAGACCTCTTGAATGCGGATGTCAGTTTGGAGATCTGGTTAATATATGGAGCCTCTGGTAGTGGATCAGTATTTATCCCTAGTACATGAATGAACTTTGGGAGCCCATTCCACATAGAGGGGTATTTTCTCAGCTTAGACACACAGGGGAGGGTCTACGCCTTGCTCCAAATGATATGACAGACTTTGAAGATCCCCCAAGGAAGGTCTCTCCCTCACTGGGGAGCACAAAGGCGATGGGATAGAGGGTTAATGAGGGGCAGAGAAGGAGGGGAGGGAGAGGAAACTGGAATTGACATATAAAACCAGATGGTTTCTAATTAAAGAAAAAGAAAAAACCAAAGAGAACAAAAAAGAAAACAATAAATAAAATAAAACAAAAACAAAATAAAAATAAATTTTAATTCAAAAAGAAAAAAAGGAAAGCCCTAAAATGACATTATGAGGCCAAGAACCTCCAAAGGTCTTTGAGTTTGCTTTAGGCAGCCAACGCTTAGAATACTTTTTTCTCATGTAATTCTTCCCTGCTGAACTCTAAATTTTCATCTGCAAGTAGTTATCAATTGGAGAGTGCTTCTGGGTTAGAGGTGGTGGCATATGTCAACTTCTTCTTTCAGCTCTAGACCCCATCTGGTGCAGATTGGTCAAAGTCAAGTGCATGCTGCCTCAGTCTCTGTGAGTTCCTGTGTACATCAATCTTGTTCATTTACAGAATCGTGTTTTAATGGTGTCCACTAGCCTTTCTGGTCCTTAAACTCTTCCTGTAGTCTCCTCTTTTGTGTGCATCCTTGAGCCATGTGGGAAGGCATTGGATGGAGACATTCCATTTAGGGTTGAGTGTTCCAATGTCTGTACATAATATATAGATTTGGATATCTGTATTTGTTCCTATCCCTGCAGGACAAGCTTCTCTGATTACAGCTGAGTAAGTCACGAATCAATGAGTGTAAAAGAATGTCATGTGGATTCCATTTATTGCTATGGGTTTTGTTTTTATGAGAAGTATTTGTTTCACAGTAGTATTAGGTCCCTGGCTATCTACAGTGATTTTCTTTCTAGTTCCATCCATTTACCTGTGAATTTCATGATTTCTTTGTGTGTGTGTATATGTGTGTGAATGTGTGTGTCTGTGTGTCTGTGCAAACATACCACATTTTCTTTATCCATTCATAAGTTGAGAAATATATTTGGAATCTTATGTGTTAATTAAATACTAAAGATTAACAAATAGGTAGTAATACTTTCTTTTTCTCTTTAGATAATTCCTGTGGGGATCCACCACATGTGGAAAAAGCTAGAATTGTAACAAGACCCATGACTAAATATCCATCCAATGAGAGAGTACGGTATGAATGTAATAAACCTTTTGAAATATTTGGGGAAGTAGAAGTGATGTGTCTTAATGGGATTTGGACAGAACCACCAAAATGCAAAGGTAGGTCATCATATTTCCCAATATTTATTTGATAATGTAATTTTGCTTCTGTACATTAGAGAAAACATGGTGAAGTGATTCTTATGAGAAACATTTACTTGCAAGTGCTCATTGCAATGAGTCTGGTTCATTGCATTGGTCTAGTTCACAACCTGTGGCTTCTTCTGCACACTTGATACTGGTCTCTCACTGGAACTTCTCTAAGATACTCTGTTGTTTCTCTATGTCGTGGAGATCCTGCAGCTTTGTATCTGCAGGACTGGCTCCTTCATGTGTGCTCCAACAGTTCATAGATGGGGTGGAGGCTGGTGTGGATCTTATAGCCCTGGTGGTAGCTGGGTTGGTCAGATAGCCATCTCTCCTTTATTCTCACCCACCAAGGAGAGCTCTCCAGCACTGCCTCAGTTAGCTCACCTAATTAAGTAGGCAGCACGGATTGGGGGCCAGTTCTCCTCTCACTCCCTCAGGGACAGATCACTGGTGTGGTCCCCACACCTCCAGTGCCAACTCTACTGTGTTGCCCAGGTGAGATACAGGGCCCACTCTCTTAAGTGCAGCAGCCTCTGAGGGACAAGGCCAGCTTTCCCACTCCCAAGACCCAAGGGCCGGTTACCTGCCTGCCACAGATGCCAAGGGGGGAGGTCCTATGGGATTTCCTTATCTCTTATAAACCGAATTAAAAATATTGGAATTTTCTGAGTGCATGATGAGACTTCATTTAATAAGCACAGAAAATTCCCAAATTACTTTAATTGGTCACTTACTATTGAAAATAAACGATATACTTTTGATGCACAGATTTATGTCATATGAATAAAGAAACTTCAACTGTCTAGTGTACCACTCAACTCTCTGTATTCAGATCATTTCATGTGAAACAGTTACTGGTATGTTCGAAACATCTGTTTGTTTATTAATTTGTGTATTCTTTATGTTTATCTGTCATTTCTTTATTTCTCTTACTTAGGAGAAATACTTCTCAGTAATCTCATTTTTGGCATGCATATTTTATTTGATTATGTTATCTCTAATAATTTCCTAACCACTTGTTATTGAATCCACATTAGGCATTTTTGTATGTGAGTGTCATCCTGTATTGTTGTTGATATTTTATACTTTGATGGAATGTGGAAACTGTACTTACCTTTAAAGTCCATTTATATTTCCCACTTCCCATGTTGCAAATAAAGATTTATTTAGCATTTGCTGTTATTGAGCACAATTCTGAAATGTTAGAATTCACCACAAACATAATTTTGTGAGCAGAAAGGTCATCTATATATACCCCTCATTTAATTTTGTCTTAAAGTCTTAATTTCTATTTTTTTTGTTTCTGTAACAAATTCAGGTAGTTATTCTTTCCGAAGAATTCAGTGTTAGAGATAATCCCTCTTCATCCTCCTTTATCTGATAGTCTTCCTTAATGGCCTTATTGGAAAGACCAGCACCACAGAACCTAGAATTAAAGGCTGACTCCCATTTTCTTTCACCTCCCATGGCTTCCATGGTGGCAGATGCAAAGTCAATTTCTTTGGATCTTGATCCAGTGAGGCTGGTGACGATTTCTTTGTTGTTTTCCCCAGATGTCTTCTTTAGGCAGTTTCAATACAAGCATTTGCATGAACTTCATGGGACTTGTCCTGTTTGAGTTTATTCAATTCATAAATATGCATACTCACGCCTCATGCCAAACTTTTTCATTTTCCTTCACAATAAAACATCGTATTTGGATCTTGAACAGTTTACTTTTCTTCTAAGCATCATTGGAGTACTGTTCAGTTTCATGATGCTCCTTTGGATGTCTTACTCAAGAGACAATTTTATCAATATTTGATTTCAGTCATTTCCTGTAGTCTCAGAAGAACAATCTGCAGTCCAAAAGAGAAAAAAGTGGTATAAAGCCTTCTCTCTTCTTATATTGTATATTAAATATATAATGTCCAAGAATTCCAGTTGTATTTAGCAAATGTATACCTGTACATACTTTGCCAATATTAGGAAACGAGAAAGCCTAATTTGTTTTGTAACTTTATAAGATTTAATTTCTTGTCTATAAATGTGTGTTTCTACAAACTGATGAAGATCAGGAATATATAGAGAAATAATAATCCAGTTTCTTGAAAACAGAGCAATCTTGCCTGTCTACCTTGGCCTCTGTATGTTAGAAGCTGTTAAATACATTTACTACCATTGGAAGGCTTCAGAGCATACATGCTTTCTCTACTTCAGTAAGTTCTCTAGGTGAGAAGAAAGGAAGAACTTGTAACTCTCAGGTATATGATTGAAATATCTTCAAGTAGTCATTTCTGCAGCCATAAATCACTAAAGACTTGTTTATCACTGTATTTTCACTGATTCGCTTTAAGCCTGTACTTTGATTTGATCTCTCAAACATCAAACATTGTGTTCTTAGACTCAACAGGGAAATGTGGGCCTCCTCCACCTATTGACAATGGAGACATAACCTCCTTCCCATTACCAGTATACGAACCATCATCTTCAGTTGATTATCAGTGCCAGTCCTTGTACCAACTGCAGGGCAACAAGACAATAACATGTATAGATGGAGAGTGGTCTGAACCACCAAAATGTTTACGTAAGTACCTCATTCTCATAGGCCATAGGAGATTCTGTTTCATGATACAGATATTTTACTGTTAATAATAGAACATTCACAGATTAAAAGCACTCTTTTGCTTACTGCTTGATTTTCAAATATCAAAGTGCAAGTAAAGTAAGATTATTATTTTAATTTTTGTATAATAGAGTAGACAAACAAAATTATGCATGATCTTTTTATTATTGAGTTTTTACTTACATGTATTGATGTCCATAAAACTTGGTGCCAGCATGATATTTCCACACATGTTGTCTAAGTCAGTGCTCAATTGCTGTGAAGACTTGCGAGCGACAGTGGCAACTCTTACAAAATGAAGCATTTAATTAAGGATTGTTTATAGCTTCACAGGTAAAGACTGTTATAATCATGGGGGAAGCATGGTGGCACACAGGCAGACAGGATGGCAGGGAAATATCTGAGAGTTATAGATCTGGCTCTGAAAATAGAGGAGGCTGAAGACACTGGGACTCACTTGGGCTTTTGAAACCTTGAAGCCTATGCCCAGAGACACACTTCTAACAACGGCACACCTAGTCCAACAAGGCCACAGCCCCAATCATTTTCAAGGAATAACATTTCTTCATGAATAAGCAATATATGAAACTATGGGATCTGTCTTACTTAGGGTTTCTATTGGCTCAACTAAATATCATGACCAAAAACAAATTGGGAGAAAAGCATCTATTTGGCTTACATTTCCATACTGCTGCTTACAATCAAAGCTAGTCAGGACAGGAACTCAAACAGGACAGGATCCTGGAAGTAGGAACTGATGGAGAGACCATTAAAGGGTGCTGCTTACTTGCTTGGTTTCATGGTGTGCTAAGCCTGCTTTCTTTTAGAACCCAGGACTGCCAGCCTAGAGATGGCACCACCTACCCTTAGCTGGCCCCTCCCCCATTGATCACTAATTGAGAAAATGACTTACAGCTGGATCTCATGGAGTCATTGCCTCAGCTGAGGCTCCTTCTCTAATGACTCCAGCTTGTGTCAAGTGTCAAGTTGACATTCAAACCAGACAGTACAGAGGCCATTCTTATTCAAATCACCACACCTGCATACACCTCAAAATCATTAAATCCAATCTCCTTATATAATCTATCCTTTTCTGAGATAAATCATCTAACTTGTATTAATCACTGTCAGCATTCAAGAGAATGTTAGTTTTTCTTTCCACTATGTGAGAAAGAACAGCAGGGACTTTTTCCCTGTGTTTGGTGCATTTATCCTAATGTTCTTCAATGCCTTTTTCTCATTAAATAATACAAAAATCTATAATGTCTGAAAATATTTCATACATAATCATACCACATTGTCTTTACAAATTCTTCCCTTGATGGGCACCCAGACTGTTTTTCCATCTTAGCTACTTGACATACCAATAAAAGTATACATGCAGGTTCAATAGGTTGTTTTCATTTCCTCTTGGTACCTATCAACAGAGGGATACAGCGATAGTATATGGAAGATCTAGTTTAGATATTTTTTATGAAATCTGAATCTTGTTCTCTATAGTAACTGACAAACTCACATTCCCATCAACAGCTTTCAAGTTCCTTTTCCATTACACACTCATCAGGATTTGCAATTTTTAAGGCTTTTTTCTGTAATGCCATACAAAGGTGATAAAGTATCTCATTGAAGCTATGTTTGGCAGTAAAATGATAGTTAATGATATTAAGAAACTTATTCCCCCGACTAGCATATATATTTATGCTTTTGATAAGTGTCTGTTCATATTACCCAGTTTTGGGTTGCTTATTTTTTAAAAGTATTTTCAATTCTATATTTACTCTAGACATATGAAATCCTTTATAAAACATAGGTAAAGCTATTGCAATAACTGAAAATAATTTTCCCAAGTCTACAGCTGTAACTCCTTAATTGTATTAATTATGTTCTCTGCTATATACAAGTATTTCATTGTGATATACTCCATTGCTAAATGTTTGCTTTTGTATCTTATGTTTTGGGATTCCAGCCAAAAATCAGTGTCCAAAACCAGTGAAGTATTACCAGTTTTTTTCCCTTACAAGTTCAGTGTTTCAGTTCTCACATTTATGTCTTTGATCCACTTTGAATTGATTATTGGAAAAAGTGATAGACAGGAGTCAAATTTAACCATGTCCATTTGATATTAGTTATCTTTTTACCCCTTATTGAATATGCTGTCAGTTCTCTGACATACGTTTTGGAAACTAGTATTATCTATGAACTATACATATATACATCAACTTTTCAAAGCTCTTTTCCCATTCATTGGACTGTTCATCCCAATGTCACGGTTACTGTGGGTCTCCTCTTGTATGTGAAATAAAGTATAATGATATCTGCTGCTTCATTCTTGCTGCTCAAGTTCCAGTTCTTTAATTATTCTATTGTACTTCCATCCAAATTGTAGACCCCCCCATTTGTGTCATTATCCCACCCATAGCCCCAAATATCCAACGTGCACAGGGCAGTCTTATCTCCCCTCAAGAAGTCATACAAAGTCCTTGAAAACTAAAAAAGTATATCTTATAGTGGTACATTATGCATAAAAAGATGATGGAGAAAATAATTAGTAATAAACAACAAAATAAGTAAGCATTCTTCTTAACTTATCTCCAATGCATATTCATTAATTCAGGCATTTGGAAGAGTTTGCTGTTCAAAAATTTTGTTTTGTGTGTTCTACAGCAAATATGAAAACTATTCAAGCATGCTAAAACAACTTTTAAGAGACCTTTTGCACATGTATTTGACTCTACCCAATACTTATTTTTATATCTTCTGTTCTAGTGGGAATTATAAGTACTTAATATTTGATATTGGTAGCAATATTTCATTTTTGAATGTTGCTCTTTCTAGAGCATTTTATTGAGCTGGCTATGTTAGATATATATTCATTCCACTTTTACACTTTAAGAATTTATTTTTGGTTGGTTTGTTGGTTGGTTAAATCCAATAATACATCTCAATGAATTTCTAAAGAGCTGGAATTGCCATTTGGAGTGGTCAGGATTTTGCTCCTAGTGACATTTTCAGACTCATTTTTATTTAACATTCACAGCTGTTAGTTTCCAATTTTTAGGTCTAAATCTATTTCAAACTGTATCTTGTCCACAGATCTTTTTTATTTATAGTCTGCATTGTCTTTTTTTACTTCTTTAATTATTTTTCTATGTTCCCTCAGAACTAATTATGTTTTAAAATGATTTTAAAAAATTCAACTGACCTTTATTCATGACAGTACATTTAGAGTCTGTTATGGGAGGAGTACTAGAACTTTGAATGAGTATTGTTGCCTTCATTTTTTTCATATTTCCTGTGTTGGTTTGTGTGTGTGTGTGTGTTTGTGTGCTTCTGCTGGATTGACTTTTTCTACACTATATTTATGGAGACTTTCTTTTTATTTTGTTATAAATTTATTTAAATTAGAAAAAATCTTTTTTTACATATCACTCCCAGTTCCCTATCCTTTCCATCCTCCTGTGCTCCCCACTGACCCCCCTATCCCATCCCCATCCACTCCCCAGGGAGGGTGAGGCCTTTCATAAAGGATCATCAAAAGCTGTCAAGTCATTTGGGGCAGAGCCTAGGCCCTTCCCTGTGTATCCAGGCTAAGAGTGTGTCTTTCCCTGTAAAATATGCTCCCAAAGTCCTTTCGTGCACTAGGGATACATCCTTGTTCCACTTCCAAAAGTCCCATAGACTGGCCAGTGTTCCTAGCTGACACCCACATTCAGGGGGACTGGTTTGGTCCTATGTTGGTTCCACATCTGCCAGACTGGGATCTATGAATTCCCACTTGCTCAGGTCAGCTGTTTCTGTGTGTTTTCCAAGCAAGGTCTTGACTCCTTTGTTTATCACTCCTCCCTCTCTAAACCTGAATTCCAGGAATTTTGCTCAGTGCTTAGATGTGGATTTCTGTTTCTGCTCCCATAAGCTGTAATAAGCATTTTTCCCACCAGTCTGCTCTTAGAGCTGCGTCAGCCCCAAATGAACACGCAAGACTAATATAACTATGAAATTGTTGGCCAATGACTAGGGTTTCTTATTAGCTACCTCAGTCTTAACTATTAACCCCATTTCTATTAATCTAAGTCTTCCCTGTGGTCTTGTCTGACCGGAGAAAGGTCCAGGTACCTATTACTCCTCTGGTATCCTATATGTTGACTGCTCAACATGTCCACAGAGAAGAGAAGAGAAGAGAAGAGAAGAGAAGAGAAGGGAAGGGAAGGGAAGGGAAGGGAAGGGAAGGGAAGGGAAGGGAAGGGAAGGGAAGGGAAGAGAGAAATTTCCTGTTTGTCCCTGCTTGTATTCTGATTCTGCCCAGCTATGTCACTTCCTGGGTCACATGACAACTCCTCTCTGCCTACACTTCCCAGAATCATCCTTGTCTCCTAGTCCTACCTATCATCCTGCCTGACCAATTAGTGTTTTGTTAATCAACCTATAAGACAATTATATACACCGAATAACATTCCTCATCAATCAGCTACTATATGAAGGCTCTAGGATGGCATTTAAAGTAGTCATAATTCTCATTATAGGGGAAGAGCATTTAAGGTAGCCTCTCCATTATTGCTTAGATTCCTAGTTGGGATTATCCTTGTAGATCTCTACATAATTCTCTAGTGCCAGATTTGTCTTTAAACCTATAGTGGCTCCTTTTATTGATGTGTCTTATGGAGACTTTCTAAGAGGAAGTTCTCTACTGGGGATGCATCTTGGACAACAATTCTGGAGTTAATTCCATGTAGAACCTAGGGGTTATTTGTCTATAATTAACACCTTTGGACACAACTTGAACCATGGTTTCTGTGAATTATGCTTAAATGAGGACACTTATCAGCTCAGGTGTATGGTAGACATCATAAGGTACAGAGTGAGTGTTGTGCCAAGATTCCTACAGTGGCTGTGGTAGCTGATAGAAGATGCAGTCTTTCTCAGTAACTGGTTGGTAAATCTGCTACTCTCAAGGACTGTTGTTCCTGGAACCCATCTCAGAGAGAGGTCAGTAGGATTCTTCTCTGACTAAACGATGGCATGAGACCAGATCCTGCAATGGGAGATGTGGTTATGGAAATTTGGCACCCACTCTGTATCAGTTAGTTCTAGCCTTTACAGAACTGAATGAACACATGAGTTGTGAAACAGGATGTCACCACTAAATTAATTGGTTGCAGACAGCATGAATTGGATATTATGTCCTCTTGTTTTTTTAGCAATGTAAAGAAGTCCAGGGGCCAGAGTAGTGGTTGCAGAAGCTGTTTTCCAGCAGGATTGTCACTTATCAAGTGTGGTATTTTGATAGACTTATTTCTAAAACTATGAAAATCAAATTCATAATAAGTAAACACTATTCATAGTTACAAATCTGTGGGTAAATGATGGACATTTTGAAGGTAGTTATGATTTGGCTTACTAATTCCATTATTTTTAAGTATATGCATCTCACTGAATATCAGTTCTGAATATCATATACATGTCAAGGTTCAAATTCTTAACCTTTTTCCAATACCTAAATTTATGATTTATTAAAGATGCCCGAGGTTTCAGAAAGCAAAGTCAGGCACAAGCTATAGAGGTTAGGCAATGGTGATACACTCCTTTAATCCAGCAGCCATTGAGCTAGGAAGTGGTGGGACATACCTTTAATCTCAGGTCTCAATATTTAAGAGGTAGACAAATCTCTGTGAGTCCAAGACCACCCAAATTTACACAGAATGATCCAGTCATAAAGAGAAACAGCTCACACAAAAATGATCTCAGCACCTGGGACCACACGCCTTTAATCCCAGAACTAGAAGGGTATAAAAGATAGGAACAGGGTCTTCAGTAGTCAGTATCAGGCATTCATTCACCAGTCACATTTAGGATAAAAAGATGTTAAAGTCTCAGGATTCTCCAGACAGGCTGAGGAGAGGCTATAGTCTGAGATTTGCTGGAGCCAGGCTTGCCCTTCATTCTGAGGTAGAGTAAGAGCTAGTGACCAACTGCTTTGCTTTTGTGATCTTCAGCTTGAAGCTTGAGCCCCAATATCTGTCTCTGGGTCCTTTTATGTATTGTGCTATAAAAATCAATGCAAACAGCCATAAATGTCCTGAAATCTAAGTATCTTCTTTCATGATATCAGTAATCCTTGTTGAAATCTAATTATCACATCAAAAACATTATTTTGTCACCAGTTGCTATTCAATATGATGAACTAATTCTATGTGCTGGTTTAATATAGGTTTTTATAAACTTTGAGGAATAATGCTTGAAAGCTGAATTGCTGTAGGTTTATATATTAATCACCTTTTGGTAATTTTTCTTTCAGATGCATGTGTAATATCAGAGGAGATCATGAAGAAACATAATATAATTTTAAGGTGGATAGAAAGCCAAAAGCTTTATCTCCAATCAGGGGCCAATGTTGAATTTACATGTAAATCTGGATATAAAAAGGCAAATCCATCACCTCCATTCCGTACAATGTGCATTGATGGTCACATCGATTATCCCAGCTGCTTAAAAATACATATTAGTTCAAAAGATGAATAGACGTTTGTTTAGAAATATGCATTGCATATTACTAATACAATTTCAATTTATCTTTGAAGTATTGTTTAATTCATTTCTTCTCACAAGTATAAGCTTGCATTGATATTTTGTGATTAATTTGGAGCCTGAGAAACCACTGCCACAAATGCAAAAACAGTGCATTCAAAACTCCTAAAGGAGAATGTGTGATGTCCTAGAACAATAAAAAATGGCAAGAAATCGGACAAAATTACTTCATTGTCTGTGTCTACCCACCACTTTTCAAAATCTCTCCAACTTTCCTCCATAAGTTTTGATCTAAGACTTTGATTAAAGATGGATGGAAGACATTGCTTCACCTTAAAATTAGTAATATTTCACAAATATGTAATAATCAAACTGTCATATTTAACATAAGTAATGAATGTAAGTAATTGCTATATACTACTATTGTATTAGTAAATAAACTTAGGGAACATTTTATGCATGAACTTCTGAATATGTTAATTTGACACATTGAAATATTAAAGTAATTATACAAATGAATTAAATCTTAACTGTGAATAGGATTATATCACTGTCACAAACCTGTAAATACTCTGCATAACTGGTAAACAGGCAATAAGCATATACATACTTTGTGCCCAAATTAAAAAGGAAATTAACAACAAATAGAATCAAATTAATAAAATTAACTACTGTATTTATCATCAGAGGTAATAGTATTTACTTGCTGTTTAATAACTTTAAAGACAATTTATAATTTGCAGTGGATTGTTATGACTTACTAACTTTATGATAGCAAAAAAGTGAAAATTGTCCATCAAATACTGCTAACATTTTATCTTTATTCCTAGGGTCTCTATATTTAATATGACACTGTGAAAATTGGCAGGAGTAACTCACCATAGTTCCTACTTTGATAGGATAACCAGATAACAGATAACCAGAAAACAATTCTTTTTTCCTTCTTTTTCTGTTTTTTTTCTATTTTTCTATTTAAATTATAAACAAGAGTCTTTTACATGTCAATCCCAGTTCCCTCTCCCTCCCCACCCACTAATTCCCTATCCTATCCCCATTCTGCTCCTCAGGGAGGGTAAGGCCTTCCATGGGGGATCTTCAAAGTCTGTCATATCCTTTGGAGGAGGGCCTAGGCCCTCCCCCATGTATCTAGGCTGAGAGAGTATCCCTCTATGTGGAATGGGCCTCCAATTCCCATTCACATGCAAGGGATAAATACTGATCTACTACAAGAGGCTGCATAGATTGCTGAGGCCTCCTTACTGACAAGCACATTCAGGGTGTCTGGATCAGTCCTATGCTAGTTTCCCAGTTATCATTCTGGAATCCATGAGCTCCCCCTTGTTCAGGTCAGCTGTTTCTCTGGATTTCACCAGCCTGGTCTTGACCCCTTTTCTCATCACTCCTCCCTCTCTGCAACTGGATTCCAAGAGTTCAGTTCAGTGTTTAGCTGTGGATGTCTGCTTCTACTTCCATTGGCTGCTGGATGAAGGCTGTAGGATGGCATATAGCATAGTCATCAATCTCATTATCAGGGGAGGCCATTTAAGGTAGCCTCTCCATTATTACTTAGATTATTAGTTGGGGTCATCCTTGTAGATCTCCGGACATTTCCCTAGTACCAGATTTCTCTTTAGAACTATAATGGCTCCCTATATTATAGTATCTCTTATCTTGCTCTCCTCTATTCTTCCCTTGATTCAACCTTCCTGCTCCCTCATCAGACGACATTTCAAAAGCCTCATATTGGTTTACTTTGATTAATAAAACATTGGGCATTTAAACGGATTTAAAATTACATTGTTTTCAGTGTATCATTGCTAGTAAGGTTGTAATTCCAGTGTACACTGAGGAAAATTAAGGTTTATCCTTATTTTTCGACAACTGTACCATTATCATAATAGGCTTTTAGCCATAAAATATTATTTTAAGAAAGAAATGTCTAATGATATTTTTAACTTTCAAAATATTTTGAGTCTTTAACATGAAAATATAGGTGTAATTAACAATTCCAAGTTTGAGCAGATATCTTAAAACCTTCTATTATATGAAATTGGAGAGTTGCCAGACCAATTATTCAAATATCAAGGAAATGTTTTACTATTACTAGTAAAAACAATAAACAAAAGTAATTGTGTTTAACTTGAACACTTTTGAAGATAATTGCCTGTCAGCACCACTGTAACAAATTAGCATAAACTATATGTGTTAGCTTAAAAGGCACTCATGTCATGAATTTCTAAATTTTAGAACCTAAGACACAAGATATCTAAGATGATGGCATAAGATTTGGTGTCAGGCTTTGCTTTCTCTTTCCTGAATGCTTCTGCCTAGTGGCATTTTGGCAAGGAAACACTCTCTGATTTCTTTGTATTGGAAGTAAATATGTTAATGAAAAAAGAACCTATTAATCCAGTTATAATTAAAAACCACTATCTTTATCATCATGAATGTGATGTGGAACACATGTAAATGTTATGGAGAAACCACACTGAGACTATAGCAGAGGAATAAAAAATACAGTCCACGGATATGTGAAGCAAAGGACAGCATGATTGTGACTCACATCAGACAAAATAGAACTTGAAACAAAAAGCTAATAAAAGAAAATGAAGGTCATTGTGTAATGATAAAAACCAACTCTCTAAATATATGTAACAGTTAGGTTTGTGTTTAACATACTTAATGTAAGAAACATATACATAGACCTGACAAAAAAATAAACTCAGGTATATTACCCACTAGAATCCTCATACCTCTATTTTAAATGTGGATTGATTAGACAGACAGAAACACAGCACAACCCTAGACATGAATAATATGTTATACACAATGTCCTGATCTTCAAAATTGTACTACTTCACCAACATGTAAAACCAAAATGACCCACTTGGCATTACTAATGAACTTAAGTAATTGATCCTGTCAGACACATGCATAGCATGCTAGCTAACAAGTGTAGTATGCACATTTTTCCAAAGGCGTGTAAAACACTCTCCAGGATTGATCACATGTTACACAACAGGACTCATCTTTAAAAAATTAATTAGGTATATATTCCCACCTCTTCACAATCTAAGACCCCTGCCATTTGAGAATCTGCATGCATGGTAGCATTTCCCAATCCCAACCCTGGATCCTCAATTATTGACTGCATGAGGACTAGCTTCTGAGTCTACTGCATACCACAAAGGTGCACTCTGCGCATGCTCCTCACTGAGACACTGAGAGAGTCATCTGAAGTACTGAGCTGGCTGACACTTTGTGTGCCCCACTGATCACTTACACCTTCTTCTTTCTTTTACCTTTCAACCTTAGCTTCAAAGCAACTGTAGTGACATGTTTTAACTGAAAATATAGTTTCATAAATATATCCTGATCATGATTTTCTCTACCCCAACATCTACCAAATCCTCAAACAACCCTACACACTAGACTTCATGCAATTTCTACATTTTTCTCTTTAGAAAGCAAACAAACACTAAACAAAGAGGACAATCAAATACACAAAATGTAAAAGAAAAAAATACAAGAAATACATACATACATACACCCACAAAAATAAAACCCATAAAAACATAATATGGAAACCATATATAGAGGCAAATACTACAAGGCACAAAGAAAAAAAGCAAAACAAAGAAATATGATATCAAATGTCTAAAAAATACCATTGAGATTGGTTTGTATTGGTCATTTGATGCTGGGTATATATAGTGCATATCTCTAAGTGTTACCCTATGAGTCTCCATTGAATAAAACTGAGTTTTCCCTTGCAAACAATGTCAGTTGGAGATAGCATCATGGTTAGGAGAGAGAACTCTTGTCCACTTCCCTCTCTCAGCACTGAATGACTCCAAAGACCATCCTTCTCTACACTTAGTTCAGTGTCTTCCTCACCTATAATAAGAGAACCTCTTGAAATAGATAGGAAATAAAGAGAGATTTACAAAAGGAAATTAGCAGAATCTGAGAGATTGAAGTACTTAGTCCTTAATGGAATGTCTTCATCATCCACTCTCCACAAGGCTCAGGAAGTTATGCAGAAGAGGGATGGAAAACTTTTAAGAATGAGAAGGGATGGATGATACCAACGGAAGTGACCTCCAGATAAAATTGAGCACATATAAATTTATTAAGATATGACATCACAAATAATGAAAGCACAGGTTCAAGCCAGAGTGAGTGGTAGTGACAACTTTTTTCTATGAAGAGATTTCATTTGTGCAAAAAGAAGCTTTACCTTGCTCTGTTTGAGCTCAGACAATTTTTGATACCACAATTGCGCATTAGCACTAAGTATCTCCAAGAATGTATCTGACACACAATCCAGCTATCCCAATACCAGCAAAGTTCAGGTACCAGTAGATATTGATGAAAATGCCCACTAGACAAAGATGAGACAGAAACCCTTACCAAATTTACAACCCCTGATCTAACTCCAATGCCCAGGTCCTCTTGAAAAAATACATACATAAAAAATCAATATGATGGATATGTCTCCACCATAATTAGTAGTCCTATACTAATGTTCTTTGAGAAAACCAATTGGATGACACAATGACAATGAACTCAAGTTAACAACAATAGGGACTGGAAGATATGACTTCAGTTAAGAGCAGGTACTTTTCTTTTAGAGGATCAGGGTTTTCTTCACAACACTCACATAAGAAGGCCCAAAGCCAACTGTGTCTCCTGCTCCAGATCTGATCTGATGCCTTTCTCTAGCATATGTGTGCACAAAAATCACACACACACACATGTACACACACATACTCGCACACACACATGCACACACACATACTTGCACACACATGTACACACAAACACCAGAAAGTGAAAGAATAAAATACTGTCGCAAAAACATAACATGTATAAGGGTGTCTGAAAATAAACTGAAAGAGGATGTGATTAAATAATGAAATGAAAACCAAGAAACACAAACAGTTGAATACCATAAGTAATAATATTCAGGATCAGAAGATAAAATTCAATAAAAAGATACAAATCTTGAACAAAATTCAAACCAAAACAAACCTGGAAATAAAAATATCAGTAAGTTTCAACATGTAATTAAATAAGCTATATGATATTCCAGCAAAAGTAATAAAAACCCTTCATGACAAAGGAAGAACCTGCAAATGATGAGCACATTACTTTTGAGTTGACTTGACTGAAATATAAAAGTTAATTCTCTTTTTATTTTTTTTATAGTTCAAATAAATGTCAGGAAGCCTGACAGAAACCTGAATGGAAAGCCTTACATGTAGAACAGATCAAGTGGAAGGGACAATACCAGGGCTTGAACACAAGGTGAAAGAGTTAGACAACTCTGAGAAAGACATTGATTAATCCAAATAAAACAGAAAGTTCTGGAACTCTGGGACTCTCTGAAAAGACATAATCTTTTTAACAGAGATATAGAAGAAGAAATCCAAATCCAAGCACAAAATACTTCAGCCAAATTACAGAAGAAAATTATCCAAATCTAAGGAAAGACACCTATATGCAGGCATGAAGAACAAAAAAGTAGACAAGATCTTCTATTTTACTGAGCCAAAAAAACTAGGTACACAGAACAAAGAAAGAATTGTTGAAAACTATAAAATGTTATCATTACAGGGAATGTTGTCCCAATATATGCAAGTACATCAGTACATTGTATTACATAACAGAATCAAAACAAAAAACACAAGGCCATGTCAATGGATATAGAAAATCCATTGACAGAATTGAACATCCCTCATGCTAACTAGCCTTAGAGAGACAGGAACAGGAATCTCAGATCTCACAAAAAAAATGTTGGATATACATGATGAACAGCCAGAATTACTGAACAGGGGAAAATAAAATATTGTTTGTGCTGCCCACTGTCACCACTTTTGAACAATAAAGTATTTCAAATATTTGTGTATGCAATAAAACAAAACAAAAATGAATAAGATGCTTACATTGAATTACCTAAATTGCATGTACTATGACCTTATACTTGAAAATCCCTGGTGACTCTTCCTGAAGATTCTAATATTTGATAACTGTTATATAGAATAATAATAATAATATAGAATGAACAAATACGACTTTTGTAAATGGAAGTAATGACTGTTCTGATTAATATATTAGGGAAATAATTTAATTTACAACATTTCTCAAAATCTAACAATATGCATGAGTCTCCCAGGAAAGAGGATTACATCAGATATCATGGGCAGACTGGATGCAGGTCGGGACAGAATAAGAGGGAGGGATCAGGTTGGGGAGGATGTAAGGAGATAGTACTGGGAGAGACAACTGGAATGGGGCTCATTTCAGGGTAGAAGTAGTAACCTAGTGCAATGGAAACTACCAGGAATATACAAAGTATACACCAGCTAAGACTTCTAGTAATGTAACCAGGCAAGACTTCCAATGGAGGGGTTGGAAAGCACACCAAACCAGCCACAAAATCTTACACCTACAATTTGTCCTTCCTGCAAGATACACTGTGGTAAAAGTGGAGCAGAACTTCTGAGAGTTGTCAACCAATGACTGATCCAGCTTGAGATCCACACCAAGAGAGGCAGCCCACCCCTGACACTGTGTGTATGACCAGGAAGCAGAGGCTGGATATCTAAGCCCTAGGATAGAATCAAACATGACTATATTCATAGACAGGAAGCAAGCATAATCATAATTAGAGAAGCTTCATGCAGCAACTGATGGACACAGATGCAGATACCCACAGTCAAATATTAGGTGGATCTCAGGGAATTCCTGTAGAAGAGGGAAAGGATTGTGTGAGCCAGGGGTGCTGGAGCTCAGCTACAATAGGTCATAGTAACTGGAGAGATGTGAACACAGCCACTAAACACACACAGGAGACTTATGTGAGGGAGAAAAATTAATTGTCTGGTTTTTTCTTATCTTTTTACACCACCTAGGGAAAACATGTCTATGCAAGAAGAAATTACCTATTATTGATTCTGTACACTACAGGAGCAAGGCACTCAAATGTAACTGGGTGTAGGGACATAATTTCCTTTTTTGATCATCAGCCTCTTTTCCACAGGTAAGATTCATGGGTTTTTAAGGTATTAAACTTCCTTGTTTTTATTTTTCATCCTCAGCAAGTCTCACACCTCTATAAAAATCATCTTCATTATGATCTCAAGAAAATTGTCCAGTGAGGAGTGGGATTTTCCCAACAAACAATCACACTGTTTTAGATACAGTGGGATTCTTCTATCAATAATCACACCATGCAAAACAATAAATAAAAGATATTTGCAAGCAGGAAAGGCACAGCAAGAGCAAGTTGCATTCTGGATACAACTCCCCAGGGGGTGCTTTGTTTCTCCAGGGTATACTCATTGTAGCTAGGCTAATCAGTTTGTTGTACTCCATATGCTCCCTTGTGAAAGGCCTGTCATCTGACATAGCTACCACCACAGAGGGGTGAGATACAACAAGAAAAGCCACAGAATCAACTAACCTGGACACACAAGAACTCACAGAAACTGAACCAACAATCAGGGAGTGATGAGGAAGTCCTGTGTATATGTCAATAAAGAACTGCTGGCCAATAGGGAAGCAAGATAGATGGGACTGGGAGTCCAGGAGAACTTTGGGTAACAGGGAGTCATCATGTAGCCTGCCAGAGAAGTAAGATGTCCGTCCAGTAAGAGAAATACTTAGATGGGTTAAATACTTAAGTCAGAGCTAGCTAGTAAGATACAAGTAAGGCCAACAGCTTTATAATTAATACAGTGTCTTGTGTGTTATTTGGGAACTACAACACGGCAGAGCCCAGGCGACTTGTGGGCAAAAACCAAAGTGGCAGACAAGAAAAAGGCTTCTCTCTAAAAATGGTCATCAGGAGTGGGATCATGAATTTCCACGTAGAATGACAAAAGCTTTAAAGGAGTTTTAGAAACAAAAGAATGGAGAAAAGCATGGGTTCTTGGTAGCAGCATTTTTCTCAGATGGGCTCTGTTTTGATAGCGACAAGCAGAGACTCAGGCGGCTTACTTAAGGGAGTCTTCCTGACTCAGCATAAAAAAAAAACCAACAAGGTTCTTTTAAGAGGCTCTGGTAATGATTGAAAAGTGTGTATGTACAGCTAGCTGGAAGTGGCAGTGACCACATCTCCAAGCTGGCAGCTTTTGCTGGATGTCAACATTGACTAAGGCAATGAGCTGGAATCATGCTTATTCCCGCCATCTTGGGAAAACTGCAGTTTAAACAGCCTTGGTTTTAACAGATAAGACACGTGGCCAGAAAGACATAAAGATTTATAGTAAAATCAGACTTGGATGAAGAAAAACCTCTAAAGGTTTACAGTGTGTTTAAAAATATACGTAAGATTGAGAGGGAAAAAGAAACGGCATAGTGGTAAATAAATAGAGAAGCCAGCTGTGGTGGCGCACGCCAGTAAGATTTGCTCCAGAGGCAGAGGCAGGCAGATTTCCAAAGAGAAACCCTGTCTCAGAAAAAAAATTAATAAATAAATAGATAAATAAAAAGCTGAGGATTCCTTTCAGCCTCCTGTGGTTTGATGAACCAAGACCCCTGGAAGCAGTGGGCCAGGTGTTCCAACAATTGAGACAGTTAAGATGATGCAGCATTACAGACTCTGAAAATAAGGACTTAAACAGGTTTCTGAGTTTTGTCATGATCCCCATGGTATGAACAGCGCCCCCATCCAGCAGGAAGCAGTTTGGAATGAGCAACGTCCAAATCCGCATATTGTTTATAAATCTTTGTTTTCATTTGAATAAGGTTGCTTATAATTGGTTAATGATTACAACCAATCTCTTTTTAAAGTAAAAAGGGGATTATGGTATGGAAATGAGTACTTTGTGCCACTATGGTTTTTCATTTATTGATACAAATTCAAGGTCAATTTTGTGATGTGTATATTTCTCCTCTTGATTAGGTATTGTGCTTATACTGGTCTTTTAAAACATAATGCATAATTATAGTTACTTACAATAGTCAGAACTTATAGTTAGGTAAGTTAGGTTTTCTAGATATACAGAAATATATTTGAGATAGATAGACAGTCTTTAAACCTTTCAAAGATCTTCAGAAAATGACATTTAAAATGGTTTAGGGTTTTTCTTGACAATGAGAAGTGTCTGCTACTGGCAGCACCAATCACGTCTGAGAGGAAGATGGGCATCAAAGAAACTCATTATGGAGTTTTCTTTCACCATGGCAAGATTAGCCATTTGGGCAAGAAACTGCTCTTGCCTATACTGCTTGACTGTTGCTGTATAAACTGGACATGCAGGATCCACAGAAAAGTGACTGCTAAACTCAAACAGTCCTTCAGGGTTCCTGATTCATGGAAGAGTCTACAAGACTTTCTGCAGGACACAGAAAAATGACTGGCAAATCAAATCCAGGAACACATCAGAAAAATCATCCACCACAATCAATTAGGCTTTATCCCGGGGATGTAGGGATTGCTCAACATATGAAAATCCATTAATGTAATCCACCATCTAAACAATCTGAAAAAGAAAAATCACATGATCATCTCATTAGATGCCGAAAACGCCTTTGACAAAATCCAACACCCCTTCATTATAAAAGTCTTGGAGAGATCAGGAATAACAGGATCACATTTAAACATGATAAAAGCAATATATAGCAAACCAACAGCCAACATCAAATTAAATGGAGAGAAGTTCAACATGATTCCTCTATAATCTAGAACAAGACAAGGCTGTCCACTCTCTCCATATCTCTTCAATATTGTACTTGAAGTCCTAGCTAGAGCAATAAGACAACAAAAGGAAATCAAGGGGATACAAATTGGAAAGGAAGAAGTTAAACTTTCACTATATGCAGATATGATAGTTTACATAAGCAAAGTGGCAGGATACAAAATTAACTTTAAAAAAAGGAATCAGTAGCCCTATGATATTCTGATGATAAATGAGCTGAGAAAGAAATCAGAGACACATGACCCTTTACAATAGTCACAAAGAGCATAAAATATCTTGGAGTAACACTAACCAAAAAGTGAAAGACCTGTAGCAGCAATAACTTTGAGTCCTTAAAAAAAGAAATTAAGTAAGAAACCAGAAAATAGAAAAATCTCCCATGCTCTTGGATAGGTAGGATAAACTGAGTAAAAATGGAAATCTTGCCAAAACAATCTACAGATTCGATGCAATCTCCATCAAAATTCCAAGACAATTCTTCACAGATCTTGCTAGAACTACACTCAACTTTATATGAAAAAACAAAAAACTCAGGATAGCCACGACAAACCTGTACTATAAAGAAACTTCCAGAGGCATCACCATCCCTGAGTTTAAGCTCTATTATAGAACCGTAGTCCTGGACACAGCTTAGTATCAGCACAAAAATACACAGGTAGACCAATGGAATCAAATTGAAAACCCTGACATGAACCCACACACCTATGAACATCTGATTTTTGACAAAGAAACTAAAGTTATACAATGGAAAAAAGAAAGCATCTTCAACAAATGGTGCTGGCAAAACTGGATGCAGACATGTAGAAGATTGCAGATAGATCCATATATATCACCAAATCCAAATGGATCAAAGACCTCAACATAATTTCAGCCACACTGAATCTCTTAGAAGAGAAAGTGGGAGGCACCCTTGAATGAATTGGTACCGAGAATGCTTCCTGAACATAATGCCAGTAACACAGACATTGAGATCAACAATTAATAAATGGGACGTCCTGATACCGAGAAGCTTCTGAAAGGCAAAGGACACAGTCAGCAAAACAAAATGGCAGCTGACAGAATGAGAGAAGATCTTCTCCAACCCTATATCTGACAGAGGGCTGATCTCTAAAATATAAAACTAAAGAAGCTGTCCACCAAAACACGAAGTAATCCAGTTAAAAAGTGGGTGCAGAAATAAATAGAGAATTCTCAATTGAGGAATCTAAAATGGCCAAAAGACACTTAAGAAAGAGCTCAACATCCTTAGTCATCAGGGAATTGCAACTCAAAACAACTTTGAGATCATCTTACACCAGCCAAAATGGCTAAAATCAATCAATGACAGTCTATCTTGGAGAGGATTTGGAGAAAGAGGAATACTCCTCCATTGCTGGTAGGAGTAGAAACTTGTACTGCCACTCTAGAAATCAGTATGGCAGTTTCTCAGGAAAATGGGAGTGAGTGTACCTCAAGATCCAACAATTCCTCTCCTGGACATATACCCAAAGAAGGCACATTCATACAAGGACATATGTTCACTTATGTTCATAGCAGCATTGTTTGTAATAGCCAGAATCTGTAAGCAACCTAGATAGCCTTCAACTGAACAGTGGATAGAGAAAATGTGGTACATTTACACAATGGAGTACTACTCAGCAGAAAAAAATGGAATCTTGAAATTTGCAGGCAAATGGATAGAAGTAGAAGAAACCATCCTGAGTGAGGTAACCCAGTCACAAAAATACATAGTATGTACTCACTCATATATGGCTTTTAGGTATAGAGAAAAGAATTACCAGACTACACTCCACACCATCAGAAAAGCTAGAAAACATGGAGGAAGCCAAGAGAAAAAGCTCATGGTCCCCCCGAAGAAGGGAAGGGAGACAAGAACCCCTGACCAAATTGGGAGCATGGGGGGTGGAGCAGGTGGGAGAGGGAAAGTAGAGAAGGGGAGAAGGGGGGAGGAGAACAGGAGTTCTGAGACTGGGAATGAATAAAAGAGGGCAAGAAAGGAGATGCCCTGACATAGGGAACCACTATAGGTGTAGAGAGGTCAGACCCAGAGGAAATGATAGATCCCCAACTAAGAATCTAAGCAGTGGTGGAGAGGATGCCCTTGATGCCCTTCCCCTATAATGTGATTGATGACTACCTTGTTACCATCCTTAGAGCCTTGACCCAGTAGTTGACTGAAGCAGAAACAGGCACCCAGAATCCTATTCTATTGGCCAACAGTGCTTTATTGACTTATACACAGGACTTACCATCAACTCCTGTTGGGTCCTGCATGTCCAGTTTATACAGCAACAGTCAAGCAGTCCAGGCTAGAGCAGTTTCTTGCCCAAATGTCTAATCTTGCCATGTTGAAAGTAAACACCATAACAAGTTTCTTCGATGGCTGTCTTTCTCTCAGATATAATTGGTGTGCCAGGAACAGATATTTCTCATTGTCAAGAAAAACCATAAACCATTTTAAACGCCATTTTCTGACGGTCTTTGAAAGTTTTGAAGACTATCTTTCTTAAATACATCTCTGTATATCTAGAAAACCTAACTTACCTAGTTAAAAGTTCTGACTATTATAGGTAACTATCTATAATCTGTATTTAATTATACATTACATTTTTAAATGACTTATACAAACACAATACCTAAACAAGAGGAGAAATATACATATCACAAAATTGACCTTAAATTTGTATCATTAAATGAAAAACCATACCAATACAAAGTACTCATTTCTATATCATATTCCCTTTTTTCCCTTTAGAAGAGATTGACTGTGATATTACCATTTATAAGCAACCCCACTTAAATGAAAACAGAAGTTAATGAACAATATTTGGGAAGTTGGGCATAGTTCATCCCAAACTGCTTCTTGCTGGATAGGGACATTGTTCATACCATGGGGATCACAACAAAACCAGAAACTTGGCCAAGCCTTTGATTTTTGTAGTCCTTAAAGCTGTATCATCTCAGCTGTTTTAGATGTTTGACTGCCTGGGACATTGCTTCAGGAGGTCTTGCTTCATCAAACCACAGAAGCCTAGAAGGAATCCACAGCTTTCCATTTTCTGTGGAAACATAAATAAAAACTCTTTTTCCAAGTAACCTGTCCTTATATTTAAATTTAGAAGTCAAAGCATTTTTAAAATATGTAAGTTAGATTAATTTAGCAGCATTTATAATCAAGTGTACTTTAGCAGTTGTTCCTTCTTTAGCAATCAAACAACTGAAAAACACAATAGCATACACTATCCAGACTCTCTGTGTATTTTCCATCTTTACCTGGCTTATTTATTTATTATTATTACTCTATTTCTTTTACTTTTATTTATTTATTTATTTATTTATTTATTCCTCTGAGACAGGGTTTCTCTGGAAACCTGCCTGCCTCTACCTCTGAAACAAATCCTACTGGCATGTGCCACCACAACCAGCTTCTCTATTTCTTTTACCACTATCCTCTTTCTTTTTCTCTCTCAAGCCTATGTATATTTTAAACACACTGTAAACCTTTATAGGTTTTTTTCTTCATCTGAATCTGACTTTACTGTAAATCTTTTATGCTTTTCTGGCCACATGTCTTTTCTGCTAAAAACCACGGCTCTTTAAACTGCTCTTTCCATGATGGTGGGCTTAAGTTTACCACCAGCACTGGCCTTGCAGTCTCTGCTTGTCTCTAGAAAAACAGAGCCCATCTGAGAAAATGCTGCTACCAACAAGCTTTGCTTCTCTCTGTTCTTTTGTTTATAAAATCCCTTTTAAGCTTTTGTCATTTTACATGGAAATTCATGATCTCACTCATTCCTGATAACTATATGTAACATTTAGTTTTTCTGCCAGTCACCTGGGCCATGTCAAGCTGTTTGAAACCCCAAATAACACACAGGGCACTACATTAATTATGAAGCTGTTGGCCATTTGCTTGGTTTCTTATCAGCTAAGTCTGACTTGATTATTAACCCATAATTACTGATATATATTTTACAAGAACTTATCTTTGCTAGAATGCACTCCTGCCACATCCATTTCCCCAAGGAGTCACATGGCAACCAGCCTCTTCACTGCATTTCCCAGAATCCTCTTAGAATTTTAGTCCCTCCTATCTTGCTTCCCTTTTGGCCAACAGTGCTTTATTAACATATACACAGGACTCTCCCATCGTACTATCTCACATATATTTGCTCAGGTATTTTCAATGTTGATATATTTTCAATAGATAGTGAATGGAAGCAACCATTTGGAGGTCTTTCAATTGATGAACGGATCATGAAAATTACTTACATATTCACTATAGAGTATCATTGAACTGTAAAAAATTGCAATCAAACTTTTCAGGTAAATGGGAGAACTAGAACAGATAATAGTGAATGATGTAACCTGACCCAAAAGACAAACATCACAAATTATTTTTTTTTGTAAGAGATTCCTAACTCCAAATCTTCACAGTTGAGTTCATTTCCTCGAGTAACTTCAGAATCCAGGAAAGTAAATACAGACCATTGACAGGATGTGTGAGCAATGGAAATATGAAAAACAGGATGCAAATTATCTGATGGAGAAAATGTCAAAAAAAAGGGAGAGACCCCAACTACATAGAGCTGATAGACATAATTACAAAAGGGTGATTAAAATAACAATAAGAATATATGACAAAGTCATAAGGAATAATGCTATGAAGTACCCCATTCCTAAAACTATAATCTTATACGTATTCTATAATTCATATAATTCATGTATGAATATACATACATATTTTAAATGAAATTTCCCTACTAGGCTGACAGTGCTTTCTCTGAAAACTAAAAACAATCTATGAAACACACTAATACTAGGCAAGAGAAACACTCTCCTGTGTTGTTGGATCCAAAACACTACTAATTACAATTGGTTGTCTCTGAACAGATGAAAGATATGTCTCTACTGCTGAAGGAAGACACTGCGCATTACTTCACATGGAAGACCCTGAGCTGGAGTTTTCCTAAAAGTTTGCTCACTCAGGATTAGCATTAGTGGTACCATAAATTTCCAGAAACTTCCAGAAAAGAGAAGCAACCAACAGTCCTACCCAGCTATGATGCTTTTACAAAGACAAAAAGAAAGGTAATCTCTCATCGTTCTTTCTAAATACTTCAGTTTGAATATTAAGGAGACTGGCACAAAGAAATTGAATGCTATTTGATTGTTTAATAAATGTAAAATGATTAGCCTAGAGTATTAATGTGAAAATACTGAACATTGTTTGTTTTGCCCTTCTCTTGTGACCTTTGATATTTACCAAACTAGTGTCCAGGAATGCCCTGTATTTCAAAGTCACACACACTACTGCTAATGACAGAATTACCAGAATTACCACCACAGCTGGAGAGCTTTAGGTTTTAGAAGATGGGGTGGTCTAGAATATTGGTCTTAGCCAATGTCTTTCTTACCTTATGGTTTTGTACTGCCAAGGGAGAAGGTAAGTGGAAACAAATTTGAAACATATACTCTCTAGTCAGATGTATTTATCTGTTGTGTGTGTATGAGAATATTTTCATTCATTTTAATTTTTATTTTAAAATACTGGAAATAGAAAATAAACTACAAAAATAATTTAAGTGGAGAAAAGGAAACACATTTAATAATAAAAACCAACCTATTTATTGATGCAGTTTTGACAAGCAATTAAAGGGAAAATTGAATAAAAGTGGTTTTCAATATTTTTCTGAACTTCAAAGTTTGATTATCACCTATTTGGAGAGAACATAAATTTATTTTTAAGTGCATAAATAATAAATGTTACCAAGACGAATTTTCAAAATGATATCATACTTAAACAAAACTACTGACCAAGACAAAGGTTTGGACAGACTCTCAACATCTGTGAATCTGTGTGAGGTTGATTTCGTCTTCACAGATTGAGTAAGTCTGAACGTCATAGTTACTAAAATGAGCAATTTTTCCTGTTTCAATTAAATTATCTTTTGTCAAATGGGAATATCTTTAATAAGACAATGAAGACCACTTATTTTTGTTTTAAACCACCAAAATGCCAACAATTAGCTCTCTTCCTGTCTCTCCAATAAATGTAGAAATTAGAAGGAGATTGTATTACCTCTGTATTGATACTGTGTCTGAAGAGGGTCTTTCCATGTTTCACAATTTCAACACATCTATGGAATCGCAAACAATGTCTCAAAGGAGTTGAATTCTGTAATTTCATCACTGTATCTGACTCTGGTTTCAGAAAAAAATTCCTGCTGTTTTGCTAATCTTTAAATAAAACAAAGACTAATTTATGCAGTTCTTTATTTCTTCCATAAGAGAAAAGGATAGGAACAGGATAATTATTTTTAAAATCATCCTTACAAATTTTGTAACATTAGTTCAGAGATTTAAACTCATTTTGTTTTGTTACAACATTTCACTTGAGTTGTAATCATGAGAAAGCAGTCCTCCTAATAAGAGAAAAAGTCCATCATGCCAAATAACAGAAAATGTTTGCTTTCATTTTTTTACTTTAAAAAATTTCAGGTTTATAATAGATTATATTTCTTTCTTCATTTTCCTACCTATAAACCATCCCATATATACCTTTTTGTTCACAAACTCCTGGCCTATTTTATGACTAGTTGTTTTTGCATGCATATATATATGGTGTGGGTGTGTGTGTGCTCGTGTGCATGCATGCATGTATGTCTGTGTACCTGTATTCCTAAATATAGCTAGCTCAGTTCATAATATTTTACTAGTAAATGTTATGTGTCTGGTATTTTATACAGTCTGGAGAATGACCTATACTAGTCACACCTTTTATTTTGAATAAGTTTACTAGGAATGAAGCAAGTCAGAGTAAAAGAATATGTAGCAAGTAAGAGGCTGGCAACTAGATGAGAGATCATCAGCTAAGTTATGGCAACCATCTGGACTTCCCTTCTGAGAGTCCTCTTGGATGACACTTCTAAGAACAAACAGCAGCAGACAGAGATCACATGATTAAACCAGGTGCTCATAACTTCCAACAGAAATTGTCTAGGAAAGTTGAAACAGTAAGCTGAAGTTTCAAATCATTTCTCCCCTTCCTACAATAGATAAATTCACCCTGGTTGAGCTTTCAGTTGTTTTTTCTGCTCTTCTTAGGAATCCAGATGGGGGGAATCCAAATGGCTGCCTTAATATATTTACTCAGTCTCTGTGGGAAATCTGCAAGCAAATTTGATGTTACCTTTCTGTTTTGTTTTCTACTTGGAAAACTCATGGCTCTATATTTCAGAAAGGCACCTGGCTGCTATATAAAAGTTTGCCTCATCTATTTCTTCAGGTTATTCTGAAGAGTCAATTTGATGTTGCTATCAGCCATTCTGTCTGTCTATCATATATATATGGTATATATACCAACTACCTAACTATCCATCTCTTGCAATTTATTATTTTACTTTGACTTGTTGTATCCTTTGTAAACTACGTTAGTCAAAACAGAAAATATGGATATCACATACAACTTTTTAGACAGTACAGCACACCTGGTAAACCAGAATCAAAGGTCAGATATTCAAAGACCATCACTGATCATCTACGTATTTTTAACTCTCAGTTAGAGATAGTGTTAAGAAGGAATTTATAGGAAGGAGGAAAGAAGATGAAGAAAATGAAATTTGTATGAATGATATAAGGACTTTTCATAGACCCAGGAAAAGAAATTGAAGGAGAATCTAGTCATGGAAAAAGAGTCAATGAATCTATCACAAGCTGCCTGAAGCCAAATACCTGTGTGAACTGAGTTTTGTTTTGTTACCTGTCCACATACTGGACAAAAAGAAAATCAGTAAACTAAAGTAACGTTTTTATATATGCAGAAAACTTTCCATGCGTTTAGCAGAAAAACATTTATATATTATGCTTCATTAGGCAGGAAGGAAACTGTGAAGGAACCTAAATCCACAAGCAGGGCACACTATGACATGGAAAGAAAGCAAAAACACAAACAGGCAAATAGGTTGCAAGGCAAACAGGTTGTGAGTGAGTGAGTGTCTGTGTGTGTGTGAGAGAGAGAGAGAGAGAGAGAGAGAGAGAGAGAAAGAGAAAGAGAAAGAGAAAGAGAAACGGAGAGAGAATATCTTCTATAATAAAGATATTTGTAAATTTCCATTTGCCATTTGTGAGGTTCTTCCTACAAAATGTTGACAAAATTCCAAGTATACACTATGCAGTCTGGGTGAAAATTGAATAGAAAATGAGGGAAGCTGTGCAAAGTATATGTAAGAGCAGTACATGATGTTTTCGCTATATTGAATGTCATGTGGACTAACTTTCCTGAAACAAGTCTAGAAATGCATACATGTACAAAACTGTAAAATATAATGATAAGATCTAACAATTCACATGTTAATTGTTTTAATGTATGTAGGCCTTTATATGTGCATACTCCACATGTAATTATCCACATCAAGCAAAATTTGGCTACAATTTTATCTTCATTGGATTGGTCTTTCTGCTTTTTTTGTGCCTTGTTATTTTTAAAGAAATTAGGTTTATTGAGCAACTTGACAAAACAAAAATCGCGTTACTATATAATCATACTAAACTACCTACTCAGCAGTTTACTACTCCCTTGAAGCATGCACAAGAGAAAATCCTGGTGGACATGTCAATGACATCATTGAGAAGAACAATGGAGGATGGCAAAGCATAGCTTTCTCATCCAGCCATAACTTTCTATGCAGTCAGGTTTCTACCCTAGCATCTTGTCAGTTTTTTAAACATCCTGTTGGGTTACCTTTTTTAATACTGCCAAAAACTTCATAATTCCCATTGGTCCAAAGTATAACTTCACATTTATTAATCATAGCATTCTGAAATAATCACATTCTCAGGGAGTGCTGACTAATTAACGCAGTAGTAGATATCATAGAGAAATTATTATACTTATTTATGAGCAGATTGAAGGTCACCCTTCTTTAACAATGAAATGATACACCAGAAGGCACTTAAACTATATCCATTTAAGCTAGATGATCATAAAATACAAAAAAATTAGTTGATGACTCATCAGTGATGATTGGTATTTACATATTTATCTTTGGTTTATTTTTCCAAGTGGGATTTTGTGATTTTCCAAAAATAAGCCATGGAATACTATATGATGAAAAGAAATATGAAACACATTCCCCTGTTCTTAGTGGGAAGGTTTTCTACTACTCCTGTGAATATAATTTTGCGTCTCCTTCAAATTCTTTCTGGACTCGAATAACATGCACAGAAGCAGGATGGTCACCAACACCAAAGTGTCTCAGTGAGTAAATGCCCGTCCTTAGATGAGCACTGAAGGGAAGAAAGAGAAAACATTCATGAGGGGTTTATGAAGTCTGGACATTCACAGAGTTGGGCTATGGAAGGGACAGGCGCAATCTTTATTTTATGAGCTATTTTCTTAAGAAAATCTAATAGAGAATATATTATCAACATGTAATCTACAAAAGAAAATTACTAATTGAAAGTCGATGGAGAATATATTTGACAACAGATCATGTCAAACATCTGCTTAATAGAAACCTGGCCATGATTTTTATATGCAAAAAGTCACTTCATACATTCAATGTGTGTGAATTATCTTTTCTCACAAATATTCTATGGAAAGGTGTTTTACTTTTGTATTTTCCAAAACTCATTACATCCTTAGACTTGTTATCTATAATACATTGATCCTTCAGTGCGTGTGTGCTGCAAACCCCAGGAGGACAGGTGCGTTAAAAGAAAATGAGAGGAAACAGGATACATAGGTTAGTGAAGCAGATAGCAAGAGTCAGTGCTGTTGAAGAAACATTCAGAAATAAAAGAAATCATGTATATCAAAAATACCATTTTATATGTAGATGTTTATCAGTGGAAAATATTTAATTTGAAAATCTATTTCAAAAGTTGAGACATGGCATCCCTGAGGAAAACTCATATCCTTGACTATCTGGAGTCAGCATGTTTCAGAAACTGTTTCAGTGGTGTCATTCTTTTAAAAATACTTCAACAAGCAATCTAAGTTTCTATTAATTTCTCCCATATTGTGAATTAATCTTCTTTTTTTCTTCCTAAGGATTATGTTTCTTTCCTTTTGTGGAAAATGGTAATTCTACATCTTCAGAACAAACACACTTACAAGGTGATATTGTACAAGTTGTTTGCAATCAGGGCTACAGCCTTGAAAACAATCAGAGCACTCTCACATGCACTGAAGATGGCTGGTCAATTCCTCCCAAATGCACTTCTATCAGTAAGTACAACACTGTGCTCTCATAATCCTGTCATGATCTGCAATGTTCAAAGTCAAGTTCACTGTTGCAGGCTGAGTTTTGCCACTAGCCATTTCTATTTGGGCTACAGTTATGTCTAAGGTAATATACAAATGTACTGATTTATGTGCCTAATTCATATGAATGTAGTAAGTATAATTATCATATGAGTACATTTTGAAGACAGACTGCTCATGATAAAGTCATTTTCTCTCCACAAAACCACGATTCATAGTAATACAAGAAATAAAAAGACCTAAAATGAGTTATAAGCATGAACTGTAATTTGTACATTTTTAATCCCAAAAGATTTTGAGGAAATGTTAATGAAAGTATTATCATTTAAACTGATCACTATATGGGTAAAGGTCTCCTGACATTATTAACAGCATTGTAAATCATATACTTTAGAAAATGAATATTAGTGTCTGGTGATTGATCAAACAAATTATTTTTATTAAAGGTTCTATGTGGACCTGCAAATGTAATGAAAACATGCCCCAAAACTTAAACTTACCATGCGGTACTATTTGAATCCCAGGGTAACCTGACCCTCACTTTAATAGGCCAGCATTCCCTTGAAATCAATAAAGATCATTTTGTCCTTACCTCCAGAATGCTGAGATGTCAGACAAGTGTCACAATTGCTAGCTACAAATACGTTTAGAGTGACTCTTCCTAATAACAAACTAGTACTGTGAGTTGCATAAAACAATAACATACGGATCTTTGCATTTATCACACACAGCAAGTTATCACCTTGCAAATAACTAACAGCAAAAAATATAGTATGTTCAGAAATAGGCATCTGTATGTAGTTATAAATAGCAACCTCTGGGGTCCCTCTCCATAGTTCTGAAGAGTTTGAAAAGAATTACAGAATTGGAAGAATCAAACACCACCTCCAGTTGACTTCAGTATAGTTCTATTTAGGTGTAATACTCCTTAAGTCTCGCTGGTCCACTCACACATCTTTGCAGCCCATGGTTCTGTGAAATGGGTCATCAATGATCAAATTTTGTTTCCTCCAAGTTATTATCATCTAATGGTTCATACTTTTCTTCCCAGGAGCAAAGCTAAGGTGCAAATTTTAGGAATTTACCCCACATGAGTTGTAATACAAACCCTGTCACTCTCTAGTTATCAAGATCCGTGACAAGGTTGCTAGCAACCCCACCAATGGTGTATGCTGTAACTGTCCTGTTCACACTTTCTCCTCTGGTGAAGAGTCTCCTACCCCAGCAAACCACTCTCACAGTGTCCGTGTCTTGCAGCTCACTGTCCCTGCCACTAACATAGGGATCTTTCTCCTACAAAGTTTCTATCTCTTTGATGATTTTCAGGACCTGGTATAGGTTTTGAGTGGGAGGCTAGTATGAGAGGTCTCTACTTACTCTTCTTATCTTTTTCTTTCTGATGCCTGTTTTTATCATTAGATTCAAATGTTATGTATGAAGAGCTTTTGAACATTTTGAGAGTTATTAAATATGCATAGACATCTTTAAATATTGCATTAGATTTAACATTACTTTTGGCCCCCTAGTGATTAGAGATACTCTTGCAATGATAACTCCTTAACCTACCATCTGGCTACCTCTTTTGTATTTTTATTTTTGCTATAATATAAAATACGTTGGGGGGAAGGTTTCAAAACAGAGCAAAATCTGATTTCCAAATCCCTTTTTCTTTCAGTTTAAACCCCACATATGTTCAAAATGGAAATGGAGGACTTGAGATGGACTAGCTCTTAAGGACACTGACTTCTCCTAAAGAGGTCTGAGGTTTTCTGCTCCCATGTGTGATCTCACAACCCCTGGTCTCTCCAGTTCTGGATTTTCCAATGCCATATTCTTACATCTCAAGATACCATGTGTGCAGCTGGTGCACAAATATACATTAAGGAGAACGCTGCTGCAATATTACAAAAAAATAAATAAAAATTAAATGTAATGATTTTCATCATGGCTGTCGGTTTTTAGCCATTACTGAAAAAGACAACATCAGGTTTGATTATATGGGATATATTTATAAACATCAGTTCATGGTGTTTACTGGAGGAAAACAAGAAAGCTTTTTTTTCTAGCATTAGAAGTCTCGTGAAACATAAAAACTTTATTGAGGGCCAGCAAGATAGCTCAGTGGGTAAATGCACTTTTTGACAAGCCTGAAATACCTGAGTTTGAGCCCAAAGAATCACAGGGTAGAAGGAAAAATGAACTCCCATAAGTTGTTCTTTGACCCACACACAATACTCTCTCTGTCCCTCACTCTCTCTCCCTCCTTCCCTCCTCTCTGTCTCTCTCTCTATCTGTCTCTCTCTGTCTCTGTCTCTCTCCCTCTCTCTCTCTCTCTCTCTCTCTCTCTCTCTCACACACACACACACACACACACACACACTCACACACATATGATGGTATATAATTTTCCTGGTGAGATAGGATTTGTTTCTCTGACTACCAGTACAAGTCACTACAAACTACAAACTTGGTGGAGTAAAACAGTATAAATCAATTCCCTTATGGTTTTGGAGAAGAGAGGTCCAAGACAGTGTCTCTGAGCTGCAGTCAAAGTGTTGGCCTCCCTGGTTTCTTTATTTTCTCCAAGAGGGTTTCTCTCCATCTGCCTTTTTAGTAGCAAGATTCTACTGTTTGGTGAGGACCATCCTACTCTAATTTCAAACTTGGTAGTTTGTCATATTTGAACATTTCCCCCTTTAATATCCCTGTCTCTACCATTGTCCTGTGTTCTGTCATAGCAGATAATCCAAGATAACCACCTATCTAAAGATCGTTAATCACAATTCAGAAGTTACTTTGACTTATAATGTAATATTATTTGGCATGGGAGCTTAAAACATAGCATCAGTTGGGGGAATCATTAAATCTACCAAAATAATTAACAGAAAAATAGCAAGCTTGTAATTGCTTTAAAATATTTTAAATTTAAAAGTTTTATTTTTCATGCAGTGTATGAACTCCATTTCCCCATCTTCTCCCAGATCATCCCTCTCTCCCCTCATCCTAAACCCACTCCTTCTCTCTCTCTCTCTCTCTCTCTCTCTCTCTCTCTCTCTCTCTCTCTCTCTCTCTCTCTCTCTCTCCAAACAGGCTTCTAAAAATATAAATAAGTCAAAACAAAAGCAAAGTGGAATAGGACAAAATAAACAAGAAAACGTGATGAGGAACAAGTAAAAGAAACACAGTTAGACATAGAGACACACAAATTTGCACCCAAAGAAACACATAATTGAAACCATAAACACAGCCATTGAAACCATAACATACAACAAACCATAACACAGTATGCTAGAGACTTTTAAAAAACTGCAAAATGCCATTGAGTTTGTTTTGGGCTAGCCATCTACTGCTAGGCACGGGACGTGCCTTTATGCATTGTTTGTATATCCAGTGTGACTACCTTGGAGAAAACTATTTTTTTCTGTTGTGAGCAATTGGAGATAGCTTCTGTGGTTATATCCTCTTCTTTCTCATGGCTGGGAACACATTTACTTAGACAGATGCATGCTCTGTGCATAATGTTACAGACCCAATGAGCTCACATGTGCCTGAAGTGTTTACAAGTCCTTGTTTCCTTGGTGTCTTTTATCCCCTCTGGCTCTTACAGTATTTCATCCTGGTCTACCTCTGGGAAGATGGATGGGCTAGTCAACCTGTCTGTTTTAGTAAATGAATAGATAACTAGTGTATCTCCTATAACATAATCACACTTTTTAACTATTATTTTTATAGAATTATATGATGCTATATAGTGAACAAAATAAATGAAACCTATTTAACATAGTTTGTATTAACAAAATGCACACACCTAAAATGAAGTTGTTATAACTTATTCAGTTGTACCTTTCCACTACTTCAAAGAGATCATGTCTCCTCTGATATCACTCTCTTTCCTTAAACAAAAGGGTTATATAAAGTAGAGAGAATAGCAGAAGGAAGGGTAAAGGGTGAAAAGAAGCTAGAGAGGTGCCTTCAGATGGATGTTAAAAATAAAATATTTGCATAGTTTAATTTGTCATTTAAGTTATATGTGTTCTAGAGCTGGTTTATATTATCTTCATGAAGCTGTGAGGATAGTGAACACACCAACAGTGCAGTTTGAGAGAACACCCTAAACCTAATGTTTTAGTCCATAATTTGATGATATGGAGAATAAACAAGTATAGATTATCACGATTCATAAATAGATGAGAGAAATAGCTGAGGTGGTGGGCTTTGAAAAAATGTCAACTGGTGTCTGATTTTATAATCTCAGAGAAAAACACTGTCTTGTTTAATGTAAGGAAATTGATTTAAAGGGAATGGGAGGAAAAGACAGAACTTTGACTTATAGTTAAACAGGGAGACTTCCTATCCTCTAATAATGATGTCCTCCAATCTACACCATACACTTATCATTTCAGTGTAACAGTGGGTACTGACTATCAACAGGAATCACCCAGAAGACATTCTTATGGGTATGTCTGTGAGCATCTACTAGACTGGGCTAACTGCATTGGGAAGACACTCCCTACACTGGGCAACATCATTCCATGGACTGAAGACTCTGACTCATAGAAATGAGAGATTGAACTGAGCACCAGCTATAATCTGTCTGCTGTCTGACACAGCTGCTTCATGTTCTCACCAACATGACTTCCAGAGCATAATGACCATGCCCTCAAATTGTGAGCCAAAACCAAATATAAATCCTTTGCTCTATGTCTAAAATCCATATATGTAAAAAGAAGCTTTTTCTTTGAGAGAAGCTTTCCCGCCAGCCTGGTTCTAGAGCCGCATCAGTCCCAAATAAACACACAGGAAGCTATATTAATTATGAAGCTGTTGGCCTTGCTTGTTTCTTACTGGCTAGCTCTGACTTAAGTATTTACCCGGTATTTCTCTTACCGGAGAAATTTCCGGGCTTCCTACCCCATGGCGGTTACATCTTGAATTCCTGTGTTTCTCCTTCCCAGAATCCTCCTGGACTCCTAGTCCCACCTATCTAGATTCCTATTGGCTCAACAGTACTTTATTGACAAATGTACAGGACTTCCCCCTCACATATATGAGCAACTACATACCATGTTTGTCTTTTTGTGACTGGGTTGCCTCACTCAGCATGGTTTTTTCTAGTTCCATCAATTTGCCTGCAAATGTCAAGATTCCACTGCTTTTTTTCTGTTGCATAGTACTCCATTGTGTAAATGTACCACGTTTTCTTTTTCCATTCTTCAGTTGAGGGGCAACTAGGTTGCTTCTAGGCTCTGGCTATTACAAATAATGCTACTATGGACATAGTTGAACAGATGTCCTTGTTGTATGAATGTGCATCTTTTGGGCATATGCCTAAGAGTGGAATTGTTGGATCTTGTGATAGACTGATTCCCATTTTCCTGAGGAACCACCCTACTGATTTCCAAAGTGGCTATACACATTTGTACTCCCAAGAGCAGTAGAGGAGTGTTCCCCTTTCTTCACATCCTCTCAAGGAGGACCCTAAGACAGATATACATGGTCCCCTGGAAAAGGGGAAAGGGACAAGATCTCCTGAGCTAATTGAGAGCATTGGGGATGGAATGGGGAATAAGGAGAAAGAGAGGGAGAGGACGATATGTGGGAACAGGAAGATTGAGTCTGGGAAAGAATAGAGGAGAGCAAGAAAAGAGATTCCATAATAGAGGGAGCCATTATAGGTTTAAAGAGAAATCTGGCACTAGGGAAATGTCCAGAGATCTACAAGGAGGACTCCAACTAAAATTCTAAGCAATAGTGGAGAGTCAACCTTAAATGCCCTTCTCCAATAATGAAATTGATGACTACTTTATATGCCATCCTAGAGCCTTCATCCAATAGCTGATAGAAGCAAAAGTAGACACCCCACAGTTAAACACAGAGCTGAACTCCTTGAGTCCAGTTGGAGAGAGGGATGAGTGATGAGCAAAGGGGTCAAGACCAGGGTAGAGAAACCCACAGAAACAGCTGACCTGAACAAGGGGAAGCTCATGGACCCCAGACTGATAGCTGGAAAACCAGCATAGGACTGATCCATACCCCCTCAACGTGAGTCAGTTTAGAGATCTGGGCAATCTATGGGGCCTCTTGTAGTGGATCAGTACTTATTCCTAGTACACGAATGAATTTTGAAAGCCCACTCCAAATAGAGCAATACTCGCTCAGTCTAGACACACAAAGGAGGGTCTAAGTTCTGCTCCAAATGATATGACAGACTTCGAAGATCTCCCATGGAAGGCCTCACCCTCCCTGGGGAGCAGAAAGGGAATGGGATGGGGGGGAGGGGTAGTTATGGGAGAAGGGGAGGAAGAGTGAAGTGGGATTGACATGTAAAACAAGCTTGTTTCTAATTCAAATAAAAACCAAGTAGAAAATATTCTCTTACTTAAGATGCTTTTCGAGGTGTTTGTCATAATCACAGTACCAGTTATTAATACATTCCATGCCGCTCAGCTAAGGTAATATTTTACTTAACTATTTTTATCTTTTCTTTCAGTGTTTTTTTTCAGAGGTTCTTCAAAATTAAGCATATTTTCTCAGTTTATGTGATTAAGCTTTCTTCAAGCAATCATTTCTGTAGACGGAAATAACTAAAGCCTTGATATTGTCCTTAGTACTGTACTTTATTTGGTTCTGCTTGACCCAGTACTTTGACTTGATCTCTCATACACTCAAATGCTTTGCTCTTATGTTCAGCAGGGAAATGTGGGCCTCCTCCACCTACTGACAATGGAGATATCACTTCCTTCCCATTACCAGCATATCCACCATCATCATCAGTTGAATATCAGTGCCAGTCCTTGTACCAACTGCAGGGCAACAAGAAAATAACATGTAGAAATGGAGAGTGGTCTGAGCCACCAAAATGTTTATGCAAGTACCTTGTTTTCTTAGATTGTGTGAAAGTCAATTTCATAATTGCAATATTTTTCTCTTTATAATGATATATTCATACATTGTAATTATTGTTTTATCAAGTGCATGATTGCCAAATATCAACATATGAATAAAGCAAGGTTAATAGATTTTTATACAAAATTAGTTAACAAAATTTCATGTTACTCATTATTGAGTTGAATATCAGTGCTAGTCCTTGTACCAACTGCAGGGCAACAAGAAAATAACATGCAGAAATGGAGAGTGGTCTGACCACCAAAATGTTTATGTGATACCTCATTCTCATAGACCATAGGAGATTCAGTTTCATGATACAGTGTTTCCCTGTTGTTTTTCCTTGTAGGCTCAGGGTTTTGTTTTTACATTTAGTCTTTGATTGACTTTGAGTTAGTATTTGCCTAGAATGAGAGACAAGAATAAAATAGAATCATCTCCGTGTGGACATCAGTTATCCTTGTATTATTCATTGAATATGCTATCAGTTCTCCAACATATGTTTGGAAACTCTATTAAGAAGAATTATATATAGACACCTAGTTAAATTTCTCGAATCTCTTTTCTCATTAATTTGTTCATACCAGAGTCATTGTGTTCTGGTTACTGAAGGGTTCCCAGTTTATATTTAAATAATGTATTATGTTATCTCCAGATTGTCTTTATATTTGCTCAAGTTCTAGTTGTCTTGTACTTGAATTAAAATTTTAGGTTCTCCCTGTCATTTGTATAAAAAATGTTATTGGTGTTGCAATTGGGGTTGCTATTTGGTATGGGGAACATACGCATTTTAATATCAATACTAATAGTAATTCTTCTGGCACATTAGTATACTAAATTTCTCCATTTTTGTCTTTTTTTTGGTTTTATGAGACAGGGTCTCTCTGTATTCATTTTTGTCTTTTAAGACTCTTTCACCAGTTAACTAATAGTTACAATTGAAGTCTTTCACTTCTGTTGTTAAATTCATTGCTAGATGATTTTTTCAAGTTAATGATAATGAGCTTGTTTTTATTATTAATTCTCAGAACAAAATGGAATTTTTCCATAGGAAAATACTGATTTTAACAATTATAATGCATATCACTATTTAATCAGTTTTTTTCAGTGCTTATATTTTGTGTGAAACTCTGTGATTTACCTATATAGAAATACATGATGCTCAAATAAGAATGATTTGACACTTTCCTCAATAATTGTATATTTTTATCTTCCTAATTATAATTCAAAATCTGATATTACATAAAAATGATTGAAAGAATGGACAACTTTTTCTTTTTGACAGTCATATAGTCATTTTTTCCTTTTTTTTTTGAGACAGGGTTTCTCTGTGTAGTTTTGGAGCCTATCCTGGCACTTGCTCTGAACATCAGGCTGGCCTTGAACACACAGAGATCCACCTGCCTCTGCCTCCCAAGTGCTGGGATTAAAGGCTTGCACCACCAACACCTGGTCATATGGTCATTTTCTAAAACAAATGTTTTTTTCACACAATTTTCCTGATTAGAGTTTTCTATCCCTCTACTCTCAGTTCCTCCCCATATCCTCTTCCCTAGAGATCCATTCCCTTTCTGTCTTTCATTAGAAAAGAACAGGCTTCTAGGAGATAAATAAACTTGACAAGATAAACTATAATAAGATGAAGCTAAAACTTTCATATTGATGTTGGACATGGCAACTCAACAGGAAAAAAAACATCCTAAGACTGGGCAAAAGGGTCAGAGACCTACTTGTTCTCATAGTAAGCTAATAGCTATAATAAATATGTAGTGGACCAGGTTTAGCCCCATGTAGGTCCTGTATTTACTACGTTAGTCTCTATGAGCTCACATGCTCCTTGCTCAGTTGATTCTCAGACTCTTGTCCTCTTGGTGTCCTCAATTCCTCTGACTCTTAATGGTTCCACCTCCTCCTCTGGGATTCTCTGAGCTCTGAGCAGAGAAATTTGATGGAAACCTTCAGCTTAAACTCTTTCTCTACATAAGGTACAGATGTGAGTGTCTGTGTCTGTTCCTGTCTGATGCATGTAGTCAATTTTAGCGCATTTTGCATACACAAGGAGATGGACACAGGTATGTCAGGTGTATATACCATTTATGGCATTTGATGATTCTGCAGTACTCTCCTTTACATGCTTAAAATGTTCAGTCACATGTTATCTTGATAATAGCTTTATCATGTGTTTTCCCTATACCTGTTAAAATAATCACTTATAATTTATCCAATTTGTGTAATTCACTACATTATTAATATATATGGGTTGAATTATCCTTTATTTTCTGGGAGGCAATAAATTTTATTCTGGTGGATCATCTCTAAGTATCCCCAAAGAAACATTCTGAAATCTTAAATTTTAAGAAACTTGAAAGTAAATTACCTGTTCAGTTCATCTGGACATTTGTTATATGATAGTCTTGTTTACATGGTTTTAAAGTTTTCTTTTTTTAATATTTTATTTATTTATTATATATACAATCTTCTGTCTGCAAGCCAGCAGAGGGCATCAGAGGTGGTTATGAGCCACCATGTGGTTGCTGGGAATTGAACTCAGGACCTTTGGAAGTACAGTCAGTGCTCTTAACCACTGAGCCATCTCTCCAGCCGCCGGTTTTAAAGTTTTCTAAATCTTTGTAGAGTCTAGGTATTAGACCCTTTCCTGAAGTGTTGATGATAAGGATTTTCTCCCACTCTGTAGGCTGAGTTTGCACTGTTGAGTGTTTCCTTTGCTATGCAGAAACTGTATTTTCAAATAGTTCCATCTGATGATACTTGGTGTTACATTCTGTTCTGCTGGTGTTATAGTTAAAAGTTCTTATCTATCCCAGTATCTTGAAGTGGATGTCCAATGTTCTATTCTAAAAGTTTCAGTGATTTGTCTATTATTTAAATTTAAGATCTTTGATCCATTCTGAATGGATTTTGTTTCAAGGTGAAAGATAAAATTCTAATTTCAATCTTTTATGGTTAGCAATCCTCCTTTTCCAGCAATACTTGTCTATAGGGCCTTGCTTGTTTCTTACTGGCTAGCTCTGACTTAAGTAATTACCCCATAATTGTTAATCTAAGTATGTCTGTTACCGGAGAAGTTTCCAGGCTTCCTACCCCATGGTGTTACATCTCGACTCTCCGTGTTTCTCCTACCCAGAGTCCTCCTGGACTCCTAGTACCACCTATCTTGGTTCCCTATTGGCCCAACAGTGCTTTATTGACATAATCACAGGACTTCCCACATCATATACATTCTCTTTTTTGAACACATTTTTGTCTCCTGTCTCCCAAATTGGCAGTCATAGCTTGTCTGCTATTCCTGTTCTTTGATATACCTGAATATATTTATGCTAGTATTAGTCTGCCTTCATTTCTATAGCTTTTGATTATAAACTGAGTTTGAATATTAGGATTCCTCCCACAGTGTTTTTAATATTTAGCATTGCTTTCAGCTTTTTTGTGGTTATGTAAGATTTCTGATACATTTTTCTTATGCCTATATAATGTACCATTTTGATTTTCATTAAAACTGTAAATCATTTTTGTTGTATATCTATTTTTAAAAGATTAATTCTAAAATATCTGAAACAATTATTTTTGAGAGTTTCTCCATGTGGTCTTGGCTGTCCTGGTACTCACTCTGTAGATCTGCCTGTTTTTACCTCCGGAAAGGCATGAGCCACCACTTACCAGCTTTGAAACAAATTTTTAAGACAATTTTTGCACTAAAACACTTACCAGCTCAGGTATATGGTATACAGCACAGGGTGCAGGGTGATTGTTATGTCAAGACTCCTATAGTGACTGTGGTGGCTCATGGAAAATGATGCCGGTTTTCTCAGAAACTATAATTGACAGATCTGCTATCACAAGGGTCATTGTTTCTGAAACCCTCAGCAGAGAGATGTGGTTATGGAACTTTGGCATCCTCTCTGCATTGCTTAGTCCTAGCCTTAGAAGTATTGTATAATCAGTTGTGTTGTGGGACAGGATGGCAGCACTATATGAATTGTTTGGAGACAGCATAGATTTGGGTATTATATCCTCTTGGTTTTCTATATAAGGAAGGCCAGGTGCCAGGGTTGTGGTAGTGGAAGCTGCTTTGCAGACAGGTTAGTCATTTATCCAGTGTGGTAATCTGAAAGATTTACTTATAAAATATGAAAATCAAATTCATAATACAAAATCACTATTAATAGTTACAACTTTGTGAGTGAATAATGAACATTATGCAGATAGCTAAATTTTGGCTTTTTGTGTCAGCGAGGAGGCCTCAGAAATCTATGGGGTCTTAGGTAGTATATCGGTATTTGTTCCTGGCATATGAATGGACTTTAGGAGCTCATTACACATGGAGAGATGCTCTCTCAGTCTGGACACATGAGGGAGGGGATAGGTCCTGCCCCATATGATATGGCAGACTTTGGATATCCCCCATGGAGGGCCTCATCCTCCCTGGGGAGAGGATGGGGTATGGGATGAGGATGGGGGGGCAGAGAAGGGTCAGGGAAGAGGGGAGGGAGGGGGAGCTGGGATTGACTTGTGAAGCAAGTTGTTTCTAATTTAAACTAAAAAAGAACAAACATTCTATTTGCTAATAAATAAATAAATTTTGCCTTTCTAAGAGCAGCATTTTTCAGTATACTCATCTCACAGTATGCTCACTTTTCAGTGTACACATTCGGTCTGAATATCATACGCATGTCAAGGTTCGATTTTTTTTACCTTTGCACAGTACCTAAATCAATGCAAACAACCTTCAGTCCCTAAAATCTAAGTGTCTTATTTCATGACATTAGGAATCATTGTTGTTGAAATCTAATTATCACATTAAAACATTGTTTTGACACCATTTGCTATCCAATATGAAATAATTCTATGTGCTGATTTAATAAAGCTTTTAAAAATCTTTAAGGAATAATGCTTGACAATTGAGCCTTTGTAGGTTTATGTATTAATAAATTTTTGATGATTTTTTCTTTCAGATCCATGTGTAATATCAGAAGAGACTATGAATATCTATAACATAACATTCAAATGGAGAAAAGGCCAAAAGCTATATTTCCAATCTGGGGCCTATGTTGAATTTGTGTGTAAATATGGATATAAGCCGACAAATCCATCTCCTCCATTCCGTACAAAGTGCATTGATGGTCACATCAATTTTCCCAGTTGCTCAAAAAAAACATTGTTGGTATAAAGAATGAATGGACATTTGATCAGAAATAAATATGCTTATTACTAATACAGTTTCAATGTTCATTTAAAGTATTGTTTAACTCATTTCTTCTCTCTAGTATAAACTTGTATTGATATATAGTGATTAACTTGGAACCTGAGAGACCACTGCCACAGTTGCAAAGTAGTGCATTCAAAACTCCTAAACCAGAATTGCTGTGCCCTGACACAATAATCAATGGCAAGAACATAGATTTAATTACTTCATTTTCTGTGTCTACCCATCACTTTTCAAAATCTCTACAGGTTGCCTCCATATATTTTGATCTAAGGTTCTGATTCATGATGAACAGAAAGCATATTGATTCATCCTCAAATTAGGATTATGTCAAAAATATGTAATTATAAAACTCATACTTAACATTACTTATGAATAAAAGTGATTGCAGCATAATACATTTTTATTTAATTAAATTAAGAACAATTTTTATTTTACATACCAGTCTCAGTTCCCTATCCCTCTTGTCCTCCTACTCTTCCCATCATCTCCCCATCCCATGCCCACCCACTCCTCAGAGATGGTGAGGCCTCCCATGGGGGATCATCAGAGTCTGTCACATCATTTGGGGCAGGACTGAGGCCCTCCCCTGTGTATCTAGGCTGAGAGAGTGTAGTGACCAGTCCTCCATTTTAGCAGCCATTACAGGCTAACATGTGCTTGCATGACCTTGCCACTCCTGTCCTGGTCACTAAGGTCAGATGCCCTCCTCGTGACAAGGAACCAATCAGAAGTTAGATGGTGGGGCTGTGCTTTACAGATCTGGGTGTGCTTTATGGACAAGTGCACAACAGTGATGTAGAGAGCATAGCAACTGCCCTGGGAGGGCCTATGGACCATAACAACCACTTGACCAATCAACACAGGGTGGGTCACCCAAATCTGGAAGCACACCAATCCTGAGACTGTTTCATACCCCTAGATACTCCCCTTATGCTGCTCTTTAATATCCCTGCCTCAAGGTTGCTTGGGGTCTTTCTCTAGCCATTCGCCATGGTTGTGGGGTGAAGGGCCCGAGCTAATGGTGTTAGCTTGTTAAACATCTGCAATAAAATACTCTTTGCTTTTGCATAGAAATGGGCCTCTTGGTGATTTGGGGGTTTCAGAATTTGGGCACAAGAGTATCTCTCCTATAAAAAACTTTAAAAGTCCAGCTTCTAAAATTTTCACTCAGGGTTTAAAAAAAGGAACTACAAGTAAGCGAGGGAGCTAAAATCTGGGGGAAAAAGAAGTTGACTAACATACAGTTGCTCCTCTGCGTGCTCCTTATTCTTTTCTGTTCTCTTTCTCTCCTGCTGTTCTATTTCCCTGTTATTGTCTATCTCTCCATTTATTTGCCTCTCCAATTCTTGCCTTCTTTTTCTCTCTAACTCTCCTTTCTGTTTCTTTGTCTCTCAAATTCTTGTCTACCCCAAGTAGCTATATATAAAAGTTTGCAACAATAATTCTTTTTACAATACAATGTGAGGCTTAAGTTTCTCAGGGTCAGCAAGGCAGATAAGATTTACACACACAGCAATAAGCCAAAATGCTAGAAGAAAATTTTAGCATCAATTACTTAGGACTATAAGTCAAAGAGGGTCTAAGTTTAATTTGCAAAAGAAACAAAACCTGGTGCCTTCCAGTGCTCTGGCCTCAGTGGCTGCACAGGCCTTCAGGAAAGTTTGCTTTTCCCTGAGCATGAGCAAATGGGCTGATTAACTTTGTCTTTATTTTCTCAGTGGAAAAAGGAGGAAGCAGTAAATCTCTGAGCTAAAATCTTCAGTTAATACATCAAGAAGTCTGAGAATCTTTTAGTGCAGTGTTAGTTTAGGTTATCACTTCTCTATCTGCCATTGAGGCAAAGCCAAGGGCTTGCTTATTTTTTTCTATCCATCTAAGCAACTATGAATCAACAACTTTGGATGTGTAGTAATTCTATGTCCTTGGATATTTGGGAATGTCTTGGATGGGATGCTTTTGCCTGGGCCCTAAACACTGACCAAATGCCTGTCAATAAAGGTAATTGCAAGAAGGCAGATCTCTGCAATTGCAATGGAGAGGGGAACAAGGATCTGACAGTGGAAAACAGGCCTCACACACAGCTGAGAAATATAATCAGTCAGCGAGGACCTGCTAATGGAGAACAGGTATTGATACATAGCTAGGAAATATAATCAGAAAAACTCTAAATGTATGGGAGAAATTTGTTCCCAGTAAAAGATCAGATGGTGCTGAACTGTGGGATGTAAATCCCAAATTTGTTACCTAAAGGAATAAGCTACAGGAAGAATCTACAGCAAGAAACAGCCAATTCATTCATTATATCATAATGTCAAGTACAGCTTTATACTCTTTCATCCATCAGAAGAATCCTTAATTTTTCTAAGTTATTTGTGATGCAAAGGTATATAATTTCGGTATGATCTTGTGGCTTGCAGGACTCTCCAAAGAGAATGGACTCCCAAAAAACCCATTCATGCACTAGGGATAAATACTGGTTCCATAGTGGCTCCATTAACTGTCCAAACCCCCAACTGACATCCAAATTCATGGGGCTTAGTTTGGTCTTATGCAGGTTCCCCAGCTGTCATTCTGGAGTCAGTGAGCCCTGATTACTTGGGTCAACTGTTTCTGTGGGTTTCCTCAACAAGGTCTTGACCTCTTTGCTCATCAGTCCTCCCTCTCTACAACTGAACTCCAAGAGTTCAGTTCAGTGCTTAGATGTGAATCTTTGTTTCAGCTTTCATCAACTACTAGATGGATGCTCTATGATGGCATTAAAGATAGTCATAAATCTTATTATTGTTTTGCCCACATATTGAACCCCAAAATGTTGTGCCCAAATTCTGAACCTCAAAATCACCAATTCACCCATTTCGATGCAACAGCAAAGAGTCTTTTATTGTAGTTGATTAACAAGCTAACCCATAAGCTTGGGCTCTTCATCCATCCACCATGCCAGATGGCTAGAGAAAGACTCAAAAAATCTGCAAGGCAAAGATCTTAAAGGGCAAAGTAAGGGAAGTGTCTAGGGGTATGAAACACTCTCAGGATTGGTGCACTTCCAGGTTTTGATGACCTGCCCTGTGTTGATTGGTAAACTGGTTGTTATGGCCCATAGTCCCACCCACTTCAATTATATGGGAAGGGCATTTAAGGTACCCTCTCTATTATTGTTTTAAGTCTTAGTTGAGGTCATTCTTGTGGGTTCCAGGGAATTTCCCTAGTGCCAGGTGTCTCCTTAACCTTATAATGGCTCCTTCTATCAAGGTATATTTTTCCTTTTCTGTCTTCCCCCCAACTCAACCTTCATTATCCCTCAGGTTCTCCTTCCCACTCCCCTTGTCTCCTGTTTTCTCTCCTCCCACCCTCCCCTTCCCCCATGCTCCCAACTTACTCAGGAGTTCTTATCAATGTCCCCTTCTCGGGTGGGTTCATGTATGTCTCTCTTAGAGTCCTCCTTGCTTCCTAGCTTCTCTAGGGTGTGAATTGTAGGCTGGTTATTTTTTGCTCTATGTCTAATATCCATTTATGACTGAGTAGATACCATGTTTTTATTTCTGTGTCTGGGTTACCTCAATCAGGATAATTTCTTCAATTCTCTTCATTTGCCTGGAATTTAAAGATGTAATTTTGTTTTGCTGTATATGTACCACATTTTATTATCCATACTCCATTTGAAGGGCATCTAGGTTGCTTTCTGGTTTGGGCTGTTGGGCCCTAGCCCCCAAGCGGTCTCTGTGAGTCACTGGTCAGTCAACAGGTGTATCCTGTTTTCCAGTCTAAGTACATCCTGTTTTTGAGTCCTGGCTTACTGCCCCTACCTTTCCCCACTGGCATCAACATTTAACATGAGGAAAACACAATCTCTTCCTCTTGGGGCTTTTCCACTGTCCTGTAAGCCTGTATATAAACCTGCTCCCTCTCTATGAGGGATAGAGACCTCTTAGCATTGCAATAAAGACACACACACATGCACACACACACATACACACACACACACACACACATAGACACACACATTCTTCTGGTAATAAAGGCAGCAGAAGAATTTTCTTAACACAAACGGTTGGACATCTTGTCTTTCATTTTCCTATACCTTGGACTTGTTCATGGCACAGACCCCACAGTGGCTATTAAAATAATGCTGCTATGAACAGAGTTGAACAAATGTTCTTGTGGTACAAATGTGCATCCATTGGATATATGCTTAAGAGTAGAATTTCTAGATCTTGAGATAGACTGATTCGCATTTTCCTGAGAAACCACCATACAGATTTCCAAAGTGATTGTACAAGTTTTCATTCCCACCAGCAATGGAGGATTGTTAAGCTTACTCCACACCCTTTCCAGAATAAGCTTAGTGTTTTTGGTCTTAGCCATTCTGACAGGCATAAGATGGTATCTCAGAGTTGTTTTGATTTGCATTTCTCTGCTGACTAAAGATGTTGAGCAATTCCTTAAATGCCTTTCAGACATTTGATATTCCTCTGCTGATAATTATCTATTTCGAACTGTACCACATTATTTAATTGGATTATTTGGTGTTTTGATGTCTAGTTTCTAGAGTTCTTTGTGTATTTTGGACATGAGCTTTCTGTCAGATATGGGATTGGTGAAAATCTTTTCCCATTCTGTGGGCTGCCATTTTGTCTTGCTGACTGTGTACTTTGCTTTACAGAAGTTTCTCAGTTTCAGGAGGTCCCATTTATTAATTGTCAAACTCAGTGTCTATGCTACTGGTGTTATGTTCAGGAAGTGGTGTCCATGTACCAATGCTTTCAAGGGTACTTACCACTTTCTCTTCTAGGAGGGTTAGTGTGGATAGATTTATGTTGGGTCTTTATCCTTTTAGACTTAAGTTTTGTGCATGGTAATAGATATGGATCGATCTGCAATCTTCTACATGTCAGCATCCAGTTATTCCAACATCATTTGTTGAAGATGCTTTCTTTTTTCCAATGTATAATTTTAGTTTCTTTCCCCAAAATCGGGTGTTTGTAGGTGTGTGAATTAATATCAGGGCCTTCAATTAAATTCCATTGGTCCACCTGTCTGTTTTTGTGCCAATACCAAGCTGTTTTCAGGACTATAACTCTATAATAGAGCTTGAAGTCATGGATGGTGTTGCTTTCAGAATTTCTTAATTTTACAGGGTTGTTTTGGCTATCCTGGGTTTTTTGTTTTTCCATATAAAGTTGAGTATTATTCTTTCAAGGTCTGTGAAGGATTGTACTGGGATTTTGATGGGGATTGCATTGAATCTGTAGATTACTTTTGGTAAGATTGTCATTTTTTACTGTGTTGATCCTACCTATGCAAGAGCATGGGAGATCTTTCCAATTTTTGACATCTCTTTTAGTTTCTATCTTTAAAGACTTAAAGGTCTTGCCATACAGATATTTCACTAGTTTGATTAGAGTTATACAAAGGTATTTTATGTTTTTTGTGACTATTGGGAAGGGTGCTGTTTCTCTGATTCCATTTTCTCCCCCATTTATGACCTATATATAGGAGAGGTACTAATTTTTTAAAAGTTAGTCTTATATACTGCCACTTTACATAAGGTATTTATCAGCTGTAGGAGTTCCCTGGTAGAAATTTTGGGTCACTTATATAACCTATCATATAATCTGAAATACTGAAATTTTGACTTCTTCCTTTACAAATTGTATCCCCTTGAACTCCTTTGTTATTTTATTGCTTTAGTTAGAACTTCAATCACAATATTGAAGAGACACGGAGAGAGTGGACAGCCTTGTCTTGTTCCAGATTTCAGAGGAATCACATTGAGTTTCTCTCCATTTAGTTTTATGTTGATGTTTGGTTACTGTATATTGCCTTTATTATGTTTAGATATGTTCCCTTTATCCCTATTCTCTCTGAGACCTTTATCATGAAGGAGTGTAGTGTTTTCTTAAAGGTTTTTTTCAGTGTCTAATGAGATGACCATGTGTTTTTTTTCTAACAGTTTGTTTATATGCTAGATTATGTTGACATATATTTGTATGTTGAATCATCTTTCCATCTCTGGCATGAAGCCTCCTTTATCATGCTAGATGATTTTTCTTATGTGTTCTTGGATTTTTTGTGAGTATAGCATTGAGGATTTTTGCAGCAATGTTCATGAGGGAGATTTTTCTTTAGCTCTTTTCTTAGTTGTGTCTTCATGTGGTTTGGGTACCAATGTAATTCTACACTTGCAAAAAGAGTTTGGCAATGACACTTCTGTTTCTATTGTGCAGAACAAATTGAGGAACATTAGTATTAACTCTTCTTTGAAATTCTGGTTAATTCTGAACTGATCATCTGGCCCTGGGCTTTATTTAGTTGTGAGACTTTTAATGACTGCTTCTATTTCATTAGGGCTTATAGGTCTATTTAAATTGTTTATCTGTTGATTTAATTTTGGTAAGTGACACCTATCCTGAAAATTGTCCATTGTCCATTTTCTTTAAATTTTACAACCATACTTTGGTGTTCAAAGAATGACCTGATGATTTCCTCAGTGTCCTTTGTTATGTCCCCCTTTTCATTTCTGATTTTGTTAATTAGCATTTTCTCTCTCTGCCTTTTGGTTAGTTTGGATAAAGGTTTGTCTATCTTGTTTATTTTCTCAAAGAAGCAACTCTGTTTTTTTTTCTTTGCATTGTCTTCTTTGTTTCCATTTTATTGATTTCAGAATTCAATTTGATTATTTGCTGGCATCTACTCCTCTTGGGTGAGTGTGTTTCTTTTTGTTCTGGAGCTTTCATGTGTTAAGTCACTAGGGTGGTAATTTTCCAGTTTCTTCGTGTAGGCATTTGGTGCTATGAACTTTCCTCTTAGCATTGCTTTCAAAGTGTGTCTTGAGTTTAGATATGGTGTGCATTCATTTTCGTTGAATTCTACGATGTCTATAATATCTCTTTATTTCTTCCATGACAAAGGGGTGATACAATTGAGTATTGTTTAATATGAATGAGTTTGTAGACTTTACACAGTTTCTGTTTTTGTTGAATTCTAACATTTAACGGTGGTTTCCACTAAGATACAGGTAGTTACTCCAATTTTTTGTATCTGTTGAGATTTGGCTTGTTTTCCAATATGTGGTCAATTTTAGAAAAGGTTTCATGGGGTGCTGAGAAGAATGTATAGTATTTTGTATACAGATGCAATGTTTTATAGATAACTGTTATACCCAACTGAGTCATAACTTCTATTAGTGCCTTAATTTCTGTTAAGTTTTTGTCTGGTAGTCCTGCCCATTGGTGAGATTGGGGCATTGAAGTCTCTCACTACATGTGTAGGGTATGTGTGATTTAAATATTAGTAATGTTTCTTTTACAAATGTGGGTGCCTTTGTATTTGAGGCATAGATGCTCAGAATTGAGACTTCATTTTGATGGATTATTCCTGTGATGAAAATGACATGACCTTCATCTCTTTGGATTAATTTTAGTTAGACATTGGGATAGCTACACCAACTTCTTTCTTAGGTCCACTTCTTTGGAAAATCTTTTCCCAACCCTTTACTCTGAGGTAGAGTCTATATTTGAAGTTGAAGTGTGTTTCTTGTATGCAGCAGAAGGATGGATTCTGTCTTCATAACCATTCTGTTAGCCTGTGTCTTTTTATAGGGAATTAAGACTATTAATATTAAGAGATATTAATGACAACTTATTGTTGATTCCTGTTAGTTTTCAACTTTTTGATGGTGGTGATATTATGTGAATGTTTCCCATTTTACTTTTGGTTTTTGTTGTTGTTTTGTGGGGGTTTTTTTGGCTTTTGGCAATGTGGGATTATCTAATGCCTATGTTTTTGGTGAGTATAGCTAACTTACTTGGTTTGTAGTTTTCCTTCCAGTATTTTCGGTAGTGCTGGGTTTGTGGATATGTGTTGCTTAAATCTGCTTTCATAATGAAATATTTATTTCTCCATTTATAGTGAATGAAAGCTTTGCTGGGTATAGCAGTCTGGGCTGGCATCTGTGGTCTCCTAGTGCTTTTAGAACATATATCTAGGACCTACTGGCTTTCAGAGTTTCCATTGAGAAGTACATGTAATTCTGATATGTTTGCCTTTATGTGTTACTTGGCTTTTTTTCCTTTGCAGCTCTTAATATTCTTTCTTTATTCTGTATGTTTGGTGTTTTATTTTGTGGCAAGGGAACTTTTTTGTGGTCCAGTCTATTTTGTGTTCTATAAGCTTCTTGTTCTTTCATTATTATGTCTTTCTTTAGTACATTTTGTGTACTCTAGTCATTTTGTGCAGCTTGAATAATGTTCTATGATAATGACACTTATATTTTTGAATAAGTGAACTTACTAAGCATACAGCAAGCCAAAATAAAAGATTAAAACCAAGTAGGAAATAGATAATAGACATATATTTATCTGCTATTCAAATTTCATATAGACTAACTAAAAGTAAATGTAATAATATATTCATTCAGAAATTTAAACATTTCAGTAAAAGTATAGAAAATTACATATATTTTCTGAACTATTAAAATGTATTTTCTATCTTTATATACGTAGGTTACATAGACACATAGAGTTAACCACATTATGCTAGGGTGTTGTATAGATAGACAAACTGTTTATTAGATTCTACCCATTGTTTTCACTTGGTAGTATTCTTCAAACATGTTCTTTGTACTGCAAATTACTTTTAATGAAATTACATTAATTGTGCAACCAGGATGTGTAAAACTCATGTGAATATATTATACAAAAATAACTAATTATAATATTTACTGTTCTCCTAAAACATAACTCATGTAGAGAATCAAATATCAGTGTTGTCAATGAGACAAACCAAGAGAGGAAGTGAGTTGATGGCTAGATACTTCCTTCTCATCCTACCATTACCTACTGGGCAGTTAGGTTGCAATGTTTACATAGTTGTGCATGGTTCTCTCTTTAAGACACTGCCAAAAAGTTTGTGTTTCATTTTAATTCTAAGTGTGAGTTACAAATTTATTCACATTAGCATCTTCAAACTTCATGAGTATTTATTCATGTGTGCTCCTTGTATAAAATAATGGGCTTATTCATGACAATTTTGTACAAAATCATGAGATGCTTGAAGATCACTCATTCCTCATTACTTCTCAAATTATGTACTAGAACACATTTAATCGAATTACCTTTAAACAAATGAAAGGAAAATTATTAACTAAAATATAAAGAAAATATGATAAATGATTCACCTGTTATGAAATAATATTTTTGTACACTGTGAAAATGTGTTTTTGTATGGTGCTTTCTGATTAGCTTAATAAAAGTTAGGGAAGCATGGGCTGGGCTCTCTCTCACTTGGGTCTAGTGAACTCATTAATATCCCCACCTTCAGTTGGCATGAGTGTATTCCCAGGATCAACCCACTTGGCTGAGCTAGGGATCTAGTGGTAAGGATTCGGCGCTCTCACCACTGTGGTCAAAGGCAGCCAGATTTCCACGATCCAGACTGAACCGCACACAGACTCATTGCATTCTGGTGGCCTGTAGAGCCTGAAACTTCTGGCCACTGAGTCTGCCACACTTCTCTGTGCTCTCTGTGTGCCTTGGATTTGCCTGCAGTTAATCCTGCTGGCTCAAGAGCTCCTTGTGGTTCACACAGACTGTATCCTTTCTCTTCTCTCCAACAAAAACTCATTCGGTTTGGGCTTGTTGAGTGTTACTTAGAATTCACAGATTGTACCACATTAGAAACAAAATCAAACTGGTGCTCCTTTGCCACTAGATTCACTTCATTGCTGCACCTGCGACACCTGCTGGTCATCAACAAGGTAGCCAACAAGAACACAGACCCCAATCTTCTGGGATTTTACTTACACTATAGTATTGCATCTTTTGCAATTTAAACCAATAAAAAATACAAAAGTACATGAATACATACAATTAACTACTCCACACCAATGGCAGATAATATTACTATACAGGAAGTATAATATAACCTTTTTGTTTCTTATATGGATGGGATTTTAGAAGTGGTTTATGACCAACCTGGAACATATTTACTATTAGTCATAGTGGCTATTATATTGATAATCCATTTAATATCCTTAAAGAAATGGTTTGATAATAGAGCAAAGAATGAGGAACTGAAAGAAATCATACAGACTTTACAGACTGATAAGGAGAGCTTAGTAAAAAGAATCCATAGTATTGAAAATGGCAACAATGATTCAACAAACAGAATCCAAAAATGGAACCTGATATTGAACTGCTAACAGGAAAAAAACTGTTCCATGTCTAATGATTTGACAAACAGAATGCAAAAAAAAAACGGAGCACAATATTGAACTGTTGAGAGAAAAAATTGTTCCATGTCTGAGATTAATGACAAGATAGCCGATAGTACATTGCTTTGGAAGGATGAGAATATTAAATCTCTAGAATCATATATGAAAAAAAGAGAACAAGAAACTGACTGATTTAATGAAATCATTGGAAGTTTATACTGTCCAAGAAATTCAGACCCTCTGAGACACAATAGTGAACAGATTACAGGCCATATAAAACCTTAAAACTGATACACTGGGAGCTGAGATACAAACAAAAGAGAATAAAAGGGATTTAAGATCGCCAGTACCTTTCAGAGTCACAGATGACTTACCAAAGTGCATAACACCGTCACCTGTTATTGTCTATCCTGTTACTGTTACTGAATAACCAGCAATTAAGAAATATCCAGAGGGATTGTGGAATGACATTGGTAGCCAATATGTATGAAAGATTTAAAAGGTATTAAGGAAGTAGTAGTTTCTCATGGCATGCATTCACCATATGTGATACAGTTAGTAAAGTCATTGACTAGAAGATACAGAATATTCCCAAATGACTGGAGCCAATTATTCTCAACTGTCCTAGAAATCAGTATATAGATTCAGTGGCAATCATTATGGAGGGAAGAGGCCAAAGCCCTTGAATATGAAGGCAAAAAGGAAAGTTATAAGGCTACCCACAATAAAATTTCTTGGTGAGGGTCTTTATGCTGATGTAGAGACTCAGGCTACACATGAACATGAACATGAACATGTCTTGTCCTATGCCATACAGCAGCCTTGAATGTTTCTGACAAGACTCAAGAACCAGGGAAAAGAATTGAGTCATATACTAGCATTATACATGGTCCCAAAGAAACTTTTAGTGAATTTTTGCCAAAATTGACTAAAGTAGTACAAATAGATCCAGAAGCTAGACTAGTACTCATTGAGTTTCTGGTTTTTGGAAATGCTAATTTATAATGCAAAAAGGCACCTGGGCCCTTAAAGATCAGATCAGTACCAATGGATGAATGAATCCTGCGCACAGCCAATATTGAGTCTTTTGGTTATAACACGGAGACTTAGGTAGGAGAATAAATCTCCAAAGGTATGAAAAGACATCAAGATACCAAATGTTTTAAATTGTGTTAGAATAGCACATCTGAGAATAAATTTTAGAGAAGGCATTCTTAGAAATAATGCTTCTTCTAGAACTAACACAAACAGAAGGTTCCAAACTTCTGGATTATGTAGAAGATGCTGCACCAATGAATGCAGATTGACAAGAGACAATCAAGGAAACCCTTTACCACTGAGAAACTCCTTGGGGATCTCTCAAAGACCACCATGTGGAACATGGTCCAGTCACTGTGAAGGACAATCCTCCCCAGAACAGTTAGAAAAATCTGGTGCCTATCGTAAAAACTCATACTGCTCTGGATGGAAGATTAGCTTTGGAGGATGAATCAAAATATGCAAATAGGAAATAGAAAATATATATTTTGGTAGACTTCAATAAATGACCAAAGACCAAAACTAAGAGTACAGATAAATGACATTATACACGAAGGTTTCCTGGACACTAGGGTGGATGTCACCACTATAACTCAAGGATCTTGGTAACTAAGTTGGTCTCTTTAGGAGGTAAGTGTTCAATTCTTAGATATTGGAGCCCTATGTCAGGTAAAACAAAGAATAAGATTGATTGAATATATAGGATCAGAAGGACAAAGAGAAAGACTGAGGCCATATGTGCTAATATAGCAATAAATCTATGGGGTCCTGATCTGTTGCAGCAATAGAGTACCCACATTAACATTTCTCTAGTATCAGATATGAACTACAAACAAACTCATGTTTATATAAAAATATTGTAAGAATAGACACCAACAATCCAAGATGTACAAATATAGAATACAAGTGTCAAACTAATAGAGGAACCAAAAGCCTTACCCATAAAGTGGTTAACTGATGAACCTGTCTAGGGGGGACAATGGCCTATGACCTCTGAGAAGCGAGATGCTTTGGAAAAGCTGGTACAGCAACAGTTAAATGCTGGACATATTGAAGAATCTACCAGTCCTTTGAATTCTTCTGGATTTGTTATTAAAAAGAAATCTGGGAAAAGGAGAATGTTAACAGTCCTGAGAGCCATCAAAAAAATAATTCAGCCAATAGGTTCTCTACAGTCAGGGATGCCCTTGCCTTCCCTGAGACCTAAAGAATGACCTATTATATTTATTGATTTAAAGACTATTCCTTCACTATGTCTTGTGAGAAAAAGATAAGGAAGAATTCGCCTTCATGATGCCTACTTACAATAATTCTAAGTCGGTCAAGAGATATCAATGGAAGGTTCTCCTACAGGAAATGTTAAATATCCCAACCCTGTGCCAATATTCTGTTTAAAAACCATTGAAAATAATTCATAAACAGTTTCCACAATCTATAATTTACCATTATATGGATGATACATCATTAGCTGATTCTAAAGCAGAGATGTTAGAAAAATGTTTGGGGAAGTAAAGACAGTTTTGCCTTGCTAGGGATTACAAATCCCCCCCAAAATACAAAGAGGAGATTCTATATATTATTTAGGATATAAAATAGGTATCTAGAAAATTAAACCTAAAAAGTACAGATCAGGAAAGATCAATAAAAGACTCTTACTGATCTTCAAAAAATTGCTAGGAGAGATTTCCCAGCTACAGACTATCATCACAGTACAAGGACATGATCTAAAATATTTGAAAAAGACACTAAAAGGGGGCAAGTACTTAAATATTCCAAGAATATTATCAGTTGAAGCTGAAAAAGAATTAGAGTGGGTAGGAAAAAGAATATAGAGGCATATGCAGAGCATGTGGATCCAAAGCTCAACCATCTAGGGAATACTCTTCAGGGACTTTGATGTAGAAGGAAGATATATTAGAATGGATATTTCTACAACATAAACAGAATTAAAAATTAAAAACATATATAGAAACGATTTCTGATTTTCTTTAAAAAGAAAAATTAAGACACCATCAACTGACAGGAATGGACCCAGCAGAAATTATAGTACCTTTAACTAATGAGGAAATGTCCCCCTTATGGAAAGATAGTGAATATTGCTAATGAGCTTGCAGTAAATTTTTGGGAATGATTAGCAACAATTATCCCAAAAGTGAGAGAATAAAATTCATAAAGAAAACTATGTGGATTCTTCCACACATTGTAAAGAAAATACCAATCTCTGGAGTCCCTGTATTTTATATTGATGCAAACAAATGAGATAAGGCAGGATATAACTCAGGAAATATAATTAAAGTGGTTAAAAACCCTTATAACTCTGTACAACAGGCAGAATTGTATGACAATCTCATGGTACTTAAGGATTTTACAGAACCTCTCAATATAGTTACTGACTCTCAATATGCAGAGAGAGTCATCTTACACATTGAAACTGCTAAATTTATTCCTGATGATACAGAATTAACTTTATTATTTATACAATTACAAGAAATAATCAGGAATAGGTCTATATATATATATGTGTGTGTGTGTGTGTGTGTGTGTGTTCCCCTCTAGCACTAAGCAATGATAAAATTGATCAATTATTAATAGGAAGTGTGCTGGGGGTCATGGAATATCATAAAAAAACACCATGTGGGTATGTACTCACTCATATATGGATTTTAGACATGGATCAGGGGAGTGCCAGCCTACAATCCCACTGCCAGAGAGTCTGGGAAACAGAACCTTCAACCAATGATGGAAGCAGAGTCAGACAGCCACAGCTAAACCCTGATCTTAACTTAAGGAACCCAGGGACAGAGAGGGAGGACTGCCGAGCATTCGGTCAAGACTGGGCTTGTTTAACCCACAGAAACAACTGATCTGAACAAGGGGTAGCTCTTGAACCCCAGACTGATGGCTGGGAATCCAGCATGGGACTGATCAAACCCCTTGAATGTGGGTGTCAGGAGGAGGCCTAAGCAATCTATGGGGCCTTGGGTAGTAGATCAGTATTTATCCCTGGCATACAAATGGACTTCGGGTGCCCATCCCACAATGAGAGATGCACTCTCAGCCTGGACTCTTGGGGGAGGGTCTAGGCCCTGCCCTGGATGAAATGACAGACTATGGACACCTCCCTAAGAGATCCTCACCCTTCCTGAAGAAAGGAGTGGGGATTGGGGAGGGGAATGGAGGAGGTTCGTGGGAGGAGGGTAGGGAATGGGAGAGAGACCTGAAATTGACATGAGAAGCAACCTTGTTTCTAATTTAAATTTAAAAATAAAAAGAGTGTAAAACAAACAAACAAAAAACACCATGTGAATATCAAAGATTTATAAAATGATTTTTCCATCACTTGATAACAAGCTAAGTACACAGTAAAAAAATTTTCTATTTGTTCTTCCATAACCAAACTGCTTTACAAGAAGGTAGTATCCATAAAGATATATATATATATATATATATATGAAAGTTGGCAAATGAGTGTGTTTCACTTTGCAAAATCTAGAAAATTAAAATACTTGCACTATACATTAGACACATTTTCAGGATTTCAATGGGCAACTGCTCTGAGCTCTGAAAGGACTGATTCAGCTATTGAATACTTATTAGAGTTAATGGCTAATATGGGTATACCTGCACAAATAAAAATTGACAATACTCTATCATATGTCTCCAGTAAATTGAAACAGTTTTTTAAATATTATAACATAAAGCATATTACTGGTATACCACACAATCCTACATGACAAGCAGTTGTTGAGAGATATAATTGCACTTTAAAGGAAATGCTCTATAAACATGCAGGGGGAACCAAGCCCTCACCCCCCAAAAAAACTAGATTACATAATGCTTTACTAACCTTGGATTTTCTTAATGCCAATGAGAAAGAAGAAACGGCTGCAGAAACACATTGGACAAAAATAAAAATAAAAATAAAAAACCAAAAACCTTCTGACCTAAATCAGCCAGTGTACTTCTGAGATGTGTTGACCTCAGAATGGAAACCAAGATACATGCTACGTTGTGGTAGGGGTTTCACCTTTGTTTCTACAAGATAAGAAAAGCTGTGGACACCATCAAAGTTGATCAAGATCTGATTTTAAACAGGAAAAACCTCTGGATGAGGAGAAATCATAGGTCATCCACTAAGGAAAGTTGTATGGAGAACTTACAAGGGTCAGGGGAGTGTTTTGTTCTTGTCTTTACAGGAAAACAGAAAACACTCATCTTCAAGAAGCCAAAAGACAAAATGGTAGTTATCCAGAAAGAATCTTCAAACAAAGAAGAATCTGACCTATGGTACCAACATCTATTCAGGGTAAAATCTTTCTTCCTACTTACTTCCTAGTACAGTTGTAGTCCCAATTCACATAAAAATCAAAGCTGGCTTTGGAGTTGGATTTGGCTCTCCTCCTCTAAATTCAAGCATGTTGTTAGAATAAAATTCAAAGTTTCTGTCTCATATCAAAAGACCAACTGGTGTAAGACAGAAGAAAACAAAATCTAGAAAACAATTATTGTCAAAACTCTGTTCTTTCAAAAATCCTAATTTCCTAATACTTATTTTCATTATTATTGTTAACTTTCCCAGCATGCTGACCTATAAAGATTAAACTTTCTGTGCTGATATTTATGTTTAAGTCTTCCTCAGTGAACAATAAAATTTACTAGCAGCAATCTTTGAAGTCTCTGAAAAGAAGATGGGGCCCCATTAAATCAATTCCACTTGATTCAAGTTGATGTCTTTGAACTAGTAAACACCACTCAAGGACTGGTTTGGGACTAATACTGCTCTAGATAATTCCAGATTAGCTAGCTGAGATGGTGCACCTTCTTATAACACTATGGCCAGAGCTTCAGATAAGAATTTAAGACAAGCATCACGTGCGACTCAGACTAGCTATGAATGTTACAGCTACTCCTCTTGAGACCTCACTGTTGCTTTAGTTTTTTTCCCTACAAGATCCCAAAGAATCACCATCACCTCATTACAGTAGGAAGTAATTCTAAGAAAACAACACCCCTTTTCCCTACAATAGGCTTTACAAGTTTCTTTTTGTCCCTGAATAAAGGATAAATATCACCTGCACAGGATTGAGAATGGAAGGTGATGGTCAGACTTGGGTATCTCTTTTAGACAAGTTTAAGGGTATGGATGGGATGGGATATAGATAAATTAACATATGATTTTTGTATTCCTGTCTTGGATAATTTGTATATTTGTGTAGGGTCTTCTTTCTGTTTATGATGTTTTATGCACAAATATTATATATAGTTACATTTTTGAAGTCACTGTCATTGCTGAACATCACTTTTAAGATTGTTTAAATTATTTTGGGAAGCTTCAGCCATTGAGCAATTATGTTTCTGAGAATTACAGATTATAGTAAGTCAAGTGCTTTATGTGCTCAAAGATGCACCCAATATAGATATTTGATCTTCAAACACTTCAAAGACCCACCGAATGTGGCATCTAAATGTTTTAATAATTTAGAACTCTGTTTTCATGAGACACAATTGTTCCCGACAGCACTGATCTATTCCCAAGATCATGTTGGGCACCAATGACACTCCATCTGGAATTCATTCTCTTCTAGCAACTGGCCTCTTGGGCAAAGAACTGACCCCACCTCCACTGCTGAGCTTAGACATGCTGTCTTACCTGAACTAGCAGGAGATAAACTTAAAGACATTGCTGAACCTTACTAAGTCAGAGTAAGATAGTTTTTGTTTCCTTGCTTCTGAGATGGTCTGTCTGACACTTAGACCTTAGCCAAAACTGGTTGCCCTGGCACAGCTGTGAGACCATGGATGACTGTCTAGGTAGCCTGCTATTTCTGTCTTCACTTGTACCTTCAGAAAGTCACATGATCACACTTCCTGCCTACTCTAGTAGTATTATTTTCCTTCTCGGGTCTTGGTGAGGTTGAAGACTAGACAGTCATAGCTATATCCTCTCTTATCTTAGATAGAAAATACACATTTCCTGACTCTTCTACTCCCATTTCTTTCTCACTTTCCTTCCCCTCAAATTCTATTCTCTTTCTGTCTCTCACTAGTAAACAAGGAGGATTTTATGAGATAACAACAAACCATAATAAAACATAACACATAAAAAGAAAAATCATTGCATTGAATTAGAACAAGGCAAAGTAACAGAAGAATAAGAGCCCAAGACAAGGCACAAGAATCAGAGAACCACTCTTTTACATACTTAGGACTCCCCAAAACACCAAACTGAAAACTACAAAACATACAGAGAGAATCTGGTACAGGAACCTGCATGCTCCATGTTTGTAGATTCAGTCTCTGTGAGTTTATAAGACATTTACTCAGCTGATTTGGAGGGCTTTGTTCTTGTGTCCTCCATCACCTCTGGCTCTTACACTCTTTCTGCCTCTTCTGTGAAGTATCCTGAGTTTAGAGGAAAGGGATTGATGAAGACACGCATGTAGAGCTGTCCAGAGACAGATAATGGGGTTCAAGCTGAAGATAGGAAAAACAAAGCATTCAGCCAGTAGCTTTTCCTCTACCAAGGCTGAAATGAAAACCCTGTCTTTCCTGTGACTGGAAACTGAGTCTCACCTGAGACCCTTTGCTTCTTCCTTATATAACTCTCTAGTGCTGGGATTAAAGGTGTGAGCTCTGTTAGTCTTTCACACTGATTCACTCTCATGTAGACCAGGGTGGTCTTGGACTTATCCATTTGGTCTGAGCTTTGGTAGAGGTAAGTAGTATTTGGCTGTAGGTTGTAGGCTGCAGGCTGCTCTGCTTCTCTGATCTTTCAGCCTTCACCCTCATTATCTGACCCTGAGTTTGTATTGTTCAGAATAATTAGCATTGTGCTTCATCTGGTGTCCATCTTTTTTTGGGCATAAATTCATGAAAAACCCGCTTGCTCATTGCTTTGCAGCCCCTGGCACAGGCCAAAGCTTCACACTGGGGCTCCCAGAGTAACTGCCTCATGGGCTGTTTACCTTTCCTTTTTTCCCAAGACCTCTAAGCTAGACTGGGACTTTTCTGTTGCAGCCTCACTGATTCAAATCCCACAGGTGCTTGGTCTACAAATACTGCAGTACCTCCCATGCAGGTGACTGGATTTTTTGGCTTCTACTCTCCTGCTGGGTTGTAGGCTTTCCATGGGCCCACTCCATGGACTGCTGCCACACTAGGTAGCTGCCTTGATATCTGCTTGAGCTTCTACTGTTCCACACAGAAGCAGTCAGCCTCATATTTCACAGTGTTCTCCATTGTCATTGTCAGCAGATTTGGTGAGACAACTGGGCATTCATACTAAGGGGAATAAGTTTAAAAAGAGAGAATTTTTTCCAACATTAAAAAAATGAAACTTAAGTCTCTATGATTACATGATGAATGGTTAAAAATGAACATTTAAATGCTGGGATTATCAACTCAATCAGGATTTATATAATGTTAATTGTAATTTTGATAAATTTTATTGTCAGTTGATAATTTTTGGTTTATCCGTAAAAACTTTGGTTGATATGAGTGCCAAGACACAGGCCTAAGAAAAAAATTGATTAAACCGTATACTAGGGATATTCACACCCAGACAGGGGAATTTACTGGAGAATTAACCTCAGCATTACATAAAGTTAGAGATGTACAACCCAATGTTTTCAAACAACCAACTTAATTTACCCAGTCACTTTAAAGGAACTACCAAATGACAGATATCCTCAAGGCTGTATAAGAAAGTACTATATTCCTATGGAAATGTTAGAATTAAGGAGATTCAAGGATATGATATTTCTATGTGCTATCCATTCACCTTTTGTGAAGCAGATGTTAAATTCGTAGTCTACTAGTAAAATAATTGTCCCATGAGACTGGAGAGACTTCTTTAAGGAGTATTGGAACCTCGTCCTCAATTATAATGGAGGACCTGATAGAAAGATGAGGATAGGAGCATTGAACAATGAAGAGGGCCTAGCAGTATTAATATCTCCCACGGCCAGATTCTTGGAGAGGATGATTGTGCTGATACAAAGACAGTCTCCATATGGTGACCACAACCTGACTTTATGCCATGTGCCAGTTTTGAATGTTTGGGACAGAACTGAAGAAGTGGGAAAGATAGCTGGATCACTTACTAAATTAATAAAGGGCCCAAAGGAAATCTTCACTGATTTTTGTCAAAGATTGGCTTCAGCTACAAACAGAATGATAACAAATTCATAACCTATACAAATAGTAATTGAATCCTTGGCTTTTGAAAGTGTTAATTCACAATTCAAAAGAGTAATCAGGCCTTTAAAGGCAAGGTAAGTACCCATGGATGAATGGATCCAAGGAACAACCAATATTGAATCTCATACCTATGGTTATGCTTGGATAGGAGAAGTAATTTCCAGAAGCTTGAAGAAAAAAAAAATCAAAGCATCAGGTGTTTTAATTGTGACAAACAAGGTCACCTACAAAGTGATTGTAGACAGGGTGTTCCTAGAACCAATGACTTTTCTAGGAATAATCCAAACAGAATACCCCCTTCCTTCTGGAATATACAGAAGGCTGGGAAAGGCAGATATTGGAACAATGGATGTAGATCAAAATGGGACAAAGAGTGTAATCCTTTGCTATCAGGAAACACCTTGGGGATGATGGGGGAAGTCCTGTACATTTGTTAATAAAGCACTGTTGGCCAATAGGAATCTAGATAGGTGGGACTAGGAGTCCAGGAGGATTCTGGGAAGGAGAAACACAAGAGAGTCAAAATGTAACACCCTGGGGGTAGGAGCCCAGAACTATTCTCCAGTAAGAGACATACTTAGATTAACAATTATGGGGTAATTACTTAAAGCAGAGCTAGCCAGTAAGAGACAAGCAAGGCCAACAGCTTCATAATTAATATAGCCTTCTGTGTGTTTATTTGGGACGGACGCGGCTCTAGAACCAGGCTGGCAGGAAGGCCCCTAGCAAAAGAAAATGCTTCTCTTTACAGAATGGTTGTCAGGAGTGGGATTGAATTCATTGCAAAATAACAAAAGATTTAAAGGAATTTTAGAAACAGAAGAACGGAGAGAAGCACAGATTTTTGGTAGCAGCATTTTCTCAGGCGGGCTCTGTTTTGTTAGCAGCAAGCAGAGACTCGCGGCTGGCTTAAGTTAGTCTTCCTGACTCGGCATTAAAAAACAAAAACAAACAAACAAAAAACAGCAAGGTTGTTTTAAGAGACTCTACTAACGATTGAAAGGTGTGTACATACAGCTGGAAGTGGCAGCTTTTGCTGGAGGTCAGCATGGACTGAGGCAGTAAGCTGGAATTACGCTTACACCTGCCATCTTAGAAAATACGGCAGTTTAAACGGCCGCGGTTTTAACAGATAAGACACGTGGCCAGAAAAACATAAAGATTTACAGTAAAGTCAGACTTGGATGAAGAAAAACCTCTAAAGGTTTACAGTGTGTTTAAAAAAAATACGTAAGATCGAGAGAGAGAGAGAGAGAGAGAGAGAGAGAGAGAGAGAGAGAGAAAAGCGGCAAAGTGGTGAATAAGTAGAGAAGCCGGCTGTGTTGGCGCACACCGGTAGAAATTGCTCCAGAGGCAGAGGCAGGCTGATTTCCAAAGAGAAACCCTGTCTCAGAGAAAAAGAAATGAAAGTAAAAGAAATAGAGTAATAATAGATAAATAAATAAGCCACGTAAAGATGGAAAATACACAGAAAGTCTGGATACTGTACGCTATTGTGTTTTTCAGTTTTTTCATTGCTAAGGAAGGAACAGCTACTAAAGTACACTTGATTATAAATGCTACTGAATTAAACGAACTTCTATCTTTTGAAAATGCCTTGACTTCAAAATTTAAGTATAAGGATATGTTACTCGGAAAAGGAGTTTTAGTTTATGTTTCCACAGAAAATGAAAAGCTGAGGATTCCTTCCAGGCTTCTGTGGTTTGATGAACCAAGACCCCCGGAAGCAGTGGACCAGGTGTTCCAACAATTGAGACAGCTAAGATGATGCAGCTTTACAGACCCCGAAAATACGGACTTATACAGGTTTCTGAGTTTTGTCATGATCCCCATGGTATAAACAGCGCCCCCTTCCAGCATGAAGCAGTTTGGAATGAGCGACGTCCTAATTCCCATCTTGTTTATAAATCTTTGTTTTCATTTATATGGGATTGTTTATAATTGGTTAATGATCACAGCCAATCTCCTTTTAATGGTAAAAAGGAGAATTATGGTATGGGTATGGTTTTTCAGTTATTGATATAAATTCAAGGTCAATTTTGTGATATGTATGTTTCTCCTCTTGATTAAGTATTGTGCTTATACTGATCTTTTAAAACGTAATGCATAATTGAATACAGACTATAGTTACTTATAATAGAATTTATAATTAGGTAAGTTAGGTTTTCTAGATATACAGAAATATATTTGAGATAGATAGGCAGTCTTCAAACCTTTCAAAGACCTTCAGAAAATGGAATTTAAAATGGTTTAGGGCTTTTCTTGACAATGAGAAATGTCTGCTCCTGGCAGCACCAATTACGTCTGAGATGGGCATCGAAGAAACTTGTTATGGAGTTTGCTTTCAACATGGCAAGATTAGCCATTTGGGCAAGAAACTGCTCTTACCTAGACTGTTTGACTGTTGTTGTCATGCTGGACCCACAGGAAAGTGACTGCTGAACTCAGACTTACAGGGTTCCTGCTTCATGGAAGAGTCTACGGGACATTCTGCAGGACACAGAAAAAATGACTGACAGACTGCTGATGCAGATGGACAGTTTTGAAATTTCCTGCTTGGCTGAGAAATCTTCTGGATACATTGTGGCCTAGGGGCTGAAGATGGATGCCCCAATGTTACAGTGGAACTTCGGGTGACTGTCCAGGCAGTAAGATGTCTCTATCAATCCTAGTGTTTATATATAATCCTTCTGTGGTCTTTGATGGAGTTGAAGACAGATAGTTATAATTATAGTTTTCCTTAGTTATGATAAAAGATAAGCTACATATAGAACTTTGGACTCACAAGGATGGGATGGATGATATTTTCTTTAAATCTTGCTAAAATATTGTAACTATGTTCTTACTTGATAACTGTTTTGTTATATACGATTTGACTATGTTAAAGTTAAGACTTTTCTTTTTGTTTAAACAGAAAAGAGGAGATGATGGGGGAAGTCCTGTACATTTGTTAATAAAGCACTGTTGGCCAATAGGAATCTAGATAGGTGGGACTATGAGTCCAGGAGGATTCTGGGAAGGAGAAACACAAGAGAGTCAACATGTAACGCCATAGGGGTAGGAGCCCGGAACTATTCTCCGGTAAGAGACATACTTAGATTAACAATTATGGGGTAATTACTTAAAGCAGAGCTAGCCAGTAAGAGACAAGCAAGGCCAACAGCTTCATAATTAATATAGCCTCCTGTGTGTTTATTTGGGACAGATGTGAATCTAGAACCAGGCTGGCGGGAAAGCCCCTATCAAAAGAAAATGCTTCTCTTTATAGGGGTACTTCTCACAGACCCCATGTTAAACTTGGTTCCTTTATTTCCTATCACCTTGGGAGAAACTTTTCCCCAGAGCAACTAAAACATTAGATTTGAACCAGAGAGGCCTCTTGATTAAAAGAGGAGATAGTTCATCTACAGCAAGATGATTCAATCTAAACTATAACTTGTAAGTCTAACAAATGTTTTTTTTTAATGATCAGATATAACTTGCAAAAAGGGAAACTCCACAAGTTATGTTTGGGAAGAGTTTTGTTTTTATCTTTCTGGGAAAATAAAATCAACCATCTTGAGGATTTTAAAGACCTTTGGACAAATAAGCATCCAAAGAAGAATGGATAACTACCTAGAAAAAATTACCAAGTAAAAGAATAATCTCACCAAATGTTATCTCTGAAGTCTCCAAACAGATGATGGGATCCCACAACAATAATTCCACCTGGACAATGGTTAGGTCACTAAACTGACAAACACCACCTAAAGATTGGCTTTGAACTACAAACTGCTCAGGAAAATTTCAAGGTGGCTGACTGATAATATCCAGACTCACAGTCTAATCTAACCAGAATTTAATACAAGTCCTGCATTTTGTAATTACACAGAGACTAGACAACAATTGATACAGTTATCTCTCTCAGGATTAAATAAGTATCCAATTTTTTCTGTGTTCCTTAAAGGTGCTGTCACCCCCCAGACACCAGAAAGTATTTTTTTAATAGTAAAAAGCAAAGTAGAGTAGGGATTTACTCTCCCTAACATTAAGTAGTCTGTGACTGAACTGATAAACAATGGCTCCAGATGACACTGAAGGGATACATAATCATCTTCTGGGTATTATTTACAGAATTAGTAAGCACTACTTTTTTTTTTGGTTTTTCGAGACAGGTTTTCTCTCTGGCTTTGGAACCTGTCCTGGAACTAGCTCTTGTAGGCCAGGCTGGTCTCTAGCTCACAGAGATCTGTCTGCCTCTGTCTCCTGAGTGCTGGGATTAAAGGTGTGAGCCACCACTGCCCGGCAAGCACTACTTTTTAATAACTCAATACTTATGGTTCCAATCCCCCCCCAAAAGACTGGATTAGAAAACAGGATCCATCCTTCCTCTGCATTCAAGAAATTCATGTCACCATCAAGGAGAAACATTACATTAGGGGAAAAGCATGAAAAGGATATTACAACAAATAGATACAAGAAGCAAGCAGGCATAGCTATTTTAACAGTTGACAAAATAGGACTCCAAAACTAATCAAAAGAGATAGGGACACTACATACTCATTAAAGGAACAATCCACCAAGATGATATTACAATGTTAAACAGTTATGTAGTGAACATAAGGTTTTTACTGTTTGTAAAAGTTCATAAAAGAAATAATACTACAACTAAAATCACAATCTGACCCTTTCACAGTAATAATGGGTAGTTTTAACACCTGACTCTTGATAATAGATGGGTTATTCAAACAGAAAATAAACAGAGAAATTCTTGAGTTAAATTTATAAACCAAATGGACCTAACAGACATCTACAGAACATCCCACCCAAATATCAAAGAATATCGTTTTTACTTTTTATTTAAATTAGAAACAAACCTGCTTCACATGTCAATCCCAGCTGCCTCTCCCTCCTCTCCTCCCCTGACCCAACCACCAAGCCCTGCAGCCTCCCACCCAATCCCCACTCTGTTCTCCAGGGAGAGTGAAGCCCTCCATGGGGGATCTCCAGAGTCTGTCATTTCATTCAGGGCAGGTCCTAGGCCCTTCCTCAAGAATCCAAGCTGGGAGAGCATCCCTCATTGTGGGATGGATACCCAAAGTCGATTTGTATTTCAGGATAAATGCTGATCTGACCCGAGGCCCCATAGATTGCTTAGGCCTCCTAACTGACACCCACATTCAGGGGGTCTGGATCAGTCCCATGCTGGCCTCCCAGCCATCAGTATGGGGTTCAAGAGCTCCCCCTTGTTCAGGTCAGCTATTTCTGTAGATTAAACCAGCCCAGTCTTTACCCATTTACTCATAAGTCCCCCCTCTCTGTCACTGGATTCCAGGAGGTCAGTTCAGTGTTTAGCTGTGGGTGTCTGCCTCTGCTTCCATCAGTAATTGGTTGAAGGTTCTGTTTTCCAGACTCTTTGGCAGTGGAATTGTATGCTGGCACTCCCCTGATCCATGTCTAAAATCCATGTATGAGTGAGAATATACCATGTTTGTCTTTTGTGACTGAGTTACCTCACTCAGGATGGTTTCTTCTAGTGCCTACTCTTCACATGCAAATGTAAAGAACCCATTTTTTCTGCTGAATAGTATTCCATTATGTAAATGTTCCACATTTTCTCTATCCAGTTGAGAGGCATCTAGGTTGCTTCCAAGTTCTGGTTATTATAAATAATGCCACTATAAATATAGTGGAACAGACATCCTTGTTGTATGAGTGTGCATTTTTTGGGTATATAGTAATTTTAAGAACGTGATGCTCACATTCCCAAGACACACACACACACACACACACACACACACACACACACACACACACGATTTTCCTGGTGGGTTGGTTTGGATTTCTTTCTCTTACTACCATTACAAGTCACTGCAAACTTGGTGGAATAAAATAATATAAATCCATTCCCTTATGTTTGGAGAAGAGAGGTCCAAGACAGTGTCTCTGAGCTGTGATCAAAGTTTCAGGCCTCCCTGGTTTCTTTATTATCTCCAAGAGGGGTTCTACCCATCCTCCTCCAATTTCAAATTTGGTAGTTTGCCATATTTGAACATTTCCCTCCTCACTATCCCTACCTCCACCATTGCACTGTATTCTATCATAGCAGATAATCCAAAATAACCACCTATTTAAATATCCTTAATCACATTTCTGAAGTTATTTTGACTAATAATGTAATATTATTCAGTATGGGAGCTTAAAATATAGCATCAGGTGGGGTGATCATTAAATCTACCAAAATAACAGAAAAATAGCAAGCTTGTAATTGCTTTTAAAATATTTTTAAATTTAAAATAGTTTTATTTTTCATGCAGTATATGAACTCCATTTCCCCATCTTTTTCCAAATATCCCTTTCTCCTCCCCCATCCTAAAACTACTCTCTCTCTCTCTCTCTCTCTCTCTCTCTCTCTCTCTCTCTCTCTCTCTCTCTCTCTCTCTGTCTCTCTCTTTCTCTCATGATAAAACAAACCGTCTTTAAAACTATGAATAAACAAAATAAAAAAGTGGAATACAACAAAATAAAGAGGAAAAAGAGTCAAGAAAAAGGTAAAAAAAAACACAGACATAGAAACACACAAGTTTACACACAGAGAAATCTCATAAACACAGCAGTGGAAACCATAACACACAAGAAAACATAACATATTATGCTAAGGACTTGCAAAGTTTCTTTCTTTGAAACAGCTGAAAAAAATGTCATTGAGTGTGTTTTGGATTGGTATCTTCTGTTATGCATTGTTTGTATACCCAGTGAGACTACCTTGGAGAAAACTATTTTCTTCTGTTGTAAACAATTGGAGAAAGCTTCTAGGTTTGTGTCCACTTCTTTTTCAGTGCTGGGACCACATGCACATAGACACAAGCATGTTCTGTGCATAATGTTACAGACCCTATGAGTTCATATGCCTGAAGTGTTTAGAAGTCATTGCTTGCTTGGTGTCCTTCATCCCCTCTGACTCATCCAGTATTTCATCCTTGTCTAACTCAGGGAAGATAGCTGGGCTAGTCAACATGTTTGTTTTAGTAAATGAATAGATAACTAGTGTATATCCTATAACAGAATCACACATTTTAACTATTATTTTTTTTAATTCTTATTGAAATTAGAAAAATCTTATTTTACATATCAATTCCAGTTCCCTCTCCCTCCCATTCTCTCATGCCCCAATCTACACCCCATGCCATGCCCCATCCACTCCCCAAGGAGGGTGAGGCCTTCCATAGGGGATCATCAAAGTCTGTATCATCATTTGGGACAGGGCCTAGGCAACCCTCCCCCATATATCTAGGCTGAGAGAGTATTCATCCATGGGGAATGGGCTCCCAAAATCCATTTGTGCACTTGTGATAAATATTGGTATCACTTCCAGAGGCCCCATAGACTGACCAGGCCTCCTAACTGACACCTATAGTCAGGGGGCTTGAATCAGTCCCATGCTGTTTCCCCAGATGTCAGACTGGTGTCCATGTGTTCCCATTTTCTCAGGCCAGCTGTTTCTGTGTGTTTCCCCAGCTTTTACATTCCAACCACAGTTCTCCCACCCCTCCTTTCACAACTCCTCCTCTCCCTCTTAGCCTACCCCCAGTCCACTCCTCCTCATGGGTGAAGGTTCCCATGAGGGGTCAACATAATCTGGCACAATAGGTTTGGGCAGGGCCAAGCCCCTCTGCCATGCATTAATGCTGAGCATGGCATCCCACTATATGGAATGTTTCTAATAAGCTAGCTCATGTATCAGGTGTGTTCCATGGTCCTACTTCCAGGGACACCTCTTATAGTCCAATTGTCACAACTGTTTCCTACATATGGAGGGTCTAGTTTGGTCCCCTGGAGTCTCCACAGTTGTAGTTCTAGAGTTCATGAGTTTCTAAGAGTTTGGCTCATCTGTCTCTGTAGATTTCTCCATCGTGATATTGACCTCCCTTGCTCATATATTCCCTCCTCCCTCTCTTCCCATGGATTCCTGAACCTCAATCTGGTTCTTGGTTGTGGATCTCTGCATCTGTTTCCATCAATTGCTGGATGAGGTATCTTGTCACAGACTACCCCCATCAATATGGGAGTCCCTGGGATTCAGGGTCCTTGAAAACTAGGTGGGTAAGGATTCCATGGTGACAAACAGAAACAAACACAGAGGGAGTTTGAATCCGAGTGTATTTTGCAGTTCTCAAGCAAGGCTTTTTATACAGATATTTTCTCAGTGGTTGTATTCAGTGAAGCAGACCCAGATAGAATAAATGGCATCATAATTACTAGGCACAGTAACATACAACTTATCCAAGGCTAACAATAAATCAGAAAATCATTCAAGGCTAACCACAGCTAACTGCCTATTTCTAAGATCAGGTAAATAAATTTTTATGGTCAGTTATTGTTTAACATTTGTTACCCAGCTCTTGTGAGTTTTTGAAATATTGAGCTATTTTCACTCTTTCTTATTAAAAAGCTTTCTTTACCAAACATTTAAATCTAGTCTCAATTACACATGTACAGCCATATGAAATTTTATTGTTGGGAAAGTTTTTATCAATACTATTTGTAATTATGTGAATAACTTGAATGATTTGAAAAACACTGGTTTTCCCAGAGACGAGGTCATGGTCAGTGACCATATCTCAGGGGACAGTTTCTCATCTCTTTCTTTCTTTTTTTTTTTCTTGGTTCTTCGAGACAAGGTTTCTCTGCATTGTTTTGGAGACTGTCCTGGAACTCACTCTGTAGACCAGGATGTGTCATTTATTTCTTTTGTTTAAAATGTCAGCATAGGCTTTCAGGTACATTTTGCTAATATGAGAAAAGAATAGAAAAACAGAAATTGCCATGAGAACTTCAGCTCAATATTGTTATCTGGCTGAGAGTTTTCACAACCATTTCCAAGAGACCTCCTTCTTTTGAAGTTATTGCCTCAGTCTATGGAACTTGACACACAGAATCTACTAGATTTGGTGTTATAGGATCTATGATGATATTTGGGGTATTAATCAATTTGACTGCAGAGGTAGACCAATTCGGGCATCCTCTCTACTATTGCTAGGAGTCTTAGTTATGGTCTTCCTTTTGGATTCTTGAGAGTTACCCTAGCACCAGGTTTCTCCCTAAGTCCATAGTGGCTCTCTCTGTTAAGACATCTTTTTCATTTTCCTTTCACTGCATACCTCCCTGCCTATGACATGTCCTTCCCTCCTGTTCTCATCCTCCCTCCCCCTTACCAGCCCCTGCACCCAGTTTTCCCTGGGTAATCCATGTCTTAGGGTCCTCCTTGTTACCCAGCTTCTCTGGAGCTGTTAGTTTGTTGATTTTAGTTTGATTATCCTTTGCTTTACATTTAATATACACTTATGAGTTAATACATACCATGTTTACATTTCTGAGTTTAGATTATCTCATTCATGATGGATTTTTTCTAGTTCCATCCATTTGCCTGAAAATTTCATGAGGGAATCAGTATGGCAGTTTCTAAGAAAATTTGGATTGAGGATTTACCCAAAGGCCGCTCAATCATACCACAAGGACATTTGCTCAAAAATATTCATAGAAGCACTATCTGTAATAGTTAGAACTTGAAAACAACCTAGATGCCCCCTCAGCTGAAGAATGGATAAGGAAATTCCTGTATATTTACATAATGGAGTGCTACTTATCATTAAAAAAATGATGACCTTATGAAATTTTCAGGCCACAGCACTTTGAGCTATAGTAATATCATTGAACATTAGATATGAATATCATAAACTGGTCAAAGTTAAAATTCTAGAAGAAAACTTTCCCAACCTAAAGAAAGACATACCAATGAAGGTACAGATGCTTACAGAACACCAAATAGAGTGGAATGCAAAAAAAGTCCCCTTGCCACATAATAATCAAGACACCAAATATACAGAATAAAGAAAGAATATTAAGAGCAGTTAAGGAAAAAGGTCAGGTAACATATAAAGGCAAACCTATCAGAATTACACCTGACTTCTCCATGGAAACTCTGAAAGTGGGAAGGTCCTGGATAGATATTCTACCAACACTAAGAGACCATGGATGCCAGCCTAGACTAATATACCCAGCAAAGCTTTCAATCACTATAGATGGAGAAAACAAGATATTCCATGACAAAACTAGATTTGATCAATACATATTCATTAACCCAGCCCTATAAAAAGTTCTGGAAGGAAAACTCCAACCCAAGGAAATTAACTACAACCAGAAAAACATAGGTATTGGATAATCCCACCTTACCAACATCCAAAAGACCATTCCAAATCAAAGAAAAATGAGCAATCAATGGTCATTAAAATTCTGCATCTTTACTCAGTACCTAAACCAATACAAACAACCATGAAAGTCTTGAAATACAAGTTTCTTATTTAATTGATGTTAGGAAACTTTGATGATGAAATCTAATTACACATTAAATGTATTATTGTGACATCATTTAATATCCAATATTTCTTAATTTTTCATTTAATCGATGTTAGGAAACTTTGATGATGAAATCTAATTTCACATTAAATGTATTATTTTGACATCATTAATATCCAGCATTTCTAATTTTCTAAAATATTAAAGTATAGGTGTCAAAACAGAACAAATATGTTGAAACCTTCTATTATATAATATTAAGTAGTGGACAGATTGACAGACCAATCATTCAAATGCCAAGGAAATGTTTTATTATTACAAGTAAAAATAATTTTTAAAATTCTTTGTGGTTAACTTTAACAATAATGAAAGCAGTCATCTGTCAGCACCACTGAAGCAAATTACCATAAACTGGATGTTCTGGCTTAAAAGGCCCTCATGTCATGAAGTTCAAGAGAATGACATATCTATGATGCCATAAAGTTTAGTAACTGACCAGGGCTTACTTTCTCTTTCATAGGTACCACTGACTGGCAGCATTTGGCAAGGAAATGGTCTGTATTTTCTTTTTAATGAAAATAACTCCTTCAGTGAGGAAGAGCTTCCAGGCACAATCACCCGGAAAACCCCATAATTGTTATCTTTATGAAAGTGATATGGAAGCAACATATAATTGTTAGGGAGAAATCACATTAAGACTATAGCAAAGGAATGATAAAAACATTCCATGGAGATGATAACCAAAAAACACAAAAAAAAATGATGGTAACTCACATCAGGAACAATAGAACTTAAAACAAAAACACAAAAGAAAGCTTAAGGTCATTGTGTAATAATAAAATAAATCTACTAGGTCCAACTATCAAAATATCAAGGTCCGGCAAACAAAAAATCCCATTTGGCTACCCCAATTAACAAGTCTAATCAGAACTTACCAATCCATCCAAGCCTATTCCAACACTGGTTTTCCATCTTAAAATTAACCCCTGCAAAACGGTTTCCTACTGTTCTTTGCCCAATTCAGATTCAACCACCTTGGATCTCTTTGGGTTGGAAATTGGTGTTTGGGTATGAGCTGTGCCTAATCCTGGGCGCAAAGGGTCTCTTCACTTAACATACCCAAGGTGACATCATTGGAGAAACTTTTTTTTATTTTTGCAAACAGGTGTCGATTGTAGATACCTTCTTGGTTAGAAGTAGGAGCCCATGTCCACTCCCCTTTCTCAGCACTGAAATGACTCTCTCGGATATTTTGCTATACCTGCAGTTCTGTTCATTGCTCAGCCACAATCAAAGAAGGTTCCTCTTACAGCAGATGGAAAGTAAAACAGATGTGTACAACTAGATATTGTGCAGAGTCTGAGAAATTTGGGAACACAAAGTCCTCAGTGGGATGTCTTCATCAAACCACTCCTCTCCAGTTAAGCAAGCTATACAGAAGAGGTGGTTGGAAAGATTGTAAGAACCAGACCAGACAGATAATACCAAGGGAGCAGTGTCCTCCTGACACAACAGGAGTGATGCACAAAAAAATTCACAGAGATTTTATCATCATGCAGTGTCTGTACAGGTTCAAGCCAGTCAGAGTCCCAGTAACAACTTTCTCACTCTGGTTCCATTGCAAAAGTAAAAACAACATGAAAAACCAAGATGATATGTCTCCTCTAAAATTAGTACTCCCATGATGATATTCGTTGAGAAAACAAATTAAATAACACAAAGATAACTAACTCAAATTAGCAATTTTGGAAGCTGGAGAGATGGATCAATAGCATTACTGCTCTTTCAAGGGAACAGAATTTTTTCACAGCACTCATATAATGCGGCTCAAAACTACCTGTACCTCCTGCTTCAGGTGATCTCATGCTTTTTTCAGGAACACATGTACACATAAATCAAACACACAAGGCACACAACACAGGCACACACACACATACACAGACACAAACAGAGAGGGGGTTAGAGAGAGATGTGGGAGAAATAAAATACGTCTTTTAAGTTGTAGCATTTATAAATATGTTTGAGAAACTAAAAGAGGGTATGACTAAGGGAATGAAGACCAAGGAAACACAAACTAACAGTTGGATAGAAGAAATTATACAATTCTGTATCTGGAAATAAAGCTTAATAAATAGACAGAAATCATGAAGAAGAAAAAAAACAAAATGCAACTTGAAATGAAAATGGTAATACATCTGACAGAAATCTGAATGGAAAGTATCATGAGTAGAATGGATCCAGTGGAAGAAAGAATATCAGGGCTTGAAGACAAAGTGGAGGAATTGGACCACTCTGAGAAATAAAGTGATATGTCTAAAAATGGGACACTCAGGAATTCTAGGACTTTGTGAAAAGAAATAATCCATGAAATATAGACACAAGACAAGAAATTCAGATCAAAGACACAAAGTAGTTTCACCAAAATTATGGAAAAATCTACCTATATCAGAGGAAATAGATCCATATCCATGTGCAAGAAGTATACAGAACAACAAATAGGAAGGCCCAGGAAAAATCAACTACATCATATGTAAAAAACACAAAATGCACATAACAATGAAAGATTAGGTGAATGCTGCAAAATATTTTGATTTCATGGATGAAATGTCTGAATGTATGCAAACATATCAATACATTGCAGTATATAATAGAACCAAAAACAAAAACCATGTGGTCATTCTGATACATGCAGAAAAAAATCAGTTGACAAAATTCAACATTCTTCATGCTAACAAATCTTAAAGAAACAGGAACAAGAGGCTCAGATCTCAGCACAATGATTGGCATACAAGAAAAAGAGCCAGCATTAAACTGAATGAGGGAAAATACATTACTTTTTCTGACATTCTAAGACAAGGATGCCTACAGTGGCCACTATTGACCAACATAGTACTTATAATATTTGCTTAAACAAGACAAAAAATGAAAGAGGTATATATAACAAACCATCCTAAATTGCATGTGTTACAATACTTGATGGTCCCTGATGACTTCTCCAGATGATGTTAATATTTAATAAACAATTGTGATGCAGTCTCAGGATATAGAATCAACACATAAATATCAGTACTTTTCAACATGGAAATAATTACTATACTGAGAAATATACCAAGAAAACAATTTCATTCACAACAAATATCAAAATTACCTAAGAGTAGGTCCTGGGTAGAATGACTTATTCAAAAGTGTCTGCCATGCAAATACGAGGACTTGAATTTGGTTCCTAGTGTCTATGTCAAAAGTTGGGTATGTCAGCACAAGAAACCAATTCTGGAAATGTAGTGGCTATACAAGCTGTTTCCTATAACTCACCACACACACACAGACACAGACACACACACACACACACACACACACACACACACACACACCTAAAACTTAAACAAATCCCCTAATTTTTTACATTCTTCCCAGAACTAGATTAAAATTTTGGAAATGCAAATATCCAAAATAATTATGAGAAAGTAGATCAATTCTCAAGGTATCATAAATCCAATTACAAATGGTATTTCAACTGAGCATTTATTAGATACAAAAACAGACATCAACTCTAACAGAATGAGCAGGATAGAAATGAACTCATAAAGCTACCACCTGATTATTAATAAAACATACTTTGTATGAAAAATGAAATCATAAATAAATGACACTTGGACAATATGATACCCATACAGAATCCCCAAACTACCTCAAATAGTTTCATCAAAGGCCTTAATGAAAGACATGACACTTTTGTACGGCTGAAAGAAACTGTAGAGGAATTCTCCACAAAGTACATGTAGGCCATGGCTTTTGGTAGGACCAAAATCACTGAGTAAAAAATGTTGAAGATCAATAATTAAAATTGTTTTAAATTAAGTGTTTTTCACCACAAAGGAGGAAACAACCAGCAGAGAAAACACACAGCTAGAGAGCAAGTGAAAGGGTTTTCTAGCTGTTCTGATGACAGAACATTAATGTATAGAATATATAGAGGTTTATAAAAACTAAATACCAAAAGAACAAAAAACCTCACTCAAAAAGTGTACGATGAACTGAATATGCAACTCTCGGAACCGGATTGTATTTTCCCCTTCCTTCACTCCTCCAGTTTCTCCCCTCCAGAGCCACTTCCTTTCTGTCTCTCATTAGAAAAGAACAGAATTCCAAGACACATTTTTAGACCATATATATCCTAGGTCTCTAGGCTATCTAGTCTCTTTTTCTTGGTTACCAAAGCAAATTCAATTATGGGTTTCTTTTTGCAGAGTGGGCCTTAAGTCAAATAAAAAATTGGTTGACTACTCCCACACGTTCTATGCCACAACTGCCCTAGCATAATTTGAAGACTGGACAGGTTTGTAGGTCAAAGGTTTTGTGACTTTGTTGGTGTCCACACTCCTCCTTTGGCAGCCTGCAGAGTACATTCCATCACCAAAGAAACTATAAAAACATAGGGGTGAAGGCTTCATGTAGATACCAGCTTGACTTCACCATGTTCATTGAGTTATGTGGATGTTGTCCTCAGCAGTGGGCCTCTAATACCAGTTTTCAGAGAGTATCCCTTTGTCTTATTAACAGATGGGCTGTTTGGGGATTTACATGTGCCCCTCCTGGGCCAACAACTCAATTTAAGACAACCTGCCTGGGGACAAGAGATAGCTGTTGCAGCTCCACATTCCCCATTACGAGGAGTCCTCATTAGGGTCACCTTCATAGATTCCAAGAAGTTTCCATTAGGTTTCCATACCTACTTCAAAATGTCCCTCAATTATAGCCATCACTTCTCACACTCTTCTTCACTCTCCCATCTCCCTACTCCCATCCCTCCCCCTTCACAAAATATATTCTATTTCCCCCTTCCAGGAAGATCTATGTGTCCAATCTATATTCCTCCTCTTTACATAACCTCTCTAAATCTGCAGATTGCAGCTTATTATCATTTACTTAATGTCTAATATCCACTATCTTTGTTAGAGGTTCTATTGCTGTGAAGAGACACCATGACCACAACTCTTGCAAAGGAAAACAGTTAGGGCTGTGTTATAGTTCAGTTTAGTCTGTTAACATCATGGCAGGAAGCACAGCAGCACACAGGCACACATGGTGTTGGAGAAGTAACTGAGAGTTCTACATCTGGATCAGAAAGAGGCAGGAGGAAAGAAAGCCACTAGGCCTGGCTTGAGTTTCTGAAACCTGAAAGTCCACCCCGAGTGACACACTTCCTCCAAAAGTGTCATACTTACTCCAACAAGACCATACATCTTAATAGTGCCACTATGTAGGATCATATGGGAGTCATTTTCATTCAAACTACTACATTCATCTCCCTGGCCCCCACAGGCTTGTAGACATATCATAATGGAGAAATGTATTCAATCCAACTTCAAAAGTTCTCATATATTATCAGGCTCAATTCTGTTTAAAAGTCCAAAGTCTCTTCTGAGACTCATGGCAATTCCCTTAATGGTAATCCCTTGTAAAATCAAAGTGTACAAACAGATCACCTATCTCCAACATATACTGGCATAGTATGTACATTACTATTCCAAAAGGGAGGAAGGGAGCATAGTGAGGAAACAGTGAACCAAAGAAAGGCCAAAAACCATCTTGGCCACCTCCAAATTCCATATCTATCTCCATGTCTGATGCCATAGGGCTCTTCAGATTTCAAACTCCTTTCAAATTTGTTAAGCCCAACACACTTCTTTCTCTTGGGCTAGTTCTACTTTCTGTTAGCAGTTTTTCTCAGCACATATCCCACGGCTCAGGCATCTCCAACATCTTGGGATCTCCAAGGCAATCCAGATTTCAACTTCATAACTTCATAACTATAGGCCTCTGTATGGGCACCCCTGACCATGCTTGGCTTCAGCAGCTTTCTTTATCCTTGGAGAGAGATTCTATAACCCCTTTCATGTATGCAACATGAAAGAAAATCAAGAAAAAACAAAACAACCAAATAAACAAAAAAGAGCAAAACAAAACAACAAGAACAACAAAAAAAACCCAGTCACTTCTCCATCTTTCCCACTTCTCCAATACCACTTCATTTGTTCTGGTGGCATTAGGAGCAGTGTGTCACATAGTATATCCCTTTGTCCAATCATCTTTACTAGCAAATGTTCATTGCAGTGAGTTACTGTTCTTTTTCAAGGCCTCTGGTTTCTGGCACACTATCATCATTGAACCCTCATTGAAATTCCTCTAGGATATCCTGGGACCACCCAGTGTCATGGAGATCCTGCAGGTGTCTTTCTACAAAACTAGTTGCTTCATGAGCAACATCAGGTCCTAGATGGGGTAGATGTTAGAATGGTCCACCCAAGGCCAAGCTGTGGGCCTGAGTGATAGCTGAACTGGTCAGTCCAAGTCATCAGGCCCACCAGTATCTGGGGATGTGTAGTCAGCTCCCTTATGATCATGCCATCAGAGGCAGTTCTCCATAGCCTTTGGTGAGGAATGGGACCATCTGTCCCAAGTTCAGGGACCAGCTTTACTGTGAAGATCAGGGCCAGTTCTCTCGCTGCAGTGTCCACTGAAAGACAGGAACTGTACCAAGTATTCTTCTCCCCAGTCTGGTCCCTGAGCCGCATCAGTCCCAAATGAACATTCATGGTGCTACATTAATTATGAAGCTGTTGGCCATCTGCTATGGTTTCTTAATGACTAGCTCTGACTTAATTATTAATCCATAAATACTAATATGTTTTTATAAGGTCTTATCTTACCGAGCATGCCAGACTTGTGCCCTCTCCTCCTGGGATCACATGGTGACTCTCTACTCTTGACTACATTTCCCAGAATCCTCCTCAACTCCTAGTCCCACCTATCTTCCTTCCCTTTTGGCCAGCAGTATTTTATTTATCAACCAATAGGACAATATATATGCAGAAGGACTTCCCTCATCATCTCCTCTTTTCTGCTTAAATAAAAAAAAAGGATTTAACTTTAACATAGTAAAATATATAACAAGGCAGTTATTAAGCAAGAACTATAAATACAATATTTAGTCTATTAATATTTAGCAAGATTTAAAGAAAATATCATCTATCCTATCTTTGTGAATCTAAAGTATTATATGTAACTTATCTTTAATCATAACTAAGGAAAACTATAATTATAACTGTTTTCAATTCCATCAAAGACCATAGAAGGACAATATATAAACACTAGAATTGACAGAGACATCTCATTACCTGGACAGTCATACAAAGTTCCTCTGTAATATTAGGGCATTCATCTTCAGCCCGTAGGCCACAGTGTGTCTGGCAGACTTCTCAGCAAAGCAGGAAATTTTAAAATGTCCATCTGCATTGACAGTTTGTCAGACATTTTTCTGTGTCCTGCAGAATGTCTGCCAGATTCTTCCATGAAGCATGAACCCTGTAGGACTGTCCATCTTGTTTTGTAAGTTTATCAGTCACTTTCCTATGAGTCCTGCATGTCCACTTTATACAGCAACAGCCAAACAGTCCAGGCAAGAGCAGTTTCTTGCCCAAATGACTAATCTTGTCAGGTTGAAAGTAAACTCCATAACGAGTTTTTTTTATGCCCACCTTCCTCTCAGATGTAATTGGTACACCAGTAGTAATAGTGTCTCACTATCATGAAAAACCCTAAACCATTTAAATGCCAAGTATTCTGTAGGTCTTTGAAAGGTTTGAAGAACATCTATCCATCTTAAATGCATCTCTGTATATCTAAAAAATCTAATTAACCTAACTATAAGTTTTGACTATTCTAGGCAACTATCTGTAATCTGTATTTAATTATACATTATGTATTTAAATGAGTTATACAAACGCAATACCTAAACCAGAGGAAAAATATATATCACAAAATTAATATTAAATTTGTATCAATAAATGAAAAACCATACCAATGCAACATTTCTATATCCTATTCCTTTTTTCCCTTTAGAAAGAGATTGACTGTGATCATTACCATTTATAAGCAACCCCATTTAAATGAAAACAAAATTTTATAAACAATATTTGGGAATTTGGGCATTATTCATTTCAAACTGCTTCCTGCTGGTTGGGGATGCTGTCCATACCATGGAGATCATGACAAAATGCAGAAACCCTGCTAAGTCCTTGGTTTTTTTGTAGTCTGCACAGCTGTATCACCTCAGCTGTATAATGATGTTGGATCACCTGGGACACAATTTCAGGGTATCTTGCTTCATCAAAACTTACTAGTATGGAAGGAATCCATAGCTTTATATTTTCTGTGGAAACACAAGCAAAAACTCTTTTCCCAAGTAACCTGTCTTTATATTTAAATTTAGAAGTCAAAGCATTTTTAAAATATTTAAATTGGATTAATTCAGTAGCATTTCTTTTAGCAGTTGTTGCTATTTCTTTAGCAGTCAAACAATCAAAGACAACACAATAGCGTACAGTATCCAAACTTTCTTTGTGCTTTTCATCTTTACATGACTTTTTTATTACTCTATTTCTTTTACTTTTTTATTATTTTTTATGTTTAAATTTAGATTAGAAACATGGGTGGTTCACAAGTCAGTTCCAGGTCCCTCTCCCTTTCCCTCCCCTCCTCCTGTGCCCTCCCCCCAGCTCCCCCATTATCCCCTCATTTCCCCAGGGAGGGTGAGGCCCTCCATGGGGGTGTCCGTAGTCTGTCATTTCATCCAGGGCAGGGCCTAGACCCTCCCCACAAGAGTTCAGGGTGAGAGATCATCTCACATTGTTGGATGGGAGTCCAAAGTCCATGTGTATACTCAGGATGTATACTGATCTACTGCCCAAGACTCAATAGATTACCTAGGCCTCCTCACTGACACCCACATTCAGGGGGTCTTGATCATCCCCATGCTGGATTCCCAGGCATCAGCCTGGGATTCAAGAGTTAACCCTTGTTAGGTCAGCTGTTTCTGGCGTTAAACCAGCCCAGTCTTAACTCCTTTGGTCATCAGTCCTCCCTCTCTGTTACTGGCTTTCTTGAGTTCAGCTCAGTTTTTTTTTTCTCTGAGACAGGCTTTTTCTGTGGAAATCCACCTGTCTCTGCCTCTGGAGTGTTGGGATAAAGGGCTTGTAACACCACACCCAGCCATTGTCCTGGTTTTCTTTTTTCTCTTCAAGCCTACGTATATTTTTTAAACACACTATAAATCTTTCAGATGTTGTGCTTGATCTGAATCTGACCTTACTGTAAATCTTTATTTTTTTTTCTGGCCACATGTGTGTTATCTGCTAAACGACATTGGTAAAATCAGATCTGCGACTGTTTTAACTGTTGTGTTTTCCAAGATGGTAGGCATAAGTCTACCGCCAGCTCTGGCCGGGCAAGTCTGCTTGTCTCTAGCAAAACAGAGCCCACCTGAGAAAATGCTCCTACCAAGTAGCCATGCTTCTCTCTGTTCTTCTGTTTCTAAAATCCCTTTTAAGCTTTTGTCATTATACATGGAAATTCATGCCACACGTTGCAGGCGCCATCATGTTACGGGATTCCCACCTGCTGCCTGAGTCTTGCCACTGTCTCACCCCCCAAATAATGCAGGAAATACTATATTAATTATTAAGCTGTTGGACATTTGCTATGTTTTCTTAATGGCTCTGACTTAATTATTGCCCCATAATTACTAATGTACATTTTTATAAGGTTTTATCTTACTAAGAATGCCAGACTTGTGCCCTCTCCTCCTGAGCTCACATGGTGACTCTCCACTCTTGACTACATTTCTCACAATCCTCCTTGACACCTGGTCCCACCTATCTTGCTTCCCTATTGGCCAACAGTGCTTTGTTTATCAACAAGTAGGACAACATACACACAGAAGGATTTCCCCCATCAAGGGCCACTTTCCCAGGGCTAGTGAAAGTCGAAGTGAATCAGCTTGGTCCTCTGATTTCATCAGACCTGGTTTCTATGGCCCCCTGAGTTGACAAAGGCCACAGGCATCAACACAGACTCCAATTGCAGCTGGACTATGGACCCAGACAGGGATCTCCGCAGAAGCTCAAGCCTGGACAATATCCTGGCTCTGAATGGAAGCACAGGACACTCAGATCAGGATGACTCTGGTGGCAGTGCAGCCCCTGATAGCAACAAGGCCACAGATTACAGCCCCAAACCTAGGTTTCAGTGTGACCTCTGAGTTCAACAGAATTTCCAGCCACAGTATAGCCATGGACCAAAACATGATCCTTGATAGCAGCCGGGTCTGGATGTCACCATTGCTCCAGGTAGCAGTGAAGACCACTCAAGCATCACATCCCTTGGACACTAACATGACCCTAGACCTTGGGTGTCCACATGGTCTTTAATGGTAACAGGAGTCTTGGACATCAATACAGACCCTGGCTGCAGTAGGGCCGCAGACCTTGACATGGCCCTTAGCTGCAGGTCTGGCCTGGACTTCACCATGGCATTGGAGAGCAGTGTAGACCACTCAGAACTGTATGGCCCAAGCTTTGGCATGGCCTTTAGACACCAACATGGACTCAGTTGACTGACCTGAGCATCCACATGGCCCTTAGTGGCAACAGGGCCATGGAGTTCAACTCACATGTGGGTCTTTTGTCCTACAACAACCAGGGTCAGTGTGCACATCCATGGCCAATATTGCCACCAAAGACACAAGGATGCCCAGTGTCTGAGCTATGACTTGTGGCCGTTTAGGTGTCCAAGGGCTGCTGCTAGAGACACGCTGATCTAAGTGGCTTATGCTGCCACCTGGGGCCATTGTGTTATCCAGGCCTAAGCTGCTGCCAAGGACCATGTCTGGCTATCTGGGTCTACAGCAGGTAGGGTTTGTGTTAATGTCCATAGTTCATGTTGCCACATTAGACCATACAGGGTCTGGCCTGCATCCTGTGGCTTTGTTGGTATCTGAGAGTCATGCCACTGAGACCCATACTGGTCTAGATAGCTTGTGCTGCCACCCAGGGCCCTGGTGTCATCTAGGCCCAGGAAGCTTCTGGATCCATGGTCCTACTACAGCCAGTGTCTGAGTGAACATCTGTGACTCCTTTTGCAACTAAAGGCATGTGGTTGTCTGGGATCTGATCAGTCAGCTGGGACCATGTTGGTTCCCAAGGGCCATGCTGCAGCCCAGGCCATACAGAACTGAGTGGCACATAGTATTACCAGAAGCCATGGTGATGTCTGGGCCAGGGCGGCCACTGGGGGACATGTCTGGGTCAGAGGCCCTACTACAGCCAGGATCTGTGTTTATGTCTGTGATTCCCTTTGTCATTGATAACCATGCTATTTCCTGGCATCTGGGCTGCACCTGGGGCCCTGTTGGTGTCCAAGGGTCATTTTGTCATTGAGGTCGTGACAATCTGGATGTCCTTCACCTCTACATGGGACCACGGTGACATCCAGACCAGGGCTGCTGCTTAGGACCACATCTAAGTCAGTGGTCCTATTGCAGCTGGGTCTGTGTGGAAGTCCATGGCTCATATCACCACAAGGGTCCATGCAGAGGCCAGCATCTGAACTGCAACCTATGGCCTTGATAGAGACTGAGGGTCATACTGCAGTCAGGGTCATACATATACGGGTGGCCTACACTGCCACCCAGGGACATGGTGTCATTCAGACTGGGCTGCAGTCAAGGGCCATGTCTGGGTCGTGGTCCTATAGAGGCTAGGGTCTGGGTTGACAGCCATCAACAGCTTTTGAGTTTCTTTTCTACTATACACTCCTGAGCATTTTTTTGTTTGTTTTATGAGACAGGGTTTCTCCGTATTGTTTTGGAGGCTGTCAGTCCAGCCTAGCCTCAAACTCACAGAGATCCGCCTGCCTCTGCCTCCAGAGTGCTGGGATTAAAGGCGTGCACCACCACCTCCCGGCGAGCATTTGTTATTTTAAGGGCTTCTTTCCTTAACACAACTCTAGCTGGGTGATAACATATCTAATTGGAGCTTTGATGGACAGTGAAATGATAGTTAATGATATTTAGCATTTTTTTCCTCACAGACACATAAATTTATTTTTTAAATGTCTGTTCAGTTTATGCAGTTTTGTTTGGCTTACTTTTTAAAACTATTTTCAGATTTCATGCATTCTTGACATAGGAACCCATTATGTCACATATGTAAACCCCTGACAGTGAATAACTGACAGCTATTTTCTCCAGTTCTATTTTATCATCTTCATTATACAGAAGTATTTTAATGTTTTAAACTCCATTGGTCAAGTTTCCTTTTGTGTATTTTACTTAGGAATGCCAACCAAACATTCATTGTCCAAACCTGGTGAAGTATTTCCTTGATGTTTTGCCTCGTAAATTTAGTGTTTCATTCTTACCTATATGTATTTAGTCCACTTTAAGTTGGTTTTGCCCAGAATGAGAGACAGGAATCAAATTTTAATCATCTCCAATGGATAGCAATTATTTTGTATTTTTGTTGAAGAAGTTTTCTTTTCTCCAATGTATGTTTTCAAAACTTTATCAAGATCAATTAGGCATAGACACATAGTTCTATTTATTAAATATATATTCTATTTCATTAGTATGCATATCAGCTTTTATTAAAATGTCGTACAGTTCTGGTTACTGTGGCTCCTGGCAGTTCTTGAATTAACATATTATGATATTGCCAGGTTTTTCTTCATTATTAAGTTTCTTTGTCTACTCATTTTATTGTACTTCCATACAAATTTTATAATTATGCTTCCTACTTATAATTAATAATACTATTGGTAACTCAATGAAGTGCCAAAGAATCTGATCATTTCCTTGGAAACATGTACATTTTCATGATAATTCTTCTAATCTGTTAACATAGAAAATGTATCCATTTTTGTCTTTTTTTTTGAGATCCTTCAACAGTTACCTTCAGCAATCATGGTAGAAGTCTTTCACTTCTTTTGTTAAAATCATTGGTAGACTTTTTTAATACTCAAAATGAGATTGTTTTTATTGTTAATTTTCAGAAAAAAATGAGTTGATCTATAGAAAATGGCTATAATGATACCCATATTGCTACTTAATCATTTTTGCAATCTTTTTTCCATTTTTATTTTTAATTCCATTTTACATTCCAACCACAGTTATCCCTCCCACCCCTCCTCTTAACTTATCCTCCCTCACCTCCTCCCACCCTACTCACCTCCTTCATAGCCCACCACCTGTCTATTCCTCCCCCAGGTAAGGGCTCTCATGAGCAATCAACATAGTCTGGCACAATAAATTGGGGCAGGGCCAGGCCCCTCTCCTTTGCACTAATCTTGAATATGGCATCCCACCCTGCAAAAAGGACTCCAAAAAAATACTGGCTCATGTACCTGGTTTGTATCATAGTCCTTCTTCCAGGGGTCCCGCAGCTAGTACACAAATATGTCCCACAAATGGATGGCCTAGTTTGGTCGCCTGGAGTCTTGTTTTCAATTCTTATGTTTGAGTACATCTTTATATTTAGCATGCATGGAAATATATAACCCTCAAATAAAATTATTTGAACTCTACCTTTATATTTGAATATTTTATGGGCCTAATTAGTATAAACAAAATTATGATACTATAATAAATATGATTAGGGGAATGGATAACACCTTTACCTGTCATTAATCTTTGAATCTTTCAAATATTTTCCATTCAGTATGAAGTTGGATCTAGGAACTTCCTGTATTCATATTCTTTATGGTCTTTTATGATCATGTTATTCTTTCTTTGCAATTTCAAAATTGTTCATGGATTTCTTCCTAAAGATAGGTGGAATTATATGAGAAGGTTTGTCTCTATCTTTTGAAATGATCCTTTGACTTATTTTCATTCTTTTAATGTAATATAGTTCATTACAAGTGTATAATGTTTCCTTTCCTGGGAGGAAGTCACGTTCATCACCTGAATTGCTTTTAAAATTTTCCAATGAAACATGTCTTTAAGAGGATTATTTGTATCTATAGTTTTTTTCTATAATTAATCTGTATATACCGTTCTAGTGGCACTTACATTTCCATAAAGTTTCTTGTTGGTTTTGTTTAATTTCTCATCATTTTGTTAGACTATTAAGTTTCAGACATGCATTTCTTCAGTTTTTATTTCTAATCTTTGAAGGGTTTTTGTTTGTTTTATATTTTAATTCAGGATTTTGCTGCTATTGACATTTTCAGTCTTATTTAATTTAACATTTGTCTTAGGGTTTCTAGTGCTGTGAAAGGATACCATGACCATGGAAATTCTCGTAAGGAAAACATTTTCTTGGGTGACTCACTTACAGTTTCAGAAGTTCAGTCCATTATCATCATGGCAGGGAGCATGGTGGCATGCAGGCACACAAAGTGCTGGCTGCATCTTGATAAGAAGACAACAGGAACTGAACTGAGGCACAGGGAATGGCTTGAGCACATATGAGACCTCCAAGCTCACCTGCACAGTGACATACTGCATCCAACAAGACCATACCTACTTCAACAAAGCCAACCCTCCTAATAGTGCCACTCTCTATGCACTTATGGGGGTAAATTACATTCAAACTACCACAACTTATATTGATGTCTATTTCCATGTTTGTGTTGAAATGTTTTGCAAACTGTATCTAGTCAAAAATTTTTATCATACTCTCCATTGTTGTCCTCAATTCTTTTAATGTTTTATTCTGTTCCTTAGAAATTATTAATTTGAGCATGTTTTGCCCTTTATGTCTGGTTCTATCCTAGGTCTCTGGGGTATGCCAGCCCTGAGTCCTGGTCCTTTGTGGGGAGCTCCATCTCAGTTATGAATCTCCAGCTGTGTCCGCTATTAATTGGCCACTCCCACAATTTCTGTGCCATCTTTATCCCAATATATATTGTAGGCAGGACAAATTGAAGGTTGAAGGGTTTGCAGCTGGCTTGTTGTCCCAGTTCTTCCACTGGAAGTCTTACCTGGTAACAGGAGGAGGCCTGTTATGCTCTACAGCCCCCATTGCTAGAAGTCATGGCTAGAGTCACCCTCATAGATTCCTGGTAGTTTTCATTGCTCTGTGTTTCTAGCTCATTCTAGAGATGACAGTTGTCTCTTCCAGTACTTCTAATGACATTCTGCCATACTCATAAATTGATGCCTAGCCTAACTGTCATTGGTGAAGCTTCACCCAGAACCTGATGGTAACAGATGCAGAGATCCCCATCCAAACATTAGAAAGAGCTGGTGAATCCTGTGGAAGATGGAAAGGGAAGGACTGTAGATCCCAGTGGTGTTAAGGGAATCACAAAACCACAATGCCAAATACCTGGGCTCAAAGAGGCTCTCAGTGATTGGATCAACAACCAGGGAACCTGCATGGGACTGACCTAGGTCCCCTGTTTCCTTATTTTGGGATCCAACCCTGCTACTGGATTGCCCATCCAGCTTTGGTATGCTATGGCTGACTTATATCCATAGGGTCCTGCCTGCATCTAAAGAAAAACAGTGGAGAAGGAGTAGATAGTGGGATGAGGAGGAGCTGGGAAGAGGGCAGGTAGGGGAAACTTTGGTTGGGATGTAAAATAAAAAAAAATAAATAAATAAGCAAAATAAGTTAAAATAAATAAGTAAAAAATAAATTTAAAATTAGAAAAGAGAAATTTAAACTCTCATTTTCCTTTTTGAATACTTCAGTTTGATTGTCTAGGAGACTGGCAAAAAGAAGTTGAATGTTTTTTATTGCTTAACAAATGTAAAATGATTTAGAGTTCTAATGTGAAAACAATGTTTGAATGTTTTTTATCCCTCCTCTGTGACCTTTGATATTTACCAAACTAGCTTCCAGTAATGCACTGAAATTCAAAGTCACACACAGTATTGCTAATGACAGGATTCCCAGAAGTACCACCACTTCTGGAGAGCTTTAGGTTTTAGAAGATGGGGTGGCCTAGAATGTTGTTCTTAACCAATGTACTTTTAACCCTGTGGTTTTCTCCTGCCAAAGGAGAAGGTAAGTGGAAACAGATTTAGAACATGTACTCTCTAGTCAGATGTATTTGTCTGTTGTGTGTGTATGAGAATATTTTATAAAATATTGGACATAGAAAATAAATTATGAAAATTTAAGTGAAAAATTAAAAAAACTGAACAATAAAATCTGTTTGATTTATGGGGGTTTTGATTAGTGATTAAAAGAAAAAATTAATAAAATGGGCTTTTCTCAGTCCTCTAGATCTCAAAGTGTGAATGGCTTCTAAATACAATTTAGAGAGACAAAAAGAAATTCTTTTTTAAAATGTGTAAATAATAAATGTAGCAAGATGAATTTTCAAAATGATATTCAGCTCTGTGCAGGTCCCAGGCGATCTGCAGGCACTGGAGCACAGGCCGGGAAGCCGGCCTGTTTACCTGATGCTGTTGGAAGAACCGCCACTTCCCTGGATATATTTATGTACATATGTCTATGTATATACATATATCACACACACACACACACGCGTGCGCGCGGCCTTTAAGGATTTATTTATGTACATATGTCTATGTATATACATATATCTCATACACACACACAGACACACACACAGACACACACACACACGCGCGTGCACGTGACCAATAAAAAATTAGTGAAAGAAGAGACCATGATTTGTAGAAAAAGGATGGATATATGGGACTCTTTGGAATTACGAAGGAAGGCAGAAATGTAATTACATCATAATCTCAAAAATTATATGACAGACTCTGAAAATCCCTCATGGAAGGCTTGTTACCCTCCCTGAGAGGTGGAGGGGAGATGGAGTAGGGTGGGGGACTGAGAGGAATGGGGGCCTGGGGAGGAGGGGAGGGCGAGGGAACTGAAACTAACATGTATAAAATGCTAAAAATTAAACAAAGCCACTGACCATGACAAAACTCTCAATAGACTCTAAACACCTCTAAGTCCATGTGGGATTTATTTTATTTTTACAGACTGAACAAGTTTTAACATCATAATCACTAAAGTCAGAAAAAAAATCCCATTTAAACCAAATTATCATTAGTCAAATGTAAATGGCTTTTTACAAGTCAATGAAGAATATTGATATTCTAAAGTGCCAACAATTTCCTTTTTGGGGATCTCTGGAATGAGCTAAGAAAGTAGGAAATTATGTCACCTCTGTATTAACACTGTACTCTTTACCAGGATTTCACAACTGTCTCTCAGTGTTTCAGAATGCCATCACGTCCAAGGAATTTCAAGCAATGCCTTAAACAAGGTGTTTCCCTATCAGTTTTGCTGTCTGTCTGACTACATTTCTATCTATGCTTATTCTATTTATCTATCATATATAATCTATATCTACCTATCTTTGTAATCATTATCATCTATATATTATTATGATTCTTTTATTAAAATACCTTTGTTTCTTTTTTTTTTGAGCATCCACAGGCTTTATTTTGTCAAAATTGCTCTACTTTGACTCAAAAGAATAGTTAGTTACTGGTGTCAAGAATGCCCGCCCCCTCCCCCCCTCGCCCCACCAGAGAAGGGATATGGATGCTTTCAGAAACTCCTTATGTAGCCCAGGCTAGCCTCAAACTCACACTCCCTATGTCTTACAATCTCCAAGTCTTGGGGATACAGGGATATGCCACTGCTCCCAACTTTAAGAATATTTTCAACCAGGTGGTGGTGGCCCATACCTTAATCCCAGCACTTGGTAGAACTCTGTGACTTCAAGGCCAGCCTGATCTACAGAGTGAGTTCCAGGACAATCAATGCTATGCAGATAAATCCTGTCTCAACAAAACAAAGAGTATTTTCTAGTAGAAACATACTATTTTGAGGAGGACAGACTTCTTATATACAATTTTGTAATAAAATCCTCAATTCATAGTAAACAGGTTTTTTTTGGTTTTTTATTACTTTAATTTTAAATAGCTTGCTTCACTTATCAATCTCAGTTCCATCTCCCCCCTCCTCCCGCACCCCCACCATCCCCCCACAGCCTCCTACCCTATCCCTATGTCCTTCCACATAGGGGATATCCAGAGTCTGTCATTTCACTCAGGGCAGGGTCTAGACACTCCCCTAAGAGTCCAGGCTGAGAGAGCATCCCTCTTTGTGTTATGGACACACAAAGTCCATTTGTATGCCAGGGATAAACACTGATCCACTGCCCAGGGCCCCATAGGTTGTCCAGGCCTCCTCACTGACTCTCACACTCAGGGGGTCTGGATCAGTCCCATGCTGGCCTCCCTGATGTCGGTCTGGGGTCCAAGAGCTCCCCCTTGTTCAGATCAGCTGTCTCTGCTGGTTTTGCCAGCCCATTCTTTGACAATTTGCTCATCGCTCCTCTCTCTGTCACTGGGTTCCATGGGTTCAGTTCAGGGTTTAACTGTGGGTGTTTGCCTCTGCTTCACTCAGTCACTGGATGAAGGCTCCAGGATAGTTATAGACATCAAGTTCTTTATCAGGAATGGGCATTCGAGGTGGTCTCTCCACTATTGCTTAGCTTGCCTATTGGTGTCATCCCTTTAGATCACTAGAGGTCTGTCTTCTAACCTATGACTCCCTCTTTTATGATATTTCTCATCCTGTCCTGTTATCCCCCTATTCTACCCCCACTCAACTTTTCTGTTCCTCATGACCTACCCCTCTTCTTCTCCCTCTCTCTTCTTCCCAGCTCCCACTCCCTGCCTACCCCTTGTCATGTTCCCAATCTGTTCAGAAGATATTGCCTCATTGCTCTTCTCTGGTGTACCATGAGTATCTCTCTTAAATTCTTTCCTGTTTCCCAGACCTTCTGTCAGTGGAAGTGCAGACAGGCACAATCCTGATCCATGTCTAAAATCCATATATGAGTGAGTACATACCATGTTTGCCTTTTTGTGACTGGGTTACCTCACTCAGAATGGTTTCATCTAGTTCCATCCATTTACCTGCGAATTTCATGATTACATTGTTTTTTTCTGCTGAGTAGTACTCCATTGTGTAAATGTGCCACATTTTCTCTATCCACTCTTCAGTTGAGGGGCATCCAGGTTGTTTCCAGGTTCTGGCTATTACAAATAATGCTGTTATGAACATGGTGGAACAGATGTCCTTGTTGTATGAATTTGCATCTTTTCAATATATGCCTAAGAATGGAACTGCTGGATCTTGTGGTAGATTGATTCCCATTTTCCTGAGGAATCTCCATACTGATTTCCAAAGCAGGTGGATGAGTTGGCACTCCCAAGAGCAGTGGAGGAGTGTTCCCTTCTCTCCACATCCTCTCCAGCATAAATTGTCTTTGGTGTTTTTGATTTTAGCCATTCTGACAGGAGTAAGATCATATCTCAGAGTTGTTTTGATTTACATTTCCCGGATGGCTAAGGATGTTGAGCACTTTCTCAAGTGTCTCTCAGCCATTTTAGACTCCCCTATTAAGAATTCTCTATTTAGTTCTGTACCCCACTTTTTAATTGAATCCTTTGGTGTTTTCGAGACTTGCTTCTTGAGTTCTTTGTAAATTTTGGAGGTCAGCCCTCTGCCAGTTGTGGGGTCAGTGAATATCTTTTCCCATTCTGGGGACTGTCCTTTTTATCTTGTTGACTGTGTCCTTTGCCTTAAAGAAGCTTCTTAGTTTCAGGAGGTCCCATTTGTTGATTGTCGATCTCAGTGTCTGTGCTACGGGTGTTATGTTCAGGAAGCGGTATCCTGTAACAACTCATTGAAGAGTATCTCCCACTTTCTCTTCTAAGAGTTACAGGTTGGTTCGATATATGTTGAGCTCTTTGATCCATTTGGATTTAAGTTTTGTGCAAGGCAATAAACATGGATCTATCTGCAGTCTTCTGCATGCCAATACCCAGTTATGCCAGCACCATTTGTTGAAGATGCTTTCTTTTTCCATTGTATAGTTTTAGCTTCTTAGTCAAAAATCAAGTGTTCATAGGTGTGTGGGTTAAAATCAGGGTTTTCAATTCGGCTCCATTGGTCTACCTGTCTGTTTTTGTGCCAATACAAAGCTGTTTTCAGGACTATAGCTCTATAATAGAGCTTGAAGTCAGGTATGGTGATGCCTCCTGAAGTTCCTTTATTGTATAGGGTTGTTTTGGCTATCCTGGGCCTTTTGTTTTTCCATATAAAGTTGATTATTGTTCTTTCAAGGTCTGTGAAGAATTTTGCCAGAATTTTGATAGGGATTATATTGAATCTATGGACTACTTTTGGCAAGATTGCCATTTTTATTATGTTGATCCTATCAATCCAAGAGCATGAGAGATCCTTCTATTTTCTGGTATTCTCTTTAATTTCTTTCTTTAGAGACTCAAAGTTCTTGATATAATGGTGATTCACTTCTTTGGTTAACATTATCCCAAGATATTTGATGCTGTTTCTGGCTATTGTAAAGGGTGATGTTTCTCTGATTTCTTTCTCAGACAGTTTATCATCTGTATATAATAGGGCCACTGATTTTTTTGAGTTAGCCTTTTATCCTGACATTTTGCTGAAGGTGTTTATCAGATCTAGGAGTTCCCTTGCAGAGTTTTTTGGGTCACTTATGTAAACTATCATATCATCTGCTAATAGTGAAAGCTTGACTTCTTCTTTTCTTATTTGTATCCCCTTGATCTCCTTTTCTTGTCTTATTGCTTGCTCTAGCTAGAATTTCAAGTACAATATTGAAGAGATATGGAGAAAGTGGACAGCCTTGTCTTGTTACTGATTTTAGAGGAATTATATTGAGTTTCTCTCCATTTAGTTTGATATTAGCTGTTGGTTTACTGTGTATTGCTTTTATTATGTTCAGGTATGTTCCTGTTATCCCTGATCTCTCTAGGACCTTTATCATGAAGGGGTGCTGGATTTTGTCAAAGGCTTTTTCAGCACCTAGTGAGATAATCATGTGGTTTTTCTTTCGCAGTTTGTTTAAATGGTGGATTACACTGATAGATTTTCTAATGTTGAACCATCCCTGCATTCCTGGGATGAAGCCTACTTGATCACGGTGGATAATTTTTCTGATGTATTCTTGAATCCGGTTTGCGAGTATTTTATTGAGTATTTTTGCATCGATGTTCATGAGGGAATTTGGTCTATAGTTCTCTTTCTTAGTTGTGTCTTTGTGTGGCTTGGGTATCAAGGTAATTGTAGCCTCGAAAAAAGAGTTTGGCAGTGAGCCTCCTACTTCTATTGTGTGGAATACTTTGAGGAATATTGGAATTAGCTCTTCTTTGAATTTCTGGTAGAATTCTGCACTGAAGCCATCTGGGCCTGGGCTTTTTTTGTTTGGGAGACTTTTGATGGCTGCTTCTATTTCATTAAGGGTTATAGGTCTGTTTAGGTTGTTTGTCTGTTCTTTATTTGGTTTTGGCAAGTGATATCTAACCAGGAAATTGTCCATTTCCTTTAAATTTTTGAATTTTGTGTAGTACATATTTTCAAAGTATGCCCTGATGATTCTCTGGATTTCCTCGGTGTCCATTGTTATGTCCCCCTTTTCATTTCTTATTTTGTTAATTAGCATGCTCTCTCTGTGTCTTTTGGTTAGTTTGAATAGAGGTTTGTCTATTTTGTTGATTTTCTCAAAGAACCAACTTTTTGTTTCTTTGATTCTTCTCAATGTTTTCCTGGTTTCTACTTGATTGATTTCAGCCCTCAATTTGATTATTTCCATGTGTCTGCTCCTCCTGGGTGAGTTTGCTTCTTTTTGTTCTAGAGCATTAAGCTATGCTATTAATTCTCTAGTGTGACTCTTCTCCAGTTTCTTCATGGGGGCACTTAGTGCTATGAACTTTCCTCTCAGCACTGCTTTCAGAGTGTCCCATAAGTTTAGGTATGTTGTGGCCTCATTCTCATTGAATTCCAGGAAGTCTTTAAGTTCTTTTTTATTTCTTCCTTTACCCAGGGATAGTAAAATTGTGTATTGTTCAATTTACTTGAGTTTGTAGGGTTTCTGCGATTTGTGTTATTGTTGAATTCTAATTTTAATGCATGGTGGTCTGATAAGATACAGGGGTTTAATCCAATTTCTTGTGTCTGTGGAGGTTTGCTATGTTTCATATTATGTGGTGTATTTTAGAGAAGGTTCCATGTGGCACCGAGAAGAAGGTATATCCCTTTATGTTTGGGTTGAATGTTCTATAGATGTGTGTTAAACCCAGTTGGGACATAACTTCTATTAGTTCCTTTGTTTCTTTAAAGTTTCTGTCTGAATGTCCTGTCTAGCAGTGAGAGCAGAGTGTTGAAGTCTCCTACTACTAGTGTGTGAGATTTTATGTGCGATTTGAGCTTTAGTAATGTTTCTTTCACGAATGTGAAAGATGGGGGGGGATGGGGGTGTCCACAGAGAGACCCAAGCTCCTCTGAAGCTGGGAACGGAAGAGGTTGGGGTCTGGAAGGACTGATGCCTTTCCTGTGTGGTGGGTCCTCTAGATGCCAGGAGTGGGCCCCCAGAAGATTGAGGGGATGAGTGATAGGTGGGGGATGGAGGATTGTCCCAGGGGGATCCAAACTCACCTGAAGCTGGGGACACTGGTGGGTGGGGCCTGGAAGAGCTGATGCCTTTCCTAAAGCTGGGGTTGCCAGAGGTTCGGGTGTGGAAGGACAGATGCCTTTCCTGTGTGGGTGGGTCTTCTGGATACCAGAAGCAGCCCCAGAAGATTGAGGGGATGGGTGATGGGCGGAGAATGGAGGATGGTCCCAGAGGGACCCAAGCTCACCCGCTGGGGATGCTGGAGGTTGGGGTCTGGAAGGACTGTTGCCTTTCTTGTGTGGGTGGGTCCTCGGGATGCCAGGAGCGGGCCCCTGGAAGATTGAGGGAATGGGTGATGGGCACAGGATGGGGAGTGGCCTCAGAAGACCCAAGCTCACCCGCTGGTGACGCAGGAGTTTGGGGTCTGGAAGGACTAATTACCTACGTTTCTTATACTATATATCTTAGCTACAGTTTGCTCTGCCTGTATTCCTCCCAGTTTGTGCCCATCTCCCCTCTCATCCACACCTATATTCTCTTTTGTCTGTCATTAGAAAAGAACAGACTTCTAAAAGATAACAACATAATAAAACAAAAGGTAAAATAAACATCACATTGAAATTGCATTAGGCAAACCAGCATAAGAAAAGATTCCAAGAGCATCAGAAAATCACTATGCACAGAGGACCAGATGCAGACCAGTGCAGGCCCTGTGCTTTTTGCTTCCATCCCTGTGAGTTCATATGAGCAAAGGGGTCAAGACCATGACCATGCTGGGGAAAACCCACACAAACAGCTGACCTGAGCAAGTGGGAGCTCAGGGACTCCAGACTGACAGCTGGGAAACCTGCATAAGACCAAACTAGGGCCCCTGAACGTGGGTGTCAGTTGAGTGGTTTGGGCAGTATATGGGGTCTCGGGCAGTGGAACCAGTATTTATCCCTAGTGTATGAACTGGCTTTTTTGAGCCCATTCCCCATGGAGGGATACTCTCTCAGCCTAGATAGAGTGAGGAGGGCCTCGGCCCTGCCCCAAATGATGTGATAGACTTTGATGAGTCGCCCTTTGTGAGGAATGGGTGGGGGTGGGATGGGGATTGGTAGGGGGAATCGGAGCAGGAGGGAAAGGGAACTAGGATTGGTATGTAAAATAAGATTGTTTTAAATTTAAATAAAAATTAATGAAAAACCACAAAACTGAAAGCATATATATATATATATACATACATACATGCATGCATACATACATACACACACATACATATATGCCTGTGAGTTCAAATGAGCTTTGCTCAGGTGACTTAGAGGGCCTTGTTTTCTGTAACCCCCGTCTGCTCTTGCCCTTACACTCTATTCACTCTATCCACATCTTTCCCTGAGCTCTGCAGGGAAGTAATTTATGGAGACATCCCATTTAGAGCTGAGTGTCCCCCTACCCCCCGTGGTTACTGTCAGGCTGAATAAGGCACTGGTCTATGAAAATAGCATAATTGCATTAGGAGTCGTTTTATCACCACTTCCTTTTTTAAAGGACCAATAGTTTTTGGTTTTACCCTAAGTCTTTGGGCTATCTAGTGCCTGGTTCTTAGTCACCCAATTAGTGTTGAGTTTGTTTGCCTTGTAAATGGGGTCATAAGTCAAATCAGACATCAGCTGCTTGCTTCCACAATCTTTGTGCCTCCATTAGCCTACCATATCTTGCAGTCAGAGCAGCATTGTAGATGAAAGGCCTTGTGGCTGAGTTGTTGAGTTGTTGTATATATTTCTCCTTTAATAGTCTGCAGAGTACCTGCCTTCATAAAAGACACTAGAACATAGGGATGAAGGCAGTAGCTTGACCTTCCCATGTTCAATGAGTTGTGTGAGTGTTCTCTTCAACAATAGAATCTTCCTGTCAGTTTTGTAAAGAACACTTTACTGCCTTGGCAACAGTCTGGGCCATTCTGTGGGACCCACTTGGCCAATAACTCATTTGGATATAATCCAGTCCTTGTACTGGAATCTTCTTTTAGTGACAAGAATGGCAGTAGAAGCTTCATCCAGTGACTGATGGAAGCAGAGGAACATACCCACAGCTAAACACTGAACTGAATCTGGAACCCAGTGACAGAGAGGGAGGACTGATGAGCCAAGGGCTCAAGGACGTGCTGGTGAAACCCACAGAGACAGCTGACATGACAAGGGGGAGCTCTTGGACCCCAGACTGATGACTGAGAGGCCAGCATGGGACTGATCCAGAGCCCCTGAATTTGGTGTCAGTGAGGAGGCTTCAGCAATCTCTGGGGCCTTGGGTAATAGAGCAGTGTTTACCATGGCATACGAATGAACTTTGGGAGCCCATTCCACATGGAGGGCTACTCTCTCAGCCTGGACATATGGGGGAGGGCCTAGGCCCTGCCCCAGATGAAGTGACAGACTCTGGAGACCCCCCATGGAGGGCCTCACCCTCTGTGGGGATGGTGTGGGAATGGGTGGGGAGCTGGGGGAGCTGGTAGAGGGGCAAGGGAGGAGGGGTGGGAGAAGGAGTTGGGATTGATATGTGAGCCAAGGATGGTTCTAATTTAAATTAAATTAAGAAAAAAAGAATGGGTAGTTGGGACTCTTTCACCAGTTATTTGGAGACATCATTAGGATTGCCTTCATGTATTTGAGAAAGTTTCCACTCCACTAGGCTTCCATACTGCTCCTGTAATGCCACTCAGTTCTAGCTGTCCTTCTTCTCAGTCCTTCCTCATTCTCATCTCATCCTCTCATTGCCGTTCCAATCTTCCTCAGCCCACCCATAAAACGTATTCAATTTTCCCACCCCAGGAAGTCCTATATGTCCTCCTCCCTCAGTCCATTTCTCTATACATATTCTCTCTGGCTTTATGGATGGTAATTTGGTTATCATTTCCTTAATGGCTAACGTCCTCATATAAGTGAATACATACTGTATTTATCTTTCTTTATCTGGGTTACATCACTCAGAATGACTTTTTCTAAGCCATTTGTCTGCAAATTTTATCATTTCTATTATGACTAAGGATGTTGAACATTTTTTTTTGTTTCTCAGTCATTTGACATTTCTCTATTGAGAGGTGTCTGTTTAGATATATACACTATTTTTAAATTGGATTATTTGGATTTTCTGATATATAGTTTCTTCAGTTCTTCATATATTTTTGTTAGTCTTCTATCAATTTGGAATTGGTAAAAATCTCTTCCATTATGTATGCTGCCATTTTTCCAATTGCCAGTGTTCTTTGCTTTATAGAATTATTTCGGTTTCTGTAAGCTGGAACATGGACCCCTCATAGTAGTATGACACATTAAGCAGTGCTTAAAGCATCCCACTGATTTCCTAACCAAAGTACCAAAGTCCAAATTCCTCCAAACAAAAGCATGGTCAGGCCTGTCACAGTAATACCCCAGTTTCTGATTCCAACTTCTGTCTTAGTGTTTCTATTGCTGTGAAGAAAAAGCATGGTCATGGTAATTCTTATAAAAGAAAACATTTTGATGGGGAGGAGGGAAGGGGGAGGGAGTTGGATTGAAATGTGAAGCAAGCTTGTTTCAAATTTAAATTAAAAAATGTCATACAATAAAATGAAATCATTTAATTGGGGTGGCTTATACTTTCAGAGGTTTAGTTCATTATCATTGTTACAACAGGACATGGTGGACTGCAGGCAAACATTCTGCTGAAGAAGGAGCTGAAAGTTAAAACATCTTGATCTGCAGGCATGTAGCTTGAGCATAGGAGACCTCAAACCTACCCTTGCAGTGATATACTTCCTCCAACTAGGACATACCCAGAGTCACACCTCATAATAGTACCACTCCCTATGAGCTTATGGGGGCCAATCACATTCAAACAACCACATATAGCATAATAGTTTACACTAAGACTAAGTAAATCCCCTCATATTAAGGCTGGATAAGGCAACCCAGTAGAAGTAAAAGGGTATCAAATGCAGGCAAAAGAGTCAGTGACCCAGAGCCAGAGGCTGGATAGCCAAGAGACCTAGGATAGATCCAAACATGACTGACTAAAAGAAAAAAAAGTCAATGAAATGATTCATAATCTATTATACTCATAGACTAGAGCAGAGCATAATAGTCATCAGAGAGGCTTCATCCAGCAACTGATGGGAACAGATGCAGAGACCCACATGCAAAAATTAGGTGAAACTCAGAGAATCCTTCAGAAGAGAGGAATAAAGGAGTTTGGAGCCAGAAGGATCAAGAAAACCATAAGAAGGTAGCCCACAGAGAAAACTAATACATTTTTATTGTAAAAGTCTTTAACTTTCTTGGTTAGAGTTGCCCCAAGATATTTTATGTTATTTGGTGCTGTTGTGAAAAGTATTGTTTCCCTGTTCTCTTTCTCGGCCCATTTGTCATTTGTATATATAAATGCTACTGATTTTTGTGAGTTAATTTTAAATCCAGCTACTTTGCTGAAAGTGCTTATAACCTGTAGTTGTCTTATGGTGGAATTTTTGGGGTCACTTGTGTGTATGATCTTATACATCTTTACATATAAAATCAAATCACCTACAAATAAAGATAATTTGACTTCTTCCTTTTCAATTTGTATCTGCTTGATGTCCCCCATTTGTCTTATTGCTCTAGCTAAGATTTCAAGTACTATATTGAATATCTATGGAGACAGTGGATAACCTTGTGTTATTCCTGATTTTACTGGAACTGCTTTGCTTTTCTCTCTAGTGAAGTTGATATTGATGATAGATATGCTGTAAACTGCCTGTAACATGTTGAGCTCTGGCCCCTGTATTCCTAATCTCTCCATGATTTTATCGTAAATGGGTGTTTGATTTTTACCTATGCATCTCTGGGATAAAGCTTACTTGATCATGGTGTGTGATATTTTTTATATGTTCTTGGATTCAGTTTGCAAGTATTTTATTGAATATTTGCATCAGTGTTCATAAGGGAAATTAGTCTGTTACTCAATTTCTTTGGTGAAACTTTATATGGTTTGGGTATCAGGGCATCATAAAAGGAATTTGGAAATGTTCCTCCTGCATCTTTTTTGTGGAATTACTTAAGAACTATTGGCAATAACTCTGTCCTGTAAATGTGATAGAATTCTGCATAAAAACCATTTGACTATGTGATTTCTTTTTGGTGTGGGAAAATTTTAATGTCTGTGCTTATTTTTACCTAGGGGTTATATGTCCATTTAAATTGTTTATCTAATCTTTGTTTAAATTTGGTAAGTGGTATGCTTTGAGAAAATTGTTCATTTCAGTTCTTTTTTAGACTTTATGGTTTTGTGGATTATATGTTTGTAAGCTATGCCCTTATGACACCATGGATTTCTTCAGTGTCTGTTTTTCTGTACTTATTTTCATTTACAATTTTGATAATTAGCATATATCTCTACCTTTAATTTGATTTGGATAAGGGATAAGAAAACCAAGATCTTCTTTGATATTCTCAAAGAACAAAGTGTTTCATTGATTCTTTGAATTATTTTGTTTGTCTGTTTCTATTTTATTGATTTCAGTTTGATCATTTCTTCCTGTCTACACATTCAGGGTGTGATTTCTTCTGTTTTATTCTAGACCTTTCATATGTGCTGTTAAGTTGGTAGTATGAGATCTCCATATTTATCTTTCTTATAGGTACTTAGTTTTATGGACATCCTTAGAAATGCTTGCATTGTGTCCTATAAGTTTGGGGATGTTGTTTATTTATTTCCATTTGGTTGTAGAGTCTTTCCTTTATTTCTTAATTTGTATCATGGCCCATTTTTCATTCAGTAGAGAGTTGTTGAATTTTAATGAGTTTGTAAGCTATTTGTTGTTCCTATTGTTGATGGTAGCTATCTTTATACTTGCTGTCTCATAGAACATAGAAAGTTAATTCAAATATCTTGTATCATTTGAGAATTGCTTTATATATGAGTATGTGGTCAAATTTTGAGAAGGTTTCATGAGGTGCAGAAAAGAAACTATTTCGTTTGTATTTGTGGGAAGTGTCTTTTAAAATATCTGTTAGGGCTGTTTGATTCGGGATTCTGTTAGCTTCATCATGTTTCTCCTGAGATTTTGTCTAGATGGCTTGTCTATTCACAAGAATGTTGTATTAAAGTCTCTCATTCTCCATTGGGGGTCATTATAAGATTTAAGTTGTAGTATTGTATCTTATAAAAATGTGGGTGCTCTTGTGTTTGGTCCACAAATATGAAGAATTGAAAAATCATTTTGGTGGGACTTTCCTTTGATGAAAATATAGTTTCCCTCCCCAATACTTCTGATTAGTTTTCGTTTGAGGGTAGTTATTTAAATGGCTAGGCCCATTTGCTTAGAATTTTTTTCCAACCCCTAAGGTAATGTCTATGCTTGTTGAGGTGTGTTTTCTGGATGTATCAGAAGGATGGATCTGTAGTGATAGTCTCTATATTTTTTCTCTTTTTTATCATTTTTTATTTAAATTTTAAATAGCTTGTTTTACATGTCAATCCCAGTTCCCTCTCCCTCCCCTCCTCCAGCACTCCCCTTCCCCCCCAGCCTCCCACCCTATTGCCAATTCCTTCCACATAGGGGATATCTAGAGTCTGTCATTTCACTCCGGGTAGGATCCAGGCACTCTCCTAAGAGTCCAGGCTGAGAGAGCATCCCTCTTTGTGATATGGGCACATGATGACTGTTTGTATTCCAGGGATAGACACTGATCCACTGCTCAAGGCCCCATAGGTTGCCCAGGCCTTCTCACTGACACTCACATTTGGGGGGGGTCTAGATCAGTCCCATGTTAGCCTCCCTGCTGTCAGTGGGGTCCAAGAGCTCTCCCCTGTTCAGATCAGTTGTCTCTGCTGGTTTTGCCAGCCCATTCTTTGCCAATTTGCTCACCACTCCTCTCTCTCTACCACTGGGTTCCTTGGGTTCAGTTCAGTGCTTAGTTGTGTGTTTGCCTCTGCTTCCATCAGTCACAGGATGAAGGCTCCCGGATGGTTATAGACATCAAGTTCATTATCAGGAATGGGCATTCGAGGTGGTCTCTCCACTATTGCTTAGCTTGCCAATTGGTGTTATCCCTTTAGATCACTAGAGGTCTCTCTGGTGCCTGATCTGTCTTCTAACCTATGATTCCCTCTTCCCCCTATTCTACCCCCGCACATTCAACTTCCTGTACCCCCATAACCTACTCTCTCTTTCTCTTCTCCCCTTCTCTTCTTCCCAGCTCCCACTTCCCCAAACCCCTCACCATGTTCCCCATCCATTCAGAGGATCTTGTCTCAATCCTCTTCTCTTGGGTACTATGTATATATGCATATCTTTTAGGTTCTTTCCTGTTTCCCAGATTCTCTATCAGTGGAAGTGCAGACTGGCACTCAGACTCTCTATCAGTGGAAGTGCAGACTGGCACTATTCTGATTCATGATTAGAAACTATATATGAGTGAGTACATACCATGATTGTCTTTTTGTGACTGGGTTACCTCACTCAGGATGGCTTCCTCCAGTGCCACCCATTTAACTGCGAATTCCAAGATTCCATTGTTTTTTTCTGCAGAGTAATACTCCATTGTGTAAATGTACCATATTTTCTCCACCCACTCTTCAGTTGAGGGGCATCTAGGTTGCTTCCAGGTTCTGGCTATTACAAATAATGCTGCTATGAACATAGTGGAGCAGATGCCCTTGTTGTATGAATTTGCCTCATTTGGATATATGCCCAAGAGTGCAATTGCTGGGTCTTGCGGTAGATTAATTCCCATTTTCCTGAGGAATCTCCGAACTGATTTCCAAAGAGGCTGTATGAGTTGGCACTCCCAACAGCAGTGGAGTAGAGTTCCCCTCTCTCCACATCCTGTTGATCTTCTGGGCCCCTCCTGGCATCCAGAAGACCCGCCCACACAGGAAACACATCAGCCCTTCCAAGACCCCAACCCCAGCGAGTCCAGCTTCAGGAAAGACATCAGCCCTTCCAAGACCCCAACCCCAGCGAGTCCAGCTTCAGGAAAGACATCAGCCCTTCCAAGACCCCAACCCCAGCAAGTACAGCTTCAGGAGACCTGCCCACACAGCAAAGAAGTCAACAATTCCAAGACCCCAACCCCAGTGAGACCAGCTTCAGGAAAGACATCAGCCCTACCAGGACCCAAACTCCGTGTCAGCATCCCCAGCTTCAGCTGCAGGAAGGAAGGAGACCAGTGGAGATGCAAGACCCCACCAGCACCCACTGAAAGAAGAGATGGGAAGAAGACAGAATAAGAGATCACTCAGCAATAGAAACACCAACATGACCCCACCAGAATCCAGGGATCCAACACCAGCAAGACCCGAAAAGCACTACATAGATGAAGAAGAGGAGACAGACCTTAAAAATTATTTCATGAAGATGATGGAGACCCTCAAAGAAGAAACGAGGAAATACCTTAGAGAAATAGAAGAAAAAACAAACAAAAAATCCATGAAATGGGGGAAAAATTCAAGAAATAAACAAATCTCTCAAAGAATCTAAAGAGCACCAAGAAAGAACAACCAAAAAAATTAAGGAAACAGCTCAAACAGTTGAAGAATTGAAAGCTGAAATAGAAACGATAAAGAAAACACAGAATGAAGGGATGCTGGAAATAGAAAAGCTGGGTAAACGATCAGGAACTACAGATGCAAGTATCACCAATAGAATACAAGAGATAGAAGAGAGAATCTCAGGTGTTGAAGACTCATTAGAGGATATAGAGTCATCAACCAAAGAAAATCTCAAAACCAACAAATCCTTAACACAAAATATCCAGGAAATATGGGACACCGTGAAGTAGCCAAACCTGAGAATAATAGGTATAGAAGAAGGTGAAGAAATTCAACTTAAAGGTACAGAAAACATATTCAACAAAATCATAGAAGAAAACTTCCCTAACCTAAAGAAAGATATGCCTATGAAAGTACAAGAATCTTACAGAACACCAAATAGGCTGGGCCAGAAAAAGAAGTCACCTCGCCATATAATAATCAAAACATCAAACCTACAGAGTCAAGAGAAAATATTAAGAGCAGCTAAAGAAAAAGGCCAAGTAACATACAAAGGCAGACCTATCCGAATTACACCTGACTTCTCAATGGAAACGATGAAAGCCAGAAGACCCTGGACAGATGTCCTACAAACGCTAAGGGAACAAGGATGCCAGCCCAGACTACTATATCCAGCAAAGCTCTCAATTACCATAGATGGAGAAAACAAAATATTCCATGACAAAGCCAGATTTAAACAATACGTATCCATGAATCCAGCTCTACAGAAAATGCTAGAAGGAACACCTAGAGCCAAGGAAGATAACTACATTCACAAAGACACAGGCAATATATAATCACACTTTACAAAACACCAAAAGAAAAAGGGAGGAGAAACTGCACAAAATAACTTCACTACCAATTCACTTTCTATTCTAACATGCATCACCAACTCACAATTACCTTTTAGTTTCTTACAGCCTTATATATCTTAAATTTCTTTAGTGTATTTCTTTTGTGAGTCTGGTATACAGAAAAACTATAACTATCTAGTCTTCAACTCTCTCAGAAACCCAAGAAGGAAATAATATTAACTGATTAGCAGGAAGACTGAGTAAACAACATTTTAAAAATGTGGAAATGATGGAAATATCTGGCTGTTGGTACAATCTCCCAAGGTTTCTTGAAAATGTTGGGGTATATAACTTCAGCCTTTAGCCTAGAGTACTCAACAGACTTTTCTATGAAAAAGGTTTTTTAAAGGATATTCCTGCAGTATCTTTGCAAGATTTGGTAGTCACTCTCTCGCGTACTGCTTTCTCAATTTGGACAGCATATCTTCAGCAATAAAAGAAAGAGCATTTTCTTGCTCAGTGGCTCACTATTGCCACAAAGAAAATAAGCTCCATGTGGAGTTTCTTTGGCTTGTTGCAAAGTGATGGAAAAGTATTTTGTCAAACCTTTGCTCTTGATATCATAATTTTATGAAATTCAGTTATGAGTTAGTACATACCATGTTTGTCTTTCTGGGTCTGGTTTACCTCACTCAAGATGGTTTCTTTTAGTTCCATCCAGTTGCCAGAAAATTTTCTCATGTCATTGTTTTTAATAGCTGAGTAATACTCCATTTTGTAAATGTACCACATTTACTTCATTCTTCTGTTGAGGGACATCTAGGTCTCCAGATTCTGACCACAGGTAATAAAGCTGCTATGGACATAGTTGTATAAGTGTCCTTGTTGTATAGTGAAGCATTCTTTGGGTATATGCCCAAGAATTATATAGCTGGTTCTTGAGGTAGGTTGATTCCCAGTTGTCTGAGAAACTGACAAATTTATTTCCAAATTGGCTGTACAAGTTTGCAATCCCACCAGCAGTAGGGAAGTGTTCCACTTTCTACACATCCTCTCTAGTATGAGCTTTCAATTGTATTAACTATCAGCCATTCTGACAGTTGTAAGATGGAATCTCGGCGTCATTTTGATTTGCACTTCCCTAATGACTAAAGACAATTATCGTTTCTTTATGTTGATCTCACAGTCATTACTCTTAGGAGATTCTTCTGTGATGAATTCTCTGTTTACATCTGTACCCCATTTTTAAATTGTAATATTTGGGGCTATGATGTCTAGTCTCTTGAGTTCTTTATTTATTTTTGATAAGAACCCTCTGTTAGCTCTGGATTTGGTGAAGATCTTTTCCCATTACTTAGGCTGTCATTCAGCCTTTTGATAGTATCCTTAACCTTATAGGAGTTTTTCAGTTTCATGAAGTCTGATTTGTTAATTATCAATCTTAGTATATGCACAACTGGTATTCTGTTCAGGAACTTGTCTCCTGTTCCAATGCATTCAAAGTCATTGCCCACTTTCTCTTCTATCAGATTCAGTGTATCTAGCTTTATGTTGAGTTCTGTGATCCACCTGGACTTTAGTTTTATGCAGGATGATACATATGGATCTAGCTGCATTTTTCTTCATGCAGACATCCAGTATGAGCAGCACCATTTGTCAAAGATACTTTAATTTTTTGAATAACTTGGGCTTCTTTGTCAAAACTCAAGTGTCTATAGGTGTGGAGACTTAAATATGGGTGTTTGATTCGATTCTGTTGATCCATCCGTCTGTTTATAAAACAATACCTTGCTGTTTTTGTTACTATAGCTCTGTAGTAAAACTTGAAATCAGGAATGGTGATCCCTCAGGAAGTTCTTTTACTGTACAGATTGTTTTTAGCTATATTGGGTTTTTCTTAATTTTCCATATGAAGTTACATATTGTTCTTTCAAGATCTGTAAAGAATCATAATGGAATCTGATGAGTATTGCATTGATTCAGCAAATTGCTTTTAGTAAAAAAAAGCTATTTTTACTATTTTATTTCTTCTAATACATTAGCATGGGAGATCTTTCCGTCTTCTATCTTCTCCCATTTCTTCAAAGACGAAGTTCTTGTCATACAGGTCATTCACTTTCTCGGTTAAAGTTACACCGAGATACTTGATGTTATTTGTGGCTACTGTGATGGGTGCTGTTACACTGATTTTTTTTTCTCAGCCAGCTATTCATTTGTTTATAGGAGGACTTCTAGGTTGTTTTTAAGTTAATTTTGTATCCAGCCATTTCTGCTGTCAGAGTTCTCTGGTAGAATTTTGAGAGTTCCTTAGGTATGCTATCATGTAATCTACAAATAGTAATACTTCAACTTTTTCCTTTACCATTACTATCCACTTGACCTTAAGTTGTCTGATATCTCTAGCTAAAACGTCAAGTACTTTATTTAATAGATATGGAGATAGTTGACATCCTTGTCTTGTTCCAGATTTCAGTGAAATTAATTTAAGCTTCTCTCCATTTAATTTGCTACATATTGCATTTATTTCTTTAGGTATATCCCTGATATCACCAAGACTTTATCATAAAAGGGAGCTAGATTTTTGCCAAAGGATTTTTCAGCATCTATTGTGATTATCATGAGACTTTTTACAATGGATTACAATGTCAGGTTTTTGTTTGTTGAACCATCATTGCATCACTGGGATGAAGCCCACTTAATCTTGGTGGATGATCTTTTTGATGTCTTCTTGGATTCAGTTTGTGAGTATTTTAGGATCTATGTTCAGTAGGGAAATTGGTGTATAATTTCTCTTTGTTGGATCTTATATGAAGTTTTTTTTCTTGTAGGTTTTAGAGGGCTGGATTTGTGGATATTCATTGTTTGAATTTGACTTTGTCATAAAATATCTTTTTTTCCATCTACAGTAACTGGAAACTTTGCTGAGTGTATTAGTCTGGACTGGCAACCATGGTCTCTTACAGTCTGTAGGACATCCATCCAGGCCTTTCTGGCTTTTAAAGTCTCCTTTGAGATGTAAGTCAGCTATAATTCTTATAGGTCTCTATGTATATTACTTTTTACCCTTGTAATATTCTTAATTCCTTTAATATTCTTTCTTTGTTCTTTACCTTTAGCGTTTTAATAATATTGTGAAGTGGGGACTTTCTTTTCTGATCCAATCTATTTGGTATTGTACTCTTCTTGTAACTTTATAGGCATGTCCTTCTTTAGGTTAGGAAAATCTAAGATTTTTTAAAATGTATTTTCTGGTTTTTTTGTGCTGTGTTTTTTCCCTTTCTTCTATCCCAATTATTCTTAGGTTTTATGTTTTCATACTGTTCCAGTTTTCCTGAATGGTTTGTGTTAGAAATTTTTTGGCTTAATATTTTTGTTTACTGATGTATCTATTTCTTCTATTGTAACTTTAACACCTGAGCTTCTCTTCTCCGTCTCCTGTTTGCTTACCCAAGTTTGCCATTTCCTGAATTCCCAGAGATTGTTTTCCTTGTTGTTTCTGTTTTGATTTTCATGTCATGAATAGTTTCCTTCACCTTTTTGTTTTTTCTTGGTTTCTTGGCATTCTTTAAGGGATTTTCTCTAATTTTGTTTTGTTTTGTTCCTCGCTTTCTTTAAGGCAGTTTTACATTTTCTCCTCAAGGAACTCTATCTTCGGTATAAAGTTGTTTTCAAGGTCATTTTCTTGAACTTCAGGTGCATAGGAATACTCAGATCTTGCTGTGGTGTGACAGCTGGGCTCTGGTGTTGTCATATTGCCCTTGTTGCTGATTATATTTTTACACTGTCATTCAGGCATTTAGTTCTAGTCTCTAAATTCTGGGTGTGTCTTTGCTGGATGGGTGTTTTGTTCCTTGGTGTCTGCTTCCTAGTGGGTTTTCTGATTTCGTGGGCCCAGATTTCTGGCAGCTGATATGACCTGTAGACTAGTTGGCGTTTCAGTCTAACTTGGATGTTGACCTTCTGGCAACTTGGACCTTGGTGCAGCAGGGGCTCTCAGTTCTTCTGATTAGTGTGGCCTGCACTTAATCAGCTGAACTCTGATCATGCTGATGTGGCTTGCCCATCCGTTTTGGCTGCTGAGATCTAACCAGTTTCAGACTGGTGTGGTCTGTGCCTGAGTGGCCCAAGTCCACTGTTGCTAACGCAGGGCTGGCAAAGAACTGGGAAGCTGTGGATCAAAGGGATATTGTCCTGGGGAAGAGAATCCAGAGCAACAGAATCTAGGGAAGGGAACAGTTCTGCTGCTAGGTGGTCACTCACCAGTTCTAGCTGATATGGACTGTACTGGAGGGGTGGGAATCCTCTAAGTTTGGGGCTCAGAGCTCAGAATTGGGGTCAACAAAGAGCTGTAAACACGTGGGTCAAGGGATGGGAGGTCTGGGGGAACAGAATCCAGTGAGGGGAGTGCCGGGCCTATTTATCTCAATAATAGATTTTAGGTGTGATGCCAACAATCTTATGACTGCCATGGGCTTTTGAGTAAATTGCAGGTGTGGAATCTGTGAAGTGCAGTGAGCCTCAAATCCAGTGATGATTGACTTTCCACAGTATAGATCTGAGCCTATATCTAGACTGTCTAGGGAGTTAATATATCAGAATTTAACATATTTCACAGGGGAATTTCTAGAGTTTCCTGTAATAAAGATGACTAATCTCTATAATTTCATGAAATAACTTTTTCTAATTAACATGAGTAGGGGCCTCTTCTCTATGCTGTTCAATTAGCCTTTAATATCATCAAATGGTTTACAGTTTAGAGTAGTGTACAGTATAAAGTCACAAGTGGAACCATACATGAGATATGCACATGAATATGCATTAGAATAGAGTCTACAAGTTAATCTTTATGCCAGGTTAAATCAGGAGTAGTATCAACCATAAATAGATAGATGATCTTGAGATAGATTTAAAAAGATGTGTGGTAATAATTATTTGGGAAAGTTCTAAAATTACTAACTTTATTAATTAATGTTTTGAGTAGCATAAGTCAATATTGGATGAACTAACCATTACTTCTGATGAGACCACAACCTGCATTTGGAAAAGTGTACATGTACAAGGAAGCTAATTTGAGTGCCCATCACCTCTGTTGATCATGTAGTTTACATAATATTGAGTATGCTTCAAGAATCATGTATAAAGAGTAAAACAGACTCACCTGTGTCTATACACATATGAAGATTTAGCTAAGAGCTAGAGGAATGCGGTAATAATGATGTTGCTACTTTAAACTATGACTCCTTTTGGTACCATTTGAAAGGAACCCTCAGTGAGAAAATTAATTTATTGATGCCCTATGAAAAGTATGGTTTTCAATTATGTTAAAGAACAACAGATAGGATAAAAGGAATTTCAATTTATAAACCATGTAACAAATGTGTAAAAAATTCATGAAAATTTCTCTCACATAACAAAAATAAAATGAATAAAGAAGCTTAACAAAATTAATTATTTTTTATCATTTATTATTTTAATTTTAAATAGCTTGTTTTACATGTCAATCCCAGTTCCCTCTCCCTCCCCTCCTCCCGCACTCCCCTTCCCCCCAGCCTCCCACCCTATTGCCAATTCCTTCCACATAGGGGATATCTAGAGTCTGTCATTTCACTCCGGGTAGGATCCAGGCATTCCCCTAAGAGTCCAGGCTGAGAGAGCATCCCTCTTTGTGCTATGGGCACACGATGACTGTTTGTATTCCAGGGATAGACACTGATCCACTGCTCAAGGCCCCATAGGTTGCCCAGGCCTTCTCACTGACACTCACATTTGGGGGGTCCAGATCAGTCCCATGTTAGCCTCCCCGCTGTCAGTCTGGGGTCCAAGAGCTCTCCCCTGTTCAGATCAGCTGTCTCTGCTGGTTTTGCCAGCCCATTCTTTGCCAATTTGCTCACCACTCCTCTCTCTCTGCCACTGGGTTCCTTGGGTTCAGTTCAGTGCTTAATTGTGTGTTTGCCTCTGCTTCCATCAGTCACTGGATGAAGGCTCCCAGATGGTTATAGACATCAAGTTCATTATCAGGAATGGGCATTCGAGGTGGTCTCTCCACTATTGCTTAGCTTGCCAATTGGTGTTATCCCTTTAGATCACTAGAGGTCACTCTGGTGCCTGATCTGTCTTCTAACCTATGATTCCCTCTTCCCCCTATTCTACCCCCACACATTCAACTTCCTGTTCCCCCATAACCTACTCTCTCTTTCTCTTCTCCCCCTCTCTTCTTCCCAGCTCCCACTTCCCCCACCCCTCACCATGTTCCCCATCCATTCAGAGGATCTTGTCTCAATCCTCTTCTCTTGGGTACTATGCATATATGCATATCTTTTAGGTTATTTCCAGTTTCCCAGACTCTCTATCAGTGGAAGTGAAGACTGGCACTATTCTAATCCATGACTAGAAGCCATATATGAGTGAGTACATACCATGTTGGTCTTTTTGCAACTGGGTTACCTCACTCAGGATGGCTTCCTCAAGTGCCATCCATTTACCTGCGAATTTCAAGATTCCATTGTTTTTTTCTGCTGAGTAATGCTCCATTGTGTAAATGTACCACATTTTCTCCACCCACTCTTCAATTGAGGGGCATCTAGGTTGTTTCCAGGTTCTGGCTATTACAAATAATGCTGCTATGAACATAGTGGAGCAGATGCCCTTGTTGTATGAATTTGCCTCATTTGGATATATGCCCAAGAGTGCAATTGCTGGGTCTTGCGGTAGATTAATTCCCTTTTTCCTGAGGAATCTCCACACTGATTTCCAAAGAGGCTGTATGAGTTGGCACTCCCACCAGCAGTGGAGTAGAGTTCCCCTCTCTTCACATCCTCTCCAGCATAAATTGTCTTCGGTGTTTTTGATTTTAGCCATTCTGACAGGAGTAAGATGGTATCTCAGAGATGTTTTGATTTGCATTTCCCTGATGGCTAAGGATGTTGAGCACTTTCTTAAGTGTCTCTTGGCCATTTTAGCCTCCTCTGTTGAGAATTCTCTGTTTAGATCTGTACCCCACCTTTTAATTGGATCCTTTGGTGTTTTGGAGACTTGTTTCTTGAGTTCTTTGTAAATTTTGGAGATTAGCCCTCTGTCAGATGTGGGGTTAGTGAATATCTTTTCCCATTCTGTGGACTGCCTTTTTGTCTTGTTGACTGTGTCCTTTGCCTTACAGAAGATTTTAGTTTCAGGAGGTCCCATTTGTTAATTGTTGATCTCAATGCCAGTGCCACTGGTGTTATGTTTAGGAAGTGTTCTCCTGTACCAACTCGTTGAAGAGTATCTCCCACTTTCACTTGTAAAAGTTTCAGTGTGGCGGGATTTATGTTGAGATCTTTGATCCACTTGGACTTAAGTTTTGTACAAGGCAATAAACATGGATCTATCTGCAGGCTTCTGCATACCAGTACCCAGTTATATCAGCACCATTTGTTGAAGATGCTTTCTTTTTTCCATTGTACAGTTTTAGGTTCTTTGTCAAAAATCAAGTGTTCATAGGTGTGTGGGTTAAAATTAGGGTTTTCAATTCGGTTCCATTGGTCTACCTGCCTATTTTTTGCCAATACCAAGCTGTTTTCAGGACTATAGCTCTATAATAGAGTTTGAAGTCAGGTATGGTGATGCCTCCTGAAGTTCCTTTATTGTATAGGGTTGTTTTGGCTATCCTGGGCCTTTTGTTTTTCCATATAAAGTTGATTAATGTTCTTTCCAGGTCCTTGAAGAATTGTGATGGAATTGTGATAGGGATTGCATTGAATCTGTAGACTGCTTTTGGCAAGATTGCCATTTTTATTATGTTGATCCTGCCAATCCAAGAGCATGGGAGATCTTTCCATTTTCTGTTATCCTCTTTGATTTCTTTCTTTAAAGACACAAATTTCTTGATATACAGGTCTTTCACTTCCTTGGTTAACATTATCCCCAGATATTTGATGCTGTTTTTGGCTATTGTAAAGGGTGATGTTTCTCTGATTTCTTTCTCAGACACTTCATCATCTGTATATAATAGGGCCACTGCTTTTTTTGAGTTTAACTTGTATCCTGCCACATTGCTGAAGGTGTTTATCAGCTCTAGGAGTTCCTTTGAGGAGTTTTTTGGGTCACTTATGTAAACAATCATATCATCTGCAAATAGTGAAAGTTTGACTTCTTCTTTTCCTATTTGTATCCCCTTTATCTCCTTTTGTTGTCTTATTGCTGTAGCTAGAACTTCAAGTACAATATTGAAGAGATATGGAGAGAGTGGACAGCCTTGTCTTGTTCCTGATTTTAGAGGAATTGCTTTGAGTTTCTCTCCATTTAGTTTGGTGTTAGCTGTTGGTTTACTGTATATTGCTTTTATTATATTCAGGTATGTTCCTGTTATCCCTGATCTCTCTAGGACCTTTATCATGAAGGGGTGCTGGATTTTGTCAAAGGCTTTTTCAGCATCTAGTGAGATGATCATGTGGTTTTTCTTTCGCAGTTTGTTTATATGGTGGATTACATTGATAGATTTTCTAATGTTGAACCATCCCTGCATTCCTGGGATGAAGCCTACTTGATCATGGTGGATGATTTTTCTGATGTATTCTTGAATCCGGTTTGCGAGTATTTTATTGAGTATTTTTGCATCGATGTTCATGAGGGAAATTGGTCTATAGTTCTCTTTCTTAGTTGTGTCTTTGTGTGGCTTGGGTATCAAGGTAATTGTAGCCTCGTAACAAGAGTTTGGCAGTGAGCCTCCTGCTTCTATTGTGTGGAATACTTTGAGGAGTATTGGAATTAGCTCTTCTTTGAATTTCTGGTAGAATTCTGCACTGAAGCCATCTGGGCCTGGGCTTTTTTTGTTTGGGAGACTTTTGATGACTGCTTCTATTTCATTAGGGGTTATAGGTCTGTTTAGATTGTTTATCTGCTCTTGATTTAGTTTTGGCAAGTGATATCTATCCAGGAAATTGTCCATTTCCTTTATATTTTCAAATTTTGTGGAGTACAGATTTTCAAAGTATGCCCTGATGATTCTCTGGATTTCCTCAGAGTCCGTTGTTATGTCCTCTTTTTCATTCCTGATTTTGTTAATCAGCATGCTCTCTCTCTGTCTTTTGGTTAGTTTGGACAGAGGTTTGTCTATTTTGTTGATTTTCTCAAAGAACCAACTCTTTGTTTCATTGATTCTTCTCAGTGTTTTCCTGGTTTCTACTTGATTGATTTCCTCCCTCAATTTGATTATTTCCTGGCGTCTGCTCCTCCTGGGTGAGTTTGCTTCTTTTTGTTCTAGAACATTCAGCTGTGCTATTAATTCTCTAGTATGACTGTTCTCCAGTTTTTTCATGTGGGCACTTAGTGCTATAAACTTTCCTCTCAGCACTGCTTTCAAAGTGTCCCATAAGTTTGTGTATGTTGTGTCTTCATTCTCATTGAAATCGAGGAAGTCTTTAATTTCTTTTTTTATTTCTTCCTTTACCCAGGGATGGTGCAATTGTGCATTGTTCAATCTCCATGAGTTTGTAGGGTTTCTGCGATGTGTGTTATTGTTGAATTCTAATTTTAATGCATGGTGGTCTGATAAGATACAGGGGGTTATTCCAATTTTTTTGTATCTGTGGAGATTTGCAATGTTTCCTATTATGTGGTCAATTTTAGAGAAGGTTCCATGTGGTGCCGAGAAGAAGGTATATCCCTTTGTATTTGGGTGGAATGTTCTATAGATGTCTGTTAAACCCAGTTGGGTCATAACTTCTATTAGTTCTTTTGTTTCTTTGTTAAGTTTCTGTCTGGAGGTCCTGTCTAGCGGTGAGAGCGGAGTGTTGAAGTCTCCTGCTATTAGTGTGTGAGATTTTATGTGCATTTTGAGCTTTAGTAGTGTTTCTTTCACGAATGTAGGTGCCTTTTTATTTGGGGCATAGATGTTTAAAATTGAGACTTCATCTTGATGTACTTTTCCTTTGATGAATATGAAGTGTCCTTCTTCATCTCTTTTGATTGATTTTAATTTGAAGTCTAGTTTGTTAGATATTAGGATTGCTACACCCGCTTGTTTCTTGGGACCATTTGATTGGAAGATCTTTTCCCAACCCTTTACTCTGAGGTAACATCTGTCTTTGATGTTGAGATGTGTTTCTTGTATGCAGCAGAAGGAAGGGTTCTGTCTTCGTATCCATTCTGCTAGTCTGTGTCTTTTTATAGGCAAGTTGAGGCCGTTGACATTGAGGGATATTAATGACCATTGATTGATGATTCTTGTTTGTGCTTGATTTATTGTTAGTGAAGTTATTTTGTGTAGTTTCTCATCCCTTTTTCTTTTGGTGTTTTGTAGAGTGGGATTATATCTTGCCTGTGTCTTTGTGAATGTAGTTATCTTCCTTGGATCTAGGTTTTCCTTTTAGCACTTTCTGTAGAGCTGGATTCATGGATAACGTATTGTTTAAATCTGGCTTGGTCATGGAATATTTTGTTTTCTCCATCTATGGTAATTGAGAGCTTTGCTGGATATAGTAGTCTGGGCTGGCATCCTTGTTCCCTTAGTATTTGTAGGACATCTGTCCATGATCTTCTGGCTTTCATCGTTTCCATTGAGAAGTCAGGTGTAATTCAGATAGGTCTGCCTTTGTATGTTACATGGCCTTTTTCTGTAGCTGCTCTTAATATTTTTTCTTTACTCTGTAGGTTTGATGTTTTGATTATTATATGGCGAGGTGACTTCTTTTTCTGGTCCAGCCTATTTGGTGTTCTGTAAGATTCTTGTGTTTTCATAGGCATAACTTTCTTTAGGTTAGGGAAGTTTTCTTCTATGATTTTGTTGAATATGTTTTCTGTACCTTTGAGTTGTATTTCTTCGCCTTCTTCTATACCTGTTTTTCTCAGGTTTGGCTTCTTCACGGTGTCCCATATTTCCTGGATATTTTGTGTTAAGGATTTGTTGCTTTTGAGATTTTCTTTGGTTGATGACTCTATATCCTCTAATGTGTCTTCAACACCTGAGATTCTCTCTTCTATCTCTTGTATTCTAATGGTGATACTTGCATCTGTAGTTCCTGATCATTTACCCAGCTTTTCTATTTCCAGCATCCCTTCATTCTGTGTTTTCTTTACCGTTTCTATTTCAGCTTTCAATCCTTCAACTGTTTGAGTTGTTTCCTTCATTTTTTTGGTTGTTTTTTCTTGGTGCTCTTTAGATTCTTTGAGAGATTTGTTTATTTCTTGAATTTTTCCCCCATTTAATGGATTTTTTGTTTGTTTTTTCTTCAATTTCTTTAAGGGATTTCCTCGTTTCTTCTTTGAGGGTCTCCATCATCTTCATGAAATAATTTTTAAGGTCTGTCTCCTCTCCTTTGTCTATGTAGTGCTTTTCGGGTCTTGCTGGTGTTGGATCTCTAGATTCTGGTGGGGTCTTTATATTGCTGAGTGAGCTCTTATTCTGTCTTCTTCCCATCTCTTCTTCCAGTGGATGCTGGTGGGGTCTTTCCATCTCCACTGGTCTCCTTTCTTCCTGAAGCTGAAGCTGGACTCACTGGGGTTTGGGGCTTGGAAGAGCTGATGTCTTTCCTGAAGCTGGACTCGCTGGGGTTTGGGGCGTGGAAGAGCTGATGTCTTTCCTGTGTGGGCGGGTCTTCTGAAGCTGGACTAGCTGGGGTTTGGGGCTTGGAAGAACTGATGTCTTTCCTGTGTGGGTGGGTCTTCTGGATGCCAGGAGCAGCCCCTGGAAGATCAAGGGGATGGGTGTTGGCCGAGAGATCCCAGCTGGAGACCCAATCTCACCTGAAGCTGGACTCACTGGGGTTTGGGACTTGGAAGAGCTGATGTCTTTCCTGTGTGGGCAGGTCTTCTGGATGTCAGGAGCGCCCCGAAGATCAAGGGGATGGGTGTCTCACAGCGGATCCCAGCTGGAGACCCAATCTCACCTGAAGCTGGACTCTCTGAGGTTTGGGGCTTGGAAGAGCTGATGTCTTTCCTGTGTGGGTGGGTCTTCTGGATGCCAGGAGCGGCCCTGAAGATCAAGGGGATGGGAGTCGGGCGGGGGATCCCAGCTGGAGACACAATCTCACCTGAAGTTGGTCTTGCTGGGGTTTGGGGGTTGGAAGGCAAAATTAATTATTTTTATGCATAATATATCATGTTACTTTTAACCTATTGCATAAGGTTTACTGGAGAAACACACTTCATGGAAAACTTAATACTATTCTTTATTAAAGTACCAATTATATGGAAATAATAACTTTAAATAAATATGAATAAAAACTGAAGAGGAAAAATTAATGAAGCATTACTTGAAAATTTGTTAATACAATGCACTTTAATATGACATTGGAATAATAGCTCCTTATAATGAGTTCACGTTATATTTCAGCTCCAGTTATTATAACTGCTTATCAGTAAGCAGTTACATATTGGATGTTAAGAAATATCTCTAATCCACTTCTCTTGTGAGTTCTAAGACATAACTCAGATCCATGAGGAAAGTCCTCCTTACATACCTCAGTTGTCTGAATTCCATTAGTTTCCTTGTCCTGAAAACACTCTGTTTTCTCATACAGTTATTTTAATTAATAGAAAGCAGTTCATGGATAAAGTGGTTTATCTATGATATGAGCATTTTCATTTTGTTTTGTATTACAAGTGAAAACTTGTGATTTTCCACAAATCAAAAATGGACATCTATATTATGAAGAGACCCGCAGACCCTACTTCCCAGTACCTATAGGCAAGCAGTTCAGCTATTACTGTGACAGTGGATTTGTGCTTCCTTCTGGGTACAGTTGGGACTACATGAAGTGCACTGAAGATGGGTGGAAGCCAACAGTACCATGCCTCAGTAAGTCAATTTCTATATTAAATCCTAATTGTTTAGATGAGTAGAAAGAGGAGAGTACATACATAATACAGTTAAGTTTCTCATGTCAAAGATAATACCAGCAGAAGAGAGTGAGCAAAACAGACTAGTTTCTTTCCTTGGTGAGTAGCTGTTCATGAAATGCACACAAACAGTAGGTATTATGAGAATACTTTTATTGCTTGTATATTTTATTTATAAAAACTAAAGATAAATGTTACTCTTTTAAATATTTGGTATTGGTTTTATTTTTGAATGTCATGCATGATCATTAAATGGATGTAATGATACAATTTGACTTAGTTCATTTTCAAATAAATGAAAGTTTTAATATTCTTTTTAATTTACCATTTTTGTGGTTATTAGGACAATGTGTTTTCCATGATGTGGAGAATGGAGAATCTCCATACTGGCAAAGAACATATGTACAGGACCAGTCTGTAAAAGTCAAGTGTCATTCTGGCTACAGTCTTCCAAATGGCCTCGACACAATTTCGTGTACAGAGAATGGCTGGTCTCCTCAACCCAAATGCATCAGTGTCAGTAAGTAACCAGCTCCAAGATCACAAGATGTTCTTGAATACCTGTGAAACAATGTATCAAGAGTATATAAGTGGAATACAAAGGACTCTTGATAAGTATATATAAAAGTAAACATATCTAGAAGACATTAGGACATAATACAACAAAATAATAAGTAAACTGTTGATTACTTCATATTAGTATATGCTTTGAAACCATTTTGTTATCTGCCTCATATCAATTTTAGAGTTATAGGTTAAAATTAAACAAATGATAATAAAAGTACATATCATTGATTTATACTAAAAGTAAATTATATGGTTAATATTAGTAATCTCTTTAAATATGTACTTAGGTTGTATTTAGTAGGTTTTCCTTCATGCTAGTCTTTCTCATATTCTTAATTGAATATGTTTTATCTAGGGTCTTAGTCAATTGAAATAATTTGTATGAACATGTCACTTTTTCATATTGACGTATCTTTTTATATTTTAAGTTCTATCCAGATAGATTGCTTCAGATTTTCACTCCAAGTAAATCAAAAAGTTCTTAAACAAATGAGAGTTTTATGCTAACTTTCCAAAGATTCCTCTTTAAAAAAATCATTTATGTCAAAAATGAGTTCAGGCATGTTTAGTGCCCAGGGCAATGGCATTGAAAAATATGAGTATGCTGCCTCTTTGTCCACTGAACTATTGGCAGTGTCCTTTAATTTACACAAGATTTTCAGTTTCACAAGATCCCATTCATTAATTGTTGATCATAGTGCTTGCAATACTGACTGGTGTTGTTCAGAAAGTTGAATCCTTTGACAATATGTTCAAGGCACTTTCTCTTTAAGGTTCAGTGTAACTGGATTTATGTTGAGGTCTTTTATCCACTAGGATTGAGTTTTATTCAGGGTGATAGATATGGATCTATTTGCATCCTTCTCTTAGAGACATCCACTAAGATCCTTTGTTGAAGATGCTTTTTCCATTGTGTATATTTTGCATCTTTATCAAAATCACATATTCATAGATGTGTGGATTTATTCCTGGGTCTTTGGTTCATTTCTCTTGATCAACCTTTCTATTTTATCACAATACAATATGTTTTTATCACTGTACCTCTGCAATACAGTGCAAAATCAGAGATGCTGATATGTCTGGGTCTCCTTTTATTGTGTAAGATTGTTTAAGCCATCCTGTATTTTTGCACTTATATTCATAAGGGAAATTGGTCCATAACTTTCTATGATTATTGAATCTTTGTATGGTTGGGTTATCAGGGTAAATATGGTCTCATAAAATAAATTTGGTTATGATCCTTTTGTATCTATTTTGTGGCATAAGTTGATGAGTATCTGGGTTAACTCTTCTTTGAGACTCTTGTAGAATGTATGCTATGGTTGTTTAGCTTATGTTTTTTCTGAGCCTCCTAACAGTGGGAATAGGGTTTTCTCTGACCCTTTTTCCTCTGATAGAATCATTTATCTCCTTATGGCTTGCTTCATCCAGGGTTGAATGGATCAGTCCCATTCTAGCCACTCAACTATCAGTCTGGGGTCCAAGAGATCCCTCTTGTTCAGGTCAGCAGTTTCTTGGGTTACAACAGCCCTTCTGGACCCCTTTGCTCATCACTCCTCTCACTCTGCACCTGGGTTCCAGGAGTTCAGTTCAGTGTTTAGCTGTAGGTGTCTGCCTCTATGTCCATCAACCATTGGATGAAGGCTCTAGGATGGCGTATAAGGTAGTCATCAAATCTCATTATACGGGAAGGACATTTAAGGTAGCCTCCCCACTATTGCTGAGTTTGCCAGTTTGTGTCATCCTTGTAGATCTCTGGAAATCTCACTAGTGCAAGATCTCTCCTTAAACCTATAATGACTCACCATGTTATGGTGTCTCTTATCCTGCTCTCCTCTTTTCTGCCCCTGACATTCTTCCTGCTCCCCCATGTCCTCCTCTCCCCTCCTTTTCTTCCCCTCTGGTTTGTAATTGTATGTCCTAATGATTCTTTGGATTTCCTTGTTGTATGTTGTTATACCCCTCTTTTCATTTCATTTGTTAATTTGAATATTCTGTCTCTCTCTTAGTTGGATTAGAGAAGGATTTGTCTATCTTATTGAACGTTTTCAAAGAACCAACTCTTTGTTTCTTTGATTCATTGTATGGTTCTCTTTGTTTCTATTTTATTGATTTCAGCTCTGAGTTTGATTGTTTCCTACCATCTACTCCCCATGGGTGAGTTTGCTACTTTTTTCTTTAGAGCTTCCAAGTGTGCTGTTAACTATAATATGACATCTTTCCAATTATTTCAATGTGGGCAGTTAGTGCTATGAAACTTCCTCTTTGCACTATTTTCCTTGTGTCCCACATGCTTGGTTGTACTGTATATTCATTTTCATTGAATTCTAGAAAATCTTTAATTTCTGTCTTGACTCAGTTATCACTCAGTAGAGACTTGTTCGGTTTCCATGAATTTGCAAGCTTTCTGCAGTTTCCATTGCTAATATCTAGTTGTTATTGTTGGTAGCCTGGTAGGACTGCATGTAGTTATTTCAATTTATTTGGGTCTGTTGAGACTTGCTTTGAGACTAACTAGACAGCTTTGGAGAAAGTTTGTGGAAGTGCTTAGAAAAGGGTATTTTTTTTCTATCTGGGTGAAATGTGCTGTGGATGTCTCTTCAGACTCTTTGGTATATTATGACTTTTATTTCCAGTATTTCTGTTTACTTTTTGTTTGGATGGCCTTTCTATTGATTAGAGTCTGGTAATGAAGTCTCCTACTCTCAATGTGTAAGGTCAATGTATGTTTTAAGTCTAGCAATGCTATTTTTTTTGTTTTTCGAGACAGGGTTTCTCTGTGGCTTTGGAGGCTGTCCTGGAACTCGCTTGGTAGTCCAGGCTGGTCTCGAACTCACAGAGATCCACCTGTCTCTGCCTCCCGAGTGCTGGGATTAAAGGCGTGCGCCACCAACGCCCGGCTAGCAATGCTATTTTTACAAATGTAGTTGCCTTTGTGTTTTGGGCACAGACAAAAAGAATTGAAATATCTTGGTGGATTTTTAATTTGATAACTAAGAAATGTCCTTCACTGTCTCTTTTTATAAATTTTGTTTTGAAGTTGTTTTATTAGATATGGGAATGTCTATGACAGCTTGCTTCTTAGGTACATTTACTTGGAAAATCTTTTTCCAACACTTTTTTCTCAGGTAATAATCATCTTTGATAGCGAGGTGTTTCTTGTATGCAGCAGAAGGAATTATTCTGTTTTCACATCAATTTTTGTCTTTGTATTAGTCAATTGGGACCACTGATATTTTGAGTTATCAATGCTGATTCCAGTTATTTTGTTGTTGGTGGTAGTTGTGATGTGGGTATGTGTTTGTGCTTCCCTTCCTTTGGTTTTGGTGGTATTAGACTATTTATTTCCTGCATTTTCATGGGCGTGGTTAATATCTTTTTAACCTTTTGTGAGGTTGGGATTATAGATAGGTATTGTATAAATGTGACTTTATCATGGAATATTGTGGTTTTTCTTTCTATGATTATTGACAGTTCTGCTGGTTATAGAGGTCTGGGATTGCAAACCTGGTATCTGTTTTTTATTTAAATTAGAAATAATCTTATTTTACATATCATTCTCAGTTCCCTCTCCCTCTCATCCTTTCATTTCCCCCCCACTGACCATCCTTCCCATCACCATTATGGTCCCCAGTGAGTGTGATGCCTTCCATGGGATCATCAGAGTCTATTACATTAAATATGTCTAGCCTGAGAGAGTATCCCTCCCTAGGAAATGAGCTCTCAAAGTCCATTTGTACACTAATTATAGATACTACTCATTTACCCAGAGTCCCATAGAGTTCCCAGGATTCCTAACTGATGTGCAGGTTCAGGGGGCCTAGTTAGGTCCTATGTGGTTTCCCATATGTCAGACTGGGTTCATGAGTTCCCACATGCTCAGGTCAGCTATTTCTGTGGTTTACCCCAGCCTGATCTTGAACCCTTTGTTCGTCACTCCTCCCTCTCTGAAACTGGATTCCCGAAGTTCAGATCAGTGCTTAGTTATTGGTGTCTGCTTCTTCTTCCATCAATTGCTAAATGAAGGTTCTAGGATAGCATGTAAGGTAGTCATCAATCTCATTGGAGGGAAAGGGCATTTAAGGTAGGCTCTCCACCACTGCTTATATTCTTAGATGGGGTCAGCCTTGTGGATATCTGAACATTTCCCTATTGACAGATTTTGCTTTAAACATATAGTGGCTCCCTGTATTGATGTATCTCTTTTCTTGCTCTCCTCTATTAATCTCCCAACACAATCTTCCTGATCACTCATGTTATCCTAGTCCCTCCTCGTTTCCCCTCTTGTTTCTCCAACCTCCCTCCCCTCTCCCGCATGCTGCCAATTTGTTCAGGGGCTCTTTTCACTTTCCCCTTCATTGGGGGACTGTGTTGGTCTCCTATGGTCTTGTTTGTTTCCTAGCAGCTCTGGAGGTGTGCATTGTAAACTGGTAATCTTTTGCTCTATGCTAATTATTAATAATCATGTTTGTCTTTCTGTGACTGGGTAATGTCACTTAGGATGGTTTCTTCTAGTTGCATCCATTTGCCTGCACACTTTAAGATTCCATTGGCTTCTTTTTTTCCACTGTGTAGAATTCCATTGTGAAATGTACCATATTGCCTGTATCTATTCTTCAGTTGAGGGACATCTAGGTTGCTTTGAGGTTCTGGCCATTACAAAGAATGCTACTATGAACACAGTTGAACAGATGTTCTTGACTGAATGAGCATCCTTTGGGTATATGTCTAAGAGTTGAATTGCTGGATTTTGAGGTAGCCTCTTTACCATTTTCCAGAAACAACACCATTCTGATTTCCAAAGGGGCCATAAATGTTTGCACTCCCACCAACAATGGAGATGCATTCCCCTTTCTCCACATCCTCTCCAGCATAAACTGTCATATGTGTTTTTGATTTTAGTCATTCTGACAGACATAAGATGGTATCTCAGAGTTGCTACAATTTACATTTCCCTGATGGCTAAGGATGTTGAACAATTTCTTAAGGGTTTTTCACCCAATTTACATTCTTCTATTGAGAAGTCTCTGTTTAGTTGTGTAGCCCACTTTTTAATTGAATATTTGGTGTTTGGGTATCTAGTTTCTTGAGTTCTTTGTATATTTTAGAAATAAGTCCTCTGTCAGATGGGGATGGTAAGGATCCAATGTATCTATTTCTTCTGTTGTATCTTTAACACCTGAGATTTTTCTCTTCCACTCTTGGATTCTATTTGTGAAGCTTGCTTGGTAGTTCCTGTTTGTTTCCCTACATTTTCTATTTCCAGAATTTGCTCAGATTTTTCTTCAGTGCTTTTCTTTCCATTTTCAAGTCTTCAGCAATTTTATTTGTTCCCTTCAACTGTTTGTTTGGGGTTTTTCTTGGCTTTCATTAAGGGATTTAATCATTTCCTGCAATGTATTGTTTTTCTTTACATTCTTAAAGAGATTCATTCAGTTCCTCTTTAAGGAATCCTGACGTCTTCATAAAGTTGGTTTTAAGGTCTTTACCTAGTATTTCCCATGTCTTGGAATATCCAGGGCTGTAGCAGGATAGCTGGTACCTGGTAGTGGCATTTTGCCCTGGCTGTTGTTTATCATGTTCTTAAGCTAGTATCTATATTTCACAGTTTGGGGTAATTATAGGACTAGGTAGTGATTTCTGCATTTGTGTTTGTTGGATTAGAAACAAAAGCCTGATTTCTGTTTTCTGTCTAATCTTCTGTTGTGTCTGGTCTGAGGTTCAGCATGAGTTCTCCACCCTGTTTGGGGAATGGATCAAGGCAATGATGAGGGGAGAGAGGATTGAAGATAGTGTTGGCGGTGAGGAGACAAAAGGCCATGCTGGAGGATTTGAATTACCTGGAGCTCTGGCATGGAATTTGTTCAAGCTCAGAGACCTGTTCTCTTCAGTGTGGCCTATATTTGAGCAGAAGATCCACCTGAAATGGAAATACGGATGCAATAACTGGGGTGGAATAGGAGGGATGGTGGAGGATTGTGTCTGAGGAAACCTAGGAACAGCCTACCTGTTTTTGCTAGCATGGTCTACACTTGAGCAGGTAATATCTGTCCCAGTTATAGACTTAGACCTGACTGTAGTGGGGGGATGATGGTGGATTGGTTCTGTAGAAATAAACCCAAGGAGTGAGATTGTTCTGTCTGTTGGCTACATACCTGTTTTTCACGGTGGTATGCATTGCCTTATTGATCATTTTTTGTGAGTTTCAATTAAAATGTCATTGCCTAATCTTGAAGCAAATATTCATCTTTTACATTTAGATGCTTGATCAATATTGGGTTAATTTTTATATGCATGTGAGAGAAAGAAATGTAAGCATCTTATTTCACATTTAATGCCTAACTGTTGATGTCCTATTTTCCACTAGTAAATTGCTATTAATTCTCGATAAATATATCCTGGTCCTATTTGTGGTATGTATTTACTCCCTGTCCTATCACACCCTCTATGCTTTTCTACATTCACCACCACCACTTGTTTCTTTTCTTTCTTTCTTTTTTATTTTTACTAATTTTTATTTGGTTTTTAGGATAGGTTTACTCTGTGTATCTTTGTAAACCAGCTTATCAACACATACTAAATATCTTCTAATATTGGAAAATACTTTCTTTTTAAAAAGTTATATTTAAAATAATTCAGTTATAAAGAATGTATAATTATAGAAATTTATTGTTTGAGAAGGGTGATATTTCAATTAATGAAGACAATATATAATCTTTAAATTAGGCTTCAAATATGTCTATCCTTCTCCCTGCACCCCAGACTTTCTGTCGGTGGGATTGTGGGCTGGCAATGCTCTGCTCCATGTCTAAAATCCATATATTAGTGAGCACATACCATGCTTGTCTTTTTGTGACTGGGTTACCTCACTCAGGATGGTTGATTCTAGGTCCATCCATTTGCCTGCAAATTTCAAGATTCCGTTTTGTTTTGTTGTGTTTTTCTGCTGAGTAGTACTCCATTGTGTAAATGTACCACATTTTCTCAATCTGCTCTTCAGTTGAGGGCCATCTAGGTTCTTTCCTGGTTCTGGTTATTACAAATAATGATGCTATGAACATAGTTGAGCAGATATCCTTATTGTATGAGGGTACATCTTTTGGGTATATGACTAAGAGTGGAATTGCTGGATCTTGTGGTAGACTGATTTCCATTTTTCTGAGGAATCTTCATACTGATCTCCAAAGTGGCTGCACAAGTTTCCATTCCCACCAGCAGTGAAGGAGTGTACCCCTTTTTCCTCATCCTCTCCAGCATAAACTGGTTTTAGTGTTTTTTATTTTAGCCATTGTGACGGGAGTGAGATGGTTTCTCAGAGTTGTTTTGATTTGCATTTTCCTAATGGCTAAAGATGTTGAGCACTTTGTCTCTTGGCCATTTTGGACTCCTCTACTGAGAATTCTCTATTTAGATCTGTACCCCATTTTTAATTGGAAACTTTGGTGTTCTGGAGACTTGTTTATTGAGTTCTCTGTAAATTTTGGAGATCAGCCCTCTGTCAGATGTGAGGCTTGTGAATATCTTTTCCCATTCTTTAGGCTGTCGTTTTGTCTTGATAACTATGTCCTTTGCCCTGCAGAAGCTCCTCAGTTTCAGGAGGTTCCATTTATTAACTGTTGATCTCAGTGTCTGTACTACTGGTATTATGTTCAGGAAGCGGTCTCCTGTACCAATTTGTTCAAGGGTACTTCCCACTTTCTCCTCTAAGAGATTCAGTGTGGCTGGATTAATAATGAGGTCTTTGATCCATTTGGACTTAAGTTTTATGCATGGTGATAGATATGGATTTACCTGTTGTCTTTTACATGCCAGCATCCAGTTATGCCAGCACCATTTGTTGAAGATGTTTTCCTTTTTTCCATTGTATAACTTTCGCTTCTTTGCCAAAGATCAGGTGTTCAAAGGTGTGTGGGTTGACATCAGGGTCTTCTATTTGATTCCAGTAGTCCACCTGTCTGCTTTTGTGCCAATACCAAGCTGTTTTCAGGACTATAGCTCTATAATAGAGCTTGAAGTCAGGGATGGTGATGCCTCCAGAAGTTCCTTTATTGTACAGGGTTGCCTTGGCTATCCTAGGTCTTTGTTTTTTCATATAAAGTTGAGGATTGTCCTTTCTAGGTCAGTGAAAAATTATGCTGGTATTTTGATAGGGATTGCACTGAATCTGCAGATTGCTTTTGGTAAGATTGCCACTTTTACTACGTTGATCCTACCTATCCAAGAGCATGGGAGATCTTTCCATTTTCTGGTAACTTCTTTAATTTCTTTTTTTAAGGACTCAAAGTTATTGTTATACAGATCTTTCATTTGTTTTGTTAGAGTTACCCCAAGTTATTTTATGGTGTTCGTGGCTATTGTAAAGGGTGATATTTCTATGATTTCTTTCTCATCCCCTTCATTGCATATATATAGTAGGGCTACTGATTTTTTTTTAGTTAATTTTGTATCCTGCCACTTTGCTGAAGGTATTTATCAGCTGTAGGAGTTTCCTGGTAGAATTCTTTGGGTCACTTATGTAGACTATCATATCATCTGCGAATAGTGAAATCCTTTTCAGTTTGTATCCCCTTATCTCATTTTGTTGTCTGATTGCTCTAGCTAGAACTTCGAGTACAATATTGAAAAGATATGGAGAGTGGACATCCTTGTCTTGTTCCTGATTTAGAGTAATCGCCTTTAGTTTCTCTCCATTTAGTTTGATGCTGGCTGTTGGTTTGCTGTACATAGCTTTTATTATGTTTATGTATGTTCCTGTTATATCTGATCTCTCCAAGACTTTTATCATGAGGGGTGTTGGATTTTTTCAAAGGTTTTTTCAGCATTTGGTGAGATGATCATGTGTTTTTTTTTCTTTTTCTGATTGTTTATATTGCGAATTACATTGATGGATTTTCATATGTTGAGCCATCCCTGCATCCCTGGGATGAAGCCTACTTGATCATGGTGTATGATTTTTCTGATGTATTCTTGGATTCATTTTGCCAGTATTTAATTGAGAATTTTTACATCAAAGTTCATGAGAGAGATTGGTCTGTAATTCCCTATCTTGATTGTGTCTTTGTGTCGTTTGGCTACTAATGTAATTGTAGCCTGGTAAAAAGAATTTGACAGTGATCATTCTGCTTCTGTTGTGTGGAACAATTTGAAGAATATTGGTATTAGCGCTTCCTTGAATTTTTGGTAGAATTCCACACCGAAACCATCTGGCCCTGGACTTTTCTTGTTTGGAAGATATTTTATGGCTGCTTCTATTTCTTTAGAGGATATAGGTCTGTTTTAAATTGTTTATCTCTTCTTGATTTAATTTTTGTAAGTGATACCTATCCAGAAAATAATCCATTTCCTTTAGATTTTCGAATTTAGTGGAGTACAGATTTTCAAAGTATGACCTGAGGATTCTTTGGATTTCCCCAGTGTCTGTTGTTATGTCCCCTTTTTCATTTCTGATTTTGTTAATTAGCATGTTCTCTCTCTGTCTTTTAGTTAGGTTTGATAAGGGTTTGTTTATCTTGTTGATTTTCTCAAAGTACCAACTCTTTGTTTCATTGATTCTTGTATTGTTTTCTTTGTTTATATTTTATTGATTTCAGCTCTCAATTTGATTATTTCCTGGCGTCTATTCCTCCTGGGTGAGTTTGCTTCTTTTTGTTCTAGAACTGGTTTTGTCATGGAATATCTTGTTTTCTCCATCTGTAGTGATTGAGAGTTTTCCTGGGATAGTAGTCTGGGCTGGAATCTGTGGTCTCTTAATGTTTGTAAAACATCTATCCAGGACATTTTGGCTTTCATAGTTTCCATGTAGAAGTCAGGTGTAATTCTGATAGGTTTGCCTTTATATGTTACTTGGCCTTTTTCCTTTGCTGCTTTTAATATTCGCTCTTTATTCTGTATGTTTGGCATTTTAATTATTATATGGCAAGGGGACTTTTTTTGGTCCAGTCTATTTGGTGTTTGGTAAGATTCTTGTAGTTTCATAGGCATCTCCTTCTTCAGATTGGGAAAATTTTCTTCTGTGATTCTGTTGAATATGTTTTCTGCACCATTGATCTGGGTTTCATTGCCTTCTTCTAAACCTATTATTCTTAGATTTAGTCTTTTCACGATGTCCCATATTTCCTGGATATTTTGTGTTAAGGATTTGTTGGATTTAAGACTTTCTTTTGTCGATAAATCTATTTCCTCTAGTTTATCTTCAATGCACAAGATTATGTCTTCCATCTCTTGTATTCTGTTAGTTATGCTTGCATCTGTAGTTCCTGATTGTTTTTTTCAGCCTTTTGATTTCCAGCATTACCTCAGTTTCTGATTTTCTTATTGTCTCCATTTCTGTTTTCAGGTCTTGAACTGTTTTAATTGTTTCCTTCATCTGTTTGATTGTTTTTTTCTTGGCTTTCCTTGCTTTCCTTAAGAGATTTGTTGATTTCTTGCATTTTTGGTTTGTGTTTTCTTCCATTTCTTTAAGGATTTTCTCATATCCTCTTTGAGGGCCTCTATCACTTTCAGGAGGTTGTTTTGAAGGTCATTCTTTTCTGTTTCATCTGTGTTGGTATGTTCAAGTCTTGCTGGTGTAGATTTTTTAGACTCTGGTGGTGTCATATTGGTTCCTCTGTTGTTGACTATATTTTTATATTGCCTTCTTCCCATCCTTTCTTTCAGTGGGAACTCGTGGGGTGTCTTCCTCTCCTGGTGAGTTTGGGTCTAAGATTCCTTTCCAGTGTGTTCAAGGATGTCCAAATACTTCAATGGGTGGAAGTGGGTCTGGGACACTCTCAAGTACAGGGCAGAGACCAAAGAGCACGTCAGCATCTGTAAAGGACCAGAAGACACAGATGGGGGAAGACTCAGGGTGATCATTCTGGGAGGGGCAGGTCCTCTCTAGGTGCAGAAAACACCCAGGGGGAAGGAGCCAGGGGTTGTAGGGAGTTGGGCCTCAGAGCAGGGCCCCCACTCACCTTAAGCACTGGGAAAGGACCAGAAGACACTGAAGACTCGATATAATAATATCTTGTTTCAAGATACACCAGTAGCACAGCAACAAGAACTTTATGACATTTGAATAAAAACTGAAACACAGAAAGAGAATATATATTTGAGAAACTGATCTATGCGTATATAGTTAATTGTTCTTGATAGAGTTCTAAAAACATACAATGGAAAAAAGAATAGTATTTTCAACATATGATACACAGAAAATTAGGATCCACATGGAAGTGATTAAAATTTGATTTCTGCCTCTCATTCTGGAACATCAACTCACAGTGGATCAAACACAAAAATGTAATAACAAAGGAAACTAAGAGGAAAAATAACATGAAATACAGAAGTAGGTTTAGACACTTTATTTTGGATGGGATCCCAAAGCACAAAGCATAAAAGCAAACTCTTGGCAATGGAGTTTATCACATTCAAGTACTTCTGTATCATAAGGAAGATAATCAATAAACTTAATACACAGACTTTAGAATTGGAGAAAATGGTTGTCTGCTTTTCATTGTCAGTGATTTACATTTGAAGTATAGGGGTTTCCTATGTCAAGAATATATGAAAATCATTAAATAATTTTTTCAAGATAAGTGAGTTTGCAAAAGCTGAAAGGAAATGAACAGATACTTACCAAAAGAATGAATACAAATGCCAGTGAAGAAAATAATGTTTAATAATGCTCTGCCAATCAAACTCACCATGAGATATCTTATCATCCAATTAGAATGGCATTACAAAAAAAGGAGTCATTAAAATTGCAAGTGCTCTTGATTGTGTAGCAGGAAAGAAGCTCATAATCTGATGATAGGAATGTGATTTTGTGTAGTTACTGTAGAGAACAATATGGAGATTGCTTAAAATCCCAAAAATATCTACCACATATAATCCCTATATTCCTTTTTTTGGTGTATACCCATAAGAAATGAAATCAACCTACTCAGTCTTCACATATATTTTAATTACACACTGTTACTTCTCAGCACCTAAGATGAGAAATTTGTCTTTATTCACATCAATTGTGGAATAAGTAAGGAGAGTGTGGTATACTTATAACATTTAAGTCAGGGTCCAAGGTAATGGTTGAAAAGCTGCTTTTCAACCAAGGCTGTCACTTGTCCAGTTTGGTTATTTGATATATTTATTTAAAAAACTATTGAAATCAATTTCATGATACATTCATAGTTACTACTTTGTGAACATATGATGAATGTTGTGAAGACAATTATGATTAGGCTTCCTAATCATAGTATATTTTTAATATTCTTTTAGCTTTTATTAATTCTTTCTGGATTTTATACCATGCCTCCTCATACCAGTTACCTCCCTGTCCTCTCACATCTGCCCTCTGCTCTTGAAAACTGTCCCCCAAAACAAACAAAAAATTTCTAATAGAAAAAACAAAAATCAACGACTGAGTTTGATTGTTTCCTACCATCTACTCCCACTGCGTGAGTTTGCTTCTTTTTCCTTTAGAGCTTTTCAAGTGTGCTGCTAATTGCTGACATGAAATGTGGGCACTTAGTGCTATGAAATACTTTCCTTGCACTACTTTCCTTGTGTTCCACATGTGTGCTGTACATTCATTTTCACTGACTTCTAGAAAATATTTTATTTCTGCCTTGACTCAGTTATCATTCACTAGAGACTTATTCAGTAGGGTCAATGTGTGTTTTAAGCTTCAATAATGCTTCCTTTATAAATATGGGTGCATTTGTGTTTTGAGCACAGATGAAAAGAACTGAAATGTCTCAGTGGATTTTTCATTTGACACCTAAGAAGTGTTCTTCATTATCTCTTTTGATAAATTTTGGGTTGAAGTTTTATGAGATATGAGAATGGCTATGACATCTTTCTTCTTAGGTGTGTTTACTCAGAAAACCTTTTTCCAACCCTTTTTTCTAGCATAATATTTATCTTTGATGTTGATGTGTGTTTCTTGCATGCAGCAGAAAGAATCCTAATATCACATCCATTCTGTCTTTTTATTGTGTGATTGGACACACTGAAATTTAGAGTTATTAATGACCAAAGATTATTAATTCTTGTCATTTTTTGTCAGTAGTGGTTGTGATGTGTGTGTGTGTGTGTGTGTGTGTGTGTGTGTGTGTGTGTGTGTGTGTGTGTTTTCCTTCTTTTGGTTTTGGTGGTGTGGGATTATTTATTTCCTGTATTTTCATGGTTGTAGCTAGTTTCCTTCTATTACATTTTATAGGCTTACATATGTAAATAGGTATTGTTTAATTGTGACTTTATAATGGAATATTGTTTTTTCCTTCTATGGTTATTGAAAGCTTTGCTGGATATAGAACTCTGGGCTTGCAACCATAGTCTGTTAGAGTCTACAATATATCTGTTCAGGCCCTTCTGGCTTTTAAAGTCTCCATTGAAAAGTCAGGTTTAATTCTAATTAGATCTACCTTTATATGTTACTTGCTCTTTTTCCCTTGCATTTTTTATTATTCTTTCTTCTTTTTCTATGTTTAATGTTTTGTTTTTATGTGTTGAGGGAATTTCTTCTATGGTCCAATCTACTTGTGTTTCTATATGCTTCTTCTATCTTATAGACACCTATTTTAATGTTAGAAAGTTTTCCATCTATGAGTTTTGTTAAAATATTTTCTGGGGTGGAGGAGAGTCTGGATACAAGACTCAGTAGTAAAGGACACTAGCTGGTGTTCCAGAAGTTCTGACTTCAGTTCTCAGCAATCACATGATATGTCACAAACATCTGTAATGAGACCCAGTTCCCTCTTCTGGCTTTCAGGGATAAGCCATACAGAGCACTATACATAACCTTTTTAAAAAATATTTTCTGGGCCTTTAAGATGGGATATTCTCCCTTATTCTATTCCTGTTGTTCCTAAATTTGGTCTTTCCATAGTGTCCCAGACGTTCTGGATGTTTCAAGGCAGGAATTTTTTAGATTTATCATTTTCTTTGACCAATATAAATCTTCGATTGTATCTTCAACACCTGAGATTTTTCTGTATTCTTGTATTATATTGGTGAAGCTTTCTTGGTAGTTCCTGTTGGCTTCCCTAGATTTTCGATTTTCAGAATTCCCTCAGATTTTGTGTATATGTGTGTGTGTGTGTGTGTGTGTGTGTGTGTGTAGTGCTTTTACTTCCATTTTTAGGTCTTGAGTAATTTTTTTGTTTCCCTCAACTATTTGTTTGTTTGTTTTTCTTGGCTTTCTTTAAAGGATTTACTCATATTGTTCAATTTCTTCTTTGAATTTTCCTTACTTTCTTTATGGGATTAATTCACTTTCTCTTTAAGGAACTCTATCATCTTCATAAAGTTGGTTTCAAGGTCTTTTCCTTGTGCTTCAGACGTGTTGGAATATCTAGGGCTTGCTATAGTAGGATAGCTGGGCTCTGGTAGTGACATTTTGCCCTGGCTGTTTTTGATTGTGTTCTTAAGTGAGCATCTATAGCTCTCAGTTTGGGTAATTATAGGTCTAGGTGGTGATTTCTGAGTTTGTGTTTGCTGGATTGGAAACAAAAGTCTGATTTCAGCTTCCTGACTGGTCTTCTGTTCCATGTGGCCTGTGGTTGAGCAGGGGTTCTCTACCCAAGTTGGGGGCTCGGACATGACAATTCAGAGAAGAGAGGGGATTGAGGATAGTGTTGGGGGTGCGGAGACCATAGGCCATGCTAGAGGACTTGGCTTACCTAGAGTCCTGGCATGGCCTTTGGTCATGCTCACCTACCTGTTCTTCTCATCAGTGTGGCCTGCATTTGAGCAGAAGGGTCACCTGAGCTGGAAACAGGGATGCAGCAACTGGGATAGAGGTGGAGAGATGATTGAGGATTGTGTCTATGGGAACCTAGGAACAGCCTACCTGTTCTTCTTGCTGGCATGGTCTGCACTTTAACAGGAGATTTCTGCTCCAGTTAGGGACTTGGACATGACATTGCAGGGTGGGGGGTGGAAAGGAGAAGGATGGTGGTGGATTGGGTCTGTGGTAACTGAACCTAAGGAGTGAGAGAGTTTTGTGTTGGGTTTCATACCTGTCTTTCAAGTTGGTTTGTCCTACTGCATTTGTCATTTTATGTGTGTGTGTCAATTAAAATGCCATTGCCTAAGCCTAAAGCATATGTTCTTACAGAAGTTCTTATTTTACATTTAGATGTCTGATCAATGTTGGATTATTTTAATCTTCTTATTTTGTACTTAATGTCTAACTGTTGATGTACTCTTTGATAAAAGACTGACACCCGCTAGGAAATTGCTACTGATTATTCAAAAATATATCCTGGTCTTATTATGTCTGTTTATTGACTTCCTGCTGTTTTCAACTGCTCTGTGTGTGTGTTTCTACATTCACCATCATCACAGTTTTCTTTTCTTTTTCCCATATTTTGTTTGTTTGTTTGTTTGTTTTTTAAGACAGGGTTTCTCTGTGTAGCTTTGTAAACCAGGCTGTCCTCAAACTCACAGAGTTTCACCTGTCTCTGCCTTCTGAGTGCTGTGGTCAAAGGCATGTGCCAACAACACCCAGCTATCATCACAGATTTCTTTAATGATTATGGAAGACTTAATATCTTGTAGTACTGGAAAGCTCTTCCTTTCTTTTTAAACAATTATATTTAAAATAATTAAATGATAAGGAAATTATAGCTGGTAGAAATCTATTTGAGACTTGTGATATTTCTGTTGATTAATCAAGACACATCCTCTCCAGCACAAACTGCCATTGGTGTTTTTGATTTTTGCCATTCTGACAGGAGTAAGATGATATCTCAGAGTTGTTTTCATTTGCATTTCCTGGATCGCTAGGGATGTTGAGCACTTTCTCAAGTGTCTCTCAGCCAGTTTATATTCCTCAATTGAGAATTCTCTATTTAGTTCAGTCCCCCACTTTTTAATTGGATCCTTTGGTGTTTTGGAGACTTGCTTCTTGAGTTCTTTGTGAATTTTGGAGGTCAGTGCTCTGTCAGATGTGGGGTTAGTGAATATCTTTTCCCAATCTGTGGGGTGCCTTTTTGTCTTGCTGACTGTGTCCTTTGCCTTAGAGAAGCGTCTCAGTTTCAGAAGGTCCCATTTATTAATTGTCGATCTCAGTGTTTGTGCTACATAAGTTCAGGAAACAGTCTCCTGTACCAATTCATTCAAGGGTACCTCCCACTTTCGCTTCTAAGAGGTTCAGTGTGGCTGGATTTATGTTGAGGTCTTTGATCCATTTAGACAACTTTTGTGCATGGCAATACACATGGATCTATCTGCAGTCTTCTACATGCCAAAATCCAGTTATGCCAGCACCATTTGTTGAAGATGCTATCTTTTTTCCATTGTATAATTTTAGCTTTTTTGTTGAAAATCAGCTGTTCATAGGTTTGTGGATTAATCTCAGGGTTTTTCTTTGGTCGATGAATCTAGTTCTCCTAGTGTATCTTTAACACCTGAGAATCTCTCTTCCATTTCTTGTATTCTGTTGGTTATGATTGCATTTGTAGTACCTGACTGCTTTCCCAGCTTTTCTATTTCCAGCGTTCCTTCAGACTTTGTTTTTTTTATTGTTTCTATTTCAGATTTCAACCCCTGAATTGTTCGAATTGTTTCTTGCAATTTTTGTATTGTCTTTTGCTCCATTTATTGCATTTTTGGATTGTTTTTTCTTTCATCTCTTTAAGGGATTTTTTCATATCCTCTTCTAGGGTTTCTATCATTTCCATGAAGTTGTTTTTTATGTCATTCTCTTCTAGTTCATTTGTGTTGGGGTGTTCCAGTCTTGTTGGTGTAGGGTCTCTGGACTCTGGCGGTGTCATATTGGTTTTTCTGTTGCTCTTTGTGTTTTTATATTGTCTCCTTCCCATCCGTCCTTGCAGGGTACCTCTTCCTCTACTGATGGGTGTGGGACCAGGGTTCTCTTCTGTTGGGTGTCGGCAAGTCGACTGTTCTGGTAGCTCTCCACTTCTTTGTCTCGTGGGTGGAAAAATGGACTAGGATGCTGGGATGCTTTGGATCCCAATGGGATGGATGGGAGCCCCAGTGGAATGCCCCAGGCACAGGAGTGTAGTCTGGAGAGAGGCCCTGATAGTCTTTGTCACATGGGTGGAGCAGGAGACTAGGATGCTAGGGTGAGTTTGTTCCTGCCTCTGGAATGGGAGCCACTGTCACAGTCCGTGAGCACAGGCAGCCAGTCTAGTCCTAGTTTCGTGGGCAGAGCAGGAAACTATGTTACTTTGGCTCCTGCTGCCTCTGGCTGGAATGAAGCCTCAGTAGCAGAGCCCAGGCAGGTGGTCCAGAAATGGGCTCTGGTTTACCTGGACCCGTGGGTGGGGAGGTAGACTAGGGAGCGTTGGTTCCTGACGCTGGGATGGAAGACGCAGCAGTAGACCCCAAGCACAGACAGCCAGTCTAGTTCTAGTTCCATGGGTGGAGTAGGGAACTATGGTACCTTGGCTCCTGCTGCCTCTGGACCCATCGCATTGTCTGTCTTTAATTCTTCAGGCATACCCATGATGAATATAACTCCTAGCAAATGTGTGATTACCAAGTCAGCCTTTTTTGAATCCAAAGTTGCTCACTGAAAACCTGAATAGATATCAACAGTGTGATATATATATACATATATATGCATGTATGTATATATGCATATATGTATATTATTTTTCTAAATTCTACAAAATGAAACTCATTCATCTGTCAGATTTCATCGTTTGAGTACCCTTTGGTATTGCCTGCAGGTGGTGGAATTTGGTTGTATAAAAAACAAGTAGGATATTTTGTTATAATTTCTTTGGCTTGTTTCCAAGTGATGGAAAAGTCTTTTGTCAAACCTTTGCTCTTGACATAGTGTTTTTTATGAAATTCAGTTATGAATTAGTACATGTGATGTTTGTCTTTCTGGATCTGAGTTACCTCACTCAGGATGGTTTCACCTAGTTCCATCCAGTTGCCAGCAAAATTTTTATGTCATTGTTTTTAATAGCTGAGTAATACTTCACTGAGTATATTAGTCTGGACTAGCATCCATGGACTCTTATATTCTGCAAGACATCTGTCCAGGCCCTTCTGGCTTTTTAGAATCTCCCTGAGCAATCAGGTATAATTCTTACAGGTCTTCCTTTGTATGTTACATGCCCTTTTTCCCTTGTAGATTTTAATATTCTTTGATTGTTCTTCATGTTTAGTGATTTTATTATTTCATGATATAGGGACTTTTTCTGATACAATCTATTTGGTATTTGTATGCTTCTTATACCAATACATGCATGTCCTTCTTTAGGTAGGAAAACCTAAGGTTTTTCAAGCATGTTTTCTGGGATTTTGTGCTGAGATTCTTCTCCTTCTTTTATCTCAATTATTCTTATGTTTGATGTTTTCACAGTGTTCCAGTTTTCCTGGATATTTTGTGGTAGGTGTTTTTAGACTTAATAGTATGTATTCTTGGATGTATTTCTTCACTGTGTCTTCAATACCTGGTCTTCTTTCTTCTATCTCGTGTATTCTGTTAGTGATATTTTTGTCTGTAATTCCTGTGTGCTTACCCAGGCTTTCCATTTCCTGAATTCCCTGAGATTGTGTTTCTTTGTTGTTTCTATTTTTATTTTCATGCCATGAATAGTTTCCTTCACTTATTGGTTTTTTTCATTTTTTAGGCATTCTTTAAGGAATTTTTTTAGTTTCTCTATTATGTCTGCTCCTTTGTTCCTGATTTCTTTAAGGGAGTTTTTCATTTCCTCTAAAGGAAAACTATCATCTTCATAACATTACTTAAGATTATTTTCTTATACTTCAGGTACATAGGAACATTCAGGTCTTGCCCAGGATATCTGAGCTCTGGTGGTGCCATATTGCCCTGCTTGCTGCTGAGTGTACTTTTATACTGTCATTCAGGCACTTGGGCTTGGGATGATTCCTCTCGGGGTTTCTGGTTTTGGTGGCTAGGGTATCTGGCAGCTGATGTGACCTGTGGTCTATGTGGAGTTTCTGTTTCAGTTGAGTGTTGGCCTTCTGGCAGTTAGCTTGTACTTCAGTGCAGCAGGGGCTCTCAGTTCTTCTGATTAGTGTGGCCTGCCCTTGACCAGCTGAAGTCTGGTCAAGCTGATGTGGCTTGCACACCATTTTCGCTGGTGTGATCTATCCATTTTCTGACTGCTGTGGTCTGTACCTGAGTGTCCCACATCCACTGTGACTGGAGCAGGGTCCAGCAGAAGATCTGGCAATGATGTGGAAATGTATGGGTTAAGGGGGTATTGTCCTGGGGAACAGAATCCAGAGGAACAGAATCTAGGGAAGTGAAAAGTTCTTCTGGTAGGTGATCACTCATATGTTCTGGATACTGTGGACTGTACTTGAGGGGTGACAGTTCTCTGTGGTTGGGTACAGGAACTAGCAGTGGGGTGAGCAAAGAGCTGGGATCACATGGGTCAAGGGGTAGGAGGTCTGGTGGAACATAATCCAGCGAGAGGAGTTCCCTGCCTATTTATCTTAATAACAGAATTAAGGTGTGCTGCCCACAATCTTATGACGCCATTGCCATAGCCTTTTGAATAAAATTGCAGGTATAGAATCTGTACTACTTTGAGCCTTAAAAGCAAACATGATTTAATTTCCACAACACAGATCTGCCCAAATATATCGAGACTGCCTGTGTCCTGAATATATCTGAATTTGACCTATTTCACAGAGGAATTTCAGATGTTTTCCTGTAAGATAATGATTAATATATCTTTAATTTCATAAAATTGATTTTTCTAATTAGTGTGACAAGTGTTCTTCTCTCAGGGCTTTCAATTAATTATTAATTTCATCCAATGACTTACTGCTTAGAAGAACATACATTATAATGCCACAAAATATAGGAGATGACCATGATCTGGATTACAATAGAGAATAAAAATTAATCTGTGTGCTATGTTGAATCAGGAGTAGGATAAAATTAATCAATCATAAGTAGAAGATCTTGGAATAGGTTAAAAAGAGATATGCTAATAATTATTTAGGATAGTTCTAAAATTACTGACTTTATTAATCAATGTTCTGAGTAGTATAAATCAACACTGTGATGGACTAACTATTACTGCTGATGAGGCCATGAACTGCATCTAGAACCATGTAAGATGTAAATTGAAGCTGCAGGAAGTGCTGATCACCTCTGGTGATCATGAACTTTACAGAATGTTGAGGTTGTACCAAAAATTATCTATAAAGGGGTAAAACCTATGTCTACACACAAATGAAGATTATCTAAGAGCTGGAGAAATGTGATAATAATGATATTGATAATTTAAACAATGATTCCTTTTGGTACCTTTTAAAAATCAAGTGTCAGTCTGGCTACAGTCTTCCAAATGGTCAGGACACAATTTCGTGTACAGAGAATAGCTGGTCTCCTCATCAAAAATGCATCCATGTCAGTAAGCTAATTAATTTATTGATGACTTATGAAAAGTATGATTCTCAAATTTGCTAAAGAAGAACACTTAGAATAACAGGAATTTCAATTGGTAAACCATGTTACAAATGTATGGAAAATTCATGAAAAATTTCTCTCACACTACAAAAAATAAAATGAATAATGAATCTTAAGGAAATTTGTTATTGTTAAACATTATTTCAGATATTACTTTTAACACACTACCTGAGGTTTACGGAAGGAGAATTATACTTCATGAAAAAGTTAATACTATTCTTATATTAAAGTACCAGTTATAAGTAAGAAATAAGTATATAAAATTATAAATAAAAACTGAAGACAAAAAATAATGAAGCATTACTTGTAAAATTGTTAATACATTGAACAATATAGCACTTCAATATAATGTTCCAACAATAACTTCATATGGTGATTTTATATTATATTTCATCTCCAGTTAGTGTAACTGCTTATATGTAAACAGTTATATTGGATGTTAAGAAATATCTCTAATCTACTTCTCTGGTGAGCTCTAAGATATAACTCGGTTCCATGAAGAAAGTCCTGCTCACATACTCAGTTGTCTGAATTCCATTAGTTTCCTTGTCCTGAAAACACTCTGTTTTCTCATGCAGTTATTTTAATTAATAGAAAGCAATTCACAGATACAGTGGTTTAGCTATGATATGAGCGTTTTCATTTTGTTTTGTATTGCAAGTGAAAACTTGTGATTTTCCACAAATCAAAAATGGACATCTATATTATGAAGAGATACGCAGACCCTACTTCCCAGTACCTATAGGCAAGCAGTTCAGCTATTACTGTGACAGCGGATTTGGGCTTCCTTCTGGGTACAGTTGGGACTACATGAAGTGTACCGAAGATGGGTGGGAGCCTGCAGTGCCATGCCTCAGTAAGTCAATTTCTATATTAAATCATACTTGTTTTAAAGAGTGGAAAGGGTAGAGTACATACACAATACAGTTAAGTGTCACATGTCAAAAAGTAGATCAGCAGAAGAGTTTGTGAGCAAAGCAGACTAGTTTCTGTCCTTGGTGAGTAGCTGTTCATGAAATGCACACAAACAGTAGGTATTATGAGAATACTTTTATTGCTTGTATATGTTATTTATAAAAACTAAAGATAAATGTTACTCTTTTAAATATTTGATATTGGTTTTATTTTTGAATGTCATGCATGATCATTAAATGGATGTAATGATACAATTTGATTTAGTTCATTTTCAAATAAATGGAAGTTTTAATATTCTTTTTAATTTACCATTTTTGTGGTTATTAGGACAATGTGTTTTCCATGATGTGGAGAATGGAGAATCTCCATACTGGCAAAGAACATATGTACAGGACCAGTCTGTAAAAGTCAAGTGTCACTCTGGCTACAGTCTTCCAAATGGCCTGGACACAATTTCGTGTACAGAGAATGGCTGGTCTACTCAACCCAAATGCATCCGCATCAGTAAGTAACCAGCTCCAAGATCACAAGATGCTCTTGACTCCCTGTCCCATGTACAATGCATCGAGAGTATATAAATGGAATACAAAGGACTCTTGATAAGTATATATAAAAGTAAACATATCTAGAAGACATTAGGACATAATACAACAAAATATTGAGTAAACTGTTGATTACTTCATAGTAGTATATGCTTTGAAACCATTTTGTTATTTGACTCATAACAATTTTAGAGTTATAATTTAACATTAAAACAATCATAATAGTAGTACATATCATTGATTTATTCTAAAAATAGATTTTGTATGACTAATATTAGTAATCTCTTTAAACATGTACTTAGGTTTTATTTAGTAGGTTTTCCTTCATGCTAGTCTTTCTCATATTCTTAATTTTATACATTTTCTCTAGGGTCTTAGTCAATTGAAATAATTTGTGTGAACATATCACTTTTTCATATTGATGTATCCTTTTATATTTTACGTTCTATCCAGATAGATTGTTTAGATTTTCTCTTGAAGTAAATCAACAAGTTCTTAAACAAATGACAGTTTTACGCTCACTTTCCAAAGATTCCTCTTTGAAGAATCATTTATATCAAAAATGAGTTCAGGCATGTTTAGTGTTCAGGTCAAAGGCATTGAAAAAATGAGAATGCTACCTCTTTATCCACTTAACTATTGGCAGTGTCCTTTGATTTACACATGCTGTCCAGTTTCACAGCATCCCATTCATTAATTATTGATCTTCATGTCTGTATTACTGACTGGCGTTCTGTTCAGAAAGTTGAATCCTTTGCCAATATGCTCAAGGCACTTTCTCTTCTTAAAGTTCAGTGTAACTGGATTGATGTTGAGGTCTTTTATCCACTAAGATATGAGTTTTGTTCAGGGTGATAGATATGGATCTATTTGCATCCTTCTCTTACAGACATCCACTAAGATCCTTTGTTGAAGATGCTTTTTTTTCCACTGTGTATATTTTGCATCTTTATAAAAATCACATATCCATAGATAAGTGGATTTATGCCTAGTTCTTTGGTTCATTTCCCTTAATCAATCTGTTTCTTTTTATCTCAATACAATATTTTTTATTGCTGTAGTTTTGTAATACGGTGAAATATCAGGGATGCTGATATATCTGGGAGTTGTTTTATGTAAGATTGTTTAAGCTATCCTGTATTTTTGCACTTATATTCATAAGGGAAATTGGTCAGTAACTTTCTATGATTATTGAATCTTTGTACTGTTGGGATATCAGGGTAACTTTGGCTTCATAAAATGTATTTGGCGATGATCCTTTTGTATCTATTTCGTGTCATAAGTTTATGAGTATTTGGGTTAACTCTTCTTTGAAATTCTTGTAGAATGTATGTTATGGTTGTTCAGTATATGTTTTTTGTGAGCCTCCTAACAGTGGGAATAGGGTTTTTTTCTGACTCTTTCCTGTGCTAGAATTGTTTATCTCCTTATGGCTTGCCTCATCCAGGGGTGATCTGAGGGTTTGTGCCTAGTCCTATTGTTGCTCATGATGCCTCATATGGTCTATGAACATCATTTGGTGAGGTCTGATCTCTTATAAAGTGATATGTAGGAGTAGAGGACCAGGGGAAATGCTTAGATGGTGGAGAATATCTGGGAGAAAAAGTAGGAAAGGATGAGGTCAGGATGTATTCCATGAAAGACAGATATAGAAAAATAGAAAAGAATGGAAAGACAGTCTAGTATAATTCTGCAATGAAGCTCTCTGATACTGGGACTATTTAAACTCTGAGAATTTGTTGACTTCTATTTTACTAGGGGTTACAGGTCTATTTAAATGGTTTCTCTGATCTTGATTTAACTTTGGTAAGTAGTATCTACCAACAAAATTGTTCATTTCTTTAAGGTTTTCCAACTTTGTAGAGAACAGTTTTTTCAGATTTTTTTAATTTAAATTAGAAAGAAGCTTGCTTCACAAGTCAATCCCAGCTCCGCCACCCTTCTCTCCTCCCCCGCCCCCAAAATTCCCACAACTGCCCACCCAGTCCCCACTCTGTTCCCCATGGAGGGTGAGGTCCTCCATGGGGAGGTCTCCAAAGTTTGTCATATCATCCAAGGCAGGGCCTAGGCCCTCCCCCATGTGTCCAGGCTGAGAGAGAATCCCTCCATGTAGAATGGGCTCCCAAAGTTCATTTATACACCACTGATAAATACTGAGCTACTTACTAACCCAGGTTCCATAGATTGTCCAGGCCACCTCACTGACACCCAAATTTATGGAGTCTGGATCAGTCCCATGCTAGCCACTCAGCCATCAGTCTGGCGTCCAAGAGCTCCCTCTTGTTCAGGTCTGCAGTTTTTGTGGATTACACCAGCCCTTTGTTCACTACTCCTTCTTCTCTGCACCTGGGTTCCAGGAGTTCAGTTCAGTGTTAGCTGTGGTTGTCTGCCTCTGCTTCATCAGCCATTGGATGAAGGCTCTAGGATGGCATATAAGGTAGTCATCAAATCTCACTATAGGGGAAGGACATTTAAGGTAGCCTCTCCACTATTGCTGAGTTTTCCGGTTTGTGTCATCCCTGTAGATTTCTGGAAATCTCACTAGTGCAAGATCTCTCCTCAAATCTATAATGACTCACTATGCTATGGTATCTCTTATCCTGCTCTCCTCTATTCTACCCCTAACTAAGGCTTCCTGATCCCCCATGTCCTCCTCTCCCCTCCTTTTCTCCCTCTCTGGTTTTTAATGTATGTCCTAATGATTCTTTGGATTTCCTTGTTGTATGATGTTATACCCCTCTTTTCATTTCTGATTTTGTTAATTTGAATATTCTGTTTCTCTCTTAGTTGTATTAGAGAAGGATTTGTCTATCTTATTGTACATTTTCAAAGAACCAACTCTTTGTTTCTTTGATTCATTGTATGGTTCTCTTTGTTTCTATTTTACTGATTTCAGCCCTGAGTTTGATTGTTTCCTACCATCTACTCCCCAGGGGTGAGTTTGCTTCTTTTTTCTTTAGAGCTTCCAAGTGTGTTGGTAATTGTGAGATCTCTCTAATTTTTCAGTGTGGGCACTTAGTGCTAAGAAATTTCTTCTTTGCACTACTTACCTTGTGTCCCATATGTTTGGTTGTATTGTATATTCATTTTCATTGAATTCTAGAAAATCTTTAATATCTGTCTTGATTCAGTTATCACTCAGTAGAGACTGGTTCAGTTTCAATGAATTTGCAAGCTTTCTGCTGTTTCTATTGATAATATCTAGTTTTAATTTTTGGTAGCCTGATAGGACTGCATGTAGTTGTTTCAATTTATTTGGGTCTGTTGAGATTTGCTTTGTGACTAACTAGAAAACTTTGTTTAGTTCCAGTATTTATGTTTATTTTGTGTCTGGATAGCCTTTCTATTGATTAGAGTGTGGTATTGAAGTCTCCCACTCTTAATGTGTAGGGTTAATGTGGGTTTTAAGTCTAACAATGCTTTTTTTTTACAAGTGTAGTTGCCTTAGTGTTTTGGGCACAGACGAAAAGAATTAAAATATCTTGGTGGATTTTGAATTTGATAATTAACAAATGTCCTTCATTGTATCTTTTTATAAATGTTGTTTTGAAGTTGTTTTATTAGATATGGGAATGTGTATGACAGCTTGCTTCTTAGGTGCATTTACTTGGAAAATCTTTTTCCAACATTTTTTTCTCAGGTAATAATCAACTTTGATAGTGAGGTATGTTTCTGTATGCAGCTGAAAGAATTATTCTGTTTTAACATCAATTCTTTGTCTTTGTATTAGTCAATTGGGATGACTGATATTTTGAGTTATCAATGACCAATGATTGCTAATTCCAATTATTTTGTTGGTGGTGATGGCTGTGATGTGGGTATGTGTTTGTGCTTCCCTTCCTTCTGTTATGGTGGTGTGAGATTATTTATTTCCTGTGTTTTCATGGGTGTGGTTAATTTCATTTTAGCCTTTTGTGGGGTTGTATTTATAAATAGGTATTGTATAAATGTAACTTTATCATGGAATATTGTGGTTTTTCTTTCTATGATTCTTGAAAATTCTGCTGGTTATAGAGGTCTGGGATTGCAAACCTGGTATCTGTTTTTATTTAAATTAGAAATAATCTTATTTTATATATCATTCTCAGTTCCCTCTCCCTCTCATCCTTCCATGCCCACCACTGACCTCCCATTCCATAGTCATTATGGTCCCCAGTGAGTGTGATGCCTTCCATGGGATCATCAGAGTATATCACATCCAGTATGTCTAGACTGAGAGAGTATCCATCTCTGGGAAATGAACTCTCAAAGTACATTTGTACACTAGTGATAAATACTGCTCATTTACCCAGAGCCCCATAGAATTCCCAGGCCTCCTAACTGACATAAAGTTTCAGAGGGCCTAGTTAGGTCCTATGTGGTTTCCCATATGTCAGACTGGGTTCATGATTTCCCACGTGCTCAGGTCAGCTGTTTCTGTGGTTTACCCCAGCCTGATATTAACCCCTTTGTTCATCAATCCTCCCTCTCTGAAACTGGATTCCCGAAGTTCAGATCAGTGCTTAGTTGTGGGTGTCTGTTTCTGCTTCCATCAGTTGCTAAATGAAGGCACTAGGATAACATGTAAGGTAGTCATCAATCTCATTGGAGGGAAAGGGCATTTAAGGCAGCCTCTCCAACACTGCTTATATTCTTAGATAGGGTCAGCCTTGTGGATATCTGAACATTTCCCTATTGACATATTTTGCTTTAAACCTATAGTGGCTCCCTGTATTGATGTATCTCTTTTCTTGCTCTCCTCTATTCATCTCCCAACTCAGTCTTCCTGATCCCTCATATTTTCCTTGCCCCTCCTCATTTCCCCTTCTGTTTCTCCAAACTCCCTCCCCTCTCCCCCATGCTCCCAATTTGTTCTGTAGATCTTGTCACTTTCCCCTTTACTGGGGGACCATGTGTGTCTCTCTTATGGTCCTACTTGTTTTCTAGCTACTCTGGAGGTGTGGACTGTAAGCTGGTAATCCTTTGTGCTATGTATATTATTTACAATTAGGTGAGTACATACTATGTTTCTGTTTCTGTTACTGGGTTATGTCACTTAGAATGGTTTCTTCTAGTCGCATCCATTTGCCTGCAAACTTTAAGATTCCACTGGTTTCTTTGTCCATTTTGTAGTACTCCATTGTGAAATGTACCACATTGGCTGTATCTATTCTTTGGTTGAGGGGCATTTAGGTTGCTTCAAGGTTCTGGGCATTACAAAGAATGCTACTATGAACACAGTTGAACAGATGTTCTTGACTGAATGAGCATCCTTTGGGTATATGCCTAAGAGTGGAATTGCTGGATCTTGAGGTAGCCTGTTTACCATTTTCCAGAGACAACACTATTCTGATTTCCAAAGGGGCTATAAATGTTTGCACTCCCACCAGCAATGGAGGTGCATTCCCCTTTCTCCACATCCTCTCCAGCATAAACTGTCATAGGTGGTTTTGATTTTGGTCATTCTGACAGATATAAGATGGTATCTCAGAGTTGCTACAATTTGCATTTCCCTGATGGCTAAAGATCTTGAGCAATTTCTTAAGTGTCTTTCACCCAATTTACATTCTTCTATTGAGAAGTCTCTGATTAGTTGCATAGCCTGCTTTTTATTTAAATCTTTGGTATTTTGGTATATAACTTCTTAAGTTCTTTGTATATTTTAGAAATGAGTCCTCTGTCAGATGGGGTTGGTAAGGAGCCAGTATATCTATTTCTTGTATTGTATCTTTATCACCTGAGATTTTTCTCTTCCACTGTTGGATTCTATTCGTGAAGCTTGTCTTGGTAGTTCCTGTTTGCTTCCCTACATTTTCTATTTCTAGAATTTGCTCACATTTTACTTCAGTGCTTTTATTTCCATTTTCAGGTCTTCAGCAATTTTATTTGTTCCCTTCAACTGTTTGTTTGGGGTTTTTCTTGGCTTTCATTAAGGGATATAATCGTTTCGTGCAATGTTTTGATTTTCTTTACTTTCTTTTAGAGATTCATTCTCTTCCTCTTTAAGGAACCCTACCACATTCATAAAGTTGATTTTAAGGTCATTACCTACTATTTGAGATGTGTTGGAATCTCCAGGGCTGGTATCGTGTAGTGACATTCTGCCCTGGCTCTTGTTTATTGTGCTCTGAAGCTAGCATCTATAGCTCTCCGCTTGTGGTAATTATAGGACTAGGTAGTGATTTCTGCATTTGTGTTTGTTGGATTAGAAACAAAAGCCTGATTTCTGTTTTCTGTCTAATCTACTGTTGTGTCTGCTCTGAGGTTTAGCATGAGTTCTCCACCCTGGTTGGGGAATGGGACAAGGCAATGAGGAGGAGAGAGAGGATTGAAGATAGTGTTGAAGGTGAGGAGACAAAAGGCCATGCTGGAGGATTTGAATTACCTGGAGCTCTGGCATGGACTTCTTCTCCTCAGAGTGGCCTACATTTGAGCAGAGGATCCACCTGAAATGAAAACATGAATGCAATAACTGGGGTGGAGTTGGAGGGATGGTGGAAATTGTGTCTGTGGGAACCTAGGAACAGCCTGCCTGTTTTTGCTAGCATGGGAATGTCTGTCCCAGTTGTAGACTTAGATCTGACTGTAGTAGTGGAATGGTGGTAGATTAGGTCTGTAGAAAGAAGTGAGATTATTCTGTGTGTTGGCTACATACCTGTTTTTCATGGTGGTATGCCCTGCCTCATTGGTGATTTTTTGTGTGTTAAAAATGTCATTGCCTAATCCTGAAGCAAATATTCTAAAATTTCATATTTTACATTTAGATGTTTGATCAATATTGGGTTAATTTTTATATGAGTGTGAGAGAAAGAAATTTAAGCTTCATATTTTACATTTAATGCCTAACTGTTGATGTCCTATTTGATAAAAGACTATCTTCCACTAGTAAAATGCTGTCAATTCTTCATAAATATACCATGGTCCTATTTGTGATATTTATTTACTCCTTGTCCTATCCCACAGCTCTGTGTTTTTCTACATTCACCAACATCATGTGTTTCTTTCTTTTTTCTTTCTTTCTTTTTTACTTTTACTAATTTTTTGTGTGTTTTAGGATAGGTTTACTCTGTGTATCTTTGTAAACCAGGCCAGCCTCAAACTCACAGAGCTCCACCTGCCTCAGCCTCCCAAGTGCTGGGATCAAAGACATGTGCCAACACCACTCAGCTTATCGACACAGACTAAATATCTTCTAATATTGCACAATAGTTACTTTCTTTTTAAACAGTTATATTTAAAATAATTAAGTTATAAATAATGTACAAGTTGTGGAAATCTATTGTTTGAGAATGGTGATATTTCAATTAATCAAAACAATATATAATCTTTAAATTAGGTTTCAAATATCTCTATCCTTCAGCTTTTTGAAGAATTTTCTTACTATTTGGTCTCTGGCCAGGTGACTTTTAGAATGATTTTGCTTTTCTAAGATCAGTTTGAGGACCATTAGTATAGTGTAATTTAATTTTTGCATTCATGAGTGTGATATATTTTTGAATTTACTTACATGCATTGTTTCCTATAGCTCTGTTCTGTTGTGTGCAGCTCAAATATCCTGTATGTTATCAGTAGATGTTTAGCTAATTCATGTTTTTCATACTGAAGCAACTTTATTCATCTGTTTTTCTTGAGTGGGTTGTAGAATCTACAGCTTTTACTAACTCCATTAGTTACCAACTTGTCAAATTAATTTACATGAGTGTCCAAAATATTCCCCAAATTTTCATTTAAAATAGATAAAATAATATAGTTGGCATAATTGCTGATATTGGTAATCTGTGCCATTTCTACTTTTTATCTAATATGTCTGTTTAAAATTTATTAATCTGACTGGTTGTTTCTCTTCTGGACACGATCCCCCTCACCCAAGTTACTCAATTTTACTTTAATTTCTGCATTTTTATAATGTATTAAGAGAGCCTCAGTTAACTCATGTAGTGCTATGTTCCTTTTCAATGTTAATGTTGGATGCAGCCATCTTCCTCCATGCTCTTGGTTGTCATCCCACAGATCTGTGTATTTGGTGTACCCATTGATACTTGTATGGTAGATAAGCACTAGCAAAAGTTTTTCTGGAAAGTTTTATTAGGAGATAAATTGTTGCCAAAATATATTTCTTTTTTTATATTGTATTTTTTATTTTTAAATTTAAATTAGAAACAAGGTTGCTTCACATGTCAATTCCAGGTCCCTCTCCCTTTCCCTCCCCTCCTACCACACCCTCTCACCAGCCCTCTCCTATGTCCCCTCATTTCCCCAGGGAGGATGAGGCCCTCCATGGGGGTATCCATAGTCTGTCATTTCATGCAGGGCAGGGCCTAGACACTCCCCCAAGAGTGCAGGGTGAGAGTGCACCTCACATTGTTGGATGGGCACCCAAAATCCATTTGTATGCCAGCGATAAGTACTGATCTACTACCCAAGGTTCAATATATTTTCTTACACCTGCACCACATTCTTTTGAGCAAAGCACCAGCCTTCTGTTGGAACTTTTTCCACCAGGAATTAGGATTGGAAAACTGCATGATAGGAAGACTGAGTTCTAATGATCATTTGGTTCCCTTTGACACTTTATTAGTCTGGTGTGGAGAGCTCTTTTTTTTTAATCCAATGTGCATGCTATTCTGGGGGACTTTCTAAAGGATCATGGTGAATGATTTTAAATTATTCTGAATCTTCATATATAATGACTAATGCTTATTTTAATATCTTTTTATATTATAAATGTTTAAGCTAGTAAGCATTCATTCATCTTTTTCTTACTCCTTCCCCTTTTAGATATGTGTTTAAGATTAGATACGGAAATTGTAAATGGGTTTCTTTCTGAATATACTCTTACTTATGAACTAAATAAAAGTACTGTTAAAGTAAACAACAATATATAATATCAAATGGAGAAACATCATGCACAATTACCCACCTCCATAATGAATCGTCAGTGCAACCCTCATGCATTAGTGAGTACTTCATTGTATTGCCATTATACTAGTGATGTATAAGGGTTTAGCTTTATTCTCCTTTTGAGGTAGATGATGTTGCATTTGAAAGATGAGTTTTAACTTTAGGAAAAAAATTCACATGGCTATTCGGTTTTCCTTTTGGACTGATTTCAATATTGTAAATATTCAGCTAATTTCCCTTTTTCTTTTTTGTTGTTTTTTTCTTTAAATCATAAACAAGCTTGCTTCATATGTCAATCCTAGCTTCCTCTCCCTCCCCTCCTTTTCCCGCCCAGCACCAACTTCCCCAACACACCCCTAATCCCCATCCCACTCTCCAGGGAGTGTGAGGCCCTTCATGGGCATCTCCAAAATCTGTCATATCATCCAGGGCAGGGCCTAGGCCCTCCTCCATGTGTCCAGGCTGGGTGAGCATCCCTCCATGTGGAATGGGCATTTAAGGTAGCCTCTTCTCTATTGCTTAAATTGCCAGTTGGTGTCATCCTTGTAGATCTCTGGAAATCTCATTAGTGTCTGATCTATCCTCAAGCCTATAATGGCTCCCTATATTATGGTATCTCTCATCATGCTCTCCTCTATTCTTCCCCTGGCTCAGTCTTCCTGCTCCTTCATATGCCCTCTCCCCATCTCTTCACTCCCTCACATTTCCCCCAGCTCTCTCTCCCCTCCCCCGTGCTTCCAGTCCACTCAAGACTATCCCATTTCCCTTCTCTGGGGTACCATGCATATCTCTCTAAGAGGTTTCCCTGTTTCCCAGACTCTCTGGTAGTGGGATTATAGGCTGAAACTCCCCTGAATCATGTCTAAAGTCCATATATGAGTGAGTACATACCATGTTTGTCTTTTTGTGACTGGGTTACAACACAGATGATGATTTTCTTCTAGTGCCATACATTTTCCTGAGAATATCAAGATTCCATTTTTTCCCACTAAGTGGTACTCCATGAGTAAATGTATCACATTTTCTCTATCTACTCTTCAGTTGAGAGGCATTTAGGTTGCTTCTACATTCTGGATATTACAAATAATGCTGCTATGAACATAGTAGAACACATGTCCTTGTATGAATTCACAGATTTGGGGTATATGCCTATGAGTGGAATTGCTGGATCTTCTGGTAGACTGATTTTCATTTCCCTGAGGAATCTCCATACTGATTTCCAAAGTTGCTCTACAAGCTGGAACTCCAACCAGTACTGGAGGAGTGTTCCCCTTTCTTCACATCCCCTCCAACATAAACTGTCATTGGTGTTTGTGATTTTAGCCATTCTGACAGGAGTGAAATGGTGTCTCAGTAGTTTTGATTTGTATTTCCCTGATGGCTAGGGATGCTGAGTACTTTCTTAAGTGTTTCACAGACATTTTAGACTACTCTATTGAGAATTCTCTATTTAGTTCTGTACCCCACTTTTTAATTGGATCCTTTGGTGTTTTGGAGACTTGCCTCTTGAGTTCTTTGTAAATTTTTGAGATCAGTCCTCTGTCATATGTAGGGGTAATGAATATCTTTTTCAATTATGTGGCCTGCTTTTTTGTCTTGTTGACTTTGTCCTTTGCCTTACAGAAGTTTCTCAATTTCAGGAGGTCCCATTTATTAATTGTCTATTTCAGTGTATGTGCTACTGTTATTATGATCAGGAAGCAGTCTCATATACCAGTTGATTCAAGGGGACCTCCCACTTTAACTTCTAAGCAGTTAGTGTGGCTGGATTTATATTGAGGTCCTTAATCCATTGGGACTTAAGTTTTGTGCATGGCAATCGCATGGATCTCTCTGCAGTTTTCCACATGCCAGAATCCAGTTATGCCAGCAACATTTGTTGAAGATGCTCTCTTTTTTCCAATGTATAATTTTAGCTTCTTTCTCAAAAATTAAGTGTTCATAGGTGTGTGGGTTAATATCAGGGTTTTCATTTTCATTCCATTGGTCTACCTATCTATTTTTGTGCCAATACCAAACTGTTTTCAGGATGATGGCTCTTGAAGTTAGGGGTGGTGATTCCTCTGGAAGTTCCTTTAATGTACAGGGTTGTTTTGGCTATCCTGGGTGTTTCATACTTTCATTGGCATGTCTTTTTTATGTTGGGAAAGTTTTCTCCTATGATTTTGTTGAATATGTTGAGTTGGGTTTCTTCACCTTCTTCTATACCTATTATTCTTAGATTTGGCCTTTTCATGTTGTCCCATATTTCCTGAGTATTTTGTGTTAGGGATTTGTTGGACTTAAGATTTTCTTTGGTTGATGAAACTATTTCTTCTAGTGAAACTTCAATGCCTGGGATTCTCTCTTGTATTCTGTTGGTAATACTTGCTTCTGTATTTCCTGATAATTTACTCATCTTTTCTAATGACATCATTCCTTCATACTGTATTTTTTAATTGACTCTATTTTAGCTTTAAAACCTTGCACTGCTTGAATTGTTTCTTGCAGTTTTGGGTTTGTCTTTTCTTCCTTTTCTTTAAAGGATTTTCTCATTTCTTCTTTTAGGATGTCTATCATCTTCATGAAGTTTTTTAAGGTTGTTCTCTTCTGCTTCATCTGTGTTGGGATGTTCAGGTCTTGCTGGTGTAGAGTCCCTAGACTCTGGGGTTTCATATTGGTTTTTCTGTTGTTGAACGTGTTCTAATATTGTTGTTTTCCCATCACTTCTTCCAGTGGGCCCTGGTGGAGTCTCTTCCTCTCCTGGTGGGTACAGGTCCAAGGTTCTCTTCAGGTGGGTGCAAGCAGGTCCAGTACTCTGATGGCTCTCACTGTGGGTACAGGCAGTTCTGAGGCACACCCTCTCCCAGTGGGTGGAAGCTGGATTAGCACAGTGCCATCATCAGACTCCAGGTGACTTGGTGAGCCAGGGAGAGCCAACCTGTCTGCAATTTCCAGCATACAATTTTAGATATAGTGAAGGACTCTTTGACAGCTGACATTTTAAAGACAGAATCTGTGATGCTACCATCTACTTCCAGGAACTATTAGAAAAATATAACTTGGAGGTGACTAGAGTCCCTATCAGGAAGCCAACAAGGCTAATTTACCTCTTATCAATAAATGTGTGTTTCTTCAAAAATGAGAATGAAAAATCAAGAATGTGTGGATAGAGAAACAATAAATACTCCAGTGTTTTGAAAAAGGAGAAACTCTGCCTGTCTGGATTGGCATCTTTCTGTTTAACAGCTAAGAGATTTACTAGCACTAGAAGGTTTCATTGTAGACATGCTTATTTTAATTTAGCCACTGCTTTAGTTAAGAAGGAAGAAAGAATGTGCCCTTTACCTCTCAGTTTATGTGATTAAAATTTCTGTTATGTACCTACAATCAATTATGTAGCTACATAAGTTACTTATATAGCCACAATCCACTAAAAATTTCATATTGTGTTTACCACTGCACTTTTATTGGTTCTGCTTGTGCTTGTACTTTGACTTGGTCTCTCAAACATCAAATATGTGTTCTCAGATTCAACAAAGGCATGTGGGCCTCCACCACCTATTGACAATGGAGACATCACCTCCTTCCCTCTATCCGTATATGCCCCATCATCATCAGTTGAATATCAGTGCCAGTCCTTGTACCAACTGCAGGGTAACAAGACAGTAACATGTAGAAATGGAGAGTGGTCTGAGAAGCCAAAATGTTTATGTGAGTACCTTGTTTTCATATATTCTGGCAATGTTAATATTCGAGTATGAAGATGGAAGTCAACTCATTTCATTTGAAAGTATATATGTCGGACTGGAGAGATGGCTTAGAGGTTAAGAGCACTGGCTACTTTTCCAGAGATCCTGAGATCAATTCCCAGCAACCACATGGTGCCTCCCAACCATCTGTAATGAGATCTAGTGGCCTATTCTGGCCTGCAGGCATACATGCAGGCATAATACTGTATAAATAATAAATAAATCTTTTTTAAAAAGTGTGTGCAAAAAAGTATATATTGTCAGATGTGATAAGTCCTGAAGAGGCACCCATATAAGAACTGAAAACAAATCTGATTAATAAATAAATGGGTATCACTATACAAAGTTATCACCCTTTTTCTATATGTTAATTCCATTTTTATAAGAACTAACAATAAAAGCAATCTCACTCATGGTAATCTAAAAAAATGTCAAGCAATGTATTTAACTGAATTGAATGACTTTTGAATGCTTAGGTTAATAGATGATAGAATCTCACAAAGCAAAAGAGGATAAAGAAATCTTATATGTTAGTGAGTTGAAAGAATTAATATTAAAATATTCATGTTTGCCAAAGCAATTAGGCAGACTCTATAAGACTCCATTAAAATATGGACAACATTCTTCACAGAGGTATGAGGAGTAATTTTAAAATTTGCATGGAAGTACAAAGAAAAGGAACTGAAACATAAAAAAATAGAGATATCATAATATTTTGTTTCAGGATACACCAGTAGTACAGCAACCAGAACATTATGACATTTGAATAAAAACTGAAGTGCAGAAAGAGACTATATAGTTGAGAAACTGATCTATGCATATAGAGTTAATTGTTGTTTATAGAGTTCTAAAAAATTATAGTGGAAAAAATAATACTATATTCCATATATTATACATGGAAAATTGAGATCCATATGGAGGTGATTAAAATTTGATTCCTGTCTCTCATCCTGGAAAAACAAATCACAGTGGATCAAACACAAAAATGTAATAACAAAGGATACTAAAAGGAAAAATAAAATGAAATACAGAAGTGGATTTAGACACTGAATTTTGGATGGGATCCCAAAACACAAAAGTAAATTCTTGGCAGTGGAGTTTATCACATGCAAGTACTTCTGTATCATAAGGAAGATAATCAATAAACTTAATACACTGACTCTAGAATGGGAGAAAATGGTTGTAAGCTATTCACTGTCAGTGATTTACTTGTGTAGTATTAGGTTTTCCTATGTCAAGAATATATGAAAATCATTAAATAATTTTTGCAAGATAAGTGAGTTTATAAAACCTGAGAATAAATGAAGAGATACGTACCAAAAGAATGAATACAAATGCCACTGAAGAAAATAATGCTTAATACCATAGCTTTCCTGGCACTGCCAATCAAAGTCAACATGAGATATCTTATCATCCACTTAGAATGGCATTACAAAGAAAGGAGTCATTAAAATAGCAAGTGCTTTTGACTGTATAGAGGGAAAGGAGCTCACAATTTGATGGTAGGAATGTGATTTGTGTAGTTACTATGGAGAACAATATGGATATTGATAAAATCTAAAATAGATCTACTATGTGTTCTTTTCTCGGGGTTGTTCAATTAATTATTAATTTCATCCAATGACTTACTGCTTAGAAGAACATACATTATAAAGCCACAATATATGAGAGATGACCATAAATCTGGATTACAGTAGAGTCTAAAAATTAATCTGTGTGCCATGTTGAATCAGGAGTAAGATAAAATTAATCCATCATAAATAGAAGATCTTGGGATAGGTTAAAGAGAGCTATGCTAATAATTATTTAGGATAGTTCTAAAATTACTGACTTTATTAATCAATGTTGTGAGTAGTATAAATCAACACTGTGATGGACTAACTATTACTGCTGATGAGGCCATGAACTGCATCTGGCACCATGTAAGATGTAAATTGAAGCTGCAGGAAGTGCTGATCACCTCTGGTGATCATGAACTTTACAGAATGTTGAGGTTGTATCAAAAATTATCTATAAAGTGGTAAAATAGATTCACCTGTGTCTACACACAAATGAAGATTAGTTTAGAGCTGGAGGAATGTGACAATAATGATATCTTTTAAAAGGAAACCTAAGGGAGCTACTTAATTTATTTTTTTAATTTAGGTTAGAAACGATCTTGTTTCGCATGTCAATCCCAGTTCCTTCTCCCTTCCCTCCTCCCGAGTCCTCCCCACCATGTCCCCAAAGTACGATTCTCAAATTTGCTAAAGAAGAACACTTAGAAAAACAGGAATTTTAATTTATAAACCATGTTACAAATGTATGGAAATTCATGAAAAATTTCTCTCACACTACAAAAAATAAAATGAATAACGGAGCTTAAGGCAATTTGTTATTGTTATACATTGTTTTTGATATTACTTTTAACATATTTACCTGATGTTTACTGAAGGAGAATCATATTTCATGAAAAAATAATTCTATTCTTATATTAAAGTACCACTTATAAGTAAGAAATAAGTATATAAAATTATAAATAAAAACTAAAGACAAAAATAATGAAGCATTACATGTAAAATTGTTAATACATTGAACAATATAGCCCTTCAATATAATTGTTCCAGCAATAGCTTCCTATGGTGATTTCATGTTATATTTCATCTCCAATTAGTGTAACTGCTTATATGTAAACAGTTATATTGGATGTTAAGAAAAATCTAAAATCCACTTCTTTCGTGAGATCTAAGATATAACTCGGTTCCATGAAGAAAGTCCTGCTCACATACTCAGTTGTCTGAATTCCTTGTCCCTGAATTAGTTTCCTTGTCCTGAAAACACTCTGTTTTCTCATGCAGTTATTTTAATTAATAGAAAGCAATTCACAGATACAGTGGTTTAGCTATGATATGAGCATTTTCATTTTGTTTTGTATTACAAGTGAAAACTTGTGATTTTCCACAAATCAACAATGGACATCTATATTATGAAGAGACCCGCAGACCCTACTTCCCAGTACCTATAGGCAAGCAGTTCAGCTATTACTGTGACAGCGGATTTGGGCTTCCTTCTGGGTACAGTTGGGACTACATGAAGTGCACCAAAGATGGGTGGGAGCCTGCAGTGCCGTGCCTCAGTAAGTCAATTTCTATATTAAATCATACTTGTTTTAAAGAGTGGAAAGAGTAGAGTACATACACAATACAGTTAAGTGTCACATGTCAAAAAGTAGATCAGCAGAAGAGTTTGTGAGCAAAGCAGACTAGTTTCTGTCCTTGGTGAGTAGCTGTTCATGAAATGCACATAAACAATAGGTATTATGAGAATACTTTTATTGCTTGTATATTTTATTTATAAAAACTAAAGATAAATGTTACTCTTTTAGATATTTGGTATTGGTTTTATTTTTGAATATCATGTATGATCATTAAATGGAGGTAATGATATAATTTGACTTAGTTCATTTTCAAGTAAATGAAAGTTTTAATATTCTTTTTAATTTACCATTTTTATGGTTATTAGGACAATGTGTTCTCCATGATGTGGAGAATGGGGAATCTCCATACTGGCAAAGAACATATGTACAGGACCAGTCTGTAAAAGTCAAGTGTCACTCTGACTACAGTCTTCCAAATGGCCTGGACACAATTTCGTGTACAGAGAATGGCTGGTCTCCTCAACCCAAATGCATCCGTATGAGTAAGTAACCAGCTCCAAGATCACAAGATGCTCTTGACTCCCTGTTCCATGTATAATGCATCGAGAGTATATAAATGGAATACAAAGGGCTCTTGATAGTATATATAAAAGTAAACATATCTAGAAGGCAATTAGGACATAATACAACAAAATATTGAGTAAACTTTTGTCTACTTCATAGTAGCATATGTTTTGAAACCATTTGTTATCTAACTTCTAACAATTTTAGAATTATAGTTACCACTAAACAAATAATAATAGAAGTACATATCATTGATTTATTACTTAAGTGTATTTTATATGGTTAATATTAGTGATCTGCTTAAATATATACAGAGGTTTTATTTAGTAGACTTTCATTCTTGCCAGCTTTGCCCATATTCTTAATTTTACATATATTCTCTAGGGTCTTTGTAAATTAGAATAATTTATATGAACACATCACTTTTTCATATTCATGTATCTTCTTATTTTTTAAGCTCTATCCAGATAGATCGCCTTAGCTTTTTTCCTCTAAGTAACTCAACAATTCTCAAACAATGACAGTTTTATTCTCAGTTTCCAAGGATTCATCTTGGTAAAGTAATTTATGTCAAGAATGAGTTCAAACATGCTTAGTGTCCAGGTCAATGGCTATGATAAAAATGAGTGTGTCACCTCTTTGTCCACTTAACTATTGGCAGTGTCCTTTGATTTACACACGCTTTTCAGTGAAGATCCCATTCACTAATTGTTGATCTTAATGTTTGTATTACTGGTTGGTGTTCTGTTCAGAAAGTTAAGTCGTTTGCCAATATGTTCAAGGTACTTTCTCTTCTGCAAGGTTCAATGTAACTGGATTCATGTTAAGGCCTTTGATCCACTAGGACTTGAGTTTTGCACAGCGATATAGATATGGATCTATTTGCATCCTTCTACTTGGTGAGATTCTTTGTTGAAGATGCTTTCTTTTTCCATTGTGTATATTTAACATCTTTATCAAAATCATGCATTCATAGATGTATGAATTTACATCTCGGTCTTTGGTTCAGTTTCATTGATGAACCTCTTTATTTTTGTTTCAAAGCAAAATGTTTTCATTACTGTAGCTCTGTAATACAGTGTAAAGTCAGGAATGCTGATATATCTGGGAGTTCTTTTATTGTATAGGATTGTTTAATCCATCCTATATTTTTGCATTTATGTTCATAAGGGAAATTGGTCTGTAATTCTGTATCTTTATTGAATCTATGTATGGTTGGCAATGATCCTTTTGTTTCTATTTTGTGGAATAAGTTAATGAGTATTTGTGATAGCTCTTCTTTGAAAGTCTTGTACAATGTATATTATGGTTGTTTAGCTTCTGTTTTTTGTGGGCCTCCTAACAGTGGGAATGCAGGTTTCTCTGACTTTTTCTCCTGTGCTTGATCCCTTTGTCTCCTTCTGGGTTATCTCATCCAGGGTTGATATGAGGGCTTGCGCCTTGTCCTGTTGTTGCTTATGATGCCTTCTGTGTTCTATGAACATCATTTGGTAAGGCCATATCTTTTATGAAGGGAAATAAAGCAGCAGAGGATCAGGGGATTTGGGTAGGTGGTTGGAAATACCTAGGAGACATAAAAGGAGGGAAGGTTGAGGTCAGAATATTCCAGAAAGAAGGATAAATTAAAAAAGGAAAGAAAGTCTAGTTTCATAATGCAATAAAACTCTCTGACCCTGGGATTTTTTAAATTATGATAATTTTGTTGTTTCCTATTTCACTAGGGGTAATAGGCCTATTTAAATTGCTTATCTGATCTTGATTTACCTTTCATAAGTGGTATCTGTCAATAAAATTGTTTTCTTTTATGTTTTGCAATGTTATAGAGAATAGTTTTTTTAATGTGTGACCTAAGGATTCTTTGGATTTCTTCGGTGTCTGTTGTTATATCCCTTTTTTATTTTGATAATTTGGTTATTCTGTCTCTCACCTAGTTGGAATGGAGAAGTATTTGTCTATCTTGTGATTTTTTTCAAAGAACCAACTTTGTTTCATTGAATCTCTGTATGGTTCTCTTTGCTTCTATTTTATTGATTTCAGCCCTGAGTTTGATTATTTCCTGCTATCTACTCCCCGCTGAGTGAGCTTGCTTCTTTTTCCTTTCAAGTGTGCTGTTAATTGCTAATATGAGATCTCTCTAGTTTTTTAATGTGGGTCTTAGTGCTATGAACTTTCCAGTTTCTCTATTTTCCTTGTGTCCATATGTTTAGTTGTGTTGTATATTCATTTTCATTGAATTCTAGAAAATCTTTAATTTCTGTCTTGACTCAGTTATCAGTCAGTCGAGACTTCTCCAGTTTCCATGAGTTTGCAAGCTTTCTGCTGTTTCTATTGCTGATATCCAGCTTTAATTATTGGTCTGAGAGGACTGCACATAGTTATTTCAATTTGTTTGTATCTCTTGAGACTTGCTTTGTGAAGAAGTACCTAGTTAATTTCAGGGATAGTTTGGTGAAGTGCTTAGAAAAGGGTATTTTTTTTCTATCTGGGTGAAATGTTCTAAGAATATCTCTTCAGGCAATAATGTGTGTTAACTCCAGTATTTCTCTGTTTAGTTTATGTTTAGATAGCCTGTCCGTTGGTTAGAGTGTGGTATTGAAGTTTACTACTATCAATGTATAGGATCAATATGTATTTTAAGCTTTAGTAATGCTTCCTTTACAAATGTGGATGCCTTTGTGTTTTTGGCACAGATAAAAAGAACTGAAATGCCTTGATGGATTTTTCATTTGACTAAGAAGTGTTCTTCAGTGTGTCTTTTGATAAATTTTGGGTTGAAATCTACTTTATTAGACATGAGAATGTCCATGAAAGCTTACTTCTTAGGTTCATTTAATTAGACAATCTTTTTCCAAACCTTTTCTCTAACATAATATCCAAGGTGTGTTTCTCGTATGCAGCAAAAGGAAGGATCTTTGTATTAGGCAAATGATCCCACTGATATTTAGAGTTATCAATGACCAATGTTTGTAAATTCTTGTTATTTTGTTGTTCACGGTGTTTGGGATGCTGTGTGTGTGTGTGTGTGTGTGTGTGTGTGTGTGTGTGTGTGTGTGTGTGTGTGTGTGCGTGTGTACTTCCCTTCTTTTGGTTTTGGTGGTATGAGATTATTTCTTGTGTTTCCATGGATGTGGTTAATCTTTTTCTTTACCTATTGTAGGGTTTGGTTGTTAAATAGGTATTGTTTAAATGAGACTTTATCATAGAATATTGTGTTTTCACCTTATATGTTATTGAAAGTTTTCCTGTATATAGAAATCTGGGCTTGCTTCCATTGTCACTTAAGAGTCTACTAGTTATCTGTCCAGGCCCTTCTGGCTTTTAAAGTCTCCACTGAGAAGTCAGGCTTATTTCTAATAGGTCTGTTTTTGTTTGTTACTTGCTCTTTTTCCCTTGCATATTTTTACTGTTCTTTCTTTGTTCTATATGCTTAGTGTTTTGATTTTTATGTGGTGAGGGGATTTTCTTCTCTTGTCCAAACTACTTGGTATTCTATATGTACCTTTACAGGTATCTTTTTCTTTGTGTTAGAATTTTTTTCTTCTATGATTTGTGTTAAAATAATTTCCAGGGTGGGGAAGAGGCTGGAGACATGGCTCACTGGTTAAGAACACTACCTGGTCTTCCAGACGTCCCGAGGTCAATTCCCAACAATCACATGATGGTCCACAATCATCTGTAATGAGATCTGGTTCCCTCTTCTGGCCTTCAGGGATACTTGCAGACAGAACAATATACATAATAAATAAATCTTTTTAAAAATATTTTCTTGGCCTTTGAGGTGGATTTTTTTCCTTATTCTATTCCTGTTGTTCCTCGGTTTGGTATTTCCATGGTGTCCCAGATTTTCTGGATGTTTTGTGGCAGAAACTTTTTACAATTAACATTTTCTTTGACCAATATATCTCTTTCTTCTATTGTATCTTCAACACTGAGATTTTTCTCTTCCATTCTTGTATTCTATTGGTGAAGCCTGCTTGGTTGTTCCTGTTTGCTTCCCTAGATTTTCTATTTCCAGAATTCCCTCAGTCTATTCTTTAGTGCTTTCTTTCTATTGTCAGGTCTTGAGCAATATTTTTTTGTTTCCTTCAACTGTTTGTTTGGTTTCTTCCTTGGCTTTCTTTAAAGGATTTATTTATTTTCTCCAATTTCTTGTTTGTCCTTTTTTTACTTTCTTTATGGGATTCATTCACTTCCTCTTTAGAGAACTCTATCATCTTCATAAAGTTGGTTTTAAGATCTTTTCCTTGTACTTTAGCTGTATTAGAATATTCAGGTCCCTCTGTAGCAGGATAGGTAGACGATGGTGGTGATGTTCTGCCCTGAATGTTACTGATTGTGTTCTTAAGCTAGCATCTATAGATTTCACTTTGGGTAATTATAGGTCTAGGTGTTGATTTCTGAGTTTGTGTTTGTCAATGGGAAGCAAAGCTTGATTTCAGTTTCCTGTCTTGTCTTCTGTTCTATGTGGCCTGTGGTTCTCCACATGGTTTGGGAGCTGGGACATGACAATTCAGAGAGGAGAGGGGATTGAGGATAGTGTTGGTGGTGGGGAGACCAAAAGCCATGCTGCAGGACTTGCCTTACCTAGAGTCCTGGCATGGCATTTGGTCATGCTCAACTACTTGTTCTTCTCATCAGTGTGGCCTGCATTTGAGCAGGGGGGTCACCTGAGTTGGAAATAGGGATGCAGCAACTTGGGTAGAGGTGGTGGGATGATTGAGGATTGTGTCTGTGGGAACCTAGGAACAGCCTACCTGTTCTTCTTGCTGGCATGGTCTGCGCTTGAACAGGAGAATTCTGCTCCAGTTAGGGACTTGGACATGACAGCTCAGGGTGGGGGATGGAGAGGGGAAGGATGGTGGTAGATTGGGTCTGTGGTAAATGAACCCAAGAAATGAAAGAGTCTGTGTGTGAGTTGCATACCTGTTTTTCAAGTTGGTATGTCCTGCATCATTGTCATTTGTTTGTGTGTGTCAATTAAAATGCCATTGCCTAAGCATAAAGCATACGTTCTTCTAGAAGTACATATTTTACAATTAGATGGGTTATTTTTGTATGTGTGTGAGAAAGAAGTTAAATCTTCTTATTTTGCACTTAATGTCTAACTGTTGATGTCCTATTTGATAAAAGACAGGCATCCACTAGGAAATTGCTACTGATTCTTCATAAATATATCCTGGTCCTATTTGTGTCTGTTTATTGGCTTCCTGCTGTTTTCAACTGTTCTGTGTGTTTCTAAATTCACCATCATCCCAACTTTCTTTTCTTTTGTTGTTGTTGTTGTTGTTTTTTTCAAGAGAGGGTTTCTCTGTGTAGCTTTGTAAATCCTGCTGTCCTCAAAGTCACAGAGATTCACCTGCTTCTGCATCCCAAATGCTGGGATCAAAGGTGTGTGCCAGCATTATAACCATAGGTTTCTTTAATCGCTATGGCAGACTTAAAATTTTGTAATATTGAAAAACCACTTCCTTTCTTTAAACAATTATATTTAAAATATTTAAAAGATAAACAAGTATTGATTGTAGAAATCTATTGTTTGAGACTTGCAATATTTCAATTAATCATGACAATATATAATCTTTTAATTAGGTTTGAAATCTGTATACCCTTAATCATTTTGAAGAATTTTCTTACTATTTTGGTCTATGGCAATGTGACTTTTAGAATGAGTTTGCTATTCTGAGATAAATTTGGAGACAATTAATATAGTATATATTAACTTTCTTATTCATGAGTATGATATATCTTTGTATTTACTTTTATACTTTGTTTCCTATTCCTTTGTTCTGCTGTATGCAGATCAAATATCCTATGTATTCTCAATAGGTGTTTAGCTAATTCATGTTTTTTATACTGAAGTAACTATATTCATCTTATCTATTTTTCTTGAGTGGTAGAGTTTATTGCTTTTACTAACCCTATTGGTTGTCAACTTGTCAAATTAATTGACATGAGTGCCCAAAATATTTCCCAATTGTTCTTTTAAAATAGGTAAAATAGTAAAATAATATAATTGAAATAATTGCTGGTATTGGTAATCTGTGCAATTTCTACTTTTTATGTAATAAGTATGTTTAAAATTTATTAATTTAAGAACTTTTTATACTATCAAAATTTAAAATTCATTTTATAAAGGAATGTGTCAGTGAATTACATATATAATTTCTTTTAATTTTCTGCTTGGTTATTTCTCTTCTTCTGAACCTGATCCCCCTCACTCCATTTACTCACTTTTACTTTCATTTCTGATTTCTTCTAGTACATTAAAAAGCCTCAGTTAACTCATGTAGTGCTATGTTCCTTTTCAATGTGAATGCTAAATGCAGCCAGCTTCCTCCATGCTCTTGATTGTCATCCCACAGATCTGTGTATTTGGTGTACCCATTGATACTTGTATGGTAGATAAGCATTAGCAAATATTTTTCTGGAAAGTTTTATTGAGAGATAAGTTGTTGCCAAAAATATATTTTCTTACACCTACACCACAATTCTTTGAGTAAAGCACCAACCTTCTGTTGGAACTCTTTCTACCAGGGCTTAGCATTGAAAACCTCTAGAAAAGGAAGACTGAGTTTGATTTATCATTTGGTTCCCTTTGACACTTTATTAGGCTGATATTGAGAGTTCTTTTTTTTATAATCCAACATGTTTGTTCTTCCAGGAGCTTTCTAAAGGATCATGGTGAATGATTTTAATTATTCCAGATCTTCATGTATAATGACTAATGGTCATTTTTAATAACTTTTTATATTGCAAATCCTTAAGCTATTGTGAATGCACTCATTTTTTTACTCCCTTTCTTTTTAGAGACATGTTTAGGTTAGACACAAAAATTGAAAATGAGTGTCTTTCTGAATATGCTCTTAAATTTTATCTAAATAGAAAAACAAAGTATAGGTACAAACAGTGATATTTAACATTGAATGGAGAAACATCAGGAACAATTACCTGCCTCCAAAAATGGATGGTTCTTTCAATACTCATGCATTAGTGAGTACTTCATTATGTTGCTGCCAATATACTGGTGATGTATAAGAGTTTAGCTTTATTCTCCTTTTTAGGTGGTTGATATTTCATTTGAAAGATGAGTTTCAATCTTCAGGAGAAAAAATTCACATGACTATTCAGTTTTCCTTTTGGACTCACTACAATATTGCAGATTATCAGTTCATTTCCATTTTCAATGATTTAGAACAGCATACAATTTTAAATCTAGTGAAGGATTCTTTGACAGCTGACATTTTAAAGATCTTTTGCCTTGTGTATCCAAGACTTTGTTCCAATATGCACTGATAAAATTTTAGTGAAGTTATGTTTCATGTTTTAAATCACAGAATATATGGTAACCTTTTTAATATGTATTTGACACTGTCAGTTAAAATCAATTTTGGAATGTCTCCCTCTTGGAAAATCTTTCCAAATATCTTGATATTGGAAAGAAAGAACAGTTTCCATGTGGAAGCAAATTTGGAGTTTTGAATTTTTCCTTGATATATGACCTACAATTAATAAAGGTTTTGGTTTTTTAATATTTTATTTAAATTAGAAACAAGCTTGATTCACATGTCAATCCCAGTTCCCTCCCTTCCCCTCCTCCCCTGCCCCCTACCAGCCCCTCTATCCCCCTACCCAATTGTAAATTCACTCCCCAGGGAGGGTGAGGCCCTCCTTGGGGGATCTCCAAAGTCTGTCATATCATCCAGGGCAGGGCCTAGGCTCTCCCCCATGTGTCCAGGCTGAGAGAGCATCCCTCCATGTGGAATGGGCTCCCAAACTCCATTTGTTTGCCAGGGATAAATACTGATGTACTACCAGAGGCCACATAGATTGCTGAGACCTCCTCACTGACACCCACTTTTAGGGGGTCTGGATCAGTCCCATGCTGGCCTTTCAGCTATCAGTCTGGGGTCCATGAGCTACCCCTTGTTCAGGTCAGATGTTTCTGTGGGTTTCACCAGCCTGGTCTTGACCCCTTTGCTCATCACTCCTCCCTCTCTGCAACTGGATTCCAGGAAATCAGATCACATTAGCTGTGGGTGTCTGCCTCTCATTCCATCAGTCTGGAAGAAGGATCTAGAATGACATATAAGGTAGTAGTCAATCTCATTACCAGGGAAGGGCATTTAAGTAGCCTCTTCACTATTGCTTTTATTGTCAGTTGGTGTCATCCTTGTAGATCTCTGGAAATCCCACTTGTACCAGATCACTCCTCAAACTTATAGTGACTCCCTGTATTATGGAATCTCTCATCCTGCTCTCTATTCTTCCCCCAGACTCAAACTTCCTGCTCCACCATGGCCTCCTCTCCCCTCCTCTTCTCCCGCTCTCTTTCTCCTCTCACCTTCCACAATGCTCCCAAGTTTTTACTCCCACCAGCAATGGAGGAGTGTTCCCCTTTCTTCATATCCTCTCCAACATACATTTTCATTGGTGTTTTTGATTTTAGCCATGCTGACAAGTTAAAGATGGTATCTCAGAGAAGTTCTGATTTGCATTTCTCTAATGGCTAAGGATGTTGAGTACTTTAAGTGTCTTTCAGCCATTTTAGATTCAGCTAATGAGAATTCTCTGTTTAGTTTCATACCCTACAATTTAATTGGATTATTTGGTCTTGAATTCTTTGTATATTTTTGAAATGAGGTCTGTGTCTGATGTGGGGTTGGTGAAGAACTTTACCCATTCTTTTTTTAATAAATTTTATTTAAATTACAAACAATCTTATTCTGAATATCAGTCCCAGTTCCCTCATCCTCCCATCCTCCCATGTCCCCCCACCAACCCCCTAGTCATCCCATCCACTCCCCAAGGAGGCTGAGTCCTTCCATGAAGGATCATCAAATTCTGTCGAGTCATTTGGGGCAGAACCTAGGTCCTCCCCTGTGTATCTAGGCTAAGAGAGTATCCCTCCATGGGAAATGAGCTCTTGAAATCTGTTTGTGCACAAGGGATACATCCTAGTCCCACAGCAAGAGGACCGATAGACTTCCCAGAGCTCCTAGATGACACCCACGTTCAAGGGATCTGGTTTGGTGCTATGCTGGTTCTCCAGCTGTCAGACTGCAGTCCATGAGTCCCACTTGCTCAGGTCAACTGTTCCTGTGTGTTTTCCCAGCATGGTCTTGAACCTATTGCTCTTTACTTCTCCTTCTCTAAAACTGGATTCCAGGAGTTTGGCTCAGTGCGTAATTATAGAACTCTGCTTCTGCTTCCATCAGCTACAGGATGAAGGTTCTAGGATGGCAATTAAGGTATTCATCATTCTCATTATAGGGGAAGAGAATTTAAGGCAGCCTCTCTACTATTGCTTAGAGTTTAGTTGGGGTTATTCTTATTGATCTCTGTACAATTCCCTAGTACCAGATTTCTCTTTAAACCTATAGTAGCTCCCTCTATTGAGGTATCTCTTTTCTTGCTCTCCTCTATTCATCTCCCTTCTCTGTCTTCCTGACCTGCCATGTTCTCCTCTCCCTCCTAATATCCCCTCCTCTATCTCCTACTTGTCTCCCATTCCCCATGCTCCCAATTTGTTCAGGGCCTCAGGTCCCTTTCCCCTCCACTGCAGGACTGAGTGTCTCTCTTCTGGTCCTCCTTGTTTCCTAGCTTCTCTGGAGGTTTGAACTGTAGGCTGGTAATCCTTCACTCTATGTCTAATATCCACATATGAGTGAGTACATACCATGTTTGTCTTTCTGTGACTGAATTAGTTAGGAAGGTTTCTTCTAGTTCCATCCATTTGCCTGCAAATTTCAAGAGTCCATTTTTTCCACTAAGTAGTACTCCATTGTGTAAAGGTCCCAAATTATGTATATTTACTCTTTGTTTAAGGGGCATCTAGGTTGCTTCCAGGTTCTGGTTATTACAAATAATGCTGCTATGAACATAGTTGTTGTATGAATGTGCATCCTTTGTGTATATGCCTAAGAGTTTTGGAATTGCTGGATCTTGAGTTAGACTGGTTCCCATTATCCACAGAAACAGCCATACTGATTTCCAAAGTGGCTGTACAAGTTTGCACTCCCAAAAGCAATGGAGAAGCATTCCCCTTTGTCCACATTCTCTCCAGCATAAACTGTCATTGGCTTTTTGATTTTAGCTAATCTGACAGGAGTAAGATGGTGTCTCAGAGTTGTTATGATTTGTATTTCCCTGATGGCTAAGGATGCTGAACAATTTCTTTCAACCATTTTACATTCCTATATTGAGAATTCTCTGGTTAGTTCTGTACCTCACTTTCTAGTTGAATACTTGTTGTTTCGACTAGCATCTTGAGATCAGCCCTCTGTCAAATATGCAGCTAGGAAATATCTTTTTCCATTTGTGAGCTGCCTTTTTGTCTTGTTGACTATGTCCTTTGCCTTACAGAAGCTTCTCGGTTTCAGGAGGTCCTATTTATTAACTGTCACTCTCAGTGGCTGTGCTACAGGTGTTAATTTCAGGAAGTGGTCTTCTGTACCATTCGTTCTAGGGTACTTCCCACTTTCTCTTCTAAGAGGTTCAGTGTGGCTGAAATTATGTTGCGGTCTTTGATCCATCTGGACTTAAGTTTTGTTCATGGTAATACATATGCATCTATCTGAGATCTTCTACATGTCAGCATCCAGTTGTGACAGCACCATTTGTTTCTTCTATGATCCAATCAACTTGGTGTTCTATATGCTTCTTGTAACTTTATAGGTATCTATTCCTTTATGTTAGAAATTTTTCTTCTATGATTTTTGTTAAATATTTTCTTGGGGATGAGGAAGAGCCTGGAGAGATAGTTCAGTGGTTAAGAATACTAACCACTAACTGGTTAAGATGATCTTCAAGAGGTCCCAGAAATCACATATTGGCCTACAATTACCTGTAATGATGTCTGGTACCTTCTTCTGGTCTTCAGGGTTACATGCAGACAGAACTCCCTATACATACTAAATAAAAAATAAATCTTTGAAAGGATTCCCAGCCTACAAACCATACTGCCAGAGAAGCTAGGAAACAAGGAGGTCCCTAAGAGAGACATAAATGGTCCCCCAGAGAAGGGGAAAAGGACAAGATCTCCTAAACTAATTGAGAGATTGGGGGAAGGAAGGGGGAGTTAGGAGAAAGAGAAGATGAGAAGAGGAGGAGAGAGGAGAATATGAGAGAGCAGGAAGATTGATTAAGGGAAGGATAAAGGAGAGCAGGAAAAAACACACCATAATATAGGGAGCCATTATACATTTAAAGACAAATCTGACACTAGGGAAATGTCCAAAGATCTACAAGAATGACCCCAAATAAGAATCTAAGCAATAATGGAGAGGCTACCATAAATGTTCTTCCCCTATAATGAGATTGAAAACTACCTTAGACCCTTCATCCAGTAGCTGATGGAAGCAGAAGCAGACACCTACAGCCAAACACTGAGCTGAATTCCTGGAATCCAGTTGCAGAGAGGGAGGAGTTAAAAGCAAAGAGGTCAAGACCAGGCTGGAGAAACCCACAGAAACAGCTGACCTGAACAAGGGGGAGCTCATGGACTGATAGCTGAAAATCCAGCATAGGACACACCCTGACCCCTGAACATGGGTGTCAGTTAGGAGGCCTGGGCAATCTATGGGTCCTCTGGTAGTGGTTCAGTATATATCCCTATTATACTAATTGACTTTGGGAACCCATTCTACATAGAGAGATACTCTCTTAACCTAGACACATCGGGGAGGGTCTAGTCCCTTCTCCCAATGATATGACAGAATTTGAAGTTCCCGCATGGAATGACACACTCTCCCTGGGGAGCAGAAAGGGGATGAGATAGGGGGTTAATGGGGGACAGGGGAGGAGACGAGGGAGAGGCAACTTGGACTGACATGTAATCCAATTGTTTCTAATTTTAAAAGAAAAAGAAAAAGAAATCTTCTGAGCCTTTGAGATGAGATTTTTTTTCCTTATTCTATATCTGCTGTTCCTAGGTTTGGTCTTTCCATAGTGTCCCACATTTTCTGGATATTTTGTCAGAAATTTTTTTAAATTTATCATTTTCTTTGTCCAATGTAAACTGTTTCTTCTATTGTATCTTGAAGACCTGAGATTTTTCTCTTCCATTCTTGCTTTCTATTGGTTAAGCTTGCTTGGTTATTCCTATTTACTTCCGTAGATTTCAATTTCCAGAATTTGCATAGATTTTTCTTTAATGCTTTTTTTTCCATTTTCAGGTCCTGAGCAATTTTATCTGTTTCCTTCAAATGTGTGTTTGGTTTTTTTCCTGGCTTTCTTTAAGGGATGTAATCATTTTCTCCAATGTCTTGTTTGTCTTTTCTTTACTTTCTTTAAGAGATTCATTCACTTCCTCTTTAAAGAATTCTCTCATCTTCATTACGTTGGTTTTAAAGTCTTTACCTTGTGTTTGAGCTGTATTGGAATATCCAGGACTTACTATAGTAGCTATATACATATAGCAGCTATAAACACCCCATGCTGTTTTTGAGCTAGCAACTATAGTTCTCAATTTGGGGTAATTATAGATCTAGGTATTGATTTCTGAATTTATGTTTGTTGGACTGGAAACAAAAGCCTGATTTCAGGTTCCTGTCTACTCTTCTAGTGTGTGTGGCCTATGGTTGAGCAGGGGTTCTCCACCTAGTTTGGGGGCTAGGACATGACAATGTGGAGTGTTGGAGTTGAGGAGACCAAAGGCCATCCTGGAGGATTTGGCTTACCTGGAGCTCTGGCATGGCCTTTGGTCAAGCTCACCTACCTGTTCTTCTCATCAGTGTGACCTACATTTGAGCAGAGGATCCACCTGAATTGGAAACATGGATGAAACAACAAGGGTGGAGAAGGAGAGATGGTGGAGGATTGTGTCTGTGGGAACCTAGGAACAGCCTACCTGTTCTTTTTGCTGGCATGGTCTGCACTTGAGCAGAGGATGTCTGCCCAAGTTATAGACTTGGACATGACTGTGGGGAGAGAGAATCATGGTGGACTGGGTCTGTAGAAATTAAATGCAAGTAAGTAGAGAGTTCTGTGTGTTGGCTGCATACCTGTTTTTCAGGGTGGTATGTCCTGCCTTATTGATCGCTTGTTTGTGTGTTTCAATTAAAATGTCATTACCTAATCCTAAAACAAATATTCTTCTAAATTTTCATATTTTACATTTAGATGTTGATCAATATTAGGTTAGGTTTTATGAATGAGAGAAATAATTTTAAGCTTTTTATTTTATCCTGGTCCTATTTGTGTCTTTTTTTTAGTCTTGTCCTTTCCCATTGCTCTGTGTTTTTCTACATTCATTACCATCACTTTTCTTTTGTTTTCTTTCTTTCATTTTTTTTCTTTTTGTTTTTTTCAAGATAGCCTTATTTTGTGTATCTTTGTAAACCAGGCTGGCCTCAAACTCACAGAGATCCACCTGCCTCTGCCTCTGACTCCCAAGTGCTGGGATCAAAGGCATGTGCCACGACCATCCAGATTATCATCACAGGATTCTTTAATGACTATGGAAGACTTAATATCTTGTAATATTGGACAACTCTTCCTTTCTTATTAAACAATTATATTTAAAATAATTAAATGATAAATAATGTATAGGTTGTACAAGCCTATTTGAGAATTGTGATATTTCTGTTAATCAAGACAAAATATAATCTTTAAGTTAGGTTTGAAATACTATATCCTTGAGCATTTTGAAGTATTTTCTTACTATTTTGGCCTCTAACCATGTGACTTTTAGAATGAGTTTGCTATTCTGAGATCAATTTGCAGACAATATAGTATAATTTAATTTTCTTATTCATGATTATAATTATATCTTTGACTTTACATACATGTTTTGTTTCCTATAGATCTGTTCTGTTGTATGCAGCTCAAATATCCTGTGTGTTATCAGTAAATGTTTAGCTAATTCATGTTTTTTGTACTATAGCTACTCTATTCAGCTTATCTATTTTTCTTGAGTGAATGGTAGAGTCTATGGCTTTTACTAACTCCATTAGTTACCAACTTATCAAATTAATAGATATGAGTGACCAAAATATTCCCCAATTGTTCTTTTAAAATAACCAAAAGAGGCAGGTGAGATTGGGTCTCTGGCAAGGACCGCCCGCCCTTCCCCCATCCCGCTTGATTTTGGGGCCATTCCCGGCATCCAGAAGACCCGCCCACACAGGAAAGACATCGGCCCCTCCAAGACCCCAACCCCAGCGAGTCCAGCTTCAGGAAAGACATCAGCCCTTCCAAGACCCCAACCCCAGTGAGTCCAGCTTCAGGAAAGACATCAGCCCTTCCAAGACCCCAACCCCAGTGAGTCCAGCTTCAGGAAAGACATCAGCCCTTCCAAGACCCCAACCCCAGCGAGTACAGCTTCAGGAGACCTGCCCACACAGCAAAGAAGTCAACAATTCCAAGACCCCAACCCCAGTGAAACTAGCTTCAGGAAAGACATCAGCCCTACCAGGACCCAAACTCCGTGTCAGCATCCCAAGCTTCAGCTGCAGGAAGGAAGGAGACCAGTGGAGATGCAAGACCCCACCAGCACCCACTGAAAGAAGAGATGGGAAGAAGACAGAATAAGAGATCACTCAGCAATAGAAACACCAACATGACCCCACCAGAATCCAGGGATCCAACACCAGCAAGACCCGAAAAGCACTACATAGACGAAGAAGAGGAGACAGACCTTAAAAATTATTTCATGAAGATGATGGAGACCCTCAAAGAAGAAACGAGGAAATCCCTTAAAGAAATAGAAGAAAAAACAAACAAAAAAATCCATGAAATGGGGGAAAATTCAAGAAATAAACAAATTTCTCAAAGAATCTAAAGGGCACCAAGAAAGAACAACCAAAAAAATGAAGGAAACAACTCAAACAGTTGAAGGATTGAAAGCTGAAATAGAAATGATAAAGAAAACACAGAATGAAGGGATGCTGGAAATAGAAAAGCTGGGTAAACGATCATGAACTACAGATGCAAGTATCACCAATAGAATACAAGAGATAGAAGAGAGAATCTCAGGTGTTGAAGACTCATTAGAGGATATAGAGTCGTCAACCAAAGAAAATCTCAAAACCAACAAATCCTTAACACAAAATATCCAGGAAATATGGGACACCGTGAAGAAGCCAAACCTGAGAATAATAGGTATAGAAGAAGGTGAAGAAATTCAACTTAAAGGTACAGAAAACATATTCAACAAAATCATAGAAGAAAACTTCCCTAACCTAAAGAAAGATATGCCTATGAAAGTACAAGAATCTTACAGAACACCAAATAGGCTCGACCAGAAAAAGAAGTCACCTCGCAATATAATAATCAAAACATCAAACCTACAGAGTAAAGAGAAAATATTAAGAGCAGCTAAAGAAAAAGGCCAAGTAACATACAAAGGCAGACCTATCCGAATTACACCTGATTTCTCAGTGGAAACGATGAATGCCAGAAGATCCTGGACAGATGTCCTACAAACGCTAAGGGAACAAGGATGCCAGCCCAGATTACTATATCCAGCAAAGCTCTCAATTACCATAGGGGGAGAAAACAAAATATTCCATGACAAAGCCAGATTTAAACAATACATATCCATGAATCCAGCTCTACAGAAAATGCTAGAAGGAAAACCTAGAGCCAAGGAAGATAACTACATTCACAAAGACACAGGCAATATATAATGACACTTTACAAAACACGAAAAGAAAAAGGGAGGAGAAACTACACAAAATAACTTCACTAACAATAAATCAAGCACAAGCAAGGATCACCAATCAATGGTCATTAATATCCCTCAATGTCAACGGCCTTAACTTGCCTATAAAAAGACACAGACTAGCAGAATGGATACGAAGACAGAACCCTTCCATCTGCTGCATACAAGAAACACATCTCAACATCAAAGACAGACGTTATCTCAGAGTAAAGGGTTGGGAAAAAATCTTCCAATCAAGCGGTCCCAAGAAACAAGCGGGTGTAGCAATCCTAATATCTAACAAACTAGACTTCAAATTAAAATCAATCAAAAGAGATGAAGAAGGACACTTCATATTCATCAAAGGAGAATTCAACACTCCGCTCTCACCACTAGACAGGACCTCCAGACAGAAACTTAACAAAGAAACAAAAGAACTAATAGAAGTTATGACCCAACTGGGTTTAACAGACATCTATAGAACATTCCACCCAAATACAAAGGGATATAGCTTCTTCTCGGCACCACATTGATCCTTCTCTAAAATTGACCATATAATAGGAAACATAGCAAATCTCCACAGATACAAAAAAATTGGAATAACCCCCTGCATCTTATCAGACCACCATGCATTAACATTAGAATTCAACAATAACACAAATCGCAGAAACCCTACAAACTCATGGAGATTGAACAATGCACAATTGCACCATCCCTGGGTAAAGGAACAAATAAAAAAAGAAATTAAAGACTTCCTTGATTTCAATGAGAATGAAGACACAACATACACAAACTTATGGGACACTTTGAAAGCAGTGCTGAGAGGAAAGTTTATATCACTGAGTGCCCACATGAAAAAACTCGAGAACAGTCATACTAGAGAATTAATAGCACAGCTGAATGTTCTAGAACAAAAAGAAGCAAACTCCCCCAGGAGGAGCAGAAGCCAGGAAATAATCAAATTGAGGGCTGAAATCAATCAAGTAGAAACCAGAAAAACACTGAGAAGAATCAATGAAACAAAGAGTTGGTTCTTTGAGAAAATCAACAAAATAGATAAACCTCTGTCCAAACTAACCAAAAGACAGGGGGAGAGCATGCTAATTAACAAAATCAGGGATGAAAAAGGGGACATAACAACCGACTCTGAGGAAATCCAGAGAATCATCAGGGCATACTTTGAAAATCTGTACTCCACAAAATTTGAAAATATAAAGGAAATGGACAATTTCCTGGATAGATATCACTTGCCAAAACTCAATCAAGAACAGATAAACAATCTAAACAGACCTATAACCCCTGATGAAATAGAAGCAGTCATCAAAAGTCTCCCAAATAAAAAAAGCCCAGGCCCAGATGGCTTCAGTGCAGAATTCTACCAGAAATTCAAAGAAGAGCTAATTCCAATACTCCTCAAAGTATTCCACACAATAGAAGCAGGAGGCTTACTGCCAAACTCTTTCTACGAGGCTACAATTACCTTGATACCCAAGCCACACAAAGACACAACTAAGAAAGAGAACTATAGACCAATTTCCCTCATGAACATTGATGCAAAAATACTCAATAAAATACTCGCAAACCAGATTCAAGAACACATCAGAAAAATCATCCACCATGATCAAGTAGGCTTCATCCCAGGAATGCAAGGATGGTTCAACATTAGAAAATCTATCAATGTAATCCACCATATTAACAATCTGCGAAAGAAAAACCACATGATCATCTCACTAGATGCTGAAAAAGCCTTTGACAAAATCCAGCACCCCTTCATGATAAAGGTCCTAGAGAGATCAGGGATAACAGGAATGTACCTGAATATAATAAAAGCAATATACAGTAAACCAACAGCTAACATCAAACTAAATGGAGAGAAACTCAAAGCAATTCCTCTAAAATCAGGAACAAGACAAGTCTGTCCACTCTCTCCATATCTCTTCAATATTGTACTTGAAGTTCTAGCTACAGCAATAAGACAACAAAAGGAGATAAAGGGGATACAAATAGGAAAAGAAGAAGTCAAACTTTCACTATTTGCAGATGATATGATAGTTTACATAAGTGACCGAAAAAACTCTGCAAGATTACTCCTAGAGCTGATAAACACCTTCAGCAATGTGGCAGGATACAAGGTAAACTCAAAAAAATCAGTGGCTCTATTATATACAGATGATGAAGTGACTGAGAAAGAAATCAGAGAAACATCACCCTTTACAATAGCCAAAAACAGCATCAAATATCTGGGGATAATGTTAACCAAGGAAGTGAAAGACCTGTATATCAAGAACTTTGTGTCTTTAAAGAAAGAAATCAAAGAAGATACCAGAAAATGAAAAGATCTCCCATGCTCTTGGATTGGTAGGATCAACATAATAAAAATGGCAATCTTGCCAAAATCAGTCTACAGATTCAATGCAATCCCTATCACAATTCCATCACAATTCTTCAAGGACCTGGAAAGAACATTAATCAACTTTATATGGAAAAACAAAAGGCCCAGGATAGCTAAAACATCCCTATACAATAAAGGAACTTCAGGAGGCATCACCATACCTGACTTCAAGCTCTATTATAGAGCTATAGTCCTGAAAACAGCTTGGTATTGGCACAAAAATAGGCAGGTAGACCAATGGAACCCAATTGAAAGCTCTAATTTTAACCCACACACCTATGAACACTTGATTTTTGACAAAGAAGCTAAAAATGTACAATGGAAAAAAGAAAGCATCTTCAACAAATGGTGCTGGCATAACTGGGTACTGGTATGCAGAAGACTGCAGATAGATCCATGTTTATCGCCTTGTACAGAACTTAAGTCCAAATGGATCAAAGATCTCAACATAAATCCAGCCACACTGAAACTTTTACAAGTGAAAGTGGGAGATACTCTTCAACGAGTTGGTACAGGAGACCACTTCCTAAACATAACACCAGTGGCACAGGCACTGAGATTGACAATTAACAAATGGGACCATCTGAAACTAAAAAGCTTCTGTAAGGCAAAGGACACAGTCAAAAAGACAAAAAGGCAGGCCACAGAATGGGAAAAGATATTCACTAACCCTACATCTGACAGAGGGCTAATCTCCAAAATTTACAAAGAACTCAAGAAACAAGTCTCCCAAAACACCAAAGGATCCAATTAAAAGGTGGGGTACAGAGCTAAATAGAGAATTCTCAGTAGAGGAGGCTAAAATGGCCAAGAGACACTTAAGAAAGTGCTCAACATCCTTAGCCATCAGGGAAATGCAAATCAAAACAACTCTGAGATACCATCTTACTCCTGTCAGAATGGCTAGAATCAAGAACACCGAAGACAATTTATGCTGGAGAGGATGTGGAGAGAGAGGAACACTCCTCCACTGCTGGTGGGAGTGCCGACTCATACAGCCTCTTTGGAAATCAGTATGGAGATTCCTCAGGAAAATGGGAATTAACATACCACTAGACCCAGCAATTCCACTCTTAGGCATATATCCAAATGAGGCAAGTTCATACAACAAGGGCATCTGCTCCACTATGTTCATAGCAGCATTATTTGTAATAGCCAGAACCTGGAAGCAACCTAGATGCCCCTCAACTGAAGAGTGGATAGAGAAAATGTGGTACATTTATACAATGGAGTATTACTCTGCAGAAAAAAACAATGGAATCTTGAAATTTGCAGAGAAATGGATAGCACTGGAAGAAACCATCCTGAGTGAGGTAACCTAGTCGCAAAAAGACAAACATGGTATGTACTCACTCATATATGGATTTTAGACATGGATCAGTGCCAGTCTGCACTTCCACTGATAGAGAGTCTGGGAAACAGGAAAGAACCTAAAAGATATGCATATATGCATAGTACCCAAGAGAAGAGGATGGAGACAAGATCCCCTGAATGGATGGGGAACACGGCGAGGGGTGGTGGGGAGCGGGACCTGGCAAGAAGAGAGGGGGTGAAGAGCAAGAGAGTTGGTCATGGGGGAAAAGGAAGTTGAGGGGGTGAGGGTGGAATAGGGGGAATAGGGAATCATAGGATCGAATACAGATCAGGCACCAGAGCGACCTCGAGTGATCTAAAGTGATAACACCAATTGGCAAGCTAAGCAATAGTGGAGAGACCACCTCGAATGCCCATTCTTGATAATGAACTTGATGTCTATAACCATCTGGGAGCCTTCATCCTGTGACTGATGGAAGCAGAGGCAAACACACAATTAATCACTGAACTGAACCCAAGAAACCCAGTGACAGAGAGAGAGGAGTGATGAGCAAATTGGCAAAGAATGGGCTGGCAAAAGCAGCAAAGACAGCTGATCTGAACAAGGGAGAGCTCCTGGACCCCAGACTGACAGTGGGGAGGCCAGCATGGGACTGATCTGGACCCCCCAAATGTGAGTGTCAGCAAGAAGGCCTGGGCAACCTATGGGGCCCTGAGCTGTGGATCAGTGTCTATCCCTGATATACAAACAGTCTTCGTGTGCCTATAGCACAAAGAGGGATGCTCTCTCAGCCTGGACTCTTAGGGGAGTGCCTGGCCCCTACCCAGAGTAAAATGACAGACTCTGATATCCCTTATGTGGAAGGATTTGGCAATAGGATAGGAGGGTGGGGAGGAAGGTGAGTGCGGGAGGAGGGGAGGGAGAGGGAACTGGGATTGACATGTAAAACAAGCTATTTAAAATTTTTAAAAAATGATAAAATAAAAATAAAATAAAATAAAATAAAACAATTAGAAAAAATGGGATTACAGGTGTGACCCCCCCACACCAACCTGGCCCACATGTATTACTAGAAAGTTTGATTTAAATTAATAGTATTTGTGTAAAAAAAAAAACCAAAAGAGTGAAAGAGTATAATTACCATAATTACTGATATTGGTAATCTGTGCCATGTCTACTTTTTATCTAATAAATCTGTTTAAAATTTATTGCCTTAAGAACTTTTTATACTTCAAAGTTTAAAGTTCATATTATATTGCAATGTGTCAGTGCATTACATATATAATTTCTTTTAATTTTCTGATTGTTTGGTTCTCTTCTGGACATGATTCCCCTAACCCTACCACTTTTACTTTAATTTCTGCTTTTTTCTAATGTATTAAGAGAGCCTCAGTTACCTCACTGAGAAGATGTTCCTTTTCAATATGAATGCTGAATGCAGCCAGCTTTCTCCATGCTCTTGGTTGTCATCTCACAGATTTGTGTATTTAGTTTACCCATTGATACTTGTATGGTAGATAAGCATTAGCAAATGTTTTGCTAGAAAGTTTTATTGGGGGATAAGATGTTGCCACAAATATGTTTTCTTACACCTGCACCACAATCCTTTGAGTAAAGCAGCAGCATTCTGTTGGAACTCTTGCTACTAGGGCTTAGAACTGAAAAACTGCAGGATAGGAAAAAGAGAGTCAAAGGGTTTTTTCAAGAACTATTAACATATCTTAAAAGAAAGGACTCTTTAAAATATTCATTACATTTTTAGTATCAATCTTTTTCACTCATTGTACTTTACAGGAACTAGTTAAAGAAAAAAGAATTAATATTATTCCCATGTAGTATTCATTTACATTTAATTATAATTAATAACTCTACATTGGATTGTATTATTGATAAAAAGAAAACCTTTGATATAAGACAATGATTGTATCAATTTTAAATTCAGCTAATCTACTTTTCTAAATTCTATGCTTCATATTAAGTACTAAATATGAAACCTTAGTTCCCAAAATGCTATAATACATTCCTTAAAAATAGATCTGCACTTCTCTGTTTCTTTGCAATATGTGATAAAAATATGGAAAATCGAGTTTGTGAAATTATTTTTAAAATGAAATTTTGTGAAATCCTAAATGAGGAAATAAATGTTATATATGCAAATATTTTTCAGTTTAATAAGTGTTTCAGTAAAATTATCCTTTTCTGGTCTTCTTATATGTTTTATATAGAATTTAATATATTAGCATTTATTAACCTATAAAGCCATTTTTCTTGTTAAAAGTATTACTCAGATTATCCATTGACATATTAGAAATGAAATCTTTAATTTTATTTTGTATTAGACTCTTGTGAAAGGCCTGTGTTTGAGAATGCTCGAACAGAAAATAACAGCACATGGTTTAAACTCAATGATAAATTAGACTATGAATGTAATGATGGATATGAAAACAAACATAAACATACGAAAGACTCCATAACATGCAATTTTGATGGCTGGTCTGATATTCCTTCATGTTTTGGTGAGTACTATTCTCAATTTTTCTTTTTACAAAACAAAAATAAAGATGTATGTTTTACTTTTAAAAATTGAATTTCCTAAAATCTTCCTTGATTTAATATAAACTAATAGATAAAAAACTATTTGAAAGGAGAAATAGAGAATTTATTTTATTATTTCATTGCATTATTTACCCCGTATATTTGCATGCATGTGGGTATTGATGAATGAGTGTATTCTACATTGCACATGCTGACGTCTGATGCCTATGAGAGTAATCTCACTCTTTTCATCATGTGAGTCATTGGGATTGGACACAGGTCACCAGGCTTATAAGCAAGCACTGGCAGTAGCTAATCCTTCTCATTGGCCTGATAATATATTTTTTAAATAGTACATTCTTCAGGTGTGATGGCACATACTTTGATTCCAGCACTTAGAACCTTGGAGCAATATGTTTTCAGTTTGACAACATGTTGGGCTACATAATGAATCAATGTTTTTAAAAACAAAATATTATATTAATGGCTCATGTATATGACCTGTGTGTATCATATATCTCTGATTAGAATATAAGTGTTTTATTATCATAAATACCAGCTCTTATTTAAAGTATTCATATTGGCAGTATGAAGCATGGTCATGCAAACTTGAACAACGTGAGGGAAGAAGATGAAGGACAATAACAGAGTAGAAAATTTAAAAGGATAGCAGCAGACTGAGAAACTTGATTTTCAGCCCAAGGCTCCACTCAAATTTAATTCATTAAGGATTTCAATACCTGGCAAGGTGGCACACACCTGTAATTGTAGAACTTAGGGAGACAAGACATGATGGTCCTGACTTACAGGCAAGTTTGGATTGTCCAGGAAGACTTATCACAAAAAAAGAAGAAACTTGTAGCCCCAAATAAATAAAATGAAACTAAACAATTGATGATCATTAATTTCTCTCTGATTATAAACTGTTCAGGATTATGAAATCAGGGCTTTCTACAATACAGTGTTAAAACAGAAATCAAGGGAAGGGCTATTAGTTTTTTAGGAAAACATTTAGTTAGCCATGGCCTTAAAGTAGGTTCTAGCATCTATGAAAATAAGATGAAAATTAAGATTAAAGTATTCATATGTACAATTCTGTTGTGTGACAAAACTTTTTCTATGCAGAAAATACACAAAGATCTACTCACACCAGATAAGGGGACCAGAATGACCAATGTACAGATACCACCAAAATCTAACATGATGAACCATGAGTTTTATTGAATTTACTTTTAGAAATATAAATGAGAGTTGAATTACAGGAGCACAAATTACTCAAAAAAAATGGTATCACAAATGGCCCCTCTCTACCAACATTGGTGACAGCTCAAAAAATCTGGGACACGGAGTATACTGCAAAACCTCCAGGCAGTTCAACAGGCTGGAGAAAATCTTTTCCAAGTGACTCAGGTGATCTAGCAATCTACCCAGCAGCTTTCATGGTACCATCTACTTCTAGGAACTGGCAGAAAAGTATAACTTGTACTTGTACTTTGACTTGATCTCTCAAGCATCAAATATGTGTTCTCAGATTCAACAAAGGCATGTGGGCCTCCACCACCTATTGACAATGGAGACATCACCTCCTTCCCTCTATCAGTATATGCCCCATCATCATCAGTTGAATATCAGTGCCAGTCCTTGTACCAGCTGCAGGGCAACAAGACAATAACATGTAGAAATGGAGAGTGGTCACAGAAGCCAAAATGTTTGCGTGAGTACTTGTTTTCATAGAACCTGGGAAAGTCAGTATTCAAACATGAAGATGGAAGTCAACTTATTTTATTTGAAAGTATATATTGCCATATGTGAATGTCCTGAAGAAGCACCTATATTAGAACTGAAAACAAATCTGATTAAGAAACAAATGGGTATCATTATACAAAAAAATCTGTCATTTTCTATATGTCAAATCCATTTTTATAAGAATTAACAATAAAAGCAATCTCACTCACATTAATCTAAAAATGTCCAGCAATGAGTTTTACTGAAGGACTTCTGAATGCTTAAGTTAATTGATGAAAGAATTTCCCAAAGCAAAAGAAAATGAAGAAATCTCATGTTACTGGGTTGGAAGAATTAGTGTGAAAATATTCTTGTTTGCCAGATCAATTAGGAGACTCTATGAAACTCCATTAAAATATGGGCAACATTCTTCACACAGGTATGAGGAGTAATTTTAAAATTTGCATGGAAGTACAATGAAAAAGAACTGAAACATAAAAATAGAGAGATATCATAATATATTGTTTCAAGATACACCAGTAGCACAGCAACCATAACTTTATGACATTTGGATAAAAAGTGAAGTACAGAAAGAGAATATATATTTGAGAAAGTGATCTATGCACATATAATTAATTGTTCTTGATAGAGTTCTAAAAACATACAATGGAAAAAAGAATATTATTTTCAACATATGATACATGGAAAATTGAGATCCACATGGAGGTGATTAAAATTTGATTCCTGTCTCTCATTCTGGAAAATGAACTCATAGTGGTTCAAACAAAAAATGTAATAACAAAGGAAACTACAAGGAAAAATAACATGAAATACAGAAGTAGGTTTAGACACTTTATTTTGGATGGGATCCCAAAGCACAAAGCATAAAAGCAAACTCTTGGCAATGGAGTTTATCACATTCAAGTACTTCAGTGTCAGAAGGAAGATAATAAGTAAATGTAATACACAAACTCAAGAATTGGAGAAAATGGTTGTCTGCTCTTTATTGTGAGTGATTTACATTTGTAGTATAGGGTTTCCTATGTCAAAGATACATGAAAGACATTAAGTAATTTTTGCAAGTGAGATTACAAAAAACTGAAGGGAAATGAACCGATACTTACCAAAAGAATGAATACACATGCCAATGAGGAAAATAATGCTTAATACCAAAGCTCTCATGGCACTGCCAATCAAATTCACCATGAGATAGATATCTTACCATCGAGTTAGAATAGTATTACAAAAAAAGAGTCATTAAAATAGCAAATGCTATTGATTGTGTAGAGGGAAACGAGCTCATAATCTGATGACATGAATGTGATTTTGTTTAGTTACTATGGAGAACAATATGGAGATTGCTTGACATCTAATAATAGATCTACCATATATTATCCCTGTATCCCTTTTTTGTTATGTATACATAGGAAATGAAATCAAACTACTCAGCTTTCACATATATGTTAAGTGCACACTGCTACTACTCAGGACCTAAGATTGGAAATTTGTCTACATTCCCATCAATTGTGAAATTAATAAAGAGAGTGTGGTATACTTATAAGATGTAAGCGCAAGCTCCAATGAAACATTTGGAAAACTGCTTTTTAGCCAGGGTTATTACTTGTCTAGTTTGGTTATTTGATAGATATATTTTAAAAATCTATTGAAATAAAATTCATGGTACATTCATAGTTACTACTTTGTGAATATATGATGAATATTGTGAAAATGATTATGATTAGACCTCCTAGTCATCATACTTTTAAAATTCGTTAACTTTTATTGATTCTTTATGAATTTCATATCATGCATCCTGATGCCACTTACCTCCCTGTCCCCTCACATCTGCCCTCTGCCCTTGAAACCTCTCCCCCAAACAAAACAAAATTTAAAATAAAGAACAAACTAAAACAACAAAAAAATGGAAAATTATGTCATCATGGAAACTGTAGTGTGGCTTGGTGAGTCACACAGTTTATCCTTTAGTTCATTCATTTTTACCTCTAAGTGTTCATTGCTATGAGTCATTGGTCTGGTTCAAGACCTCTTGCTTCTGCTATACTATTATTAAGGATCTACAGATATCAATAGAATAATTGCAGTATTTTTAATTATTGTAGTATCATTGAACATCAGATTTGATTATCATACATGTCATAGTTCAAATTGTATAACTTTGCCCAATACCGAAATCAAAGAAAACAAAGATGAATTTCCTGAAACACAACTTACTGATTTTGGGAGTGCTTGATATTGAATCTAATTATCACATTAAATGTGTAATGTTTACATCAGATCATGTTTTCTATTTACTTAACTTTATGTGCGGCTTTAATACTGTTTTAAGAAGTTAGCAAGTAATGTCTTAAACATAATACACTCTACTTGAAAATGGACTCTGTAGGTTTATGTATTGACATTTTACAATATTTTTTTCTTTTAGGTCCATGCACAGTATCAGAAGAAATTTTGGAAAAGCATAACATAATTTTCAAATGGGCCGAAAAGCAAAAACGGTATTATGAATCAGGAAGTATGCAAGAATTTAAGTGTAAAAATGGGTATCATCTGGCAACCTCTCAACCGTTACTCACAATTTGCATTGATGGTCACATAAATTATCCCACTTGCACAAAATCACATTAAAAGCAATAATAGAATTTAGTCATACACCTTTGTTCAGTTAAGGTGCATGCATGTTATCATTAGTTTCAATTTTACTTTTGAAGTATTGTTCAACTCAGTTTTATTCATAAGTATAAATTTGTATCAATATATGATAATCTAGCAACTGAGAGACTGCTGACACAAAGGCAAAAGTAGTTCATTCAAAGCTCCCAAAACATGACATGTCTTAACACAAAAATCAGTGACAAGGAAATAGATGTAATTACTTCCCTATCTGTCTCTAGCCACCATTTTCCCAATACTTCTTCTAGATATGTAAAACATACCCTGGTGAATATAAAGCTTCTTCAACAAATGGTACTGAGGAAATTGGATATCCATATGCAAGAGAATGGCATTAGACCCATATCTAGCACCTTACTCAAAAACCATATCAAAGATTTAAAACTGAAATCTGAAACAGAAACTTCAAGAAGAAATCATAGACAGTATCGTACATGATACAGCTGTAAGAGAGAACTTTCTGAATAGGACTCCTTTTGCACAAAAATTAATGCCAACAATTGACAAGTGGGACTGCATAAAACCTAAAAACTTCTTCATTCATCAATGGGAGGAAAAAGAAGCCCACAGAATGGGAAGAAATCTCAGTCAGCTATATTGGTAACAGAAGAGTAATATCCAAAATACACAAAAGCACAAAAAGGCAGTTTTGATTTGTATTTCCTTGATGGCTAAGAATGTTGAACATTTCTTGAGTGTTTCTCAGCCATTTGAGATTCCTCTATTGAAAATTCTTAGATATATGCCCCATTTTAATTGGATTATTTGTTTTTTGTTTGTTTTCTGATATCTAGTTCTTTGATTTCTTTATATATTTTGGTTACTAGGTCTTTGTCGATTGTGGAATTAGCAGTGTCTTATTCTATAGATTATTCTGTGTCCAAATGGCATTGTCCCTTGCCGCACCAAAACTATTCATTTTCATGAGGCCTGACTTTTAATTCTTTTTAGATTAGTCATGTTTGGTTTTACCTTAGGTCTTTGGGCTGTCTAGTTTCTATTCTGGGGTTCTCAATGAATGGACCTTAAGTAAAATCAGACATTGGTTCGCTACTCCCACAAATTCTGTGCCATTATTGCCCTAGTATATTTTGGAGACAGGATAGATTGTAGGTCAAAGGTTTTGTGGCACACTTCTCTTACAGTAGCCTGAAGAATCCCTTCCCACAACAGATACGAGAACATAGGGGTGAGGCTTTATGTAGGCACTGGTTGAACTTCTCCATATTCAGAGTTGTGTGGGTGTTGTTCTCTCAAATGGGGTCCTGCTGTCATTCTGCAGAGAGCAACACTTCAGCATCAGCCTAGGTTATTTGGGGATTTCCGTGGGACCCCCTTAGTCAACAATTCAGTTGAATGCAACCCAGACACGCCGCTGGAAGCCTTGCCTGACTACAAAAGATGGCCGACTGAGATTGTCTCCCTCTTTACTAGGAGTCCTCATTAGGATCACATTCTCTGCGATATATTTCCACACCATCCTATAAATGTCTCCTTGATCCACATCATCTCAAACAAGAGCTATCGCTTGTGGTACATTTACACGATGGAACATCACTCAGATGTTTTTATTTTTAAATGGCATTGTGAAAATTGCAGTCAAATGAATGGAACTAGAAAAAAATAATCCTGAGTGAAGTAACCTAGACATACAAATATGGCATGCGTTCAGGTATTAGCTGTTAAGTAAATGATAATTGAGTTACAATCTGTAGACCCTCAGATGTTAGGTATAGAGGAGAGGTCTAGAAGGGATGCATGGATATCTCTGGGAAGGGAAAATAGAATAGACTTTATGTTTGGACTAAGGTTGTCTACTTCTTCAATATACACTCAACATAGTGCTTCAAATTTTAGCTAAAGCAACAAGACAACTGAAAGAGACCAGGGAATACAATTGTAAAGGAAGAATTCAAAGTATTATTCTTTGCAGATGATACGATAGTATAAGTAAATGACCCTGAAAATTGCACCAGGAAACACAGCTGATAAACATTTTCAGCAAAGTGGCTGGGCACAAGATTAACTCAAAAACAAACAAACAAACGAAAAGCAAATAGACCTCCTGTGTACAAATGATGAACAGTCTGAGAAAGAAATCAGGGAAACAACACTTTTCACAATAATCTCAAATAATATCATACATCTTGAACTAACTCTAACAAAACAAGTGAGAGATCTATGTGATAAAAAACTGTTCTGAAGAAGGAAATAAAAACTTAAGTTGTTTTGATGTAGAAGGAAAGATCGTTCATGCTCAAGGATTAGAAGGATTAACATACTAAAAATGGCCATCCTACAAAAAGCAATCAACATCAATGTAATCTCCATTAAAATTCCAACACAATTCTTTACAGACCTTGAAAGAAGAAGTCTCAATTTTATATGGAAAAATAAAAATCCCAGAATGGCCAAAACAATCCTAAAAATTAAAATAACTTCTAGAAGTATCTCCATCCCTGATATCAAGTTGTATGATACGGCTACACTAAAAAAACCCTCATGGTATTGGCAAACAAACAAAAAAACCAAGCAACAACAAAAATCCACACATGTTTTTCAATGTAATTGAATTGAAGACACATACATAAATACACACACATGTGGACACCGATTTTTGATAATGACACCAGAAATGCACATTGAAAAATAAAAGGAAAGACAGCATCTTAAACAAATAGTGCTGTCTAACATGATGTCACTATGTAGAAAAATGCAAATAGAACCATATCTATCATCCTGCACAAAACTAAAGTCTAAGTGCATCAAAGACCTCAGCATAAAACCAGATACACTGAACCTGATAGAAGAGAAAGTGGGGAATAGCACAAGAGATGACTTTCTGAATAGAAAGCCAGTAACACAGGCACTAAGAGGAGTACGATGGATGGGTAATGAAATGTGAATACCAGCCTGCAAATGTTCTGATGGAGAAAGTTATAATTAGGGAGATGGGGCTCCATTTTTAACTGGATGCCTCTCTCCTGCCTGCCAGTTCCCGAGTAACCATCCAGAGGTTTAATATTAATTACAAACTGTTTGGCCTATTAACTCAGGCTTATTATTAACTAGATCTTACAATTAAATTAACCCATTTCTAATGATCTGTATTTTACCATGAGGTGCATGGCTTGTTACCTCACATCTTGTTTCCCCAACAGTTGCTGTCATCTCCCAGAATCTACCTTCTTTTTCTGTTCTACCTCGCTACTGTCAAAATCAGCTTCTTCATTAGCCAATAGTAATAAAATGAATTCACAGCATTCAGAAGGTCATCCCACATCAAAGCAGAGGATAAAATAACAGTAAGGTTGTAGGGAAAAGTCATATGAATCAGGCTATTAAGTACCCACCCCCTAAATAACTGTAATTCATGTAAGTTCATGTATGAATAGACATATTGTTAAAATGAGAATTTGGTTGAAGGGTGACAGTACTCTTGCCACAAACCAAATATCATCTAAAAAATACAGCAATGCTGGGCAAAGGGAAGAATGCCTTAGAATTCTTGGTCATGATTGTCTAATAGAGCCAAAACATAACAGGCTACTGCTTTTGCAGTTCATTGTCCCCAAGAGATGCAAGGTAAGTCATTGTTGCTGAAGACACCATGTACTTCATCACAGGGTCTGAAGGCCACTGAGCTAGAACTGTTCTGGACACTTCCTCTCTGAGAACTAGAATTCATGGTACCAGAAGTTTCCATGCAAGCATCCAAAGAAGAAAATCAGCCAACACTCACATCCAACTATGATGCCAATAAAAAGGCAGAAAAGAAATTTAATCTCTCATCTTTCTTTCCAAATACTTCAATTTAACTGTCTATAAAACTGACACAATAAAAATAAATGCTACTATATTGTTTAATAAATATAAAATGAACTCAGAATATTAATGTGAAACATTGGTTGGACATTGTTTATTTTGACTCTCCCTTTGTGAACTTTGATATTTACCTAACCAGCTGCCAGGAATGGACTGAATTTCAAAGTTACACACAGTACTTTTAATGACAGAATTCCCAGAAGCACCACCAATGCTGGGGAGCTTTAGGTTTTAGAAGATCAGGGCGTGTGGCATGTTGTTCTTAGCCAATATCGTTCTAATCCTAAGGCTTTCTGCTGTGGTCAAAGTAAGTGGAAACAGATATGAAACATGCATTTTCTAGTCAAATGTATGTATCTGAGAATATTTTAAATGTTATCTAAAAACATTAGAAATCAAAAATAAAATATAGGAATTTTTTTTGGTTTTATGAGACAGGGTTTCTCTGTATTGTTTTGGAGGCTGTCGGTCCAGCCTGGCCTCGAACTCACAGAGATCCTCCTGCCTCTGCCTCCTGAGTGCTGGGATTAAAGGCGTGCACCACCACCGCCTGGCCTAGGAATGTTTTAAGTGAAGAAGCAGAAAAGATTTTGAGTGAAGAATACCAGTCTATTTGTGGAAGCAGTTTTAATGAGCTATTAAAGGGAAAATTGAATAAAATGGATTTTCTCTGTTTTCTAAACCTCAAACATTAATATCCTCTAAACGTAACTTGGAGAAGAAAAAGAGAAACTCTTCTCTAAAATGAATAAAGAATAAATGTAACAAGATAAAGTTTCAATGAAATTCAACTTAAATTTTCAAAGCCAGAATAAAACTCCCAACAGACCTAAGCATTTCCAAGTCTGTATGGGACTGATTTCTTTTTCAGAGTGGATAAGTTTTAACTTAATAGTCATTGAAATGAATAACTTTTCCAAATTCAATAAAATTATCATTAATCAAAAAGAAATGTCTTTAATAAGACAACTTCATAGAAATTGTCATTTAAATTAGACACAATCTTATTTTAAAATCCAATCCCAGTTACCTCTCCTAAGAATGTTATTTTTTGTATGTGAGCCACCAAAATACCAACATATCTCCAATGAATGTAGAAAGTAAAATGAGATTATGTTACCTCTGTATTGGCAGTGTCTAAATAGGAGTTAGCCACTCTCCCTCAGAGTTTCATAACTTCACTATATTCCAACTACACACAGTATCTTAAACAAGGAGTAGGATTCTAGAATTAAGTCACTGGGGTTGACTATAGTTTCAGGAAGTCTTTATTTTGCTATTTTTTATTTTCTAATTTTTGCATATAATTAAAGGTTATTTAGATAGTTATTCAGATCTCATAGAAGTGAAGTAGATAAGAGTAGTACATGATGTGTATGTTCTATTAAAATTTCCTGTGGGCTAACTTTTCTAAAATGTAAGTCTAATAATAGATACACACATAAATTTTTATAATCAATAAAAAGATATAAGGATTTACATGTTCATTGTTTTAATGTTTTTATACATTTATATGATATATCACACATACAACTATCCACATTATGCTAGGAAATTATTTTTATAAACACAATATTCAAAAGCATTTAGCTGAAGTTTTATCTTCATTGGGTTGATCTTTCTGATTCTTTGTGCCCTGTTATTTGAATGAAACTACACTTATTAAACAACCTAACCAAATAAAAATTATGTTACTGTATACCACACTAAACTAACTACTCAACATATTTATTACTCCCTTAACACATACACCAGAGAGAATCCTGGTAGATATATCAGTGACAATCAGTGAGAATAACAAAGGAGGAATGGAATTGATGGCTAAGTATGCTCTCTCATCCAACCATTGCTCACTATTACCCAGGTTTCTATGTTAACATCATATATCAGTTTTTAAAAAGTTCTGTTGTGTCATCTCTTAAATAATGCCAAAAACTTTACATCACATCAACCCAAAATATAAACTTAATATTCATTAATAGCATCCTGAAATATTCACGTACTCAACCAGCACGTGTTAACTATAAACAATTTCTTTGCCAAATTTTCATACATATTCGTGAAATGTTTGAAGGTCCTCTTATTTGCTAATTAAGTGACACACCAGAAGGTACTTCAACTCTACCCATTTAGCTAAATGAAAGAATAAATGATAATCAAATACAAAAGAAAATGTCATTAATGATTCATCAGTGATTATTAGCATTTAATTCTTTACCTTTATTTTATTTTTCTAAGTGAGACTTGTAATGTGGATTCTTCCTGTCAGCCTGGTCCCTGAGCTGCATCAGTCCCAAATGAACATGCAGGATGCTATGTTAATTATGAAGCTGTTGGCCATTTTCTATGATTTCTTGTTGGCTAGTTCTGACTTAATTACTAACCTATAACTACTAATCTGAGTATTTCCATGTGGTCTTCTCTTACCAGAGAAAGGGTTCGGACATCTTACTTCTCTCACATCCTACATGGTGACTGACTATGCCTCTGTTTCCCAGAATCCTCCTTGACTCCTAGTCCTAAATATCTTGCTTCCCTATTGGCCAACAGTACTTTATTCATCAACCAATAAGACAAACATATACACAGAAGGACTTCCCCCATCAGAGACTTCATGATTTTCCTAAAATAAGCCCAAGATACTGCATGACAGAAAAAAATATGAGCCATTTTCTCCTGTCCTTAGTGGCAAGGATTTTCTGTTAATCCTGTGAGTACAAATTTGTGCTTCCTTCAAATTCCTTCTGGACTCTATGCACAGATGCAGAGTAGTCACGAACTCCAAAGTGTCTCAGTGAACACTTAGATGAAATCTGAGTCCAGAAAAGAGAAGAGCCTGTGAAAGATGATAAAAGGGTCAAGATAGGTAAAGAGATGGGCTGGAGAATGGGTAAATACAGACCTTCTTTTGTGAGCTAACTTTCATAGGAAGATCCAATGGAAAATAAGTATTTCATCTTGCTTACAGTTAAACAAATGCTCTAAACAAGGGATATTATGAATTGAGATGATGATGACTAGATCAGACTACTAACAGATCTGGTCAAATATCTACTTAGTAGACAACCTGGTCATGCTTTTCATGAAAAAATAATTCACGCCATATATCCACTGTGTTTTAGTTTGACTTGTTGTTATCTATAATACAATGATCCTTAGGTGAATGTGTGGAACAAATCCCAGATGACAATTCTACTAAAAGAAAGTGATTGGAAACAAGGTAGAGAAACCAATGAAGCAAATAGTAAGAGTCACTCCTTGTGGAAGAAACACTCAGAAATAAAAGAAAGCATGTCCATCAAAATACTATTTTATATAGAAAAGCTTATCCACAAAATTTTTTGGCAGGGAGGGCAGTAAGACAAGGTTTCCCTGTGTAGCTTTGGAACCTGTCCTGGACTAGCTCTTGTAGGCCAGCCTGATCTTGATCTCACAGAGCTCTACCTGCCTCTTTCCAAAATTATTTAAAGGGCAGCAAAGATATTCATCTCTTTCCAAAACAAAAAATAAATTGCATGTATGGAGATGATTCAGTAGACAAAGTCCTTGCCCAGTAAACATGAAGACCAGAATTCAGAACCACAGAACCCACATAAAATGAAGAGTGCTCACCTGTAATCCCAGTACTTGGGAAGTAGTGACAGGGATTCCCTAGGGAAAGCTAACTACCTGCGTGAGTTAGAACTGACATACGCCAGAAACTTTATAGTTTCCTTCAGTTCTGTCATCAAAGGATCCTGGTGAAACTGTGCCCTTTGCACTTTCTCCTCTGGTGGAAAGTCTTCTCCACCACCGCTGTCACAGAGTCAGTGTGTTATAGTCCACTGTCCCGAGCACTTTGCAGGCATTTTTGCCCTACAGAGTTTCTACCTATTCTTTGATGACTTCCAGCACCTGGTTCTATGTTTTGGATCAGCAGTCTAGTACGGGGTGTCTCTATTTAGTCTTTTTATCCTTTTTGATGTTCCTTTTTATTGTTATGTATCAATGTCATGTGAAAAACTTTTTGAATATTTTTTGAATTATTAAATATATATATTTATGTTTTTGACCCTCTAGCTATTAAAGGTACTCTGATATTATATCTCCTTAAACTAATTCTGTGTTAATTTCTTGTATTTCTATTTTTGATATAGCAAAATATGTTAAAGGAAAAAAGGATTTCAGAGCACTGCCTAAATTTCCAAAAGCATTTGTGCTTTTAGTTGGATCCTATAAATGTTCGGAAATGAAAATGAGAATCTGGAAACCATCATCAGTTACAGATACTGACTATTCTTACAGAAGACCTGGGTTTGGTTCCCTGCTCCCACATGCCAGCTCACATCCTTCTGCATCTTCAGTTCCAGAAGTTCCAATGGCAATGTCTAACACCACAGGACACCATGCATTAAATGGCTACACACAATAAAAATATACATACAATTTTTTCATTGTAAATGTAAAAAGCAAAAACTATTCTTTCCTGGTGTTGGAGACTGGGGTACTGGCATGAGGTTGTGGAAGGACTATCGTAGAAGTTCTTTGTGATCCACTGGGGATGGAGTCAGAGAGGAAAGGGAGACCACCGCAAGTTTACTGCTACAAAGCTGGGGATGAGACAGGGCATAGGGGGTGGATCTCAGGAGCAGTAAGAGAGGTATGGTCTGCCTTCAGCCTACTGGTTGCCCTGGGAAGAGTGGACCTTGGGGTCCTCGGAAGATGCGGGATGAGTTTCAGAACTGGGTTATGTGGAAACAGAGAAAGAACAGGTCTGTGGGCAGTCTACTTGGTTTAAGCCTAGCAGTGGGTGCCTGCAGAAGTTGAGGGCTGGGATACAGGGATGAGATGGGGAGGGAGATAAAGAGGAAATGGTCTGTGGAATCCTCAGTAAGAACTGGGCAGCAGGGAGAGGAAAACTGCAGGTAGCTTTCTGTTGCATCACTCGGGAATTGTGTTTGAGGAACAGAGAGAAAAGGTCCACAGGCAGTCTACCTAATTATTTGTTTTTGAATATTCCTTCTTACTTTACATTTCTTAGCTATGCGTTGTTTGGTTATTTCACATGTCTATGTTTTAAGTATTTTGTAAAACTTTTAAATAAAAGAAATGCACTTTCATTTTTATTGCTTTACAGATTTGTTTTCTTAAGGATTGAATGTGAATTTCGTTTTCTATTTTATGAATAATAAGAGTAACATTTAAAATGCAATGATAATGTAATGAATGAAATAATTTGCCGTGTACCTAACTTCTGAGGACATTTCTGTTATAATCATGAAGAGATTCTCATGACAAACGTCTTTTGCTTCTCAAAATTCTAATTTGCTTCCCGGGCTTCAGGTATATTGTCTTGATGTTAATAATCAGTTTATATGCTTTTATTTGAATGTAAGATTATATATTGTGCTTTTCTAGAACATTTGTTTACATGTAACGAGTATTAAGATCATTTTTCCAATAAAAGTTTCATATATGTTCATGGAGTTTAATATTATCTTTAGATAGTACCCTCTTCCAGTTTTAAAAGCAAACATAGATGCTTATCCAAAACAAGTGAAATAAAAAGTTAGAGATGTGGTTCTGTCCAGTGTGTATACCGCAGCTTTACAACTGGGGTCTGTGAGCTTCCATTTGCTCAAGTCAGCTGTTTCTGTGGGTTTCTCCAGCATGGTCTTAACCCCTTTGCTCAGCCCTCGTCCCTCTCTACAACTGGATTCCAGGAGTTCGGCTCAGGGCTTAGCTGTGGATGACTACTTCTGCTTCCATCAGCTACTGGGTGAAGGCTCTAGGATGGCATTTAAGGTAGTTGCCGTCTCATTATAGGCAAAGGACATTTAAGGTAACCTCTCCATTATTGCTTAGATGTTTAGTTGGAGTCATCCTTGTGGACCTCTGGACATTTCCCTAGTGCCAGATTTCTCTTTAAACCTATAATGGCTCCCTCTATTAAGGTATCTCTTTCTTCTCTCCTCAGACTCAATCTTCCTGATTCCTCATGTTCTCCTCCCCACTCCTTGCCTTCTCTTTCTCCTACCTCCCTCCTACCCACCCTATTCCTGTGCTCCAAATTTGCTAAGGAGCTCTTTTCCCTTTCCTCTTCTCCGGGGGAACAAATGTGGGTGTCAGTTAGGAGACCTGGGCAGTCAATAGGACCTTCGACAGTGGAACCAGTATTTATCCCTAATGCACAAATGGACTTTGGGAGCCCATTACCCATGGAGGGCTACTCTCTCAGCCTATATACACTAGGCCCTACCCCAAATGATGTGACAGACTTTGATGATCACCCATGGAAGGCCTCACCCTCCCTGAGCAGTGGATGGGGGGTGGGATGCAGGGGTTAGTGGGGAGCATGGGAGGATGGGAGGGAGAAGAAACTGGGATTGAAATGTAAAATAAGATTGTTTCTAAATTAAATAAAATTTTTTTAAAAAAGAAAAGAAAAGAAGATGGGGGGGAGTTTGATGAGTATATATGTTGGCCAAGACGCTTCTCAATATGCTTTGGACAGTCCAAAAAGGATCCCAGCATGCCATATTTTCTTTTGGTTTGGAAGCACTAGACTGCATGATCATCGACAGGGGTAAATGTAGTAGATGTGCACTCACTTCTACAACTTTAAGAAAATAGCATACCAGACAGCTCTTCTTTGCATTAATAAATCAGTTTTACAAAATGTGAATCCCTTAAAACCAACTAAGCAAACAAGCTAAATTTGAATGTCAGTGGATATACAGAATGAGGACACCAATACAATCATTGCAAACAACCTGTGAGGAAGGGAAATTTGAGCATCTTATATATGAATGAAATGATGTAACTTCCTGAATATAGTCTTAAAAGCAACCACAGTGATCAAGATTCCACGGTCAGCCAATACTGTAATTTTTTCCATTCTTCCAACTAGATTTAGGGTGTTCAAATTTCAAGACAAAAAAATAGCACAGAGCAGAGTAAAGCATTGCATTGTTATCAAGCAGTGTGTAGGGCAATTATTAAGGCTGGGGATAAGATCAAATAATTCCATTGGATTTAGAGCATCCCCATATATTCCTTACTACAAAGATCATTTACAAAAGGGTTCACAAGTATCAATGAACACATAGAAAAAAGTCCCAGTATTGAAAAAATAGCAATATTTTCACTTGTTACATAAAAGTCACCTAAGGTCCTGTATGCTTATCTGTAATTTCTTAAGTGGAATTTTTACCAGAGAATCTCCTGTAGTTTTGTTCTTGAAGGTTAGCAATCTGAGTTGAAGGCTCATCTTAGCTCTGGAAGGTGGAACATAATATTTCATAGTAGTTTTTTTTCTATGAAAAGTGTTCAGATTGAGTCCTCAGCTGAGGGAAATTCTTCTCTGAGGCCCAAATATCTGACCATGATGGCAAACATGCCCCTGTAAGATCCTTTTCCTTACATTCCTTCATTGCTGGTGGGAGTGCAAACCTGTACAGCCACTTTGAAAATCAGTATGTAGTTTCCTTAGGAAAAGGGACTCAGTCTACCACAAGACCCAACAATTCCACTCTTAGGCATATATCCAAAAGATGTCCATTCATACAACAAGGTTGTCTGTTCCACTATGTTTATAGAAGCATTATTTGTAATAGCCAGATCCTGGAAGCAATCTAGATGACCCACAACTGAAGAGTGGATAGAGAAAATGTGGTACATTTACACACTGGAGTACTACTCAGTGGAAAAAAACAATGGAATCTTGAAAGTTGCAGACAAATGGATGGCACTAGAAGAAACCATCCTGAGTGAGGTAACCCAGTCACAAAAAGACAAACATGGTATATACTCACTCATTTATAGATTTTTGACATGGATCAGGGAAGTGTCTGCCTTACAATCCCATTGCCAGTGAGTCTGGGAAACAGGGAGGTTCCCAAGAGAGATGCATGATAACCCAGAGAAGTAGAATGAGGCAAGATCTCATGAGCAGATTGGGAACATGGGGGAAGGGGAGAGGAAACCGGGGAAAAAGAGGGGGAGAAGAGGAGGGCAGAGGAAGACATGAGGAAGCAGGAAGGTTGAGTTGTGGTAAGAATAGAGTAGAGCAGGATGAAAGATATCATAATATATGGAGTCATTATAGGTTTGAGGAAAGAGCTTACACTAGTGAGAATTCTAGAGATCTACAAGGATATCACCAACTGGCAAACTAAGCAATAGTGGAGAGACTTACATAATAGCTCCTCCATGATGATAAGATTGATGACTTCCTTATATGCCATGCTAGAACCTTCATCCAGTGACTGATGGAAGCAGAGGCAGATAACCACAGCTAAATACTGAACTGAACTCCTGGAACCCAGTGACAGAGATGGAGGAGTGATGAGCAAAGGGGTCAAGATCATGCTGTTGAAACCTGCAAAGACAGCTGACTGGACAAGGGGGAGCTCTTGAACCCCAGACAGATGGCTGTGAGGCCAGCAGGGGACTGATCCAGACTCCCTGAATGTAGTGTCATTGAGGAGGCCTCAGCAATCTCTGGGGCCTTGGTTAGTAGATCAGTGTTTACCATGGCATGTGAATGAACTTTAGGAGTCCATTCCACATGAAGGGATGGTCTCTCAGCCTGGACACATGGGGAAGGGCCTAGGTCCTTCCCTGGATGAAATGACAGACTCCGGAGATCCCCCCATGCAGGGCCTCACCCTCCCTGGGGAATGGTGTGGAGATTGGGTGGGGGGTTAGGGAGGCTGGTGAAGGGACAAGGGAGGAGGGGTGGGAGAGGGAGCTGGGATTGACATATGAAGCATTCATGTTTCTAATTTAAATAAAAACATATATAAAAAAAGATCTGTTTCGTTTAGCCTTGTATTTTTTCTAAGGTGTTTTAATTATGGGTAGTGTTGTTCTTGGGTATACAATTGTTTCCCTGGGCCTTTTTGTAGTCCCTTCATTTTGCCTCTGTTATTGTGAATGAGAAAAACCAAATTTAAGTTAAGTTGAAGAGTCTGACCTCCAATGAAGTTTACACCTAATTCCTGAGGAAATTGACTGATGAAACAAACATCAATAATATCTGACTTTGGGGGAAATGTTAATATCCTGTAATTTTGGTAAAATTAATCATCTTTAGGTTTTATCTCAGGATCCTGTTGATGCCTCACTTGAACCTTCTGAAACTCATTTGAGCTTTCTGGATTGTTTGGTTTTGGGGTTGTCTTTTGTGTGTGTGTTTTGCTATTTCCTTGAGTTGAAATCATCCATAATCTGTTTTTTTTTCTTTTTGGTTTTTTGGCACAGGATTTCTGTTGGGGACTGCTAGAACCTTTAACAAAATGGAGTCTGTCAACCATATCTTGGCCTTCTGCCTATGTGACTGCGAGCACACATGTCCTTGAGACAAAGGAAAAGGCTAACCATAAAAGTAAAATTTACACAGGGCAGCCCACCCACCTAGCCAGGGGGAAGTAACCCTTATAGAGCAATTGTCTTTCTTAACAAAAGATTAAAGTGTTCCTTTGAATACTTCCTACTCCTCCCTAATTCCTGCACCTGACTTATGCTGACAAGCATTTGTGGAATGCGACTGATGACTGATGGAAAATTATAGCTTTGTCTTTACCGTATTTGGTGTATATTTGAGTTGAGACTTGATTGACATGCTTGTACCACCCCCTGAGGTTCTTCCTCTATAAGTACCAGCTTGCCCCAAAAATAAACGCTCTTGATCAGCGAACGTTGTCTTGAGCCTGCTTCCCTTAACCTCTTGAAGTTTACTTTTAAGATCGGATCTGCTCGTGAAGGCCCACCAAATTAGTAGCGACCCTCATCACCTCATCCCCACGGGTCGGGGGTCCCCTCTGGGGGTCGCAGATTTCTATGTGAAACAATCCTGGCTGTCCTGGAACTCACTTTGTAGACCAGGCTGCCCTGAACTCACAGAGATCCACCTGTTTCCACCTTCCAAGTACTGGTATTAAAATGACTCTACCATCCATCTTCCGTTCTCATCTGAGTAAGCATTCCTTCTTGTCTTTAATCTTCACAAACAAAAACATACTCTATACAACAACTCTTATGCCTCTTTTTTACTTGATGGTTCATTTTGTCTTATACTTAGAAAATAATTCTTTCTTGACAACTGTACATCAATGAAACACAGAAATCTGTACCTGAAACAAGAACAAGACATATTAAGAGTCCTTGAAATGTTGTTATTTTTCAATCAAAGTTAGAATAAAAATGTGGCATTCCTGTCGTCATTTGTATTCACAATCCTTTCTTGGGGTAACTCGCTTACTTCTATAAATAGTAAAAGAAGACCATGAATGTGAGAGTGAATGGGGGCCAGACAAAGGAAGAGTTAGACAGGGAAAGGTAGTATTGATGTAAGAGCGGTGTTCCTGTATGAACTTTTCAAAAAGCAATTTTAAAGTATCCATTACAAAAAGAGAGTATTAACTTTGATAGACAATAAGTTTTTTAAAATACAAAAGTTACAGATTTTGTTGTTCAATTGTTTTAGGAAATTGGAACGTTATGGGAAGAGTGAGTTTTCCTCCTGTTGTCTTGGGTACAAAATGACAGAAATAACTACACAAAAACAGTCATCACTGGAACAGGCAGCACAAATCAGAGTATGCAGGAGAGACAAAGTTGAAAGATTCTATTTGTGTACATCTTTGGAAGAAACAAGGATGATTGTTGGGGATCTATAGGGAGGCGACTTTTACATTGTCTGCCAATCTTTATGTAAAAAAAGGTTAATTTATTTATTTGACATGCATGTGTCTACACATAATTATATGTATATGAATGTGAACCACAATGCTTTCAGAACCTGCAGAAACCAGAAGATAGCTCAGGATCCCCTGGAATTGTTGTTACAGGCAGCTGTAAGTCACCATGTAGATGCCAGGAACTTTAGTCTGGCTCTCTGGAAGATTAGCCAGTGCTCTTATCCACCGAGCCATCTCTCCAGCAACTTGGTTAGACTTATTAGAGCCACATTTTCCTCACTTTTCATTAAAGGACTCAAGCTGAGTTCTCCTGAGCACAGTTTTAATATATAATGTTCTCTAGTCTTTTGATCTTTCTTTATATGAAGAAAATGGTAGATGTCAATGAATTCTTAATTTCTTCTTGAAATTTTTAAGTTTCTCTGTGAAGAACTGAGCCATACCTTCTACACTTTATTATACCACTGGGTAATCACCATGTTAGTGGTTCTTTGATCTTTTATCCTTGTACTACAAATATGGTAAATTAACTAAGTGAAGTTTGCTTTTCCATATTCTTCTTGATGTAACTTAGAACACAGTGATCTTTGAATAGCAAATTACAATTATTGTAACATTATTTTCAACATTTACCCATCTGTGATCATTCACTGAAACGATTTCAATGTACCACATTACCTGACTTTAGATCAGGCTTCTCTGAATTTCTCCCCCCCACCCCCGTGCCATCTATGATCACGCCCCATTCTCATTAGGTAATGTATCTTTTTTTTCACAGAACAAACAGAAACCATAGGATGTAACAGCCCTCATCCAGCCATACTTCCATTATACCTTCCCATGAAGGTCATTCATACCCTTGTACTTTTGATGTGTCTGTTCTTGTTTTTCCAGAAACTCTTTACAATATTCTATGTGATACTTACCCCCAAAATTATTGTTTTGTTTTGTTTTGATTTTTTTGAGACGGTTTCTCGGTATAGCCTTAGTTGTCCTGGAACTTGCTCTGTAGACCAGTCTGGTCTGGTCTGGTCTTGAACTCACAGAGATCTGTGTGCCTCTGGCACCAACACTGCCAGGCTATCCAGAATTTTCTACATGTCTTTCATTACTAATCCTATTTAATGTTAATGTGTTCATATTTCTCCTATTATTTCAAAAGGTCCCCACTATCCCCATCCCTCTGTCCTCATTTGTGGCCCCACTTCCTGACAAATTCACATTCATGTCTTAGTTTTTGTGCCTTATATTTGTCCTCCAGCCTACAACAGTCCTGTTTCCTGTGAGGCAACCCAGACCATACAACAGCATTTTTAGTTTCATCACCACTGATCGTCACTGAGTCAATCCAGTTATTCCTTTTCTTGTTCCCCACTCTATCCCCAATCACTAAGCAGAGCATACTTGCCTTTGTGTCATCACTTTATGAGCATCCATTCTCATTCATTTCATTCTCTCATATCTCCAGAAGTAGGAATCAATTGAGTTGGCTTTGCAATAACAAGTCAAAAGATGCAGAATGGTAATGTTGGGGGCAGGGGTTAGATAATGCCATGTAAATAAGAAACTAACATCTGGAGGAAAATGAACAGGCTAATGGTGCTCTTATACTAACAGCCAGTTCTAACGGGGACATCATGATCCTAACAATAATGCTACATTCCTGTGAGTGAGCAGAAGCCACAACTGAAAATATAACCCTTATTTGTAAAAGACGGTAGCAGTGCTGATATTTCAGGTGACCCACTAAACTAAGTAACTGAGATGATCACCTTGCCTATGGAAACTCCACTTTCATAATATATAGTCTGTGTGACTCCAACAACTATCTGACCTTAAGATATTGTGACGAAAGTATAAACTATTACAACAACAAAAGTCATTATTTGGACAAGTAGGTAGTACACTGCACTATAATTTGATTATTATCATTAGAGTTCATTTTAAAAGTTGTTTACATTTTCAAAAGTAGTCTCTTCCTCAATTTGTAAAGTAACTCTTCCACTTTATCATGTCAGCCGCCTTATTTCCAGTGTGTGTGTCTCTGATATTAATACAAATATTGAATTAAAAGTGACAGAAAACCTTAATTTTAATGAATATAACAAAGACATGTATTTTCCATATAAACTCAAGAAAACGATATAGTCTAGCAACGATCAATAAGAAACAGGAATGATTTGATGGATAAATCAAATTAAACAGGTGAAAGATACAATAAAGTCCAGGTTAAATGTGAAATCAAACTAAAATGAAACACATTTTTGCTTTGATTTATAAATAAGGAAAATATTGAGTACATTTTTATGTAGAGGTAAAGCCTCAGAACACCGAACTCTGCACAGTCTTCCTCAACTTATTTTATGCAGGATTCATGCTGAAATACTCTTTCTCTTCTTTCCATTTGTTTTTAATTCTGTAAAGCATCTTGGAAAGACAGACTCCTTGATGAGAAAGGGAGAGAAAGAGAATGTAACACAATGTTAGTAATAATTCAGTGTCTGTTACAATTCTAGTCACTAAACATTTTTGTGTGAGCAACGCCTTAAGTAGGAACCAGCTAGAGTAGGCAACTGTGCTTAATAAAGCATCCTGTTGGTTCTGTTTGGAAAACTTAATGTTGTTTATAAGTGTTGTTAAATAGCACCAGGTATATAATTTCTCCAAATTATTTGCTACTTTCTCCTCTTGGAAAGGGTGACCCATTTATCAAAGATTTAGCATTATACAGAACTCTTCCGCTCTGATTTTATCATAACACTAAACATAAGAAGCATTTCTAGGTGAGCATCCTAAGCATTTGTATAGAAACATAAATACATTTGAAAGACCATCACTGTGTAGTTCTCAGAGTTGGCTCATCATCTGAAGTTGAACACATATTTCCAAAATTCCATTGTACATGACATGAACTTATTACCAGGAAGAACTTTGATAAATGTACTTTTTTTCTTATTTAAAAACTGAGTTAAGTTTGGCACATTCAAATATCATGCATACAAATGGATTTCTTTTCCAACTGTCAAGGTATCACAGATATCACATGGTAAACAGCAATCTGGCTCCATGAAACTCAAAAGCTTCTAGCATGTATGGGTTTAAGAGGTGAAGAAAATATGATTTTCCTTTCCAAGAGACATAAAGACAAAGTACTGCTGAGCAAAATATTGATGGAATTCATAAAATAGTGACTGTCTTGAATAAAACTTGGCAAAAATATCATAGGTACATTTTCTTACCCTTGTCTTTCTGTACACTTTGGATATTTCAGCCTTCCTCTGTCACATTGCACTCGAAGTTCAGACCCAGTAATAGATGTCTCAGTTATGTATGCACCTCTCTTACAAATAAATTCAATATACTCTCCATGGAGAATGAGTGGTCTATTGTCAAAACTCCATTTCAGTTGTAAATAATTCTTGTTCATTTCAGCAAATGATAATGGACAAGGCTCTGGATAAACACAAGAAATTAAGATTAAAACTACATTGATACATCCTGTACTAACAGCACTTTCAATGTTGCCTATATGGGATGGCCTTATACTCCAGAGATACACAAGCTAATTAGCTAGAATTATTGTTGGGAGTTAGAAAATATGGTCACTCTTGGTTCCAAAAGGAACCTGTGTGACATTCACTACCATGGTGCTTGAGTCAAAGACTATGCATAGATAGTTATAAACATTCATTTATAGTCCGTTTCCTTTGTTTCTTCAGAAAGTTTAAATAACATGTCTGAGGGGTCACTCAGCGATAAAGGGTAAGACCTTGTCCTATGTTCAAACCCCAGCAATCTCACGCATATGTGTATATACATATGTATACATTGTCCTCCTATGGTTCCTTGAGCTAATTCATTGCCTGCAGTGAATATGACATATACTTTGTCATTAGTTAATTTTTAATATGCAGAGTCCATTACAAACATAATTTCCATTTTATAGTATTTTCAAAAAGGTCAGAAGTCTGATACCATAAAATCATTTGCATCATTTATAATATTTCTTTAAATATTATGTATATATAAAGTTTTCAAGATAATCCACTAATTACTAATAAGGTGGCAATGTAGAAACAAGCTAGATTTTTAACACTAGCTCAGCAAATGTTCTAACCTATCTTTGTCCAAAGCAGTTGACAATTTTCCCTTTTTTGCATTTCCAATTGAGAAGTATGGAGATTAAATTACATTTTAAATCCTAAGCAATGAAATGTTCAGGTTTTCCTACAACTATATATTAACATAAATAAGGAAAAATTGAACAAGTATAGTAGGTAAGTATCTGATTTTCCCCACAATAAAGTAGCATTTTGATAATTTTCAAAAAGTAAACTATTTTCAAAATAGGGTTCCCTGCATCTCATTACCTTCCTTGATGATGTAAAACCAATTAAATTCATCTGATATAAATTTAAGATTTCCAGAGTTGCTAATGTAATATATAAACCACAGATTGTTAATAAACAACAAGTATATTTATTCAGATACTTCTTAAAGAATTCATTGAGTATCTACAGGTCAACTGCTTTGTGGGAATACTACAAGCAATATGTTAAAGAAAAATGATTGGAAAGGGACCTTATAATCTTCAGGCTCTCCATTAAATATTATTTAATTTAGGTCAAAGTGAATTGTAATTTAAATTAGTATTGAAGTAGAATAAGGTAGAAAACATCAATTATTAGATATTGATTTATTGATATATTTAGTGATTTGCTTGTATTGTTTATTGCCAAATATGACTTCACCTTGCTACCTAGAAGAGAATAACCTGAAAATAGATGAAACACAATTGGTTATCACCCTTAGACACCTGACCACAAAAGCTTACACCTTCCAGCTGATAACATGCCTTTGAAAGCAAAAGTCCCCAAGTTTGCTGCTGCTTATGCTTCTGAAAAGTCCACCGGCTTGCCCATTCACCCTGCCTTCTAGTTTTAGAATACAAAAGGAGAATGCAAAGTAGACTTGGAATTGAAGTCTTTCTGGATCTATCCCAGCTCTGTCCATTTGTGAATATATCTCCTCTCTTCTGCTCTTAGTGGTATCAAAGAAGTGATTCCAGAGACATTCCCCAAATAGGACTGTCTTATAAATCATGTGGTTTTATTTAAAACAGATCCTGCACTCACCTATAATCAAGTGCCTGATATAAGACAAAAATGTACCAAAAACTAAAACATTTGAAAGGCAAATTAAAGCTGTAAGTATTCCAGGGCGTCTGAGACTCACATAGACAGCCAGTGAGCTGAAGGTACTGAAAAAAATTATTTGGTGAGGTTTTGATTCTCAGTTCAGCTGAGAGGCACAGCGTAAAATGACCAATAACAGGCACATAACAAAGTTTCCAACAATCTCACAGGGATGAGAGCAGAAAGAAGCATGAATGGACTTAAAGGCTCAAACTGAGGCTAAGTGAGCATGACCCTCTAAGCTTTTTATTTTCCCCTTTGAAGTATTCATCGATTTGTGGCTGTTGCAGGAGGATGTGTGAGACATGCTAGTTTGATTAAAAACTGCATTGCGTATTTGGTATTCTTCACCTATACCATTGTCAGTCTAGCAGGAGGCCTAGAAACGAATGTTTCAGCATATAACCATAGAAAATAAAGCATCTTCCTTCCCAATTCTAATTGGATCAAGCCCAGCTACCTCAATCCTAACCTCTAGACAGAGGATGGAACAAGTATTCCATGGAATAATATCACACAGTACTAAACTCCTAAATTTGCTCACATATAGCATTTGCTATTCAATCAATTACTATACAAGTAATGAGAAATTAGGCTGAGAAATAGATGTAGTCTGACAAGATGGTATGGATTTGTGTCTTTGTGGATAGGGACTTGGACAGATGCTTGATAACTATGGTCAAAAATGTTGATGTCTAGCCGGGCACTGGTGGGGCACACCTTTAATCCCAGCACTGTGGAAGGCAGATGCAGCCAGATCTTTGTGAGTTTGAGGTAACCTGGTCTACAGAGTGAGTCCCAGGAAACTAACAGCTACACAGAAAAACCTTGTATAAAAAAATTAATGTCTGATGAGAAAGTGAAATCTACCAAAGAATATTTAAAACACATATTGTAGAAATAGAAAGATAGTAGCTAAACTTTTCATAGTGTCAAAAGGTGCTATTCATGGTTCGGGGAGAGAGACACATCAGCAGGCTTAGCCATTTCTCAACTCTGAGTACAACCACATAGGTGCACTGGTTTATTAGTGGTGAGACTGTTTGGGGTTACTAGCTGCTTTGTTTCATTGTTTGTTTGTTTGTTTGTTTGTATTGGTTTTTCGAGACAGGGTTTCTCTGTATTGTTTTGGAGCCTGTGGTAGAACTCACTCAGCAGACCAGGCTGGCCTCTAATTCACAGATCCACCTGTCTCTGCCTCCCAAATGCTGGGATTAAAGGCATGTGACACCAACGCCCAGCCACTAGCTGCTTTCTGATTGGATTGAATCCTGATTCTTGGCTAGTTTTGTAATTCTGGTTGAAAGAAAGTCTATGGCTGGGAAAGTCATGGGCCAGTAAGGAGCAGATCGAGACAAGAAAGGATGGAACACGGGATATCAGTAAATACACAGATACTTCTACACAACTGTTGTCATCCCTCATGGTGGCCTACCAGAACTCGAGAAGACCTTATTGCTCAGAACATCACATACCTTGGGTGCATTATACAGCAAATGCAAGCTAGAACTGAACTTGGAACTTCCTCCCTACTGGTCAGCATTCATACTCATATAAGATGTAATGCAGACTGATGGAAGGGAAGTGAATGGTCTCAACCAGCTATAATTCCATGATCTTTAACAACTTACTAAATAAGATGTGCCAATTTGTAAGAATGTAGCAATACTGTTATGGAGTAACTAACTGAACTCTGATTAAATTTTAGTTCATTTGAGATAATTAACATTTAATATAAATTAAACATTACACTTATGCTGCTTTCAGACCAAATCAAAGAATCCTTCCTTTCCAGTGAATGTTTGTACATGCAGACACCAGTGATTATGAGGTTCTGAGGTGCTAAAAATGGATGGATGAGTACCCAGTGTTAAATAAGTCATTTATACCAGGCCCTCTCAGACCTAGCCAGTATTATAGAAGGGGGTGTAGAAAGAATGTAGGACATGAAAAATAGAGAGAAGAGCTTCAAATGTCATCTCCTGGGCAGGACATGGCCATTGCAATTACACTCACAGCAGCTACTGGTACTTGAGTTGAGTGTACAAGGATGAGCCCACCAATAGTCAGGCTTGATGGAGGCAACCCTCTGTGATTCTGCCCCTCACTGCTGGACTATTTGCTGCTGAGAGATTCAGAAAGAAGGGAAATTCTTGCCTTTAGTTGTATACCAAATGATGGCCCCACCAGACTCCAGTAGATATTTCAATGTAATAGTTACACAGATGGCCCTGGTTAAACTAAATGAGTTACAAGACTAAACATCATGAATCTGAGAAAGGGACTTGCAGGAACAAGGGGAATGATAGACCTGAGAGAGAGGTAAGAAAGAGGTGAGTAACAGTAATAAGAATACAGCATACCCACGAATGAAACTCCCAAATAACTAACTTAACCACACAAAAAAAGAAGTAAGATTATCAGACAAAATCACTACAGTCAGTATCTCCAGGCCTTAAACCACATGCAGAACTAGAAAACAGAGCACACTAACACAGTGTGCAGAAAAATTCAACGAACATAAAGGGTCCTAAAGTCTTAGAGAAGAAATAAAAGAATAATTCACATCAGATCTCAGAGAAAAGCACAAGCAAACCCATGGACAGTAAGATCGTAAAACAAAACAACAAAAAAAGATAATTTATCCCTAAGTTCAGAGAAAAGACTATAGAACAGGCAGAATACCTGTGAATGTGGTAAATGACTGCTATAATTCCAATGTGTCAGTAAGTACATTGTATATGCCAATGATTTAAATATTTTACCACAAAGAAAACATTATCAGATTGCATAAGTATGTTTTGAAATAAACCAACTGTATATTGCATGTAGGAAATACACTTAAAATACAAATCCAGAGGCCTGAAAAAATCAAAACATGAAAAACTATTTACTGCATAAACTAATGTACTTTTCTCTGTCTCTCTGTCTCTCTCTCTCCCTGTCTCTGTCTGTCTCTCTGTGTGTCTCATTCTGTGTCTGTCTCTCTGTCTCTGTCTCTCTCTCCTTTCTCTCCCCCATAAAAGTTACAAAAGATGAACAAAAAACAAAAGACAGTGTGTAAGGATATGGTGGGGGTGCTGGTGAGGCTGAGTGAGAGGAAGAATGAAAATGATCAAAATATGAAAAAATTAAATAAAAAATAAATTTCAAAAGCTGGTTCTATAATATAGGAAGGTTGACCACAAGACAAATTTAAAAAGCAAAGCATTTTTATTGATGGAGTACTGTTGTAAAATCACATAGGGCAACCAGCAATACTTTAGCTGCTTTTGTGTGTGTGTGCATCTAAGAAAACAGAATCATTATACAAAAGAAAAACTAAAAGAATTAAATGAGAAAAACTTCAAATGTATAAATATTTCACAGTGTTGCTTCTGGTAACTGACAATAAGACACATATCATGAAACCTTGGTTTCTGAGATTTGTTAGAAACTCATTCTTTTATTCTTCAGGCCTTGGGACACTTGCACATTGTTTTATCCTGCCACATATTGTAATAGTGTGCTATGCCACTATTCCACATACAGTTTAAGGCCTGGAGACGTTATTAGCATTACCTTTGTCTGACAATCTTTTTGCATTTTTTAAATGAATAATTTCGCTATTTGACAATTTCAAACATGTATATATTCTTTTAATTTTGTGTTATAACATCAATTACACTGAATAATAATTTGAATAATATGACACTATGGCTTAGTCATCTTAAAACATAACATCAGATTAGTATGTAACACACTGTTCATACTTAATAAGCATTTGTAAGTGTAAATGGATTACAGTTATTCAGAACACAGAGGAAAATCGGAAGCTAGTGGTTGAATAGGAAAAATCAATAAAACAAGTAAAGAAAATAAACTGTTTTGTCTATGTCACATCACCTCTCAATGGCTCAGTGAAAGAGAGTGGTGTTTAGCAGTACCTACCTAAACACAGTGGCAGTGCAGTCCACACTCCATCTACACAATAGACCTCCCTTGACCCTTGTAGGAAATGGTTTTCAAAACACTGGTATTCTACTGAGGAGCCATTTTCATAGGTGCTGCCTGCTGAACCGACAATGTCTCCATTTCTTATCAGGGGAGGAGATGCACACATCCCTCCAGATTCTGAAAAAAATTTTACAGACTAAAACAATTGCTACAATGAACCTTCAGGATTTGATGATTGCTACATAAATAAAATATATTCCACCTATTTAAAAGTATTATTAAGGTGTTGATCAATGCCTTCTAATAATGAAGATAATCCTGCAATAAATACAGTACTACATAATGTATTATTGTAATTTAAATTTCATGCTGTGCAAATTTAATGCATATTTACAACTAACAAAATATTAACAATAGGATTTAATATTGTCTCCTCTATTCAAGCCAAGAGCATATGGCTCCCATATGCATTTTCTTGCTTTTCACACATTATAAGAAATAGCCCCCAGGTCAATGGAATAAATAAAATCTCTTATATTCTGCCCTAAATCCTTTCTTGAGACAAAGGTTCCCAGAAAATCCTGAGTAAACTGAAGCTTTACAGAGCTTTTGCATAAGGAAAATCAACCCTTGGGCAGTATGAGGTTATTTATGAAACCTCTCCATTTTCCCTTCACAAATACTCATTCAGTGGAAATCTCTTGGCATAGTCATCCTCTGGGAGTATGTATGCTGACTAGAACAGAAAACTAGGTCAAGTTCAACTGTGGTTAGAAGACACCAATCAAGCAACATGTCTAATGTTATTCTTTACCTCTTTGAACACACACGGGGTATCTTACATTTCCTCTATTGCACTGCACGGACAACTCAGACAGCGGGGTGGTCGGGGACAAGTCATATCCCTGTTTACACACAAAATCTATTAGGTCTCCATGTAAAATTTTGCCCTCAAATTTCCACTTCATCTGTATGTTATTTCTGTCCATGTGATCCTCATCAATGGTACATGGCTCTGCAAAACAAAATTCTCTCTTTAAATTATCAGCAATCTGACAAATATGTGAGTAATATATTTTAAAATAAAAATGACAATAGACATCTAAAATAATATTATACAATTGATGTTCATAGTTATTTGAGCTCATACATCCATGTCAGATGAAAAAGTAAAATGCACAGAGACACATACAGGAACTGAGGGGCTTTTCCACACTGACCACCACATTGAGGACTCACTTGGTTCCAGGTCTCAGCACACAGACAAGTACAGGAGTCCATGAGGCATAAGGAATTGATTATTTTTATAACTTTCCCCTAGGATGTAAGTGTTCTCAGGTAATATATGGGGATGATTGCTACTGGGGTTTCTGACCTGGGGAGTTCAGCCTTGGAGGCACTTAGCTGAGAGCCTTTGGATAGGAAGCCCACGCAGAACTCAGAGCTGGATTGGGGTTAGGGCAACAGAGCTGTTGGAGGGGCATAAATAAGAAAGAACATTTTTTTCCAAGACAGGGTTTCTCTATATTGTTTTGGAGGCTGTCCTGGAACTCACTCTGTAGACCAGGCTGGCCTCGAACTCAAAGAGATCTGCCTGCCTTTGCCTCCTGAGTGGTAGGATTAAAGGCGTGTGCCGCAAGGCCCAGCAAGAAAGAACATTTTTTAAACATTTTTTTATTTTAAATAGCTTGATCTTCGGGGCCACTCGGCATCCAGAAGACCCGCCCACACAGGAAAGACATCAGCCCCTCCAAGACCCCAACCCCAGGAGTCCAGCTTCAGGTGAGATTGGGTCTGGTCTCCAGCGGGAACGCCCGCCCTTCCCCCATCCCCCTTGATCTTCTGGGCCTCCCTGCATCCAGAAGACCTGCCCACACAGGAAAGACATCAGACCCTCCAAGACCCCAACCCCAGCTAGTCCAGCTTCAGGAAAGACATCAACCCCTCCAAGACCCCAATCCCAGCGAGTCCAGCATCAGGAAAGACATCAGCCCCTCCAAGACCCCAACTCCAGCGAGTCCAGCTTCAGGAAAGACATCAGCCCCTCCAAGACCCCAACCCCAGCGAGTCCAACTTCAGGAAAGACATCAGCCCTCCCAAGACCCCAACCCCAGTGAGTCCAGCTTCAGGAAAGACATCAGCCCTTCCAAGACCCCAACCCCAGCGAGTACAGCTTCAGGAGACCTGCCCACACAGCAAAGAAGTCAACAATTCCAAGACCCCAACCCCAGTGAGACCAGCTTCAGGAAAGACATCAGCCCTACCAGGACCCAAACTCCGTGTCAGCATCCCCAGCTTCAGCTGCAGGAAGGAAGGAGACCAGTGGAGACAGAAAGACCCCACCAGCACCCACTGAAAGAAGAGATGGGAAGAAGACAGAATAAGAGATCACTCAGCAATAGAAACACCAACATGACCCCACCAGAATCCAGGGACCCAACACCAGCAAGACCCGAAAAGCACTACATAGACGAAGAAGAGGAGACAGACCTTAAAAATTATTTCATGAAGATGATGGAGACCCTCAAAGAAGAAACGAGGAAATCCCTTAAAGAAATAGAAGAAAAAACAAACAAAAAAATCCATGAAATGGGGGAAAAATTCAAGAAATAAACAAATCTCTCAAAGAATCTAAAGAGCACCAAGAAAGAACAACCAAAAAAATGAAGGAAACAACTCAAACAGTTGAAGGATTGAAAGCTGAAATAGAAACGATAAAGAAAACACAGAATGAAGGGATGCTGGAAATAGAAAAGCTGGGTAAACGATCAGGAACTACAGATGCAAGTATCACCAACAGAATACAAGAGATAGAAGAGAGAATCTCAGGTGTTGAAGACTCATTAGAGGATATAGAGTCGTCAACCAAAGAAAATCTCAAAACCAACAAATCCTTAACACAAAATATCCAGGAAATATGGGACACCGTGA